>NC_090961.1:0-600000 GCF_040807025.1 Struthio camelus
AACCCTAACCCTAACCCTAACCCTAACCCTAACCCTAACCCTAACCCTAACCCTAACCCTAACCCTAACCCTAACCCTAACCCTAACCCTAACCCTAACCCTAACCCTAACCCTAACCCTAACCCTAACCCTAACCCTAACCCTAACCCTAACCCTAACCCTAACCCTAACCCTAACCCTAACCCTAACCCTAACCCTAACCCTAACCCTAACCCTAACCCTAACCCTAACCCTAACCCTAACCCTAACCCTAACCCTAACCCTAACCCTAACCCTAACCCTAACCCTAACCCTAACCCTAACCCTAACCCTAACCCTAACCCTAACCCTAACCCTAACCCTAACCCTAACCCTAACCCTAACCCTAACCCTAACCCTAACCCTAACCCTAACCCTAACCCTAACCCTAACCCTAACCCTAACCCTAACCCTAACCCTAACCCTAACCCTAACCCTAACCCTAACCCTAACCCTAACCCTAACCCTAACCCTAACCCTAACCCTAACCCTAACCCTAACCCTAACCCTAACCCTAACCCTAACCCTAACCCTAACCCTAACCCTAACCCTAACCCTAACCCTAACCCTAACCCTAACCCTAACCCTAACCCTAACCCTAACCCTAACCCTAACCCTAACCCTAACCCTAACCCTAACCCTAACCCTAACCCTAACCCTAACCCTAACCCTAACCCTAACCCTAACCCTAACCCTAACCCTAACCCTAACCCTAACCCTAACCCTAACCCTAACCCTAACCCTAACCCTAACCCTAACCCTAACCCTAACCCTAACCCTAACCCTAACCCTAACCCTAACCCTAACCCTAACCCTAACCCTAACCCTAACCCTAACCCTAACCCTAACCCTAACCCTAACCCTAACCCTAACCCTAACCCTAACCCTAACCCTAACCCTAACCCGAACCCTAACCCTAACCCTAACCCTAACCCTAACCCTAACCCTAACCCTAACCCTAACCCTAACCCTAACCCTAACCCTAACCCTAACCCTAACCCTAACCCTAACCCTAACCCTAACCCTAACCCTAACCCTAACCCTAACCCTAACCCTAACCCTAACCCTAACCCTAACCCTAACCCTAACCCTAACCCTAACCCTAACCCTAACCCTAACCCTAACCCTAACCCTAACCCTAACCCTAACCCTAACCCTAACCCTAACCCTAACCCTAACCCTAACCCTAACCCTAACCCTAACCCTAACCCTAACCCTAACCCTAACCCTAACCCTAACCCTAACCCTAACCCTAACCCTAACCCTAACCCTAACCCTAACCCTAACCCTAACCCTAACCCTAACCCTAACCCTAACCCTAACCCTAACCCTAACCCTAACCCTAACCCTAACCCTAACCCTAACCCTAACCCTAACCCTAACCCTAACCCTAACCCTAACCCTAACCCTAACCCTAACCCTAACCCTAACCCTAACCCTAACCCTAACCCTAACCCTAACCCTAACCCTAACCCTAACCCTAACCCTAACCCTAACCCTAACCCTAACCCTAACCCTAACCCTAACCCTAACCCTAACCCTAACCCTAACCCTAACCCTAACCCTAACCCTAACCCTAACCCTAACCCTAACCCTAACCCTAACCCTAACCCTAACCCTAACCCTAACCCTAACCCTAACCCTAACCCTAACCCTAACCCTAACCCTAACCCTAACCCTAACCCTAACCCTAACCCTAACCCTAACCCTAACCCTAACCCTAACCCTAACCCTAACCCTAACCCTAACCCTAACCCTAACCCTAACCCTAACCCTAACCCTAACCCTAACCCTAACCCTAACCCTAACCCTAACCCTAACCCTAACCCTAACCCTAACCCTAACCCTAACCCTAACCCTAACCCTAACCCTAACCCTAACCCTAACCCTAACCCTAACCCTAACCCTAACCCTAACCCTAACCCTAACCCTAACCCTAACCCTAACCCTAACCCTAACCCTAACCCTAACCCTAACCCTAACCCTAACCCTAACCCTAACCCTAACCCTAACCCTAACCCTAACCCTAACCCTAACCCTAACCCTAACCCTAACCCTAACCCTAACCCTAACCCTAACCCTAACCCTAACCCTAACCCTAACCCTAACCCTAACCCTAACCCTAACCCTAACCCTAACCCTAACCCTAACCCTAACCCTAACCCTAACCCTAACCCTAACCCTAACCCTAACCCTAACCCTAACCCTAACCCTAACCCTAACCCTAACCCTAACCCTAACCCTAACCCTAACCCTAACCCTAACCCTAACCCTAACCCTAACCCTAACCCTAACCCTAACCCTAACCCTAACCCTAACCCTAACCCTAACCCTAACCCTAACCCTAACCCTAACCCTAACCCTAACCCTAACCCTAACCCTAACCCTAACCCTAACCCTAACCCTAACCCTAACCCTAACCCTAACCCTAACCCTAACCCTAACCCTAACCCTAACCCTAACCCTAACCCTAACCCTAACCCTAACCCTAACCCTAACCCTAACCCTAACCCTAACCCTAACCCTAACCCTAACCCTAACCCTAACCCTAACCCTAACCCTAACCCTAACCCTAACCCTAACCCTAACCCTAACCCTAACCCTAACCCTAACCCTAACCCTAACCCTAACCCTAACCCTAACCCTAACCCTAACCCTAACCCTAACCCTAACCCTAACCCTAACCCTAACCCTAACCCTAACCCTAACCCTAACCCTAACCCTAACCCTAACCCTAACCCTAACCCTAACCCTAACCCTAACCCTAACCCTAACCCTAACCCTAA
This sequence comes from Struthio camelus, assembly GCF_040807025.1. Classification (NCBI taxonomy): domain Eukaryota; kingdom Metazoa; phylum Chordata; class Aves; order Struthioniformes; family Struthionidae; genus Struthio; species Struthio camelus. Next base: position 2,805 of record NC_090961.1, read on the forward strand.
CCCTAACCCTAACCCTAACCCTAACCCTAACCCTAACCCTAACCCTAACCCTAACCCTAACCCTAACCCTAACCCTAACCCTAACCCTAACCCTAACCCTAACCCTAACCCTAACCCTAACCCTAACCCTAACCCTAACCCTAACCCTAACCCTAACCCTAACCCTAACCCTAACCCTAACCCTAACCCTAACCCTAACCCTAACCCTAACCCTAACCCTAACCCTAACCCTAACCCTAACCCTAACCCTAACCCTAACCCTAACCCTAACCCTAACCCTAACCCTAACCCTAACCCTAACCCTAACCCTAACCCTAACCCTAACCCTAACCCTAACCCTAACCCTAACCCTAACCCTAACCCTAACCCTAACCCTAACCCTAACCCTAACCCTAACCCTAACCCTAACCCTAACCCTAACCCTAACCCTAACCCTAACCCTAACCCTAACCCTAACCCTAACCCTAACCCTAACCCTAACCCTAACCCTAACCCTAACCCTAACCCTAACCCTAACCCTAACCCTAACCCTAACCCTAACCCTAACCCTAACCCTAACCCTAACCCTAACCCTAACCCTAACCCTAACCCTAACCCTAACCCTAACCCTAACCCTAACCCTAACCCTAACCCTAACCCTAACCCTAACCCTAACCCTAACCCTAACCCTAACCCTAACCCTAACCCTAACCCTAACCCTAACCCTAACCCTAACCCTAACCCTAACCCTAACCCTAACCCTAACCCTAACCCTAACCCTAACCCTAACCCTAACCCTAACCCTAACCCTAACCCTAACCCTAACCCTAACCCTAACCCTAACCCTAACCCTAACCCTAACCCTAACCCTAACCCTAACCCTAACCCTAACCCTAACCCTAACCCTAACCCTAACCCTAACCCTAACCCTAACCCTAACCCTAACCCTAACCCTAACCCTAACCCTAACCCTAACCCTAACCCTAACCCTAACCCTAACCCTAACCCTAACCCTAACCCTAACCCTAACCCTAACCCTAACCCTAACCCTAACCCTAACCCTAACCCTAACCCTAACCCTAACCCTAACCCTAACCCTAACCCTAACCCTAACCCTAACCCTAACCCTAACCCTAACCCTAACCCTAACCCTAACCCTAACCCTAACCCTAACCCTAACCCTAACCCTAACCCTAACCCTAACCCTAACCCTAACCCTAACCCTAACCCTAACCCTAACCCTAACCCTAACCCTAACCCTAACCCTAACCCTAACCCTAACCCTAACCCTAACCCTAACCCTAACCCTAACCCTAACCCTAACCCTAACCCTAACCCTAACCCTAACCCTAACCCTAACCCTAACCCTAACCCTAACCCTAACCCTAACCCTAACCCTAACCCTAACCCTAACCCTAACCCTAACCCTAACCCTAACCCTAACCCTAACCCTAACCCTAACCCTAACCCTAACCCTAACCCTAACCCTAACCCTAACCCTAACCCTAACCCTAACCCTAACCCTAACCCTAACCCTAACCCTAACCCTAACCCTAACCCTAACCCTAACCCTAACCCTAACCCTAACCCTAACCCTAACCCTAACCCTAACCCTAACCCTAACCCTAACCCTAACCCTAACCCTAACCCTAACCCTAACCCTAACCCTAACCCTAACCCTAACCCTAACCCTAACCCTAACCCTAACCCTAACCCTAACCCTAACCCTAACCCTAACCCTAACCCTAACCCTAACCCTAACCCTAACCCTAACCCTAACCCTAACCCTAACCCTAACCCTAACCCTAACCCTAACCCTAACCCTAACCCTAACCCTAACCCTAACCCTAACCCTAACCCTAACCCTAACCCTAACCCTAACCCTAACCCTAACCCTAACCCTAACCCTAACCCTAACCCTAACCCTAACCCTAACCCTAACCCTAACCCTAACCCTAACCCTAACCCTAACCCTAACCCTAACCCTAACCCTAACCCTAACCCTAACCCTAACCCTAACCCTAACCCTAACCCTAACCCTAACCCTAACCCTAACCCTAACCCTAACCCTAACCCTAACCCTAACCCTAACCCTAACCCTAACCCTAACCCTAACCCTAACCCTAACCCTAACCCTAACCCTAACCCTAACCCTAACCCTAACCCTAACCCTAACCCTAACCCTAACCCTAACCCTAACCCTAACCCTAACCCTAACCCTAACCCTAACCCTAACCCTAACCCTAACCCTAACCCTAACCCTAACCCTAACCCTAACCCTAACCCTAACCCTAACCCTAACCCTAACCCTAACCCTAACCCTAACCCTAACCCTAACCCTAACCCTAACCCTAACCCTAACCCTAACCCTAACCCTAACCCTAACCCTAACCCTAACCCTAACCCTAACCCTAACCCTAACCCTAACCCTAACCCTAACCCTAACCCTAACCCTAACCCTAACCCTAACCCTAACCCTAACCCTAACCCTAACCCTAACCCTAACCCTAACCCTAACCCTAACCCTAACCCTAACCCTAACCCTAACCCTAACCCTAACCCTAACCCTAACCCTAACCCTAACCCTAACCCTAACCCTAACCCTAACCCTAACCCTAACCCTAACCCTAACCCTAACCCTAACCCTAACCCTAACCCTAACCCTAACCCTAACCCTAACCCTAACCCTAACCCTAACCCTAACCCTAACCCTAACCCTAACCCTAACCCTAACCCTAACCCTAACCCTAACCCTAACCCTAACCCTAACCCTAACCCTAACCCTAACCCTAACCCTAACCCTAACCCTAACCCTAACCCTAACCCTAACCCTAACCCTAACCCTAACCCTAACCCTAACCCTAACCCTAACCCTAACCCTAACCCTAACCCTAACCCTAACCCTAACCCTAACCCTAACCCTAACCCTAACCCTAACCCTAACCCTAACCCTAACCCTAACCCTAACCCTAACCCTAACCCTAACCCTAACCCTAACCCTAACCCTAACCCTAACCCTAACCCTAACCCTAACCCTAACCCTAACCCTAACCCTAACCCTAACCCTAACCCTAACCCTAACCCTAACCCTAACCCTAACCCTAACCCTAACCCTAACCCTAACCCTAACCCTAACCCTAACCCTAACCCTAACCCTAACCCTAACCCTAACCCTAACCCTAACCCTAACCCTAACCCTAACCCTAACCCTAACCCTAACCCTAACCCTAACCCTAACCCTAACCCTAACCCTAACCCTAACCCTAACCCTAACCCTAACCCTAACCCTAACCCTAACCCTAACCCTAACCCTAAACCCTAACCCTAACCCTAACCCTAACCCTAACCCTAACCCTAACCCTAACCCTAACCCTGACCCTGACCCTGACCCTGACCCTGACCCTGACCCTGACCCTGACCCTGACCCTGACCCTGACCCTGACCCTGACCCTGACCCTGACCCTGACCCTGACCCTGACCCTGACCCTGACCCTGACCCTGACCCTGACCCTGACCCCTGACCCCTGACCCCTGACCCCTGACCCCTGACCCTGACCCCTGACCCTGACCCTAACCCCTGACCCTGACCCTAACCCTAACCCTAACCCCTGACCCTGACCCTGACCCCTGACCCTGACCCTGACCCTGACCCTGACCCTAAACCCTGACCCCCTGACCCCAACAACTCTAACCCTGACCCTGACCCCGTGCACTCTAACCCTAGGCCCTGACCCCTGGTCTCTAAGCCCCTGACCCTACCCCTAAGTGCACTACCACCCCCAACCTCACCCCTACCCTGTAACCCTGACCCTCTAACACTAAGCCCTAATGATGTGCTCCCCTGACCCCAACCTCTAAGTGGTGCTCCCTGACCTGTGACCCCCTAATGCTAACCCCCTAACCGTGAGTGCCCCTGACTCCTTGACCCTCACCCCTCCCTGGAGCCAGACCCTAACCCTCCACCCCCCTGGGTCTGACCCTGTAACCCCTAGGCTGCTTGTGCCGTAAGTGGCTCTAACCCTAAGTGTGGGTGTGGTCCCTAGTGGTTAACCCTAGAGGTGTGGTTGTGGGATGGCTCCTGTAACCTTAGTGGGACAGGCTCCCCCTAGTGGTGGGTGGTGGTGATGCGGGGTTGTGTATATATAGTATATAAAAAGAAATAAAAATAATAAGAGAATGGAAAATAATTTGCATATGGAATGAAATGAGTGGCAGGGTTAGGATGCTAATTGGGAGTAAAGAATTATTATTTGAATAAATTGGGATAATAATTGATTACTCCCAATTAGCATGCTAAAGAGAGGGAAAGAGTAAAGAGAGGGAAAGAGTAAAGAGAGGGAAAGAGTAAAGAGAGGGAAAGAGTAAAGAGAGGGAAAGAGTAAAGAGAGGGAAAGAGTAAAGAGAGGGAAAGAGTAAAGAGAGGGAAAGAGTAAAGAGAGGGAAAGAGTAAAGAGAGGGAAAGAGTAAAGAGAGGGAAAGAGTAAAGAGAGGGAAAGAGTAAAGAGAGGGAAAGAGTAAAGAGAGGGAAAGAGTAAAGAGAGGGAAAGAGTAAAGAGAGGGAAAGAGGAGATAGACAAAATTAAAGTGGACAACAATCATAAAATACAAACAGAGCCCAGAGGGGGGAATCTAACCACAGAGGAAAAGGAAAAAAAAAGGAGATATACTGAAATAAGGAGAAATAGAATAATCAACATAAGGCTAACATTATCACAGTAGAGATAAAATAGAAAACCTACAGGAAAGAACACAGAGGGAGAAAGCAAAGGTAAGCACAAAGCAAGAGGGGGAAAGCAAAGGAAGACAGCAAGGCAGGACAGAGAAAGAAACAAAGAAGGTCAATGAGAGACAAAATAAGAGAAAAAATTTGTCCCGCTCTTTCTTTCTTTTTTAGGAAGCCATAGAAAGACCACCATACAAATAAGAACCAGGATAAATTTTCTCTCCTATTTTGACTTCAAAGGAGAAGATGAACAAGAGCAAAGGACTTCCATGCAACATGTACTGGAAATAACACAACAGAAACAAACAACATTCTCTTTATTTGAAAGGAGACACAAACACAGCCACCTCTATCATCTTTATTGCTCCAAAAAGAAAAAAAAACCCCACAACAATCTCCTTATTCCAACAGCATCAGAAACACCTCCAGCTTCATTCCTCACTACATAAGCATGCTCATCTCCACACTACACGACAGCTGCTTCTGCACCTGCAAAAAAAAAAAAAAAGGGAGGGGGGAAAGACATGTCAGTTACAAAACACTAAACAAAACCACCCCAACAACATAACATACCAGCCCACCATCCACAGCAGCTGCACACACTCGTCACCAACCTTCTCTACAATCACACCAATGCTACACTCATCCAGCAGCATACACTCTGCCTCCCTGCACTTACAAGGAAACACCTGCAGTTCTTTGGGACAGCTCTCGGTAACAACATTACCGAGCACTTCCAAATACCACCCTGCCTAGAAAACCCCGGCCCCGAGCCACAGCTCCGCACCAACATTGGCGATGCTTGTCGCCTCACAGAGTGACCGGGACCGGGGAAAAAAAAAACCCAGCCAGGGGAAGCAAAAAAAAAATCCCCCGGCTGGGGTTTTTTTTTAAAAAAATAAAAATGGAAAAAATTTTACTTGCTAACTACAGCCTGTAAGAACAAAAGGTGCATACAAGGTTAGACACATTCCATACCAAAACCACCCAACATCCACACAACTGCCCACTCAGTCCCACCACAGGCACTCTGCCTCCCTGCACTTACAAGGAAACACCTGCAGTTTCTTGGGACAGCTCTCGGTAACAACATTACCGAGCGCTTCCAAATACCACCCTGCCTAGAAAACCCCGGCCCCGAGCCACAGCTCCGCACCAACATTGGCGATGATCGTCGCCTCGCAGAGTGACCGGGACCGGGGAAAAAAAAACCCAGCCAGGGGAAGCAAAAAAAAAATCCCCCGGCTGGGGTTTTTTTTTAAAAAATAAAAATGGAAAAAATTTTACTTGCTAACTACAGCCTGTAAGAACAAAAGGTGCATACAAGGTTAGACACATTCCATACCAAAAACCACCCAACATCCACACAACTGCCCACTCAGTCCCACCACAGGCACTCTGCCTCCCTGCACTACATGGCAAACAGCACCAGTTTTTAGGACCGCTCACAGAAACAGCATTACCAAGCGTTTCCACATACCACCCTGCCTAAAAAAAAAACCCAGCCCAACCTGCACAGCAACATTTGCAATGATCAAATCACCTCAGGCAGTGAACAACACCACAGGAAAAAAAAGTCAGGGGGAAAAAAAAAAAAATTCAACCACCTGGAGGTTTCCATTAAAACAAAACCTCTAAATGCTAAGTACAATCAGAAAACAAACCAAACACATGCATACAGACTTGGATACACTCAATACCAAACCCAAACAACAACCACACAATTACCCACACCCTCCCACCGCAGCCCTTCCTCACCTCTACTAACACAGCCAATTTCCACCCATTTAAAAGGGAACACTGCACTGCCGTGAACAGGCTCCCACCAAAAACACCATTCCTATCCATCAATAAATAAATATACAAAAAATAAAACTACGCTTTGCCTTACAGTTTCACTCTCACAGAAACCCTAACAAGGACCCATGGATACAGTACTTAGCACAGCCCACACCCTCAACTACACGCACAGGCAAGGCAGCTCCAGCTCCACCCACAAAGACACAAACACACAGACACAACAAAAATCACAGCACAAACAACACTCTCAGCCAGAAAGCCCTACAACAACACATCCCTGCAGCTCACAGGCACAGGAGAAGCCCATAATGGCAAGCAGCTGGCAAAGCCAGGACCGTGAACACACAAGAGGCCAGCCAGAAAGATCCAAGGCTGAAACCACACAGGGAAGACCACCCTGAAAGGATGCCACAAAGGCGAGGAAGAGCGGCAGCGGAGGGCAAGGAAGAGCATCGCCACAAAGATGAATGGCTGCAGAAGGCGAGGAAGAGCGGCCATGGAAGGCAAGGAAGACCATCGCCGCAAAGACGAACAGCCACGGAATGCAAGGAAGAGCATCGCCGCGGAAGGCAAGGAAGAGCATCGCCGCAAAGACGAACGGCCGCGGAAGGCAAGGAAGAGCGGCCACGGAAGACGAGGAGCATCGCCACAAAGATGAACGGCCACGGAAGGCGAGCAGTATCGCCACAAAGATGAGCGGCCACAGACAGCTACGATGCTATTTCAGCGCAACACACCAACCCTTTTGGTGGGCGGCACACAAGGAGACACCATCCCTCAACACAACGCTGAGCACTCAGGCCACTCAATAGCCTGCGGATGCCTAACACCCTAGCCCTGCAAAGTTTACACCGTGCTCCACCACCACACAGGACCAGAGCAACGTCAAAAACTCAGCAAAACACAGGACACCTACAACACACACAGAACACAGCACACAACAACACAGACACAGGCTGGAGCTGCCCAGACTACCACACCCCCCTCTCCCTCTACCTCACACGCAGCACCCACCCTCAGGAGGCCTCCACACTACACTGATTGGCAGCACACGCACACACGCACACACCCCCACACCGCCCAAGACACACCAACACCCTTGGCCCCCTCCACTTAGCTTGGGCACTGCTGTGCATCACCATCCATCCTCAAGAGCCAGCCTCGATGCCAGGCACCTCCTCTCTGACCTTCCTTCACCCTCACCACCTGCCAAAACAGAACACAAGCCATCACCTGCATGCCACACAGCTCCAGCCTCTTCCCCAAAAAACACCCTCCTCCAAAACAACACGGTCCCTCCGCTCACCTGAAACACGACCGTTCCAAACTCAGAGATCCTGCCCAGCCCAGCACTAGGACACCCACAGCACCTGGGAAAAAACAACACAAAAGTCACTCTTCCGCCAGGCAGCACCCAACAGCCCTACTACAAAGGGCACACCGTGCCACTCACCTCAAATCCTCAGCCATCCGGGAAGACACCCCCCACAGCACCTGAAAAAAAGCACAACAAAAGACATTACTGAGAGGCAGCCCGACACCACCCAACCACAGAATAAAGCTCTCAACGACAAGCTGCCGCCTCTTACCTGCTCACCCTCCGCCTCAGCACTCAGCTTCTCCACGCCACAACTGCATCCTGCACCTGCAAAGTCAGAGACAATACCACACCTTGAGGGGATGGCCACAAAACTGCAGCCCGTCCACACCCACCCACCGCTCCCACACTTTTACCTGTGCCACTCACCCTTCCCCACTGTCAGGCTACAGGAGGCCACACCAAGCTCTGCCACGCACCTGCAAAACCAGAACAGCACTGGGCAACAGGCACAGCATCAACAACACAACAGCCCCGCTCCACGCCCTGCTCCATCTCTCACACCAACACTCACCTGGCCAGCCTCCTCCAAGGCACAAACAACCCACTTGCCTCACGGCTTCCCACCTACAAACACAAAACAAACATTGTTCAGGGAACCGCTGCCCAAGACACCCTCCTGCAAACAGCACTCACAAGCTCACCTCCTTAGTGCACATCTCAGTCTTCCTCCGTCTCCCTCAGGCACCCACAACACTGCTCTGCATCTGCAAAAGCAACACAAACTGCACCACCCAAAGGCAGACCTATCCCCATTCCACTCCCCTTCACCACTCCACGCTGCACGTTGCCATTGCTAAAACCCACAGGCAAGGCACCTCCAGCCCCAAACAAACAGGCACGCTCACACGCAGCACACACAAACACAGAACAAACCCCTAGGCAGAAAGAACAGTTCTCACACATAGGACCCTGCAGGCCACAAAGCCCTACAATGCCACAACTGTGCGGCTCAGAGGCTCGGGAGAAGCCCAGGAAAGTCAAACACCACGGTCCATGACAGAAAGCAGCCAGCAAAGCCAGGACCATCAATGCACAAGAGGCTGGCCAGAAAGACCCAAGACCACAACCACACAGGGAAGAAAACCCTGAAAGCATGCCACGAAGGTGAGGAAGAGCAGCCGCGGAAGGCAAGGAAGAGCATCGCCACAAAGATGAATGGCTGCAGAAGGCGAGGAAGAGCAGCCATGGAAGGCAAGGAAGACCATCGCCACAAAGATGAACGGCGACGGAATGCAAGGAAGAGCAGCCACAGAAGGCGAGGAAGAGCATCGCCGCAAAGATGAACGCCCACAGAAGGCAAGGAAGAGCATCGCCGCAAAGATGAACAGCCGCGGAAGGCAAGGAAGAGCGGCCGCGGAAGGCGAGGAGCATCGCCACAAAGACGAACGGCCGCAGAAGGCAAGCAGTATCGCCACAAAGATGAGCGGCCACAGACAGCTACGATGCTAATTCAGCGCAACACACCGACCCTTTTGGTGGGCGGCACACAAGGAGACACCATCCCTCGACGCAACGCTGAGTGCTCAGGCCACTCAATAGCCTGCGGATGCCTAACACCCTAGCCCTGCAAAGTTTACACCGTGCTCCACAATCACACAGGACAAGAGCAACATCAAGACCTGAGCAAAACACAGGACACCTACAACACACACAGAACACAGCACACAACAACACAGACACTGGCTGGAGCTGCCCGGACTACCACACCCACCTCTGCCTCACACACAGCACCCACCCTCAGGAGGCCTCCACACTACACTGATTGGCAGCACACGCATACACACACCCCCCCCCCCACACCACCCAAGACACACCAACACCCTTGGCCCCCTCCACTTAGCTTGGGCACTGCTGTGCATCACCGTCCATCCTCAAGAGCCAGCCTCGATGCCAGGCACCTCCTCTCTGACCTTCCTTCACTCACAAACCTTCGCCCTCACCACCTGCCAAAACAGAGCACAAGCCATCACCTGCATGCCACACAGCTCCAGCCTCTTCCCAAAAAACACCCTCCTCCAAAACAACACGGTCCCTCCGCTCACCTGAAACACGTCCGTTCCAAACTCAGAGATCCTGCCCAGCCCAGCACTAGGACACCCACAGCACCTAGGAAAAACAACACAAAAGTCACTCTTCCGCCAGGCAGCACCCAACAGCCCTACTACAAAGGGCACACCGTGCCACTCACCTCAAATCCTCAGCCATCTGGGAAGACACCCCCCACAGCACCTGAAAAAACCACAACAAAAGACATTACTGAGAGGCAGCCCGACACCACCCAACCACAGAATAAAGCTCTCAACGACAAGCTGCCCCCTCTTACCTGCTCAGCCGCCGCCTCAGCACTCAGCTTCTCCACACCACAACTGCATCCTGCACCTGCAAAGTCAGAGACAATACCACAGCTTGAGGGGATGGCCACAAAACCACAGCCTGTCCACACCCACCCCTTGCTCCCACACCTTAAGCTGTGCCGCTCACCCTTCCCCACTGTCAGGCTACAGGAGGCCACGCCAAGCTCTGCCACACACCTACAAAACCAGAACAGCACCGGGCAACAGACACAGCACCAACAACACAACAGCCCCACTCCACGCTCTGCTCCATCTCTCACACCAACACTCACCTGGCCGGGCTCCTCCTAGGCACAAGCAACCCACTTGCCTCACGGCTTCCCACCTACAAACACAAAACAAAAAGCATTCAGCAAACCACCACCCAGAACACTCTCTTGCCAACAACACTCACAAGCTCACCTCCTTAGTGCACATCTCGGTCTTCCTCCATCTCCCTCAGGCACCCACAACACTGCTCTGCATCTGCAAAAGCAACACAAACTGCACCACCCAAAGGCAGACCTATCCCCATTCCACTCCCCTTCACCACTCCACGCTGCACGCTGCCATTGCTAAAACCCACAGGCAACGCACCTCCAGCCCCAAACAAACAGGCACGCTCACACGCAGCACACACAAACACAGAACAAACCCCTAGGCAGAAAGAACAGTTCTCACGCATAGGACCCTGCGGGCCACAAAGCCCTACAATGCCACAACTGTGCAGCTCAGAGGCTCAAGAGAAGCCCAGGAAAGTCAAACACCACGGTCCGTGACAGAAAGCAGCCAGCAAAGCCAGGACCATCAATGCACAAGAGGCCGGCCAGAAAGATCCAAGGCTGAAACCACACAGGGAAGACCACCCTGAAAGCATGCCACGAAGGTGAGGAAGAGCAGCCGCGGAAGGCAAGGAAGAGCATCGCCACAAAGATGAATGGCCGCAGAAGGCGAGGAAGAGCAGCCATGGAAGGCAAGGAAGACCATCGCCACAAAGATGAACGGCCACGGAATGCAAGGAAGAGCGCCCGCAGAAGGCAAGGAAGAGCATCGCCACAAAGATGAATGGCTGCAGAAGGCGAGGAAGAGCAGCCATGGAAGGCAAGGAAGACCATCGCCACAAAGATGAACGGCGACGGAATGCAAGGAAGAGCAGCCACAGAAGGCGAGGAAGAGCATCGCCGCAAAGATGAACGCCCACAGAAGGCAAGGAAGAGCATCGCCGCAAAGATGAACAGCCGCGGAAGGCAAGGAAGAGCGGCCGCGGAAGGCGAGGAGCATCGCCACAAAGACGAACGGCCGCAGAAGGCAAGCAGTATCGCCACAGAGATGAGCGGCCACAGACAGCTACGATGCTAATTCAGCGCAACACACCGACCCTTTTGGTGGGCGGCACACAAGGAGACACCATCCCTCGACGCAACGCTGAGCGCTCAGGCCACTCAATAGCCTGCGGATGCCTAGCCCTGCAAAGTTTACACCGTGCTCCACAATCACACAGGACAAGAGCAACATCAAGACCTGAGCAAAACACAGGACACCTACAACACACACACAAAACACAGCACACAACAACACAGACACTGGCTGGAGCTGCCCAGACTACCACACCCACCTCTGCCTCACACACAGCACCCACCCTCAGGAGGCCTCCACACTACACTGATTGGCAGCACACGCATACACACACCCCCCCCCCACACACACCACCGAAGACACACCAACACCCTTGGCCCCCTCCACTTAGCTTGGGCACTGCTGTGCATCACCGTCCATCCTCAAGAGCCAGCCTCGATGCCAGGCACCTCCTCTCTGACCTTCCTTCACTCACAAACCTTCGCCCTCACCACCTGCCAAAACAGAGCACAAGCCATCACCTGCATGCCACACGGCTCCAGCCTCTTCCCCAAAAAACACCCCCCTCCAAAACAACACGGTCCCTCCGCTCACCTGAAACACGTCCGTTCCAAACTCACACATCGTGCCCAGTGCGCGCACACCCACAGCACCTGGGAAAAACAACACAAAGTTACTCTTCTGCCAGGCAGCACCCAACAGCCCTACTACAAAGGGCACACCGTGCCACTCACCTCAAATCCTCAGCCATCCGGGAAGAGGCCCCCCACAGCACCTGAAAAAGCACAACAAAAGACATTACTGAGAGGCAGCCCGACACCACCCAACCACAGAATAAAGCTCTCAACGACAAGCTGCCCCTCTCACCTCCTCTGCCTCCATCTCAGCACTCAGCTCCTCCGTGCCACAACTGCATCCTACACCTGCAGAACCAGAGACAATACCACAGCTTGAGGGGATGTTTGCAAAAGCACAGCCCATCCACACCCACCCCTTGCTCCCACAACTTTACCTGCGCCACTCACCTGTCCCCACTGTCAGGCTACAGGAGGCTACACTGAGCTCAGTCACGCACCTGCAAAACCAGAACAGCACTGAGCAACAGGCACAGCACCAACAACCCCACACTATGCTCTGCTCCATCTCGCAGACCAACACTCACCTGGCCAGGCTCCTCCTAGGCACAAGCAACCCACTTGCCTCATGGCTTCCCACCTACAAACACAAAACAAAAAGCATTCAGCAAACCACCACCCAGAACACTCTCTTGCCAACAACACTCACAAGCTCACCTCCTTAGAGCACGTCTCGGTCTTCCTCCATCTCCCTCGAGTACCTGGAACACTGCTCTGCATCTGCAAAAGCAACACAAACTGCAGCACCCAAAGGCAGACCTATCCCCATTCCACTCCCCATCACCACTCCACTCTGCACGCTGCCATCGCTAAAACCCACAGGCAAGGCACCTCCAGCTCCAAACAAACATGCACACACACAAACAGCACACACAAACACAGAGCAAAGCCCTAGGCACAAAGAACGATTCCCATGCATAAGACCCTGCTGGCCACAAAGCCCTACAACAGCACAACCGTGCACCTCAGAGCCTCAGGAGAAGCCTAAGAAAGACTCAAATGCCACAAGCTGTGACAGCAAGGGGCCAGCAAAGCCAGGACTACAGAAGCACAAGAGGCTGGCCAAAAGGACCCAAGGCTGCGACCATGCAGGCAAGAAAACCCTGAAAGGATGCCGCAGAAGACGAGCGAAGAGCGGCCGCCGCAGAAGACGAGCGAAGAGCGGCCGCCGCAGAAGACGAGCGAAGAGCGGCCGCCGCAGAAGACGAGCGAAGAGCGGCCGCCGCAGAAGACGAGCGAAGAGCGGCCGACAAGCACTCAGACATCACCACAAAGATGGCCAGCCACAGACAGCTATGATGCTAATTCAGTGCAACACACCAGCCCTTCTCACAGGCAGCACAGAAGGAGATATGATCCATTGGCACAATGCTGAGCACTCGGGCCACTCAAAAGCCTCCAGAGGCCTACCATGCTACCGATGCAACATCTGTGCCATGCTCCATGAGCACAAAGAACAAGAGCAACATCAAGACCTGAGCAAAACACAGGACACCTACAACACACACCGAACACAGCACACAACAACACAGACACTGGCTGGAGCAGCCCGGACTACCACACCCCCCTCTCCCTCTACCTCACACACAGCACCCACCCTCAGGAGGCCTCCACACTGTAATGACTGGCAGCACACACACACACCCACCCACACACCCACACCACCCAAGACACACCAACACCCTTGGCCCCCTCCACTTAGCTTGGGCACTGCCGTGCATCACCGTCCATCCTCAAGAGCCAGCCTCGATGCCACGCACCTCCTCTCTGATCTTCCTTCACTCACAAACCTTTGCCCTCACCACCTGCCAAAACAGAGCACAAGCCATCACCTGCATGCCACACGGCTCCAGCCTCTTCCCCAAAAAACACCCCCCTCCAAAACAACACGGTCCCTCCGCTCACCTGAAACACGTCCCTTCCAAACTCACACATCGTGCCCAGAGCGCACACACCCACAGCACCTGGGAAAAACAACACAAAGTTACTCTTCTGCCAGGCAGCACCCAACAGCCCTACTACAAAGGGCACACCGTGCCACTCACCTCAAATCCTCAGCCATCTGGGAAGACACCCCCCACAGCACCTGAAAAAAACACAACAAAAGACATTACTGAGAGGCAGCCCGACACCACCCAACCACAGAATAAAGCTCTCAACAACAAGCTGCCCCCTCTTACCTGCTCAGCCTCAGCACTCGGCTCCTCCGTGCCACAACTGCATCCTACACCTGCAGAACCAGAGAAAACACCACACCTTGACGGGATGTTTGCAAAACCGCACCCCGTCCACACCCACCCCTTGCTCCCACACTTTTACCTGTGCTGCTCACCCTTCCCCACTGTCATGCTACAGGAGGCCACGCCAAGCTCTGCCACGCACCTACAAAACCAGAACAGCACTGGGCAACAGGCACAGCACCAACAACACAACAGCCCCACTCCACGCTCTGCTCCATCTCTCACACCAACACTCACCTGGCCAGCCTCCTCCTAGGCACAAGCAACCCACTTGCCTCACGGCTTCCCACCTACAAACACAAAACAAACATTCTTCAGGGAACCGCTGCCCAAGACACCCTCCTGCAAACAGCACTCACAAGCTCACCTCCTTAGTGCACATCTCGGTCTTCCTCCATCTCCCTCGAGTACCTGGAACACTGCTCTGCATCTGCAAAAGCAACACAAACTGCAGCACCCAAAGGCAGACCTATCCCCATTCCACTCCCCATCACCACTCCACTCTGCACGCTGCCATCGCTAAAACCCACAGGCACCGCCAGCTCCAAACAAACATGCACACACACAAACAGCACACACAAACACAAAGGAAAGCCCTAGGCACAAAAAACAGTTCTCACGCATAAGACCCTGCCGGGCACAAAGCCCTACAACACCACAACCCTGTGCCTTTCAGGCTCAGGAGAAGCCCAGGAAAGACTCAAATGCCATGGCCTGTGACAGAAAGGGGCCAGCAAAGCCAGGACTGTGCATGCACAAGAGGCTGGCCAGAAAAACCCAAGGCCATGATCACACAGGGAAGAAAACCCTGAAAGGGAGCCCCAAAGGCAAAGGAGCGCGGCCGCCGAAGAAGAGGCGAAGGAGCGCGGCCGCCGAAGAAGAGGCGAAGGAGCGCGGCCGCCGAAGAAGAGGCGAAGGAGCGCGGCCGCCGAAGAAGAGGCGAAGGAGCGCGGCCGCCGAAGAAGAGGCGAAGGAGCGCGGCCGCCGAAGAAGAGGCGAAGGAGCGCGGCCGCCGAAGAAGAGGCGAAGGAGCGCGGCCGCCGAAGAAGAGGCGAAGGAGCGCGGCCGCCGAAGAAGAGGCGAAGGAGCGCGGCCGCCGAAGAAGAGGCGAAGGAGTTATGTTGCAAATCTGGCACGACACAACGCCCCTTTTCACGGGCGGCACAGGAGGAGATGCAAACCCTTCGCACAACACTGAGTGCTCAGGCCACTCCAAAAACCTGCAGACGCCTACCGTGCTAGCCCTGAAAAGTCTGCATCGTGCTCCATGAGCACAAAGGACAACAGCAACATCAACACCTGAGTAAAACACAGGACACCTACAACACACACCGAACACAGCACACAACAACACAGATACAGGCTGGAGCTGCTCGGCCTAGCACACCCCCCTCTCCCTCCGCCTCACACACAGCACTCATCCTCAGGAGGACTCTGCACTGTAATGACTGGCAGCACACGCACACACACACACCCCAAGACAAGCCAACACCCTTGGCCCTCCCAACTTAGCTCGGGCACTGCTGCGCCGTCCTCAAGAACCAGCCTCGATGCCAGGCACATCTGTTCTGCTCTTCCTTCAGTCACAAACCTTCGCCTTCACCACCTGCCAAAACACAACACAAGCAGTCACCTGCACGCCAGATGCCTCCAGCCTCTTCACCAAAAACACCCTCCTCCCAAACACCACGGTCCCTCCCCTCACCTGCGGCCTGTCTAAACTCCAACATTGGGGCTGGGCGGACACCTGCGGCACCTAGGAAAGGCAACACAGTTACTATTCTGCCAGGCAATGCCCAACAGCCCTACAACAAAGGACACACCTTTCTACTGCAGCTCACACCCTCAGCCACCCCAGAAAAGGCCCACACAGCACCTGAAAAAGCACAACAAAAGACATCACTGAGAAGCAGCCCAGCACCAGCCCCACGGCACAGTAGAGCCCTGACCCAAACAGCTCCCCCTCTTACCTGCTCAGCCTCCGTCTAAGCGCTTGGCTTCACCACACCACAACTGCACCCAACGCAAAAAAACCTAGGGTACAAAACTAGGAAAAAATGTTTTCCCTGAACCCCTCCTGTCTCTTCTTTTCTGCAGTCCTGCAGAGCAACAAACAATTCCCCAACTCTCATCATCTCAGAAGAGCCCCGTGAGGAAGCTGCATCCCTTCCACAATAAACTCAAAAACACCAGAAAACAACAGTGACCGTCAACAAAAGATACAACAGGATATTCAGAAGCCCTTTTTCAGCCCAAACAACCCACACCGAGATGCTACCCAAGAAAAACCCTATCTCCTACAAACACTTCCCTCTCATAATCACAGCTCCAGCTCAAGCTGCCTCATTGCTCTTCTATAGTTCAATGGCCTTCGCATCTCCAAGCGTACAAATAGGTCTTCCAGGATAGTTGTACATCCTCAAATGCTGTTATTTGCTAAGCCCATTACAAACTACCACTCCCACAGCAGATCAAAGGCAGAATGAACTCAGGGAAGACAGACCCCCGCTTTATGTAACCCTAGGCCCCACCCACTTCCCTACCCAGAAACCCTTTGGAGGGGAGGGGCAAACAAACAGCAACCATAAATACATAGGGCTAGGCAGAAGCAATTCTTCTGCCACTCAGCATCTAGAACAGAGAGGACAGAAGGGATAAAGAGACCTCTTCTATGAAATAGAACATCTGTTTTGTTACTGAGACTTCATATAGTATCTACATTATCAAGAGGTAGGTCATTAAACTCCTTTTTACCTTAACTAGCACAAGCCTTCAAATTAAAAACTACAAATGAGTTCTGGTTATACTTAGGAAAAAAACTACAACATTCCACAGTGCCTACAAAGGGAATGCTATACCATAGTCCTCTAATGGGTTCAGGTCTGCCTAGAATACAGCTGCTCGGGCAGGGCAACATTTCCTGAAGGGCAAACCAGGATATCAAAATGACCTCTGGGAACAAGCCCTCTGCTGTAATAGGAGCACTTCCTAAGAGGAATGGGTCTTCTATAGTACCTAAAATGAAGAGAAAAAAAGTCAGTGGCTGGAATGACTAGTTGTCGAGGAGAATACTATATCTGTATCACTAACTGGAGAACTGACACAAGGAGATCTCAGGATGGCTCCAGAGGGCACAAGAGGGATGCTAAGAGGGCTGAAAGACCAATGCAGCATTCTGGGGCACAACAAAGAATAATCCAGAATAAAATAAAGGGGCTCCTCACAAGTCTGCAGGACCAATGGAAGTCTATGCAACACAACAAAGCTCTACAGAGGACTCCAGATTGGATTACACATTTCCAATGCAGACTAGAGAGCAATAAAAAAAAAACCTAGTAGAGAATAACTAGAGTTTCCCCAAGGGGTCCAAGGGAAAACAAGGCTCCTAAGACCACTAGATGATGAACAGAGAGCACTGTTCAGAAAAGTTCTGAGGACACTACAACAATCTTAAAGGATTGACAGAGCCAAAAGATGGCTCTGGGAAAAAAGGAAAGCTGAAAGAGAACTCCAGAGTTCACTACAGGGGTGCTAAAAAGCCTAGACGGCCAACAGAGCTCTGTGGGGGAACGATAAAAGGCCAAAAAAGTGGGCGGGGGGGGAGGGGAGAAAGATTGAGAGCTGCTGAAAGGGCTGGAGGGCCAACACAGAGCTCCACGTTGCGACAAAAGACTCCAGAAACATTTTGAGGCCATCACAGGAGTCCTAAATCAGTCTAGAGGATCAAGATACAGCTCTGGGAAATGAGGAAAGCCAAAAAGAGACTCCAGAGCACACTACAGGGGTTCTAAGGGGTCTACATGGCCAAAAAGAGACTCTGAGGTGCAAGGAAGCCCTCAGGAGGAGTTCAGAAGTGACTACATGGCTCAAGAGGGGTCTAGAGGGCCAGAAGACAGCTCTGGGGAACAAAGAAAGACAAAGAGAGGTCCCAAATACAAGACCAACAAGCACAAAAAACTTCTAGAGCACAATTACAGCCAAAAGAGGGTTCCACAACAGACTGCAGAGCTGCAAAGACAGCTGCAGGGCCAAATGAGGGCTCTATGATCCAACAAAGACCTGCAGAGGGCTTTGGGAGGGACTACATGAGCTAGAAGTCCAAAACAAAGCTCTGTAGCACTAGGAAGGCTGGAAAAGGAGTGCATATCACACTAGAAAGTTACTGAGGGGCCCAGGAAGCCAACATTCGTTTGCAGGGAAAGATAAAAGAGGAAAGGCCAGGCAAGAACAGAGGGCTGTCAACAGGGACAGAGAACTAACACATGGCTCTGGGAACCCAAAGGTCTCCAGAGGGCTCCTGATGTGAACACAGGAGTTCTAAGAGCTCTGGGGAGCCCCAAAAGCGAAACCTTCCAGAGTAGTCCGGAGGGAACTAGACGGGTGGGCCTAACCGCAAAAAAGCCTCTGGACACGAGAAACCTGCGGAGGGGTTCTGGAGGACCTACACAGTGCCAAAGGGGTCTAGAGGACCAGAAGACAGCTCTGAGGTACAACAACTACAGCAAGACTGATTCAGAAGACACGAGAGGGCTTCTAAGGGCTCTCCATAGCCACAAAGAGACTCTGGGGAAGGAGGAGGAGCTCCGTAGGGATTCTGGGCCACCAAGACAGTTTCAGAGAGCTCAGCACGAGCAAAAGACAGCTCTGGGCAGCAAGGAAGAGCCAAAGAGTGGTGCGGAGTGCTCTACAGTGGTGCCAAGGAGCCTAGGGAGCCAAGATCCAGCTCTTGGGCACAGGGAAACCTGCCAGAGTAGTGCCGAGGGCACGAGAGGGGGCCCTCAAGGGTTTACATGGTCCAAAATCCCACTCTAGGGAAGGAGGAGGAGCTGAGGAAGGGGTCTGGACCACCTAGACAGTGCCCAAGGGGTCTGGAGAGCCAAAACAGTGCTGTGGTCTCCGCAGGGGCTCTGAGGTGGATAGAGCAGTGCTAAGAGCTGTGGGGGGCCCGAAGACAGCTCTGGGGCACGCCAAAGGTCTCCCCAGGGGCTCTGAGGTGGAGAGAGCAGTGCTAAGAGCTGTGGGGGGGCCGAAGACAGCTCTGGGGCACAGGGAAACCTGCCAGAGTAGTCCCGAGGGCACCAGAGGGGGCCCTCAAAATGTGTGCCTAGCCAAAAGACCACTCTGGGGAAGAAGGAGGAGCTCAGGAGGGGCTCTGGGCCACCTAGACAGTGCCTAAGGGGTCCGGAGAGCCAAAAGACAACTCTGGGGCACCCCAAAGGTCTCCCCAGGGGCTCTGAGGTGGAGAGAGCAGTGCTAAGAGCTGTGGGGGGCCTGAAGACAGCTCTGGGGCACAGGGAAACCTGCCAGAGTAGTCCCGAGGGCACCAGAGGGGGCCCTCAAGGCGTGTGCCTAGCCAAAAGACCACTCTGGGGAAGGAGGAGGACCTTAGGAGGGGGTCTCGGCCACCTAGACAGTGCCTAAGGGGTCTGGAGGGCCAAAGGAGTGCTGTGGGGCACCCCAAAGGTCTGCCCAGGGGCTCTGAGGTGGAGACAGCAGTGCTAAGAGCTGTGGGGGGAACCTACACAGCTCTGGGGCACAGGGAAACCTGCCAGAGTAGTCCCGAGGGCAGCAGAGGGGACCCTCAAGGCGTGTGCCTAGCCAAAAGACCACTCTGGGGAAGGAGGAGGTGCTGAGGAGGGGGTCTCGGCCACCTAGACAGTGCCTAAGGGGTCCGGAGGGCCAAAACAGTGCTGTGGTCTCCCCAGGGGCTCTGAGCTGGATAGAGCAGTGCTAAGAGCTGTGGGGGGCACCTACACAGCTCTGGGGCACAGGGAAACCTGCCAGAGTAGTCCCGAGGGCAGCAGAGGGGGCCCTCAAAGGTTTACATGACCCAAAACCCCACTCTAGGGAAGGAGGAGGAGCTGAGGAGGGGGTCTGGGCCACCTAGACAGTGCCTAAGGGGTCCTGAGAGCCAAAAGAGAACTGTGGAGCACCCCAAAGGTCTCCCCAGGGGCTCTGAGGTGGATAGAGCAGTGCTAAGAGCTGTGGGGGGCCCGAAGACAGCTCTGGGCACAGGGAAACCTGCCAGAGTAGTCCCGAGGGCACCAGAGGGGGCCCTCAAGGCGTGTGCCTAGCCAAAAGGCAACTCTGGGGAAGGAGGAGGAGCTCAGGAGGGGGTTTGGGCCACCTAGACAGTGCCTAAGGGGTCTGGGGGGCCAGAACACAGGTCTGGGGCACGCGAAAGGTCTCCGCAGGGGCTCTGAGGTGGAGAGAGCAGTGCTAAGAGCTCTGGGGGGCCGGAAGACAGCTCTGGGGCACCCCAAAGGTCTCCCCAGGTGCTCTGAGGTAGATAGAGCAGTGCTAAGAGCTCTGGGGGGCACCTACACAGCTCTGGGGCACAGGGAAACCTGCCAGAGTAGTCCCAAGGGCACCAGAGGGGGCCCTCAAGGTGTGTGCCTAGCCAAAAGACCACTCTAGGGAAGGAGGAGGAGCTCAGGAGGGGCTCTGGGCCACCTAGACAGTGCCTAAGGGGTCCGGAGAGCCAAAAGACAGCTCTGGGGAACTCCAAAGGTCTCCCCAGGGGCTCTGAATTGGAGAGAGCAGTGCTAAGAGCTCTGGGGGGCCCGAAGACAGCTCTGGGGCACAGGGAAACCTGCCAGAGTAGTCCCGAGGGCACCAGAGGGGGCCCTCAAGGCGTGTGCCTAGCCAAAAGACAACTCTGGGGAAGGAGGAGGAGCTGAGGAGGGGCTCTGGGCCACCTAGACAGTGCCTAAGGGGTCCGGAGAGCCAAAAGACAGCTCTGGGGCACCCCAAAGGTCTCCGCAGGGGCTCTGAGATGGATAGAACACTGCTAAGAGCTGTGGGGGGGCCGAAGACAGCTCTGGGGCACAGAGAAACCTGCCAGAGTAGTCCCGAGGGCAGCAGAGGAGGGCCCTCAAGGCGTGTGCCTAGTCAAAAGGCAACTGTGGGGAAGGAGGAGGAGCTGAGGAGGGGGTCTGGGCCACCTAGACCGTTCCTGAGGACTCAGCACGAGCAAGAGACAGCTCTGGCTAGCAAGGAGGAGCCAAAGAGTGTTGCGGGGTGCTCTAGAGAGTTGCGAAGGGGCCTAGGGAGCCAAGATCCAGCTCTGGAGCACAGGGAAACCTGCCAGAGTAGTGCCGAGGGCCCCAGAGGGGGCCCTCAAGGGTTTACATGGCCCAAAACCCCATTCTGGGGAAGGGAGAGGAGCTGAGGAGGGGTCTGGGCCACCTAGACAGTGCCTAAGGGGTCTGGAGAGCCAAAAGACAGCTCTGGGGCACCCCAAAGGTCTCCCCAGGGGCTCTGAGGTGGAGAGAGCAGTGCTAAGAGCTGTGGGGGGGCCGAAGACAGCTCAGGGGCACAGGGAAACCTGCCAGAGTAGTCCCGAGGGCACCAGAGGGGACCCTCAAGGCGTGTGCCAGGACAAAAGGAGACTCTGGGGGAAAAGGAAGACCTCTGGAGGGGGTCTGGGCCACCTAGACCTTTCCTGAGGGCTCGGCACGAGCAAGGGACAGCTCTGGGCAGCAAGGAAGAGCCAAAGAGTGCTGCGGAGCCCTCTAGAGCAGTGCGAAGGGGCCTAGGGAGCCAAGATCCAGCTCTGGGGCACAGGAACACCGGCCACAGTAGTCCCGAGGGCACCAGAGGGGGCCCTCAAGGCGTGTACCTAGCCAAAAGACAACTCTGGGGAAGGAGGAGGAGCTGAGGACGGCGTCTGGGCCACCTAGACAGTGCCTAAGGGGTCCGGAGGGCCAAAACAGTGCTGTGGTCTCCCCAGGGGCTCTGAGCTGGATAGAGCAGTGCTAAGAGCTGTGGCGGGGCCGAAGACAGCTCTGGGGCACAGGGAAACCTGCCAGAGTAGTGCCGAGGGCACCAGAGGGGGCCCTCAAGGGTTTACATGACCCAAAACCCCACTCTAGGGAAGGAGGAGGAGCTGAGGAGGGGGTCTGGGCCACCTAGACAGTGCCTAAGGGGTCCGGAGGGCCAAAAGAGTGCTGTGGGGCACCCCAAAAGTCTGCCCAGGGGCTCTGAGGTGGAGACAGCAGTGCTAAGAGTTCTGGGGGGCCCGAAGACAGCTCTGGGGCACAGGGAAACCTGCCAGAGTAGTCCCGAGGGCAGCAGAGGGGGCCCTCAAGGCGTGTGCCTAGCCAAAAGACCACTCTGGGGAAGGAGGAGGAGCTGAGGACGGCGTCTGGGCCACCTAGACAGTGCCTAAGGGGTCTGGAGGGCCAAAAGACAGCTCTGGGGCACCCCAAAGGTCTGCCCAGGGGCTCTGAGGTGGATAGAGCAGTGCTAAGAGCTGTGGGGGGGCCAAAGACAGCTCTAGGGCACAGGGAAACCTGCCAGAATAGTCCCGAGGGCACCAGAGGGGGCCCTCAAGGCGTGTGCCTAGCCAAAAGACCACTCTGGGGAAGGAGGAGGAGCTGAGGAGGGGGTCTGGGCCACCTAGACCATTCCTGAGGGCTCAGCACAAGCAAGAGACAGCTCTGGCTAGCAAGGAGGAGCCAAAGAGTGTTGCGGGGTGCTCTAGAGAGTTGCGAAGGGGCCTAGGGAGCCAAGATCCAGCTCTGGGGCACAGGGAAACCTGCCAGAGTAGTCCCGAGGGCACCAGAGGGGGCCCTCAAAATGTGTGCCTAGCCAAAAGACCACTCTGGGGAAGGAGGAGGAGCTCAGGAGGGGCTCTGGGCCACCTAGACAGTGCCTAAGGGGTCCGGAGAGCCAAAAGACACCTCTGGGGCACCCCAAAGGTCTCCCCAGGGGCTCTGAGGTGGAGAGAGCAGTGCTAAGAGCTGTGGCGGGGCCGAAGACAGCTCTGGGGCACAGGGAAACCTGCCAGAGTAGTCCCGAGGGCACCAGAGGGGACCCTCAAGGCTTGTGCCTAGCCAAAAGGCAACTGTGGGGAAGGAGGAGGAGCTGAGGAGGGGGTCTGGGCCACCCAGACAGTGCCTAAGGGGTCTGGAGGGCAAAAAGACAGCTCTGGGGCACCCCAAAGGGCCCCCCCCAGGGGCTCTGAGGTGGATAGAGCAGTGCTAAGAGCTCTGGGGGGCCCAAAGACAGCTCTGGGGCACAGGGAAACCTGCCAGAGTTGTCCCGAGGGCCCCAGAGGGGGCCCTCAAGGCGTGTGCCTAGCCAAAAGACAACTCTGGGGAAGGAGGAGGAGCTGAGGATGGCGTCTGGGCCACCTAGACAGTGCCTAAGGGGTCCGGAGGGCCAAAACAGTGCTGTGGTCTCCCCAGGGGCTCTGAGCTGGATAGAGCAGTGCTAAGAGCTGTGGGGGGCACCTACACAGCTCTGGGGCACAGGGAAACCTGCCAGAGTAGTGCCGAGGGCACCAGAGGGGGCCCTCAAGGGTTTACATGACCCAAAACCCCACTCTAGGGAAGGAGGAGGAGCTGAGGAGGGGGTCTGGGCCACCTAGACAGTGCCTAAGGGGTCCGGAGGGCCAAAAGAGTGCTGTGGGGCACCCCAAAAGTCTGCCCAGGGGCTCTGAGGTGGAGACAGCAGTGCTAAGAGTTCTGGGGGGCCCGAAGACAGCTCTGGGGCACAGGGAAACCTGCCAGAGTAGTCCCGAGGGCCCCAGAGGGGGCCCTCAAGGCTTGTGCCTAGCTAAAAGACCACTCTGGGGAAGGAGGAGGAGCTCAGGAGGGGATCTGGGCCACCTAGACAGTGCCTAAAGGATCTGGGGGGCCAAAAAACAGCTCTGGGGCACAACGAGTACTACAATTGTAGTTCAGAAGTCACGAGAGGGCTTCTAAGGGCTCTGCATGGCCACAAAGAGACTCTGGGGAAGGAGGAGGAGCTCAGGAGGGGGTCTGGGCCACCTAGACCGTTCCTGAGGGCTCAGCACGAGCAAGGGACAGCTCTGGCTAGCAAGGAAGAGCCAAAGAGTGGTGTGGAGTACTCTAGAGCAGTGCGAAGGGGCCTAGGGAGCCAAGATCCAGCTCTGGGCACAGGGAAACCTGCCAGAGTAGTGCCGAGGGCCCCAGAGGGGGCCCTCAAGGGTTTACATGGCCCAAAACCCCATTCTGGGGAAGGGAGAGGAGCTGAGGAGGGGTCTGGGCCACCTAGACAGTGCCTAAGGGGTCTGGAGAGCCAAAAGACAGCTCTGGGGCACCCCAAAGGTCTCCCCAGGGGCTCTGAGGTGGAGAGAGCAGTGCTAAGAGCTGTGGGGGGGCCGAAGACAGCTCAGGGGCACAGGGAAACCTGCCAGAGTAGTCCCGAGGGCACCAGAGGGGACCCTCAAGGCGTGTGCCAGGACAAAAGGAGACTCTGGGGGAAAAGGAAGACCTCTGGAGGGGGTCTGGGCCACCTAGACCTTTCCTGAGGGCTCGGCACGAGCAAGGGACAGCTCTGGGCAGCAAGGAAGAGCCAAAGAGTGCTGCGGAGCCCTCTAGAGCAGTGCGAAGGGGCCTAGGGAGCCAAGATCCAGCTCTGGGGCACAGGGAAACCTGCCACAGTAGTCCCGAGGGCACCAGAGGGGGCCCTCAAGGCATGTGCCTAGCCAAAAGACAACTCTGGGGAAGGAGGAGGAGCTGAGGACGGCGTCTGGGCCACCTAGACAGTGCCTAAGGGGTCCGGAGGGCCAAAACAGTGCTGTGCTCTCCGCAGGGGCTCTGAGCTGGATAGAGCAGTGCTAAGAGCTGTGGGGGGCACCTACACAGCTCTGGGACACAGGGAAACCTGCCAGAGTAGTGCCGAGGGCCCCAGAGGGGGCCCTCAAGGGTTTACAGGGCCCAAAACCCCACTCTAGGGAAGGAGGAGGAGCTGAGGAGGGGCTCTGGGCCACCTAGACAGTGCCTAAGGGGTCCGGAGGGCCAAAAGAGTGCTGTGGGGCACCCCAAAAGTCTGCCCAGGGGCTCTGAGGTGGAGACAGCAGTGCTAAGAGTTCTGGGGGGCCGGAAGACAGCTCTGGGGCACAGGGAAACCTGCCAGAGTAGTCCCGAGGGCAGCAGAGGGGGCCCTCAAGGCGTGTGCCTAGCCAAAAGACCACTCTGGGGAAGGAGGAGGAGCTGAGGACGGCGTCTGGGCCACCTAGACAGTGCCTAAGGGGTCTGGGGGGCCAAAAGACAGCTCTGGGGCACCCCAAAGGTCTGCCCAGGGGCTCTGAGGTGGATAGAACACTGCTAAGAGCTGTGGGGGGGCCAAAGACAGCTCTAGGGCACAGGGAAACCTGCCAGAATAGTCCCGAGGGCACCAGAGGGGGCCCTCAAGGCGTGTGCCTAGCCAAAAGACCACTCTGGGGAAGGAGGAGGAGCTGAGGAGGGGGTCTGGGCCACCTAGACCATTCCTGAGGGCTCAGCACAAGCAAGAGACAGCTCTGGCTAGCAAGGAGGAGCCAAAGAGTGTTGCGGGGTGCTCTAGAGAGTTGCGAAGGGGCCTAGGGAGCCAAGATCCAGCTCTGGGGCACAGGGAAACCTGCCAGAGTAGTGCCGAGGGCACCAGAGGGGGCCCTCAAAATGTGTGCCTAGCCAAAAGACCACTCTGGGGAAGGAGGAGGAGCTCAGGAGGGGCTCTGGGCCACCTAGACAGTGCCTAAGGGGTCCGGAGAGCCAAAAGACACCTCTGGGGCACCCCAAAGGTCTCCCCAGGGGCTCTGAGGTGGAGAGAGCAGTGCTAAGAGCTGTGGCGGGGCCGAAGACAGCTCTGGGGCACAGGGAAACCTGCCAGAGTAGTCCCGAGGGCACCAGAGGGGACCCTCAAGGCTTGTGCCTAGCCAAAAGGCAACTGTGGGGAAGGAGGAGGAGCTGAGGAGGGGGTCTGGGCCACCCAGACAGTGCCTAAGGGGTCTGGAGGGCAAAAAGACAGCTCTGGGGCACCCCAAAGGGCCCCCCCCAGGGGCTCTGAGGTGGATAGAGCAGTGCTAAGAGCTCTGGGGGGCCCAAAGACAGCTCTGGGGCACAGGGAAACCTGCCAGAGTTGTCCCGAGGGCCCCAGAGGGGGCCCTCAAGGCGTGTGCCTAGCCAAAAGACAACTCTGGGGAAGGAGGAGGAGCTGAGGATGGCGTCTGGGCCACCTAGACAGTGCCTAAGGGGTCCGGAGGGCCAAAACAGTGCTGTGGTCTCCCCAGGGGCTCTGAGCTGGATAGAGCAGTGCTAAGAGCTGTGGGGGGCACCTACACAGCTCTGGGGCACAGGGAAACCTGCCAGAGTAGTGCCGAGGGCACCAGAGGGGGCCCTCAAGGGTTTACATGACCCAAAACCCCACTCTAGGGAAGGAGGAGGAGCTGAGGAGGGGGTCTGGGCCACCTAGACAGTGCCTAAGGGGTCCGGAGGGCCAAAAGAGTGCTGTGGGGCACCCCAAAAGTCTGCCCAGGGGCTCTGAGGTGGAGACAGCAGTGCTAAGAGTTCTGGGGGGCACCTACACAGCTCTGGGGCACAGGGAAACCTGCCAGAGTAGTCCCGAGGGCCCCAGAGGGGGCCCTCAAGGCTTGTGCCTAGCTAAAAGACCACTCTGGGGAAGGAGGAGGAGCTCAGGAGGGGATCTGGGCCACCTAGACAGTGCCTAAAGGATCTGGGGGGCCAAAAAACAGCTCTGGGGCACAACGAGTACTACAATTGTAGTTCAGAAGTCACGAGAGGGCTTCTAAGGGCTCTGCATGGCCACAAAGAGACTCTGGGGAAGGAGGAGGAGCTCAGGAGGGGGTCTGGGCCACCTAGACCGTTCCTGAGGGCTCAGCACGAGCAAGGGACAGCTCTGGCTAGCAAGGAAGAGCCAAAGAGTGGTGTGGAGTACTCTAGAGCAGTGCGAAGGGGCCTAGGGAGCCAAGATCCAGCTCTGGGCACAGGGAAACCTGCCAGAGTAGTGCCGAGGGCCCCAGAGGGGGCCCTCAAGGGTTTACATGGCCCAAAACCCCATTCTGGGGAAGGGAGAGGAGCTGAGGAGGGGTCTGGGCCACCTAGACAGTGCCTAAGGGGTCTGGAGAGCCAAAAGACAGCTCTGGGGCACCCCAAAGGTCTCCCCAGGGGCTCTGAGGTGGAGAGAGCAGTGCTAAGAGCTGTGGGGGGGCCGAAGACAGCTCAGGGGCACAGGGAAACCTGCCAGAGTAGTCCCGAGGGCACCAGAGGGGACCCTCAAGGCGTGTGCCAGGACAAAAGGAGACTCTGGGGGAAAAGGAAGACCTCTGGAGGGGGTCTGGGCCACCTAGACCTTTCCTGAGGGCTCGGCACGAGCAAGGGACAGCTCTGGGCAGCAAGGAAGAGCCAAAGAGTGGTGCGGAGCCCTCTAGAGCAGTGCGAAGGGGCCTAGGGAGCCAAGATCCAGCTCTGGGGCACAGGAACACCGGCCACAGTAGTCCCGAGGGCACCAGAGGGGGCCCTCAAGGCGTGTGCCTAGCCAAAAGACAACTCTGGGGAAGGAGGAGGAGCTGAGGACGGCGTCTGGGCCACCTAGACAGTGCCTAAGGGGTCCGGAGGGCCAAAACAGTGCTGTGGTCTCCCCAGGGGCTCTGAGCTGGATAGAGCAGTGCTAAGAGCTGGGGGGGGGGCCGAAGACAGCTCTGGGGCACAGGGAAACCTGCCAGAGTAGTGCCGAGGGCACCAGAGGGGGCCCTCAAGGGTTTACATGACCCAAAACCCCACTCTAGGGAAGGAGGAGGAGCTGAGGAGGGGGTCTGGGCCACCTAGACAGTGCCTAAGGGGTCCGGAGGGCCAAAAGAGTGCTGTGGGGCACCCCAAAAGTCTGCCCAGGGGCTCTGAGGTGGAGACAGCAGTGCTAAGAGTTCTGGGGGGCCCGAAGACAGCTCTGGGGCACAGGGAAACCTGCCAGAGTAGTCCCGAGGGCAGCAGAGGGGGCCCTCAAGGCGTGTGCCTAGCCAAAAGACCACTCTGGGGAAGGAGGAGGAGCTGAGGACGGCGTCTGGGCCACCTAGACAGTGCCTAAGGAGTCTGGGGGGCAAAAAGACAGCTCTGGGGCACCCCAAAGGTCTGCCCAGGGGCTCTGAGGTGGAGACAGCAGTGCTAAGAGCTCTGTGGGCCCCGAAGACAGCTCTGGGGTACAGGGAAACCTGCCAGAGTAGTGCCGAGGGCACCAGAGGGGGCCCTCAAGGGTTTACATGACCCAAAACCCCACTCTAGGGAAGGAGGAGGAGCTGAGGAGGGGGTCTGGGCCACCTAGACAGTGCCTAAGGGGTCTGGGGGGCCAAAAGAGTGCTGTGGGGCACGCCAAAGGTCTGCCCAGGGGCTCTGAGGTGGAGACAGCAGTGCTAAGAGTTCTGGGGGGCCCGAAGACAGCTCTGGGGCACAGGGAAACCTGCCAAAGTAGTCCCGAGGGCACCAGAGGGGGCCCTCAAGGCGTGTGCCTAGCCAAAAGGAGACTCTGGGGGAGAAGGAAGACCTCTGGAGGGGGTTTGGGCCACCTAGACAGTGCCTAAGGGATTTGGGGGGCCAAAAAACAGCTCTGGGGCACAACGAGTACTGCAATTGTAGTTCAGAAGTCACGAGAGGGCTTCTAAGGGCTCTGCATGGCCACAAAGAGACTCTGGGGAAGGAGGAGGAGCTCAGGAGGGGGTCTGGGCCACCTAGACCGTTCCTGAGGGCTCAGCACGAGCAAGGGACAGCTCTGGCTAGCAAGGAAGAGCCAAAGAGTGCTGTGGAGTACTCTAGAGCAGTGCGAAGGGGCCTAGGGAGCCAAGATCCAGCTCTGGGGCACAGGGAAACCTGCCAGAGTAGTGCCGAGGGCCCCAGAGGGGGCCCTCAAGGCGTGTGCCTAGCTAAAAGACCACTCTGGGGAAGGAGGAGGAGCTGAGGAGGGGGTTTGGGCCACCTAGACAGTGCCTAAGGGGTCTGGGGGGCCAGAACACAGGTCTGGGGCACGCGAAAGGTCTCCGCAGGGGCTCTGAGGTGGAGAGAGCAGTGCTAAGAGCTCTGGGGGGCCGGAAGACAGCTCTGGGGCACCCCAAAGGTCTCCCCAGGTGCTCTGAGGTAGATAGAGCAGTGCTAAGAGCTCTGGGGGGCACCTACACAGCTCTGGGGCACAGGGAAACCTGCCAGAGTAGTCCCAAGGGCACCAGAGGGGGCCCTCAAGGCTTGTGCCTAGCCAAAAGGCAACTGTGGGGAAGGAGGAGGAGCTGAGGAGGGGGTCTGGGCCACCCAGACAGTGCCTAAGGGGTTCGGAGAGCCAAAAGACAGCTCTGGGGAACTCCAAAGGTCTCCCCAGGGGCTCTGAATTGGAGAGAGCAGTGCTAAGAGCTGTGGGGGGGCCGAAGACAGCTCTGGGGCACAGGGACACCTGCCACAGTAGTCCCGAGGGCCCCAGAGGGGGCCCTCAAGGCGTGTGCCTAGCCAAAAGACAACTCTGGGGAAGGAGGAGGAGCTGAGGACGGCATCTGGGCCACCTAGACAGTGCCTAAGGGGTCCGGAGAGCCAAAAGACAGCTCTGGGGCACGCCAAAGGTCTCCGCAGGGGCTCTGAGATGGATAGAACACTGCTAAGGGCTGTGGGGGGGGCCGAAGACAGCTCTAGGGCACAGGGAAACCTGCCAGAGTAGTCCCGAGGGCACCAGAGGGGGCCCTCAAGGCGTGTGCCTAGCCAAAAGACCACTCTGGGGAAGGAGGAGGAGCTGAGGAGGGGGTCTGGGCCACCTAGACCGTTCCTGAGGGCTCAGCACGAGCAAGAGACAGCTCCGGCTAGCAAGGAGGAGCCAAAGAGTGTTGCGGGGTGCTCTAGAGAGTTGCGAAGGGGCCTAGGGAGCCAAGATCCAGCTCTGGGGCACAGGGAAACCTGCCAGAGTAGTGCCGAGGGCCCCAGAGGGGGCCCTCAAGGCGTGTGCCTAGCCAAAAGACCACTCTGGGGAAGGAGGAGGAGCTCAGGAGGGGCTCTGGGCCACCTAGACAGTGCCTAAGGGGTCCGGAGAGCCAAAAGACACCTCTGGGGCACCCCAAAGGTCTCCCCAGGGGCTCTGAGGTGGAGAGAGCAGTGCTAAGAGCTGTGGCGGGGCCGAAGACAGCTCTGGGGCACAGGGAAACCTGCCAGAGTAGTCCCGAGGGCACCAGAGGGGGCCCTCAAGGCGTGTGCCTAGCTAAAAGACCACTCTGGGGAAGGAGGAGGAGCTCAGGAGGGGATCTGGGCCACCTAGACAGTGCCTAAAGGATCTGGGGGGCCAAAAAACAGCTCTGGG
Organism: Struthio camelus; assembly: GCF_040807025.1. Lineage (NCBI taxonomy): Eukaryota > Metazoa > Chordata > Aves > Struthioniformes > Struthionidae > Struthio > Struthio camelus. The sequence goes on from NC_090961.1 coordinate 33,320, forward strand.
GCACAACGAGTACTACAATTGTAGTTCAGAAGTCACGAGAGGGCTTCTAAGGGCTCTGCATGGCCACAAAGAGACTCTGGGGAAGGAGGAGGAGCTCAGGAGGGGGTCTGGGCCACCTAGACCGTTCCTGAGGGCTCAGCACGAGCAAGGGACAGCTCTGGCTAGCAAGGAAGAGCCAAAGAGTGGTGTGGAGTACTCTAGAGCAGTGCGAAGGGGCCTAGGGAGCCAAGATCCAGCTCTGGGCACAGGGAAACCTGCCAGAGTAGTCCCAAGGGCCCCAGAGGGGGCCCTTAAGGGTTTACATGGCCCAAAACCCCACTCTAGGGAAGGAGGAGGAGCTGAGGAAGGGGTCTGGGCCACCTAGACAGTGCCTAAGGGGTCTGGAGAGCCAAAAGACAGCTCTGGGGCACCCCAAAGGTCTCCCCAGGGGCTCTGAGGTGGAGAGAGCAGTGCTAAGAGCTGTGGGGGGGCCGAAGACAGCTCAGGGGCACAGGGAAACCTGCCAGAGTAGTCCCGAGGGCACCAGAGGGGACCCTCAAGGCGTGTGCCAGGACAAAAGGAGACTCTGGGGGAAAAGGAAGACCTCTGGAGGGGGTCTGGGCCACCTAGACCTTTCCTGAGGGCTCGGCACGAGCAAGGGACAGCTCTGGGCAGCAAGGAAGAGCCAAAGAGTGCTGCGGAGCCCTCTAGAGCAGTGCGAAGGGGCCTAGGGAGCCAAGATCCAGCTCTGGGGCACAGGGAAACCTGCCACAGTAGTCCCGAGGGCACCAGAGGGGGCCCTCAAGGCATGTGCCTAGCCAAAAGACAACTCTGGGGAAGGAGGAGGAGCTGAGGACGGCGTCTGGGCCACCTAGACAGTGCCTAAGGGGTCCGGAGGGCCAAAACAGTGCTGTGGTCTCCGCAGGGGCTCTGAGCTGGATAGAGCAGTGCTAAGAGCTGTGGGGGGCACCTACACAGCTCTGGGACACAGGGAAACCTGCCAGAGTAGTGCCGAGGGCCCCAGAGGGGGCCCTCAAGGGTTTACAGGGCCCAAAACCCCACTCTAGGGAAGGAGGAGGAGCTGAGGAGGGGGTCTGGGCCACCTAGACAGTGCCTAAGGGGTCCGGAGGGCCAAAAGAGTGCTGTGGGGCACCCCAAAAGTCTGCCCAGGGGCTCTGAGGTGGAGACAGCAGTGCTAAGAGTTCTGGGGGGCCCGAAGACAGCTCTGGGGCACAGGGAAACCTGCCAGAGTAGTCCCGAGGGCAGCAGAGGGGGCCCTCAAGGCGTGTGCCTAGCCAAAAGACCACTCTGGGGAAGGAGGAGGAGCTGAGGACGGCGTCTGGGCCACCTAGACAGTGCCTAAGGGGTCTGGAGGGCCAAAAGACAGCTCTGGGGCACCCCAAAGGTCTGCCCAGGGGCTCTGAGGTGGATAGAGCAGTGCTAAGAGCTGTGGGGGGGCCAAAGACAGCTCTAGGGCACAGGGAAACCTGCCAGAATAGTCCCGAGGGCACCAGAGGGGGCCCTCAAGGCGTGTGCCTAGCCAAAAGACCACTCTGGGGAAGGAGGAGGAGCTGAGGAGGGGGTCTGGGCCACCTAGACCATTCCTGAGGGCTCAGCACAAGCAAGAGACAGCTCTGGCTAGCAAGGAGGAGCCAAAGAGTGTTGCGGGGTGCTCTAGAGAGTTGCGAAGGGGCCTAGGGAGCCAAGATCCAGCTCTGGGGCAGAGGGAAACCTGCCAGAGTAGTCCCGAGGGCACCAGAGGGGGCCCTCAAAATGTGTGCCTAGCCAAAAGACCACTCTGGGGAAGGAGGAGGAGCTCAGGAGGGGCTCTGGGCCACCTAGACAGTGCCTAAGGGGTCCGGAGAGCCAAAAGACACCTCTGGGGCACCCCAAAGGTCTCCCCAGGGGCTCTGAGGTGGAGACAGCAGTGCTAAGAGTTCTGGGGGGCCCGAAGACAGCTCTGGGGCACAGGGAAACCTGCCAGAGTAGTCCCGAGGGCCCCAGAGGGGGCCCTCAAGGCTTGTGCCTAGCTAAAAGACCACTCTGGGGAAGGAGGAGGAGCTCAGGAGGGGATCTGGGCCACCTAGACAGTGCCTAAAGGATCTGGGGGGCCAAAAAACAGCTCTGGGGCACAACGAGTACTACAATTGTAGTTCAGAAGTCACGAGAGGGCTTCTAAGGGCTCTGCATGGCCACAAAGAGACTCTGGGGAAGGAGGAGGAGCTCAGGAGGGGGTCTGGGCCACCTAGACCGTTCCTGAGGGCTCAGCACGAGCAAGGGACAGCTCTGGCTAGCAAGGAAGAGCCAAAGAGTGGTGTGGAGTACTCTAGAGCAGTGCGAAGGGGCCTAGGGAGCCAAGATCCAGCTCTGGGCACAGGGAAACCTGCCAGAGTAGTGCCGAGGGCCCCAGAGGGGGCCCTCAAGGGTTTACATGGCCCAAAACCCCATTCTGGGGAAGGGAGAGGAGCTGAGGAGGGGTCTGGGCCACCTAGACAGTGCCTAAGGGGTCTGGAGAGCCAAAAGACAGCTCTGGGGCACCCCAAAGGTCTCCCCAGGGGCTCTGAGGTGGAGAGAGCAGTGCTAAGAGCTGTGGGGGGGCCGAAGACAGCTCAGGGGCACAGGGAAACCTGCCAGAGTAGTCCCGAGGGCACCAGAGGGGACCCTCAAGGCGTGTGCCAGGACAAAAGGAGACTCTGGGGGAAAAGGAAGACCTCTGGAGGGGGTCTGGGCCACCTAGACCTTTCCTGAGGGCTCGGCACGAGCAAGGGACAGCTCTGGGCAGCAAGGAAGAGCCAAAGAGTGCTGCGGAGCCCTCTAGAGCAGTGCGAAGGGGCCTAGGGAGCCAAGATCCAGCTCTGGGGCACAGGAACACCGGCCACAGTAGTCCCGAGGGCACCAGAGGGGGCCCTCAAGGCGTGTACCTAGCCAAAAGACAACTCTGGGGAAGGAGGAGGAGCTGAGGACGGCGTCTGGGCCACCTAGACAGTGCCTAAGGGGTCCGGAGGGCCAAAACAGTGCTGTGGTCTCCCCAGGGGCTCTGAGCTGGATAGAGCAGTGCTAAGAGCTGTGGGGGGGCCGAAGACAGCTCTGGGGCACAGGGAAACCTGCCAGAGTAGTCCCAAGGGCACCAGAGGGGGCCCTCAAGGGTTTACATGACCCAAAACCCCACTCTAGGGAAGGAGGAGGAGCTGAGGAGGGGGTCTGGGCCACCTAGACAGTGCCTAAGGGGTCCGGAGGGCCAAAAGAGTGCTGTGGGGCACCCCAAAAGTCTGCCCAGGGGCTCTGAGGTGGAGACAGCAGTGCTAAGAGTTCTGGGGGGCCCGAAGACAGCTCTGGGGCACAGGGAAACCTGCCAGAGTAGTCCCGAGGGCACCAGAGGGGGCCCTCAAGGCGTGTGCCTAGCCAAAAGACCACTCTGGGGAAGGAGGAGGAGCTGAGGACGGCGTCTGGGCCACCTAGACAGTGCCTAAGGGGTCTGGGGGGCAAAAAGACAGCTCTGGGGCACCCCAAAGGTCTCCCCAGGGGCTCTGAGGTGGAGACAGCAGTGCTAAGAGCTCTGGGGGCCCCGAAGACAGCTCTGGGGTACAGGGAAACCTGCCAGAGTAGTGCCGAGGGCACCAGAGGGGGCCCTCAAGGGTTTACATGACCCAAAACCCCACTCTAGGGAAGGAGGAGGAGCTGAGGAGGGGGTCTGGGCCACCTAGACAGTGCCTAAGGGGTCTGGGGGGCCAAAAGAGTGCTGTGGGGCACGCCAAAGGTCTGCCCAGGGGCTCTGAGGTGGAGACAGCAGTGCTAAGAGTTCTGGGGGGCCCGAAGACAGCTCTGGGGCACAGGGAAACCTGCCAAAGTAGTCCCGAGGGCACCAGAGGGGGCCCTCAAGGCGTGTGCCTAGCCAAAAGGAGACTCTGGGGGAGAAGGAAGACCTCTGGAGGGGATCTGGGCCACCTAGACAGTGCCTAAGGGATTTGGGGGGCCAAAAAACAGCTCTGGGGCACAACGAGTACTGCAATTGTAGTTCAGAAGTCACGAGAGGGCTTCTAAGGGCTCTGCATGGCCACAAAGAGACTCTGGGGAAGGAGGAGGAGCTCAGGAGGGGGTCTGGGCCACCTAGACCGTTCCTGAGGGCTCAGCACGAGCAAGGGACATCTCTGGCTAGCAAGGAAGAGCCAAAGAGTGGTGTGGAGTACTCTAGAGCAGTGCGAAGGGGCCTAGGGAGCCAAGATCCAGCTCTGGGCACAGGGAAACCTGCCAGAGTAGTCCCAAGGGCACCAGAGGGGGCCCTTAAGGGTTTACATGGCCCAAAACCCCACTCTAGGGAAGGAGGAGGAGCTGAGGAAGGGGTCTGGGCCACCTAGACAGTGCCTAAGGGGTCTGGAGAGCCAAAAGACAGCTCTGGGGCACCCCAAAGGTCTCCCCAGGGGCTCTGAGGTGGAGAGAGCAGTGCTAAGAGCTGTGGGGGGGCCGAAGACAGCTCAGGGGCACAGGGAAACCTGCCAGAGTAGTCCCGAGGGCACCAGAGGGGACCCTCAAGGCGTGTGCCAGGACAAAAGGAGACTCTGGGGGAAAAGGAAGACCTCTGGAGGGGGTCTGGGCCACCTAGACCTTTCCTGAGGGCTCGGCACGAGCAAGGGACAGCTCTGGGCAGCAAGGAAGAGCCAAAGAGTGCTGCGGAGCCCTCTAGAGCAGTGCGAAGGGGCCTAGGGAGCCAAGATCCAGCTCTGGGGCACAGGGAAACCTGCCACAGTAGTCCCGAGGGCACCAGAGGGGGCCCTCAAGGCATGTGCCTAGCCAAAAGACAACTCTGGGGAAGGAGGAGGAGCTGAGGACGGCGTCTGGGCCACCTAGACAGTGCCTAAGGGGTCCGGAGGGCCAAAACAGTGCTGTGGTCTCCGCAGGGGCTCTGAGCTGGATAGAGCAGTGCTAAGAGCTGTGGGGGGCACCTACACAGCTCTGGGACACAGGGAAACCTGCCAGAGTAGTGCCGAGGGCCCCAGAGGGGGCCCTCAAGGGTTTACAGGGCCCAAAACCCCACTCTAGGGAAGGAGGAGGAGCTGAGGAGGGGGTCTGGGCCACCTAGACAGTGCCTAAGGGGTCCGGAGGGCCAAAAGAGTGCTGTGGGGCACCCCAAAAGTCTGCCCAGGGGCTCTGAGGTGGAGACAGCAGTGCTAAGAGTTCTGGGGGGCCCGAAGACAGCTCTGGGGCACAGGGAAACCTGCCAGAGTAGTCCCGAGGGCAGCAGAGGGGGCCCTCAAGGCGTGTGCCTAGCCAAAAGACCACTCTGGGGAAGGAGGAGGAGCTGAGGACGGCGTCTGGGCCACCTAGACAGTGCCTAAGGGGTCTGGAGGGCCAAAAGACAGCTCTGGGGCACCCCAAAGGTCTGCCCAGGGGCTCTGAGGTGGATAGAGCAGTGCTAAGAGCTGTGGGGGGGCCAAAGACAGCTCTAGGGCACAGGGAAACCTGCCAGAATAGTCCCGAGGGCACCAGAGGGGGCCCTCAAGGCGTGTGCCTAGCCAAAAGACCACTCTGGGGAAGGAGGAGGAGCTGAGGAGGGGGTCTGGGCCACCTAGACCATTCCTGAGGGCTCAGCACAAGCAAGAGACAGCTCTGGCTAGCAAGGAGGAGCCAAAGAGTGTTGCGGGGTGCTCTAGAGAGTTGCGAAGGGGCCTAGGGAGCCAAGATCCAGCTCTGGGGCAGAGGGAAACCTGCCAGAGTAGTCCCGAGGGCACCAGAGGGGGCCCTCAAAATGTGTGCCTAGCCAAAAGACCACTCTGGGGAAGGAGGAGGAGCTCAGGAGGGGCTCTGGGCCACCTAGACAGTGCCTAAGGGGTCCGGAGAGCCAAAAGACACCTCTGGGGCACCCCAAAGGTCTCCCCAGGGGCTCTGAGGTGGAGACAGCAGTGCTAAGAGTTCTGGGGGGCCCGAAGACAGCTCTGGGGCACAGGGAAACCTGCCAGAGTAGTCCCGAGGGCCCCAGAGGGGGCCCTCAAGGCTTGTGCCTAGCTAAAAGACCACTCTGGGGAAGGAGGAGGAGCTCAGGAGGGGATCTGGGCCACCTAGACAGTGCCTAAAGGATCTGGGGGGCCAAAAAACAGCTCTGGGGCACAACGAGTACTACAATTGTAGTTCAGAAGTCACGAGAGGGCTTCTAAGGGCTCTGCATGGCCACAAAGAGACTCTGGGGAAGGAGGAGGAGCTCAGGAGGGGGTCTGGGCCACCTAGACCGTTCCTGAGGGCTCAGCACGAGCAAGGGACAGCTCTGGCTAGCAAGGAAGAGCCAAAGAGTGGTGTGGAGTACTCTAGAGCAGTGCGAAGGGGCCTAGGGAGCCAAGATCCAGCTCTGGGCACAGGGAAACCTGCCAGAGTAGTGCCGAGGGCCCCAGAGGGGGCCCTCAAGGGTTTACATGGCCCAAAACCCCATTCTGGGGAAGGGAGAGGAGCTGAGGAGGGGTCTGGGCCACCTAGACAGTGCCTAAGGGGTCTGGAGAGCCAAAAGACAGCTCTGGGGCACCCCAAAGGTCTCCCCAGGGGCTCTGAGGTGGAGAGAGCAGTGCTAAGAGCTGTGGGGGGGCCGAAGACAGCTCAGGGGCACAGGGAAACCTGCCAGAGTAGTCCCGAGGGCACCAGAGGGGACCCTCAAGGCGTGTGCCAGGACAAAAGGAGACTCTGGGGGAAAAGGAAGACCTCTGGAGGGGGTCTGGGCCACCTAGACCTTTCCTGAGGGCTCGGCACGAGCAAGGGACAGCTCTGGGCAGCAAGGAAGAGCCAAAGAGTGCTGCGGAGCCCTCTAGAGCAGTGCGAAGGGGCCTAGGGAGCCAAGATCCAGCTCTGGGGCACAGGAACACCGGCCACAGTAGTCCCGAGGGCACCAGAGGGGGCCCTCAAGGCGTGTGCCTAGCCAAAAGACAACTCTGGGGAAGGAGGAGGAGCTGAGGACGGCGTCTGGGCCACCTAGACAGTGCCTAAGGGGTCCGGAGGGCCAAAACAGTGCTGTGGTCTCCCCAGGGGCTCTGAGCTGGATAGAGCAGTGCTAAGAGCTGTGGGGGGGCCGAAGACAGCTCTGGGGCACAGGGAAACCTGCCAGAGTAGTCCCAAGGGCACCAGAGGGGGCCCTCAAGGGTTTACATGACCCAAAACCCCACTCTAGGGAAGGAGGAGGAGCTGAGGAGGGGGTCTGGGCCACCTAGACAGTGCCTAAGGGGTCCGGAGGGCCAAAAGAGTGCTGTGGGGCACCCCAAAAGTCTGCCCAGGGGCTCTGAGGTGGAGACAGCAGTGCTAAGAGTTCTGGGGGGCCCGAAGACAGCTCTGGGGCACAGGGAAACCTGCCAGAGTAGTCCCGAGGGCACCAGAGGGGGCCCTCAAGGCGTGTGCCTAGCCAAAAGACCACTCTGGGGAAGGAGGAGGAGCTGAGGACGGCGTCTGGGCCACCTAGACAGTGCCTAAGGGGTCTGGGGGGCAAAAAGACAGCTCTGGGGCACCCCAAAGGTCTCCCCAGGGGCTCTGAGGTGGAGACAGCAGTGCTAAGAGCTCTGTGGGCCCCGAAGACAGCTCTGGGGTACAGGGAAACCTGCCAGAGTAGTCCCAAGGGCACCAGAGGGGGCCCTCAAGGGTTTACATGACCCAAAACCCCACTCTAGGGAAGGAGGAGGAGCTGAGGAGGGGGTCTGGGCCACCTAGACAGTGCCTAAGGGGTCTGGGGGGCCAAAAGAGTGCTGTGGGGCACGCCAAAGGTCTGCCCAGGGGCTCTGAGGTGGAGACAGCAGTGCTAAGAGTTCTGGGGGGCCCGAAGACAGCTCTGGGGCACAGGGAAACCTGCCAAAGTAGTCCCGAGGGCACCAGAGGGGGCCCTCAAGGCGTGTGCCTAGCCAAAAGGAGACTCTGGGGGAGAAGGAAGACCTCTGGAGGGGATCTGGGCCACCTAGACAGTGCCTAAGGGATTTGGGGGGCCAAAAAACAGCTCTGGGGCACAACGAGTACTGCAATTGTAGTTCAGAAGTCACGAGAGGGCTTCTAAGGGCTCTGCATGGCCACAAAGAGACTCTGGGGAAGGAGGAGGAGCTCAGGAGGGGGTCTGGGCCACCTAGACCGTTCCTGAGGGCTCAGCACGAGCAAGGGACATCTCTGGCTAGCAAGGAAGAGCCAAAGAGTGGTGTGGAGTACTCTAGAGCAGTGCGAAGGGGCCTAGGGAGCCAAGATCCAGCTCTGGGCACAGGGAAACCTGCCAGAGTAGTGCCGAGGGCCCCAGAGGGGGCCCTCAAGGCGTGTGCCTAGCTAAAAGACCACTCTGGGGAAGGAGGAGGAGCTGAGGAGGGGGTTTGGGCCACCTAGACAGTGCCTAAGGGGTCTGGGGGGCCAGAACACAGGTCTGGGGCACGCGAAAGGTCTCCGCAGGGGCTCTGAGGTGGAGAGAGCAGTGCTAAGAGCTCTGGGGGGCCGGAAGACAGCTCTGGGGCACCCCAAAGGTCTCCGCAGGGGCTCTGAGGTGGAGAGAGCAGTGCTAAGAGCTGTGGGGGGGCCGAAGACAGCTCAGGGGCACAGGGAAACCTGCCAGAGTAGTCCCGAGGGCACCAGAGGGGACCCTCAAGGCGTGTGCCAGGACAAAAGGAGACTCTGGGGGAAAAGGAAGACCTCTGGAGGGGGTCTGGGCCACCTAGACCTTTCCTGAGGGCTCGGCACGAGCAAGGGACAGCTCTGGGCAGCAAGGAAGAGCCAAAGAGTGGTGCGGAGCCCTCTAGAGCAGTGCGAAGGGGCCTAGGGAGCCAAGATCCAGCTCTGGGGCACAGGGAAACCTGCCACAGTAGTCCCGAGGGCACCAGAGGGGGCCCTCAAGGCATGTGCCTAGCCAAAAGACAACTCTGGGGAAGGAGGAGGAGCTGAGGACGGCGTCTGGGCCACCTAGACAGTGCCTAAGGGGTCCGGAGGGCCAAAACAGTGCTGTGGTCTCCCCAGGGGCTCTGAGCTGGATAGAGCAGTGCTAAGAGCTGTGGGGGGCACCTACACAGCTCTGGGACACAGGGAAACCTGCCAGAGTAGTGCCGAGGGCCCCAGAGGGGGCCCTCAAGGGTTTACAGGGCCCAAAACCCCACTCTAGGGAAGGAGGAGGAGCTGAGGAGGGGGTCTGGGCCACCTAGACAGTGCCTAAGGGGTCCGGAGGGCCAAAAGAGTGCTGTGGGGCACCCCAAAAGTCTGCCCAGGGGCTCTGAGGTGGAGACAGCAGTGCTAAGAGTTCTGGGGGGCCCGAAGACAGCTCTGGGGCACAGGGAAACCTGCCAGAGTAGTCCCGAGGGCAGCAGAGGGGGCCCTCAAGGCGTGTGCCTAGCCAAAAGACCACTCTGGGGAAGGAGGAGGAGCTGAGGACGGCGTCTGGGCCACCTAGACAGTGCCTAAGGGGTCTGGAGGGCCAAAAGACAGCTCTGGGGCACCCCAAAGGTCTCCCCAGGGGCTCTGAGGTGGAGACAGCAGTGCTAAGAGCTCTGTGGGCCCCGAAGACAGCTCTAGGGCACAGGGAAACCTGCCAGAATAGTCCCGAGGGCACCAGAGGGGGCCCTCAAGGCGTGTGCCTAGCCAAAAGACCACTCTGGGGAAGGAGGAGGAGCTGAGGAGGGGGTCTGGGCCACCTAGACCATTCCTGAGGGCTCAGCACAAGCAAGAGACAGCTCTGGCTAGCAAGGAGGAGCCAAAGAGTGTTGCGGGGTGCTCTAGAGAGTTGCGAAGGGGCCTAGGGAGCCAAGATCCAGCTCTGGGGCAGAGGGAAACCTGCCAGAGTAGTCCCGAGGGCACCAGAGGGGGCCCTCAAAATGTGTGCCTAGCCAAAAGACCACTCTGGGGAAGGAGGAGGAGCTCAGGAGGGGCTCTGGGCCACCTAGACAGTGCCTAAGGGGTCCGGAGAGCCAAAAGACACCTCTGGGGCACCCCAAAGGTCTCCCCAGGGGCTCTGAGGTGGAGACAGCAGTGCTAAGAGTTCTGGGGGGCCCGAAGACAGCTCTGGGGCACAGGGAAACCTGCCAGAGTAGTCCCGAGGGCCCCAGAGGGGGCCCTCAAGGCTTGTGCCTAGCTAAAAGACCACTCTGGGGAAGGAGGAGGAGCTCAGGAGGGGATCTGGGCCACCTAGACAGTGCCTAAAGGATCTGGGGGGCCAAAAAACAGCTCTGGGGCACAACGAGTACTACAATTGTAGTTCAGAAGTCACGAGAGGGCTTCTAAGGGCTCTGCATGGCCACAAAGAGACTCTGGGGAAGGAGGAGGAGCTCAGGAGGGGGTCTGGGCCACCTAGACCGTTCCTGAGGGCTCAGCACGAGCAAGGGACAGCTCTGGCTAGCAAGGAAGAGCCAAAGAGTGGTGTGGAGTACTCTAGAGCAGTGCGAAGGGGCCTAGGGAGCCAAGATCCAGCTCTGGGCACAGGGAAACCTGCCAGAGTAGTGCCGAGGGCCCCAGAGGGGGCCCTCAAGGGTTTACATGGCCCAAAACCCCATTCTGGGGAAGGGAGAGGAGCTGAGGAGGGGTCTGGGCCACCTAGACAGTGCCTAAGGGGTCTGGAGAGCCAAAAGACAGCTCTGGGGCACCCCAAAGGTCTCCCCAGGGGCTCTGAGGTGGAGAGAGCAGTGCTAAGAGCTGTGGGGGGGCCGAAGACAGCTCAGGGGCACAGGGAAACCTGCCAGAGTAGTCCCGAGGGCACCAGAGGGGACCCTCAAGGCGTGTGCCAGGACAAAAGGAGACTCTGGGGGAAAAGGAAGACCTCTGGAGGGGGTCTGGGCCACCTAGACCTTTCCTGAGGGCTCGGCACGAGCAAGGGACAGCTCTGGGCAGCAAGGAAGAGCCAAAGAGTGCTGCGGAGCCCTCTAGAGCAGTGCGAAGGGGCCTAGGGAGCCAAGATCCAGCTCTGGGGCACAGGAACACCGGCCACAGTAGTCCCGAGGGCACCAGAGGGGGCCCTCAAGGCGTGTGCCTAGCCAAAAGACAACTCTGGGGAAGGAGGAGGAGCTGAGGACGGCGTCTGGGCCACCTAGACAGTGCCTAAGGGGTCCGGAGGGCCAAAACAGTGCTGTGGTCTCCCCAGGGGCTCTGAGCTGGATAGAGCAGTGCTAAGAGCTGTGGGGGGGCCGAAGACAGCTCTGGGGCACAGGGAAACCTGCCAGAGTAGTCCCAAGGGCACCAGAGGGGGCCCTCAAGGGTTTACATGACCCAAAACCCCACTCTAGGGAAGGAGGAGGAGCTGAGGAGGGGGTCTGGGCCACCTAGACAGTGCCTAAGGGGTCCGGAGGGCCAAAAGAGTGCTGTGGGGCACCCCAAAAGTCTGCCCAGGGGCTCTGAGGTGGAGACAGCAGTGCTAAGAGTTCTGGGGGGCCCGAAGACAGCTCTGGGGCACAGGGAAACCTGCCAGAGTAGTCCCGAGGGCACCAGAGGGGGCCCTCAAGGCGTGTGCCTAGCCAAAAGACCACTCTGGGGAAGGAGGAGGAGCTGAGGACGGCGTCTGGGCCACCTAGACAGTGCCTAAGGGGTCTGGGGGGCAAAAAGACAGCTCTGGGGCACCCCAAAGGTCTCCCCAGGGGCTCTGAGGTGGAGACAGCAGTGCTAAGAGCTCTGTGGGCCCCGAAGACAGCTCTGGGGTACAGGGAAACCTGCCAGAGTAGTCCCAAGGGCACCAGAGGGGGCCCTCAAGGGTTTACATGACCCAAAACCCCACTCTAGGGAAGGAGGAGGAGCTGAGGAGGGGGTCTGGGCCACCTAGACAGTGCCTAAGGGGTCTGGGGGGCCAAAAGAGTGCTGTGGGGCACGCCAAAGGTCTGCCCAGGGGCTCTGAGGTGGAGACAGCAGTGCTAAGAGTTCTGGGGGGCCCGAAGACAGCTCTGGGGCACAGGGAAACCTGCCAAAGTAGTCCCGAGGGCACCAGAGGGGGCCCTCAAGGCGTGTGCCTAGCCAAAAGGAGACTCTGGGGGAGAAGGAAGACCTCTGGAGGGGATCTGGGCCACCTAGACAGTGCCTAAGGGATTTGGGGGGCCAAAAAACAGCTCTGGGGCACAACGAGTACTGCAATTGTAGTTCAGAAGTCACGAGAGGGCTTCTAAGGGCTCTGCATGGCCACAAAGAGACTCTGGGGAAGGAGGAGGAGCTCAGGAGGGGGTCTGGGCCACCTAGACCGTTCCTGAGGGCTCAGCACGAGCAAGGGACATCTCTGGCTAGCAAGGAAGAGCCAAAGAGTGGTGTGGAGTACTCTAGAGCAGTGCGAAGGGGCCTAGGGAGCCAAGATCCAGCTCTGGGCACAGGGAAACCTGCCAGAGTAGTGCCGAGGGCCCCAGAGGGGGCCCTCAAGGCGTGTGCCTAGCTAAAAGACCACTCTGGGGAAGGAGGAGGAGCTGAGGAGGGGGTTTGGGCCACCTAGACAGTGCCTAAGGGGTCTGGGGGGCCAGAACACAGGTCTGGGGCACGCGAAAGGTCTCCGCAGGGGCTCTGAGGTGGAGAGAGCAGTGCTAAGAGCTCTGGGGGGCCGGAAGACAGCTCTGGGGCACCCCAAAGGTCTCCGCAGGGGCTCTGAGGTGGAGAGAGCAGTGCTAAGAGCTGTGGGGGGGCCGAAGACAGCTCAGGGGCACAGGGAAACCTGCCAGAGTAGTCCCGAGGGCACCAGAGGGGACCCTCAAGGCGTGTGCCAGGACAAAAGGAGACTCTGGGGGAAAAGGAAGACCTCTGGAGGGGGTCTGGGCCACCTAGACCTTTCCTGAGGGCTCGGCACGAGCAAGGGACAGCTCTGGGCAGCAAGGAAGAGCCAAAGAGTGGTGCGGAGCCCTCTAGAGCAGTGCGAAGGGGCCTAGGGAGCCAAGATCCAGCTCTGGGGCACAGGGAAACCTGCCACAGTAGTCCCGAGGGCACCAGAGGGGGCCCTCAAGGCATGTGCCTAGCCAAAAGACAACTCTGGGGAAGGAGGAGGAGCTGAGGACGGCGTCTGGGCCACCTAGACAGTGCCTAAGGGGTCCGGAGGGCCAAAACAGTGCTGTGGTCTCCCCAGGGGCTCTGAGCTGGATAGAGCAGTGCTAAGAGCTGTGGGGGGCACCTACACAGCTCTGGGACACAGGGAAACCTGCCAGAGTAGTGCCGAGGGCCCCAGAGGGGGCCCTCAAGGGTTTACAGGGCCCAAAACCCCACTCTAGGGAAGGAGGAGGAGCTGAGGAGGGGGTCTGGGCCACCTAGACAGTGCCTAAGGGGTCCGGAGGGCCAAAAGAGTGCTGTGGGGCACCCCAAAAGTCTGCCCAGGGGCTCTGAGGTGGAGACAGCAGTGCTAAGAGTTCTGGGGGGCCCGAAGACAGCTCTGGGGCACAGGGAAACCTGCCAGAGTAGTCCCGAGGGCAGCAGAGGGGGCCCTCAAGGCGTGTGCCTAGCCAAAAGACCACTCTGGGGAAGGAGGAGGAGCTGAGGACGGCGTCTGGGCCACCTAGACAGTGCCTAAGGGGTCTGGAGGGCCAAAAGACAGCTCTGGGGCACCCCAAAGGTCTCCCCAGGGGCTCTGAGGTGGAGACAGCAGTGCTAAGAGCTCTGTGGGCCCCGAAGACAGCTCTAGGGCACAGGGAAACCTGCCAGAATAGTCCCGAGGGCACCAGAGGGGGCCCTCAAGGCGTGTGCCTAGCCAAAAGACCACTCTGGGGAAGGAGGAGGAGCTGAGGAGGGGGTCTGGGCCACCTAGACCATTCCTGAGGGCTCAGCACAAGCAAGAGACAGCTCTGGCTAGCAAGGAGGAGCCAAAGAGTGTTGCGGGGTGCTCTAGAGAGTTGCGAAGGGGCCTAGGGAGCCAAGATCCAGCTCTGGGGCAGAGGGAAACCTGCCAGAGTAGTCCCGAGGGCACCAGAGGGGGCCCTCAAAATGTGTGCCTAGCCAAAAGACCACTCTGGGGAAGGAGGAGGAGCTCAGGAGGGGCTCTGGGCCACCTAGACAGTGCCTAAGGGGTCCGGAGAGCCAAAAGACACCTCTGGGGCACCCCAAAGGTCTCCCCAGGGGCTCTGAGGTGGAGAGAGCAGTGCTAAGAGCTGTGGCGGGGCCGAAGACAGCTCTGGGGCACAGGGAAACCTGCCAGAGTAGTCCCGAGGGCACCAGAGGGGACCCTCAAGGCTTGTGCCTAGCCAAAAGGCAACTGTGGGGAAGGAGGAGGAGCTGAGGAGGGGGTCTGGGCCACCCAGACAGTGCCTAAGGGGTCTGGAGGGCAAAAAGACAGCTCTGGGGCACCCCAAAGGGCCCCCCCCAGGGGCTCTGAGGTGGATAGAGCAGTGCTAAGAGCTCTGGGGGGCCCAAAGACAGCTCTGGGGCACAGGGAAACCTGCCAGAGTTGTCCCGAGGGCCCCAGAGGGGGCCCTCAAGGCGTGTGCCTAGCCAAAAGACAACGCTGGGGAAGGAGGAGGAGCTGAGGATGGCGTCTGGGCCACCTAGACAGTGCCTAAGGGGTCCGGAGGGCCAAAACAGTGCTGTGGTCTCCCCAGGGGCTCTGAGCTGGATAGAGCAGTGCTAAGAGCTGTGGGGGGCACCTACACAGCTCTGGGGCACAGGGAAACCTGCCAGAGTAGTGCCGAGGGCACCAGAGGGGGCCCTCAAGGGTTTACATGACCCAAAACCCCACTCTAGGGAAGGAGGAGGAGCTGAGGAGGGGGTCTGGGCCACCTAGACAGTGCCTAAGGGGTCCGGAGGGCCAAAAGAGTGCTGTGGGGCACCCCAAAAGTCTGCCCAGGGGCTCTGAGGTGGAGACAGCAGTGCTAAGAGTTCTGGGGGGCCCGAAGACAGCTCTGGGGCACAGGGAAACCTGCCAGAGTAGTCCCGAGGGCCCCAGAGGGGGCCCTCAAGGCTTGTGCCTAGCTAAAAGACCACTCTGGGGAAGGAGGAGGAGCTCAGGAGGGGATCTGGGCCACCTAGACAGTGCCTAAAGGATCTGGGGGGCCAAAAAACAGCTCTGGGGCACAACGAGTACTACAATTGTAGTTCAGAAGTCACGAGAGGGCTTCTAAGGGCTCTGCATGGCCACAAAGAGACTCTGGGGAAGGAGGAGGAGCTCAGGAGGGGGTCTGGGCCACCTAGACCGTTCCTGAGGGCTCAGCACGAGCAAGGGACATCTCTGGCTAGCAAGGAAGAGCCAAAGAGTGGTGTGGAGTACTCTAGAGCAGTGCGAAGGGGCCTAGGGAGCCAAGATCCAGCTCTGGAGCACAGGGAAACCTGCCAGAGTAGTGCCGAGGGCCCCAGAGGGGGCCCTCAAGGGTTTACATGGCCCAAAACCCCATTCTGGGGAAGGGAGAGGAGCTGAGGAGGGGTCTGGGCCACCTAGACAGTGCCTAAGGGGTCTGGAGAGCCAAAAGACAGCTCTGGGGCACCCCAAAGGTCTCCCCAGGGGCTCTGAGGTGGAGAGAGCAGTGCTAAGAGCTGTGGGGGGGCCGAAGACAGCTCAGGGGCACAGGGAAACCTGCCAGAGTAGTCCCGAGGGCACCAGAGGGGACCCTCAAGGCGTGTGCCAGGACAAAAGGAGACTCTGGGGGAAAAGGAAGACCTCTGGAGGGGGTCTGGGCCACCTAGACCTTTCCTGAGGGCTCGGCACGAGCAAGGGACAGCTCTGGGCAGCAAGGAAGAGCCAAAGAGTGCTGCGGAGCCCTCTAGAGCAGTGCGAAGGGGCCTAGGGAGCCAAGATCCAGCTCTGGGGCACAGGAACACCGGCCACAGTAGTCCCGAGGGCACCAGAGGGGGCCCTCAAGGCGTGTACCTAGCCAAAAGACAACTCTGGGGAAGGAGGAGGAGCTGAGGACGGCGTCTGGGCCACCTAGACAGTGCCTAAGGGGTCCGGAGGGCCAAAACAATGCTGTGGTCTCCCCAGGGGCTCTGAGCTGGATAGAGCAGTGCTAAGAGCTGTGGGGGGGCCGAAGACAGCTCTGGGGCACAGGGAAACCTGCCAGAGTAGTCCCAAGGGCACCAGAGGGGGCCCTCAAGGGTTTACATGACCCAAAACCCCACTCTAGGGAAGGAGGAGGAGCTGAGGAGGGGGTCTGGGCCACCTAGACAGTGCCTAAGGGGTCCGGAGGGCCAAAAGAGTGCTGTGGGGCACCCCAAAAGTCTGCCCAGGGGCTCTGAGGTGGAGACAGCAGTGCTAAGAGTTCTGGGGGGCCCGAAGACAGCTCTGGGGCACAGGGAAACCTGCCAGAGTAGTCCCGAGGGCAGCAGAGGGGGCCCTCAAGGCGTGTGCCTAGCCAAAAGACCACTCTGGGGAAGGAGGAGGAGCTGAGGACGGCGTCTGGGCCACCTAGACAGTGCCTAAGGGGTCCGGAGGGCCAAAACAGTGCTGTGGTCTCCCCAGGGGCTCTGAGCTGGATAGAGCAGTGCTAAGAGCTGTGGGGGGGCCGAAGACAGCTCTGGGGCACAGGGAAACCTGCCAGAGTAGTCCCAAGGGCACCAGAGGGGGCCCTCAAGGGTTTACATGACCCAAAACCCCACTCTAGGGAAGGAGGAGGAGCTGAGGAGGGGGTCTGGGCCACCTAGACAGTGCCTAAGGGGTCCGGAGGGCCAAAAGAGTGCTGTGGGGCACCCCAAAAGTCTGCCCAGGGGCTCTGAGGTGGAGACAGCAGTGCTAAGAGTTCTGGGGGGCCCGAAGACAGCTCTGGGGCACAGGGAAACCTGCCAGAGTAGTCCCGAGGGCACCAGAGGGGGCCCTCAAGGCGTGTGCCTAGCCAAAAGACCACTCTGGGGAAGGAGGAGGAGCTGAGGACGGCGTCTGGGCCACCTAGACAGTGCCTAAGGGGTCTGGGGGGCAAAAAGACAGCTCTGGGGCACCCCAAAGGTCTCCCCAGGGGCTCTGAGGTGGAGACAGCAGTGCTAAGAGCTCTGTGGGCCCCGAAGACAGCTCTGGGGTACAGGGAAACCTGCCAGAGTAGTCCCAAGGGCACCAGAGGGGGCCCTCAAGGGTTTACATGACCCAAAACCCCACTCTAGGGAAGGAGGAGGAGCTGAGGAGGGGGTCTGGGCCACCTAGACAGTGCCTAAGGGGTCTGGGGGGCCAAAAGAGTGCTGTGGGGCACGCCAAAGGTCTGCCCAGGGGCTCTGAGGTGGAGACAGCAGTGCTAAGAGTTCTGGGGGGCCCGAAGACAGCTCTGGGGCACAGGGAAACCTGCCAAAGTAGTCCCGAGGGCACCAGAGGGGGCCCTCAAGGCGTGTGCCTAGCCAAAAGGAGACTCTGGGGGAGAAGGAAGACCTCTGGAGGGGATCTGGGCCACCTAGACAGTGCCTAAGGGATTTGGGGGGCCAAAAAACAGCTCTGGGGCACAACGAGTACTGCAATTGTAGTTCAGAAGTCACGAGAGGGCTTCTAAGGGCTCTGCATGGCCACAAAGAGACTCTGGGGAAGGAGGAGGAGCTCAGGAGGGGGTCTGGGCCACCTAGACCGTTCCTGAGGGCTCAGCACGAGCAAGGGACATCTCTGGCTAGCAAGGAAGAGCCAAAGAGTGGTGTGGAGTACTCTAGAGCAGTGCGAAGGGGCCTAGGGAGCCAAGATCCAGCTCTGGGCACAGGGAAACCTGCCAGAGTAGTGCCGAGGGCCCCAGAGGGGGCCCTCAAGGCGTGTGCCTAGCTAAAAGACCACTCTGGGGAAGGAGGAGGAGCTGAGGAGGGGGTTTGGGCCACCTAGACAGTGCCTAAGGGGTCTGGGGGGCCAGAACACAGGTCTGGGGCACGCGAAAGGTCTCCGCAGGGGCTCTGAGGTGGAGAGAGCAGTGCTAAGAGCTCTGGGGGGCCGGAAGACAGCTCTGGGGCACCCCAAAGGTCTCCGCAGGGGCTCTGAGGTGGAGAGAGCAGTGCTAAGAGCTGTGGGGGGGCCGAAGACAGCTCAGGGGCACAGGGAAACCTGCCAGAGTAGTCCCGAGGGCACCAGAGGGGACCCTCAAGGCGTGTGCCAGGACAAAAGGAGACTCTGGGGGAAAAGGAAGACCTCTGGAGGGGGTCTGGGCCACCTAGACCTTTCCTGAGGGCTCGGCACGAGCAAGGGACAGCTCTGGGCAGCAAGGAAGAGCCAAAGAGTGGTGCGGAGCCCTCTAGAGCAGTGCGAAGGGGCCTAGGGAGCCAAGATCCAGCTCTGGGGCACAGGGAAACCTGCCACAGTAGTCCCGAGGGCACCAGAGGGGGCCCTCAAGGCATGTGCCTAGCCAAAAGACAACTCTGGGGAAGGAGGAGGAGCTGAGGACGGCGTCTGGGCCACCTAGACAGTGCCTAAGGGGTCCGGAGGGCCAAAACAGTGCTGTGGTCTCCGCAGGGGCTCTGAGCTGGATAGAGCAGTGCTAAGAGCTGTGGGGGGCACCTACACAGCTCTGGGACACAGGGAAACCTGCCAGAGTAGTGCCGAGGGCCCCAGAGGGGGCCCTCAAGGGTTTACAGGGCCCAAAACCCCACTCTAGGGAAGGAGGAGGAGCTGAGGAGGGGGTCTGGGCCACCTAGACAGTGCCTAAGGGGTCCGGAGGGCCAAAAGAGTGCTGTGGGGCACCCCAAAAGTCTGCCCAGGGGCTCTGAGGTGGAGACAGCAGTGCTAAGAGTTCTGGGGGGCCCGAAGACAGCTCTGGGGCACAGGGAAACCTGCCAGAGTAGTCCCGAGGGCAGCAGAGGGGGCCCTCAAGGCGTGTGCCTAGCCAAAAGACCACTCTGGGGAAGGAGGAGGAGCTGAGGACGGCGTCTGGGCCACCTAGACAGTGCCTAAGGGGTCTGGAGGGCCAAAAGACAGCTCTGGGGCACCCCAAAGGTCTCCCCAGGGGCTCTGAGGTGGAGACAGCAGTGCTAAGAGCTCTGTGGGCCCCGAAGACAGCTCTAGGGCACAGGGAAACCTGCCAGAATAGTCCCGAGGGCACCAGAGGGGGCCCTCAAGGCGTGTGCCTAGCCAAAAGACCACTCTGGGGAAGGAGGAGGAGCTGAGGAGGGGGTCTGGGCCACCTAGACCATTCCTGAGGGCTCAGCACAAGCAAGAGACAGCTCTGGCTAGCAAGGAGGAGCCAAAGAGTGTTGCGGGGTGCTCTAGAGAGTTGCGAAGGGGCCTAGGGAGCCAAGATCCAGCTCTGGGGCAGAGGGAAACCTGCCAGAGTAGTCCCGAGGGCACCAGAGGGGGCCCTCAAAATGTGTGCCTAGCCAAAAGACCACTCTGGGGAAGGAGGAGGAGCTCAGGAGGGGCTCTGGGCCACCTAGACAGTGCCTAAGGGGTCCGGAGAGCCAAAAGACACCTCTGGGGCACCCCAAAGGTCTCCCCAGGGGCTCTGAGGTGGAGAGAGCAGTGCTAAGAGCTGTGGCGGGGCCGAAGACAGCTCTGGGGCACAGGGAAACCTGCCAGAGTAGTCCCGAGGGCACCAGAGGGGACCCTCAAGGCTTGTGCCTAGCCAAAAGGCAACTGTGGGGAAGGAGGAGGAGCTGAGGAGGGGGTCTGGGCCACCCAGACAGTGCCTAAGGGGTCTGGAGGGCAAAAAGACAGCTCTGGGGCACCCCAAAGGGCCCCCCCCAGGGGCTCTGAGGTGGATAGAGCAGTGCTAAGAGCTCTGGGGGGCCCAAAGACAGCTCTGGGGCACAGGGAAACCTGCCAGAGTTGTCCCGAGGGCCCCAGAGGGGGCCCTCAAGGCGTGTGCCTAGCCAAAAGACAACGCTGGGGAAGGAGGAGGAGCTGAGGATGGCGTCTGGGCCACCTAGACAGTGCCTAAGGGGTCCGGAGGGCCAAAACAGTGCTGTGGTCTCCCCAGGGGCTCTGAGCTGGATAGAGCAGTGCTAAGAGCTGTGGGGGGCACCTACACAGCTCTGGGGCACAGGGAAACCTGCCAGAGTAGTGCCGAGGGCACCAGAGGGGGCCCTCAAGGGTTTACATGACCCAAAACCCCACTCTAGGGAAGGAGGAGGAGCTGAGGAGGGGGTCTGGGCCACCTAGACAGTGCCTAAGGGGTCCAGAGGGCCAAAAGAGTGCTGTGGGGCACCCCAAAAGTCTGCCCAGGGGCTCTGAGGTGGAGACAGCAGTGCTAAGAGTTCTGGGGGGCACCTACACAGCTCTGGGGCACAGGGAAACCTGCCAGAGTAGTCCCGAGGGCCCCAGAGGGGGCCCTCAAGGCTTGTGCCTAGCTAAAAGACCACTCTGGGGAAGGAGGAGGAGCTCAGGAGGGGATCTGGGCCACCTAGACAGTGCCTAAAGGATCTGGGGGGCCAAAAAACAGCTCTGGGGCACAACGAGTACTACAATTGTAGTTCAGAAGTCACGAGAGGGCTTCTAAGGGCTCTGCATGGCCACAAAGAGACTCTGGGGAAGGAGGAGGAGCTCAGGAGGGGGTCTGGGCCACCTAGACCGTTCCTGAGGGCTCAGCACGAGCAAGGGACAGCTCTGGCTAGCAAGGAAGAGCCAAAGAGTGGTGTGGAGTACTCTAGAGCAGTGCGAAGGGGCCTAGGGAGCCAAGATCCAGCTCTGGGCACAGGGAAACCTGCCAGAGTAGTGCCGAGGGCCCCAGAGGGGGCCCTCAAGGGTTTACATGGCCCAAAACCCCATTCTGGGGAAGGGAGAGGAGCTGAGGAGGGGTCTGGGCCACCTAGACAGTGCCTAAGGGGTCTGGAGAGCCAAAAGACAGCTCTGGGGCACCCCAAAGGTCTCCCCAGGGGCTCTGAGGTGGAGAGAGCAGTGCTAAGAGCTGTGGGGGGGCCGAAGACAGCTCAGGGGCACAGGGAAACCTGCCAGAGTAGTCCCGAGGGCACCAGAGGGGACCCTCAAGGCGTGTGCCAGGACAAAAGGAGACTCTGGGGGAAAAGGAAGACCTCTGGAGGGGGTCTGGGCCACCTAGACCTTTCCTGAGGGCTCGGCACGAGCAAGGGACAGCTCTGGGCAGCAAGGAAGAGCCAAAGAGTGCTGCGGAGCCCTCTAGAGCAGTGCGAAGGGGCCTAGGGAGCCAAGATCCAGCTCTGGGGCACAGGAACACCGGCCACAGTAGTCCCGAGGGCACCAGAGGGGGCCCTCAAGGCGTGTACCTAGCCAAAAGACAACTCTGGGGAAGGAGGAGGAGCTGAGGACGGCGTCTGGGCCACCTAGACAGTGCCTAAGGGGTCCGGAGGGCCAAAACAGTGCTGTGGTCTCCCCAGGGGCTCTGAGCTGGATAGAGCAGTGCTAAGAGCTGTGGGGGGGCCGAAGACAGCTCTGGGGCACAGGGAAACCTGCCAGAGTAGTCCCAAGGGCACCAGAGGGGGCCCTCAAGGGTTTACATGACCCAAAACCCCACTCTAGGGAAGGAGGAGGAGCTGAGGAGGGGGTCTGGGCCACCTAGACAGTGCCTAAGGGGTCCGGAGGGCCAAAAGAGTGCTGTGGGGCACCCCAAAAGTCTGCCCAGGGGCTCTGAGGTGGAGACAGCAGTGCTAAGAGTTCTGGGGGGCCCGAAGACAGCTCTGGGGCACAGGGAAACCTGCCAGAGTAGTCCCGAGGGCAGCAGAGGGGGCCCTCAAGGCGTGTGCCTAGCCAAAAGACCACTCTGGGGAAGGAGGAGGAGCTGAGGACGGCGTCTGGGCCACCTAGACAGTGCCTAAGGGGTCTGGGGGGCAAAAAGACAGCTCTGGGGCACCCCAAAGGTCTCCCCAGGGGCTCTGAGGTGGAGACAGCAGTGCTAAGAGCTCTGTGGGCCCCGAAGACAGCTCTGGGGTACAGGGAAACCTGCCAGAGTAGTGCCGAGGGCACCAGAGGGGGCCCTCAAGGGTTTACATGACCCAAAACCCCACTCTAGGGAAGGAGGAGGAGCTGAGGAGGGGGTCTGGGCCACCTAGACAGTGCCTAAGGGGTCTGGGGGGCCAAAAGAGTGCTGTGGGGCACGCCAAAGGTCTGCCCAGGGGCTCTGAGGTGGAGACAGCAGTGCTAAGAGTTCTGGGGGGCCCGAAGACAGCTCTGGGGCACAGGGAAACCTGCCAAAGTAGTCCCGAGGGCACCAGAGGGGGCCCTCAAGGCGTGTGCCTAGCCAAAAGGAGACTCTGGGGGAGAAGGAAGACCTCTGGAGGGGATCTGGGCCACCTAGACAGTGCCTAAGGGATTTGGGGGGCCAAAAAACAGCTCTGGGGCACAACGAGTACTACAATTGTAGTTCAGAAGTCACGAGAGGGCTTCTAAGGGCTCTGCATGGCCACAAAGAGACTCTGGGGAAGGAGGAGGAGCTCAGGAGGGGGTCTGGGCCACCTAGACCGTTCCTGAGGGCTCAGCACGAGCAAGGGACAGCTCTGGCTAGCAAGGAAGAGCCAAAGAGTGCTGTGGAGTACTCTAGAGCAGTGCGAAGGGGCCTAGGGAGCCAAGATCCAGCTCTGGGCACAGGGAAACCTGCCAGAGTAGTGCCGAGGGCCCCAGAGGGGGCCCTCAAGGCGTGTGCCTAGCTAAAAGACCACTCTGGGGAAGGAGGAGGAGCTGAGGAGGGGGTTTGGGCCACCTAGACAGTGCCTAAGGGGTCTGGGGGGCCAGAACACAGGTCTGGGGCACGCGAAAGGTCTCCGCAGGGGCTCTGAGGTGGAGAGAGCAGTGCTAAGAGCTCTGGGGGGCCGGAAGACAGCTCTGGGGCACCCCAAAGGTCTCCGCAGGGGCTCTGAGGTAGATAGAGCAGTGCTAAGAGCTCTGGGGGGCACGTACACAGCTCTGGGGCACAGGGAAACCTGCCAGAGTAGTCCCAAGGGCACCAGAGGGGGCCCTCAAGGCTTGTGCCTAGCCAAAAGGCAACTGTGGGGAAGGAGGAGGAGCTGAGGAGGGGGTCTGGGCCACCCAGACAGTGCCTAAGGGGTCTGGAGAGCCAAAAGACAGCTCTGGGGCACCCCAAAGGTCTCCCCAGGGGCTCTGAGGTGGAGAGAGCAGTGCTAAGAGCTGTGGGGGGGCCGAAGACAGCTCAGGGGCACAGGGAAACCTGCCAGAGTAGTCCCGAGGGCACCAGAGGGGACCCTCAAGGCGTGTGCCAGGACAAAAGGAGACTCTGGGGGAAAAGGAAGACCTCTGGAGGGGGTCTGGGCCACCTAGACCTTTCCTGAGGGCTCGGCACGAGCAAGGGACAGCTCTGGGCAGCAAGGAAGAGCCAAAGAGTGCTGCGGAGCCCTCTAGAGCAGTGCGAAGGGGCCTAGGGAGCCAAGATCCAGCTCTGGGGCACAGGGAAACCTGCCACAGTAGTCCCGAGGGCACCAGAGGGGGCCCTCAAGGCATGTGCCTAGCCAAAAGACAACTCTGGGGAAGGAGGAGGAGCTGAGGACGGCGTCTGGGCCACCTAGACAGTGCCTAAGGGGTCCGGAGGGCCAAAACAGTGCTGTGGTCTCCGCAGGGGCTCTGAGCTGGATAGAGCAGTGCTAAGAGCTGTGGGGGGCACCTACACAGCTCTGGGACACAGGGAAACCTGCCAGAGTAGTGCCGAGGGCCCCAGAGGGGGCCCTCAAGGGTTTACAGGGCCCAAAACCCCACTCTAGGGAAGGAGGAGGAGCTGAGGAGGGGGTCTGGGCCACCTAGACAGTGCCTAAGGGGTCCGGAGGGCCAAAAGAGTGCTGTGGGGCACCCCAAAAGTCTGCCCAGGGGCTCTGAGGTGGAGACAGCAGTGCTAAGAGTTCTGGGGGGCCCGAAGACAGCTCTGGGGCACAGGGAAACCTGCCAGAGTAGTCCCGAGGGCAGCAGAGGGGGCCCTCAAGGCGTGTGCCTAGCCAAAAGACCACTCTGGGGAAGGAGGAGGAGCTGAGGACGGCGTCTGGGCCACCTAGACAGTGCCTAAGGGGTCTGGAGGGCCAAAAGACAGCTCTGGGGCACCCCAAAGGTCTGCCCAGGGGCTCTGAGGTGGATAGAGCAGTGCTAAGAGCTGTGGGGGGGCCAAAGACAGCTCTAGGGCACAGGGAAACCTGCCAGAATAGTCCCGAGGGCACCAGAGGGGGCCCTCAAGGCGTGTGCCTAGCCAAAAGACCACTCTGGGGAAGGAGGAGGAGCTGAGGAGGGGGTCTGGGCCACCTAGACCATTCCTGAGGGCTCAGCACAAGCAAGAGACAGCTCTGGCTAGCAAGGAGGAGCCAAAGAGTGTTGCGGGGTGCTCTAGAGAGTTGCGAAGGGGCCTAGGGAGCCAAGATCCAGCTCTGGGGCAGAGGGAAACCTGCCAGAGTAGTCCCGAGGGCACCAGAGGGGGCCCTCAAAATGTGTGCCTAGCCAAAAGACCACTCTGGGGAAGGAGGAGGAGCTCAGGAGGGGCTCTGGGCCACCTAGACAGTGCCTAAGGGGTCCGGAGAGCCAAAAGACACCTCTGGGGCACCCCAAAGGTCTCCCCAGGGGCTCTGAGGTGGAGAGAGCAGTGCTAAGAGCTGTGGCGGGGCCGAAGACAGCTCTGGGGCACAGGGAAACCTGCCAGAGTAGTCCCGAGGGCACCAGAGGGGACCCTCAAGGCTTGTGCCTAGCCAAAAGGCAACTGTGGGGAAGGAGGAGGAGCTGAGGAGGGGGTCTGGGCCACCCAGACAGTGCCTAAGGGGTCTGGAGGGCAAAAAGACAGCTCTGGGGCACCCCAAAGGGCCCCCCCCAGGGGCTCTGAGGTGGATAGAGCAGTGCTAAGAGCTCTGGGGGGCCCAAAGACAGCTCTGGGGCACAGGGAAACCTGCCAGAGTTGTCCCGAGGGCCCCAGAGGGGGCCCTCAAGGCGTGTGCCTAGCCAAAAGACAACTCTGGGGAAGGAGGAGGAGCTGAGGATGGCGTCTGGGCCACCTAGACAGTGCCTAAGGGGTCCAGAGGGCCAAAACAGTGCTGTGGTCTCCCCAGGGGCTCTGAGCTGGATAGAGCAGTGCTAAGAGCTGTGGGGGGCACCTACACAGCTCTGGGGCACAGGGAAACCTGCCAGAGTAGTGCCGAGGGCACCAGAGGGGGCCCTCAAGGGTTTACATGACCCAAAACCCCACTCTAGGGAAGGAGGAGGAGCTGAGGAGGGGGTCTGGGCCACCTAGACAGTGCCTAAGGGGTCCGGAGGGCCAAAAGAGTGCTGTGGGGCACCCCAAAAGTCTGCCCAGGGGCTCTGAGGTGGAGACAGCAGTGCTAAGAGTTCTGGGGGGCACCTACACAGCTCTGGGGCACAGGGAAACCTGCCAGAGTAGTCCCGAGGGCCCCAGAGGGGGCCCTCAAGGCTTGTGCCTAGCTAAAAGACCACTCTGGGGAAGGAGGAGGAGCTCAGGAGGGGATCTGGGCCACCTAGACAGTGCCTAAAGGATCTGGGGGGCCAAAAAACAGCTCTGGGGCACAACGAGTACTACAATTGTAGTTCAGAAGTCACGAGAGGGCTTCTAAGGGCTCTGCATGGCCACAAAGAGACTCTGGGGAAGGAGGAGGAGCTCAGGAGGGGGTCTGGGCCACCTAGACCGTTCCTGAGGGCTCAGCACGAGCAAGGGACAGCTCTGGCTAGCAAGGAAGAGCCAAAGAGTGGTGTGGAGTACTCTAGAGCAGTGCGAAGGGGCCTAGGGAGCCAAGATCCAGCTCTGGGCACAGGGAAACCTGCCAGAGTAGTGCCGAGGGCCCCAGAGGGGGCCCTCAAGGGTTTACATGGCCCAAAACCCCATTCTGGGGAAGGGAGAGGAGCTGAGGAGGGGTCTGGGCCACCTAGACAGTGCCTAAGGGGTCTGGAGAGCCAAAAGACAGCTCTGGGGCACCCCAAAGGTCTCCCCAGGGGCTCTGAGGTGGAGAGAGCAGTGCTAAGAGCTGTGGGGGGGCCGAAGACAGCTCAGGGGCACAGGGAAACCTGCCAGAGTAGTCCCGAGGGCACCAGAGGGGACCCTCAAGGCGTGTGCCAGGACAAAAGGAGACTCTGGGGGAAAAGGAAGACCTCTGGAGGGGGTCTGGGCCACCTAGACCTTTCCTGAGGGCTCGGCACGAGCAAGGGACAGCTCTGGGCAGCAAGAAAGAGCCAAAGAGTGCTGCGGAGCCCTCTAGAGCAGTGCGAAGGGGCCTAGGGAGCCAAGATCCAGCTCTGGGGCACAGGAACACCGGCCACAGTAGTCCCGAGGGCACCAGAGGGGGCCCTCAAGGCGTGTACCTAGCCAAAAGACAACTCTGGGGAAGGAGGAGGAGCTGAGGACGGCGTCTGGGCCACCTAGACAGTGCCTAAGGGGTCCGGAGGGCCAAAACAATGCTGTGGTCTCCGCAGGGGCTCTGAGCTGGATAGAGCAGTGCTAAGAGCTGTGGGGGGCACCTACACAGCTCTGGGGCACAGGGAAACCTGCCAGAGTAGTCCCAAGGGCACCAGAGGGGGCCCTCAAGGGTTTACAGGGCCCAAAACCCCACTCTAGGGAAGGAGGAGGAGCTGAGGAGGGGGTCTGGGCCACCTAGACAGTGCCTAAGGGGTCCGGAGGGCCAAAAGAGTGCTGTGGGGCACCCCAAAAGTCTGCCCAGGGGCTCTGAGGTGGAGACAGCAGTGCTAAGAGTTCTGGGGGGCCCGAAGACAGCTCTGGGGCACAGGGAAACCTGCCAGAGTAGTCCCGAGGGCAGCAGAGGGGGCCCTCAAGGCGTGTGCCTAGCCAAAAGACCACTCTGGGGAAGGAGGAGGAGCTGAGGACGGCGTCTGGGCCACCTAGACAGTGCCTAAGGGGTCTGGGGGGCAAAAAGACAGCTCTGGGGCACCCCAAAGGTCTCCCCAGGGGCTCTGAGGTGGAGACAGCAGTGCTAAGAGCTCTGTGGGCCCCGAAGACAGCTCTGGGGTACAGGGAAACCTGCCAGAGTAGTCCCAAGGGCACCAGAGGGGGCCCTCAAGGGTTTACATGACCCAAAACCCCACTCTAGGGAAGGAGGAGGAGCTGAGGAGGGGGTCTGGGCCACCTAGACAGTGCCTAAGGGGTCTGGGGGGCCAAAAGAGTGCTGTGGGGCACGCCAAAGGTCTGCCCAGGGGCTCTGAGGTGGAGACGAGACAGCAGTGCTAAGAGTTCTGGGGGGCCCGAAGACAGCTCTGGGGCACAGGGAAACCTGCCAAAGTAGTCCCGAGGGCACCAGAGGGGGCCCTCAAGGCGTGTGCCTAGCCAAAAGGAGACTCTGGGGGAGAAGGAAGACCTCTGGAGGGGATCTGGGCCACCTAGACAGTGCCTAAGGGATTTGGGGGGCCAAAAAACAGCTCTGGGGCACAACGAGTACTGCAATTGTAGTTCAGAAGTCACGAGAGGGCTTCTAAGGGCTCTGCATGGCCACAAAGAGACTCTGGGGAAGGAGGAGGAGCTCAGGAGGGGGTCTGGGCCACCTAGACCGTTCCTGAGGGCTCAGCACGAGCAAGGGACAGCTCTGGCTAGCAAGGAAGAGCCAAAGAGTGCTGTGGAGTACTCTAGAGCAGTGCGAAGGGGCCTAGGGAGCCAAGATCCAGCTCTGGGCACAGGGAAACCTGCCAGAGTAGTGCCGAGGGCCCCAGAGGGGGCCCTCAAGGCGTGTGCCTAGCTAAAAGACCACTCTGGGGAAGGAGGAGGAGCTGAGGAGGGGGTTTGGGCCACCTAGACAGTGCCTAAGGGGTCTGGGGGGCCAGAACACAGGTCTGGGGCACGCGAAAGGTCTCCGCAGGGGCTCTGAGGTGGAGAGAGCAGTGCTAAGAGCTCTGGGGGGCCGGAAGACAGCTCTGGGGCACCCCAAAGGTCTCCCCAGGTGCTCTGAGGTAGATAGAGCAGTGCTAAGAGCTCTGGGGGGCACCTACACAGCTCTGGGGCACAGGGAAACCTGCCAGAGTAGTCCCAAGGGCACCAGAGGGGGCCCTCAAGGCTTGTGCCTAGCCAAAAGGCAACTGTGGGGAAGGAGGAGGAGCTGAGGAGGGGGTCTGGGCCACCCAGACAGTGCCTAAGGGGTTCGGAGAGCCAAAAGACAGCTCTGGGGAACTCCAAAGGTCTCCCCAGGGGCTCTGAATTGGAGAGAGCAGTGCTAAGAGCTGTGGGGGGGCCGAAGACAGCTCTGGGGCACAGGGACACCTGCCACAGTAGTCCCGAGGGCCCCAGAGGGGGCCCTCAAGGCGTGTGCCTAGCCAAAAGACAACTCTGGGGAAGGAGGAGGAGCTGAGGACGGCATCTGGGCCACCTAGACAGTGCCTAAGGGGTCCGGAGAGCCAAAAGACAGCTCTGGGGCACGCCAAAGGTCTCCGCAGGGGCTCTGAGATGGATAGAACACTGCTAAGGGCTGTGGGGGGGGCCGAAGACAGCTCTAGGGCACAGGGAAACCTGCCAGAGTAGTCCCGAGGGCACCAGAGGGGGCCCTCAAGGCGTGTGCCTAGCCAAAAGACCACTCTGGGGAAGGAGGAGGAGCTGAGGAGGGGGTCTGGGCCACCTAGACCGTTCCTGAGGGCTCAGCACGAGCAAGAGACAGCTCCGGCTAGCAAGGAGGAGCCAAAGAGTGTTGCGGGGTGCTCTAGAGAGTTGCGAAGGGGCCTAGGGAGCCAAGATCCAGCTCTGGGGCACAGGGAAACCTGCCAGAGTAGTGCCGAGGGCCCCAGAGGGGGCCCTCAAGGCGTGTGCCTAGCCAAAAGACCACTCTGGGGAAGGAGGAGGAGCTCAGGAGGGGGTCTGGGCCACCTAGACAGTGCCTAAGGGGTCCGGAGAGCCAAAAGACACCTCTGGGGCACCCCAAAGGTCTCCCCAGGGGCTCTGAGGTGGAGAGAGCAGTGCTAAGAGCTGTGGCGGGGCCGAAGACAGCTCTAGGGCACAGGGAAACCTGCCAGAATAGTCCCGAGGGCACCAGAGGGGGCCCTCAAGGCGTGTGCCTAGCCAAAAGACCACTCTGGGGAAGGAGGAGGAGCTGAGGAGGGGGTCTGGGCCACCTAGACCATTCCTGAGGGCTCAGCACAAGCAAGAGACAGCTCTGGCTAGCAAGGAGGAGCCAAAGAGTGTTGCGGGGTGCTCTAGAGAGTTGCGAAGGGGCCTAGGGAGCCAAGATCCAGCTCTGGGGCAGAGGGAAACCTGCCAGAGTAGTCCCGAGGGCACCAGAGGGGGCCCTCAAAATGTGTGCCTAGCCAAAAGACCACTCTGGGGAAGGAGGAGGAGCTCAGGAGGGGCTCTGGGCCACCTAGACAGTGCCTAAGGGGTCCGGAGAGCCAAAAGACACCTCTGGGGCACCCCAAAGGTCTCCCCAGGGGCTCTGAGGTGGAGAGAGCAGTGCTAAGAGCTGTGGCGGGGCCGAAGACAGCTCTGGGGCACAGGGAAACCTGCCAGAGTAGTCCCGAGGGCACCAGAGGGGACCCTCAAGGCTTGTGCCTAGCCAAAAGGCAACTGTGGGGAAGGAGGAGGAGCTGAGGAGGGGGTCTGGGCCACCCAGACAGTGCCTAAGGGGTCTGGAGGGCAAAAAGACAGCTCTGGGGCACCCCAAAGGGCCCCCCCCAGGGGCTCTGAGGTGGATAGAGCAGTGCTAAGAGCTCTGGGGGGCCCAAAGACAGCTCTGGGGCACAGGGAAACCTGCCAGAGTTGTCCCGAGGGCCCCAGAGGGGGCCCTCAAGGCGTGTGCCTAGCCAAAAGACAACTCTGGGGAAGGAGGAGGAGCTGAGGATGGCGTCTGGGCCACCTAGACAGTGCCTAAGGGGTCCGGAGGGCCAAAACAGTGCTGTGGTCTCCCCAGGGGCTCTGAGCTGGATAGAGCAGTGCTAAGAGCTGTGGGGGGCACCTACACAGCTCTGGGGCACAGGGAAACCTGCCAGAGTAGTGCCGAGGGCCCCAGAGGGGGCCCTCAAGGGTTTACATGACCCAAAACCCCACTCTAGGGAAGGAGGAGGAGCTGAGGAGGGGGTCTGGGCCACCTAGACAGTGCCTAAGGGGTCCGGAGGGCCAAAAGAGTGCTGTGGGGCACCCCAAAAGTCTGCCCAGGGGCTCTGAGGTGGAGACAGCAGTGCTAAGAGTTCTGGGGGGCCCGAAGACAGCTCTGGGGCACAGGGAAACCTGCCAGAGTAGTCCCGAGGGCCCCAGAGGGGGCCCTCAAGGCTTGTGCCTAGCTAAAAGACCACTCTGGGGAAGGAGGAGGAGCTCAGGAGGGGATCTGGGCCACCTAGACAGTGCCTAAAGGATCTGGGGGGCCAAAAAACAGCTCTGGGGCACAACGAGTACTACAATTGTAGTTCAGAAGTCACGAGAGGGCTTCTAAGGGCTCTGCATGGCCACAAAGAGACTCTGGGGAAGGAGGAGGAGCTCAGGAGGGGGTCTGGGCCACCTAGACCGTTCCTGAGGGCTCAGCACGAGCAAGGGACAGCTCTGGCTAGCAAGGAAGAGCCAAAGAGTGGTGTGGAGTACTCTAGAGCAGTGCGAAGGGGCCTAGGGAGCCAAGATCCAGCTCTGGGCACAGGGAAACCTGCCAGAGTAGTGCCGAGGGCCCCAGAGGGGGCCCTCAAGGGTTTACATGGCCCAAAACCCCATTCTGGGGAAGGGAGAGGAGCTGAGGAGGGGTCTGGGCCACCTAGACAGTGCCTAAGGGGTCTGGAGAGCCAAAAGACAGCTCTGGGGCACCCCAAAGGTCTCCCCAGGGGCTCTGAGGTGGAGAGAGCAGTGCTAAGAGCTGTGGGGGGGCCGAAGACAGCTCAGGGGCACAGGGAAACCTGCCAGAGTAGTCCCGAGGGCACCAGAGGGGACCCTCAAGGCGTGTGCCAGGACAAAAGGAGACTCTGGGGGAAAAGGAAGACCTCTGGAGGGGGTCTGGGCCACCTAGACCTTTCCTGAGGGCTCGGCATGAGCAAGGGACAGCTCTGGGCAGCAAGGAAGAGCCAAAGAGTGCTGCGGAGCCCTCTAGAGCAGTGCGAAGGGGCCTAGGGAGCCAAGATCCAGCTCTGGGGCACAGGAACACCGGCCACAGTAGTCCCGAGGGCACCAGAGGGGGCCCTCAAGGCGTGTACCTAGCCAAAAGACAACTCTGGGGAAGGAGGAGGAGCTGAGGACGGCGTCTGGGCCACCTAGACAGTGCCTAAGGGGTCCGGAGGGCCAAAACAATGCTGTGGTCTCCGCAGGGGCTCTGAGCTGGATAGAGCAGTGCTAAGAGCTGTGGGGGGGCCGAAGACAGCTCTGGGGCACAGGGAAACCTGCCAGAGTAGTCCCAAGGGCACCAGAGGGGGCCCTCAAGGGTTTACATGACCCAAAACCCCACTCTAGGGAAGGAGGAGGAGCTGAGGAGGGGGTCTGGGCCACCTAGACAGTGCCTAAGGGGTCCGGAGGGCCAAAAGAGTGCTGTGGGGCACCCCAAAAGTCTGCCCAGGGGCTCTGAGGTGGAGACAGCAGTGCTAAGAGTTCTGGGGGGCCCGAAGACAGCTCTGGGGCACAGGGAAACCTGCCAGAGTAGTCCCGAGGGCAGCAGAGGGGGCCCTCAAGGCGTGTGCCTAGCCAAAAGACCACTCTGGGGAAGGAGGAGGAGCTGAGGACGGCGTCTGGGCCACCTAGACAGTGCCTAAGGGGTCTGGGGGGCAAAAAGACAGCTCTGGGGCACCCCAAAGGTCTCCCCAGGGGCTCTGAGGTGGAGACAGCAGTGCTAAGAGCTCTGTGGGCCCCGAAGACAGCTCTGGGGCAGAGGGAAACCTGCCAGAGTAGTGCCGAGGGCACCAGAGGGGGCCCTCAAGGGTTTACATGACCCAAAACCCCACTCTAGGGAAGGAGGAGGAGCTGAGGAGGGGGTCTGGGCCACCTAGACAGTGCCTAAGGGGTCTGGGGGGCCAAAAGAGTGCTGTGGGGCACCCCAAAAGTCTGCCCAGGGGCTCTGAGGTGGAGACAGCAGTGCTAAGAGTTCTGGGGGGCCCGAAGACAGCTCTGGGGCACAGGGAAACCTGCCAAAGTAGTCCCGAGGGCACCAGAGGGGGCCCTCAAGGCGTGTGCCTAGCCAAAAGGAGACTCTGGGGGAGAAGGAAGACCTCTGGAGGGGATCTGGGCCACCTAGACAGTGCCTAAGGGATTTGGGGGGCCAAAAAACAGCTCTGGGGCACAACGAGTACTGCAATTGTAGTTCAGAAGTCACGAGAGGGCTTCTAAGGGCTCTGCATGGCCACAAAGAGACTCTGGGGAAGGAGGAGGAGCTCAGGAGGGGGTCTGGGCCACCTAGACCGTTCCTGAGGGCTCAGCACGAGCAAGGGACATCTCTGGCTAGCAAGGAAGAGCCAAAGAGTGGTGTGGAGTACTCTAGAGCAGTGCGAAGGGGCCTAGGGAGCCAAGATCCAGCTCTGGGCACAGGGAAACCTGCCAGAGTAGTGCCGAGGGCCCCAGAGGGGGCCCTCAAGGGTTTACATGGCCCAAAACCCCATTCTGGGGAAGGGAGAGGAGCTGAGGAGGGGTCTGGGCCACCTAGACAGTGCCTAAGGGGTCTGGAGAGCCAAAAGACAGCTCTGGGGCACCCCAAAGGTCTCCCCAGGGGCTCTGAGGTGGAGAGAGCAGTGCTAAGAGCTGTGGGGGGGCCGAAGACAGCTCAGGGGCACAGGGAAACCTGCCAGAGTAGTCCCGAGGGCACCAGAGGGGACCCTCAAGGCGTGTGCCAGGACAAAAGGAGACTCTGGGGGAAAAGGAAGACCTCTGGAGGGGGTCTGGGCCACCTAGACCTTTCCTGAGGGCTCGGCATGAGCAAGGGACAGCTCTGGGCAGCAAGGAAGAGCCAAAGAGTGCTGCGGAGCCCTCTAGAGCAGTGCGAAGGGGCCTAGGGAGCCAAGATCCAGCTCTGGGGCACAGGAACACCGGCCACAGTAGTCCCGAGGGCACCAGAGGGGGCCCTCAAGGCGTGTACCTAGCCAAAAGACAACTCTGGGGAAGGAGGAGGAGCTGAGGACGGCGTCTGGGCCACCTAGACAGTGCCTAAGGGGTCCGGAGGGCCAAAACAATGCTGTGGTCTCCCCAGGGGCTCTGAGCTGGATAGAGCAGTGCTAAGAGCTGTGGGGGGGCCGAAGACAGCTCTGGGGCACAGGGAAACCTGCCAGAGTAGTCCCAAGGGCACCAGAGGGGGCCCTCAAGGGTTTACATGACCCAAAACCCCACTCTAGGGAAGGAGGAGGAGCTGAGGAGGGGGTCTGGGCCACCTAGACAGTGCCTAAGGGGTCCGGAGGGCCAAAAGAGTGCTGTGGGGCACCCCAAAAGTCTGCCCAGGGGCTCTGAGGTGGAGACAGCAGTGCTAAGAGTTCTGGGGGGCCCGAAGACAGCTCTGGGGCACAGGGAAACCTGCCAGAGTAGTCCCGAGGGCAGCAGAGGGGGCCCTCAAGGCGTGTGCCTAGCCAAAAGACCACTCTGGGGAAGGAGGAGGAGCTGAGGACGGCGTCTGGGCCACCTAGACAGTGCCTAAGGGGTCTGGAGGGCCAAAAGACAGCTCTGGGGCACCCCAAAGGTCTGCCCAGGGGCTCTGAGGTGGATAGAGCAGTGCTAAGAGCTGTGGGGGGGCCAAAGACAGCTCTAGGGCACAGGGAAACCTGCCAGAATAGTCCCGAGGGCACCAGAGGGGGCCCTCAAGGCGTGTGCCTAGCCAAAAGACCACTCTGGGGAAGGAGGAGGAGCTGAGGAGGGGTCTGGGCCACCTAGACAGTGCCTAAGGGGTC
Source organism: Struthio camelus (assembly GCF_040807025.1). Classification (NCBI taxonomy): domain Eukaryota; kingdom Metazoa; phylum Chordata; class Aves; order Struthioniformes; family Struthionidae; genus Struthio; species Struthio camelus. The sequence goes on from NC_090961.1 coordinate 66,744, forward strand.
TGGGGGGCAAAAAGACAGCTCTGGGGCACCCCAAAGGTCTCCCCAGGGGCTCTGAGGTGGAGACAGCAGTGCTAAGAGCTCTGTGGGCCCCGAAGACAGCTCTGGGGCAGAGGGAAACCTGCCAGAGTAGTGCCGAGGGCACCAGAGGGGGCCCTCAAGGGTTTACATGACCCAAAACCCCACTCTAGGGAAGGAGGAGGAGCTGAGGAGGGGGTCTGGGCCACCTAGACAGTGCCTAAGGGGTCTGGGGGGCCAAAAGAGTGCTGTGGGGCACCCCAAAAGTCTGCCCAGGGGCTCTGAGGTGGAGACAGCAGTGCTAAGAGTTCTGGGGGGCCCGAAGACAGCTCTGGGGCACAGGGAAACCTGCCAAAGTAGTCCCGAGGGCACCAGAGGGGGCCCTCAAGGCGTGTGCCTAGCCAAAAGGAGACTCTGGGGGAGAAGGAAGACCTCTGGAGGGGATCTGGGCCACCTAGACAGTGCCTAAGGGATTTGGGGGGCCAAAAAACAGCTCTGGGGCACAACGAGTACTGCAATTGTAGTTCAGAAGTCACGAGAGGGCTTCTAAGGGCTCTGCATGGCCACAAAGAGACTCTGGGGAAGGAGGAGGAGCTCAGGAGGGGGTCTGGGCCACCTAGACCGTTCCTGAGGGCTCAGCACGAGCAAGGGACATCTCTGGCTAGCAAGGAAGAGCCAAAGAGTGGTGTGGAGTACTCTAGAGCAGTGCGAAGGGGCCTAGGGAGCCAAGATCCAGCTCTGGGCACAGGGAAACCTGCCAGAGTAGTGCCGAGGGCCCCAGAGGGGGCCCTCAAGGCGTGTGCCTAGCTAAAAGACCACTCTGGGGAAGGAGGAGGAGCTGAGGAGGGGGTTTGGGCCACCTAGACAGTGCCTAAGGGGTCTGGGGGGCCAGAACACAGGTCTGGGGCACGCGAAAGGTCTCCGCAGGGGCTCTGAGGTGGAGAGAGCAGTGCTAAGAGCTCTGGGGGGCCGGAAGACAGCTCTGGGGCACCCCAAAGGTCTCCCCAGGTGCTCTGAGGTAGATAGAGCAGTGCTAAGAGCTCTGGGGGGCACCTACACAGCTCTGGGGCACAGGGAAACCTGCCAGAGTAGTCCCAAGGGCACCAGAGGGGGCCCTCAAGGCTTGTGCCTAGCCAAAAGGCAACTGTGGGGAAGGAGGAGGAGCTGAGGAGGGGGTCTGGGCCACCCAGACAGTGCCTAAGGGGTCTGGAGAGCCAAAAGACAGCTCTGGGGCACCCCAAAGGTCTCCCCAGGGGCTCTGAGGTGGAGAGAGCAGTGCTAAGAGCTGTGGGGGGGCCGAAGACAGCTCAGGGGCACAGGGAAACCTGCCAGAGTAGTCCCGAGGGCACCACAGGGGACCCTCAAGGCGTGTGCCAGGACAAAAGGAGACTCTGGGGGAAAAGGAAGACCTCTGGAGGGGGTCTGGGCCACCTAGACCTTTCCTGAGGGCTCGGCACGAGCAAGGGACAGCTCTGGGCAGCAAGGAAGAGCCAAAGAGTGGTGCGGAGCCCTCTAGAGCAGTGCGAAGGGGCCTAGGGAGCCAAGATCCAGCTCTGGGGCACAGGGAAACCTGCCACAGTAGTCCCGAGGGCACCAGAGGGGGCCCTCAAGGCATGTGCCTAGCCAAAAGACAACTCTGGGGAAGGAGGAGGAGCTGAGGACGGCGTCTGGGCCACCTAGACAGTGCCTAAGGGGTCCGGAGGGCCAAAACAGTGCTGTGGTCTCCGCAGGGGCTCTGAGCTGGATAGAGCAGTGCTAAGAGCTGTGGGGGGCACCTACACAGCTCTGGGACACAGGGAAACCTGCCAGAGTAGTGCCGAGGGCACCAGAGGGGGCCCTCAAGGGTTTACATGACCCAAAACCCCACTCTAGGGAAGGAGGAGGAGCTGAGGAGGGGGTCTGGGCCACCTAGACAGTGCCTAAGGGGTCCGGAGGGCCAAAAGAGTGCTGTGGGGCACCCCAAAAGTCTGCCCAGGGGCTCTGAGGTGGAGACAGCAGTGCTAAGAGTTCTGGGGGGCCCGAAGACAGCTCTGGGGCACAGGGAAACCTGCCAGAGTAGTCCCGAGGGCAGCAGAGGGGGCCCTCAAGGCGTGTGCCTAGCCAAAAGACCACTCTGGGGAAGGAGGAGGAGCTGAGGACGGCGTCTGGGCCACCTAGACAGTGCCTAAGGGGTCTGGGGGGCAAAAAGACAGCTCTGGGGCACCCCAAAGGTCTCCCCAGGGGCTCTGAGGTGGAGACAGCAGTGCTAAGAGCTCTGTGGGCCCCGAAGACAGCTCTGGGGTACAGGGAAACCTGCCAGAGTAGTGCCGAGGGCACCAGAGGGGGCCCTCAAGGGTTTACATGACCCAAAACCCCACTCTAGGGAAGGAGGAGGAGCTGAGGAGGGGGTCTGGGCCACCTAGACAGTGCCTAAGGGGTCTGGGGGGCCAAAAGAGTGCTGTGGGGCACGCCAAAGGTCTGCCCAGGGGCTCTGAGGTGGAGACAGCAGTGCTAAGAGTTCTGGGGGGCCCGAAGACAGCTCTGGGGCACAGGGAAACCTGCCAAAGTAGTCCCGAGGGCACCAGAGGGGGCCCTCAAGGCGTGTGCCTAGCCAAAAGGAGACTCTGGGGGAGAAGGAAGACCTCTGGAGGGGATCTGGGCCACCTAGACAGTGCCTAAGGGATCTGGGGGGCCAAAAAACAGCTCTGGGGCACAACGAGTACTGCAATTGTAGTTCAGAAGTCACGAGAGGGCTTCTAAGGGCTCTGCATGGCCACAAAGAGACTCTGGGGAAGGAGGAGGAGCTCAGGAGGGGGTCTGGGCCACCTAGACCGTTCCTGAGGGCTCAGCACGAGCAAGGGACAGCTCTGGCTAGCAAGGAAGAGCCAAAGAGTGGTGTGGAGTACTCTAGAGCAGTGCGAAGGGGCCTAGGGAGCCAAGATCCAGCTCTGGGCACAGGGAAACCTGCCAGAGTAGTGCCGAGGGCCCCAGAGGGGGCCCTCAAGGGTTTACATGGCCCAAAACCCCATTCTGGGGAAGGGAGAGGAGCTGAGGAGGGGTCTGGGCCACCTAGACAGTGCCTAAGGGGTCTGGAGAGCCAAAAGACAGCTCTGGGGCACCCCAAAGGTCTCCCCAGGGGCTCTGAGGTGAAGAGAGCAGTGCTAAGAGCTGTGGGGGGGGCGAAGACAGCTCAGGGGCACAGGGAAACCTGCCAGAGTAGTCCCGAGGGCACCAGAGGGGGCCCTCAAGGGTTTACATGACCCAAAACCCCACTCTAGGGAAGGAGGAGGAGCTGAGGAGGGGGTCTGGGCCACCTAGACAGTGCCTAAGGGGTCCGGAGGGCCAAAAGAGTGCTGTGGGGCACCCCAAAAGTCTGCCCAGGGGCTCTGAGGTGGAGACAGCAGTGCTAAGAGTTCTGGGGGGCCCGAAGACAGCTCTGGGGCACAGGGAAACCTGCCAGAGTAGTCCCGAGGGCCCCAGAGGGGGCCCTCAAGGCGTGTGCCTAGCTAAAAGACCACTCTGGGGAAGGAGGAGGAGCTGAGGAGGGGATCTGGGCCACCTAGACAGTGCCTAAGGGATCTGGGGGGCCAAAAAAGAGCTCTGGAGCACAACGAGTACTGCAATTGTAGTTCAGAAGTCACGAGAGGGCTTCTAAGGGCTCTGCATGGCCACAAAGAGACTCTGGGGAAGGAGGAGGAGCTCAGGAGGGGGTCTGGGCCACCTAGACCATTCCTGAGGGCTCAGCACGAGCAAGAGACATCTCTGGCTAGCAAGGAAGAGCCAAAGAGTGGTGTGGAGTACTCTAGAGCAGTGCGAAGGGGCCTAGGGAGCCAAGATCCAGCTCTGGGCACAGGGAAACCTGCCAGAGTAGTGCCGAGGGCCCCAGAGGGGGCCCTTAAGGGTTTACATGGCCCAAAACCCCATTCTGGGAAAGGGGGAGGAGCTGAGGAGGGGTCTGGGCCACCTCGACAGTGCCTAAGGGGTCTGGAGAGCCAAAAGACAGCTCTGGGGCACCCCAAAGGTCTCCGCAGGGGCTCTGAGGTGAAGAGAGCAGTGCTAAGAGCTGTGGGGGGGCCGAAGACAGCTCTGGGGCACAGGGAAACCTGCCAGAGTAGTCCCGAGGGCACCAGAGGGGGCCCTCAAGGCGTGTGCCTAGCCAAAAGGCAACTCTGGGGGAGAAGGAAGACCTCTGGAGGGGGTCTGGGCCACCCAGACCTTTCCTGAGGGCTCAGCACGAGCAAGGGACAGCTCTGGCTAGCAAGGAGGAGCCAGAGAGTGGTGCGGAGCCCTCTAGAGCGGTGCAAAGGGGCCTAGGGAGCCAAGATCCAGCTCTGGGGCAGAGGGAAACCTGCCAGAGTAGTCCCGAGGGCACCAGAGGGGGCCCTCAAGGCGTGTGCCTAGCCAAAAGACCACTCCTGGGAAGGAGGAGGAGCTCAGGAGGGGATCTGGGCCACTTAGACAGTGCCTAAGGGATCTGGGGGGCCAAAAAAGAGCTCTGGAGCACAACGAGTACTGCAATTGTAGTTCAGAAGTCACGAGAGGGCTTCTAAGGGCTCTGCATGGCCACAAAGAGACTCTGGGGAAGGAGGAGGAGCTCAGGAGGGGGTCTGGGCCACCTAGACCGTTCCTGAGGGCTCAGCACGAGCAAGAGCCAGCTCTGGCTAGCAAGGAAGAGCCAAAGAGTGCTGCGGAGTACTCTAGAGCAGTGCGAAGGGGCCTAGGGAGCCAAGATCCAGCTCTGGGCACAGGGACACCTGCCAGAGTAGTGCCGAGGGCCCCAGAGGGGGCCCTCAAGGCGTGTGCCTAGCTAAAAGACAACTCTGGGGAAGGAGGAGGAGCTCAGGAGGGGGTCTGGGCCACCTAGACAGTGCCTAAGGGGTCTGGGGGGCCAAAAGACAGCTCTGGGGCACCCCAAAGGTCTCCCCAGGGGCTCTGAGGTGGAGAGAGCAGTGCTAAGAGCTGTGGGGGGCACCTACACAGCTCTGGGGCACAGGGAAACCTGCCAGAGTAGTCCCAAGGGCACCAGAGGGGGCCCTCAAGGGTTTACATGACCCAAAACCCCACTCTAGGGAAGGAGGAGGAGCTGAGGAAGGGGTCTGGGCCACCTAGACAGTGCCTAAGGGGTCCGGAGGGCCAAAAGAGTGCTGTGGGGCACCCCAAAAGTCTGCCCAGGGGCTCTGAGGTGGAGACAGCAGTGCTAAGAGTTCTGGGGGGCCCGAAGACAGCTCTGGGGCACAGGGAAACCTGCCAGAGTAGTCCCGAGGGCACCAGAGGGGGCCCTCAAGGCGTGTGCCTAGCCAAAAGACCACTCTGGGGAAGGAGGAGGAGCTGAGGAGGGGCTCTGGGCCACCTAGACAGTGCCTAAGGGGTCCGGAGAGCCAAAAGACAGCTCTGGGGCACGCGAAAGGTCTCCGCAGGGGCTCTGAGGTGGATAGAGCAGTGCTAAGAGCTCTGGGGGGCCCCAACACAGCTCTGGGGCACCCCAAAGGTCTCCCCAGGGGCTCTGAGGTGGAGAGAGCAGTGCTAAGAGCTGTGGGGGGCACCTACACAGCTCTGGGGCACAGGGAAACCTGCCAGAGTAGTCCCGAGGGCACCAGAGGGGGCCCTCAAGGGTTTACATGACCCAAAACCCCACTCTAGGGAAGGAGGAGGAGCTGAGGAGGGGGTCTGGGCCACCTAGACAGTGCCTAAGGGGTCCGGAGGGCCAAAAGAGTGCTGTGGGGCACCCCAAAAGTCTGCCCAGGGGCTCTGAGGTGGAGACAGCAGTGCTAAGAGTTCTGGGGGGCACCTACACAGCTCTGGGGCACAGGGAAACCTGCCAGAGTAGTCCCGAGGGCACCAGAGGGGGCCCTCAAGGCGTGTGCCTAGCCAAAAGACCACTCTGGGGAAGGAGGAGGAGCTCAGGAGGGGCTCTGGGCCACCTAGACAGTGCCTAAGGGATCTGGAGGGCCAAAAGACAGCTCTGGGGCACCCCAAAGGTCTCCGCAGGGGCTCTGAGGTGGATAGAGCAGTGCTAAGAGCTGTGGGGGGGCCGAAGACAGCTCTGGAGCACAGGGAAACCTGCCAGAGTAGTCCCGAGGGCACCAGAGGGGACCCTCAAGGCGTGTGCCTAGCCAAAAGACAACTCTGGGGAAGGAGGAGGAGCTGAGGATGGCGTCTGGGCCACCTAGACAGTGCCTAAGGGGTCCGGAGGGCCAAAACAATGCTGTGGTCTCCGCAGGGGCTCTGAGCTGGATAGAGCAGTGCTAAGAGCTGTGGGGGGCACCTACACAGCTCTGGGGCACAGGGAAACCTGCCAGAGTAGTCCCAAGGGCACCAGAGGGGGCCCTCAAGGGTTTACATGACCCAAAACCCCACTCTAGGGAAGGAGGAGGAGCTGAGGAAGGGGTCTGGGCCACCTAGACAGTGCCTAAGGGGTCCGGAGGGCCAAAAGAGTGCTGTGGGGCACCCCAAAAGTCTGCCCAGGGGCTCTGAGGTGGAGACAGCAGTGCTAAGAGTTCTGGGGGGCCCGAAAACAGCTCTGGGGCACAGGGAAACCTGCCAGAGTAGTCCCGAGGGCCCCAGAGGGGGCCCTCAAGGCGTGTGCATAGCTAAAAGACCACTCTGGGGAAGGAGGAGGAGCTCAGGAGGGGATCTGGGCCACCTAGACAGTGCCTAAGGGATCTGGGGGGCCAAAAGACAGCTCTGGGGCACCCCAAAGGTCTCCCCAGGGGCTCTGAGGTGGAGAGAGCAGTGCTAAGAGCTGTGGGGGGGCCGAAGACAGCTCTGGGGCACAGGGAAACCTGCCAGAGTAGTCCCGAGGGCACCAGAGGGGGCCCTCAAGGCGTGTGCCTAGCCAAAAGGCAACTCTGGGGGAGAAGGAAGACCTCTGGAGGGGGTCTGGGCCACCCAGACCTTTCCTGAGGGCTCAGCACGAGCAAGGGACAGCTCTGGCTAGCAAGGAGGAGCCAGAGAGTGGTGCGGAGCCCTCTAGAGCGGTGCAAAGGGGCCTAGGGAGCCAAGATCCAGCTCTGGGGCAGAGGGAAACCTGCCAGAGTAGTCCCGAGGGCACCAGAGGGGGCCCTCAAGGCGTGTGCCTAGCTAAAAGACCACTCTGGGGAAGGAAGAGGAGCTCAGGAGGGGATCCGGGCCACCTAGACAGTGCCTAAAGGATCTGGGGGGCCAAAACACAGCTCTGGGGCACAACGAGTACTGCAATTGTAGTTCAGAAGTCACGAGAGGGCTTCTAAGGGCTCTGCATGGCCACAAAGAGACTCTGGGGAAGGAGGAGGAGCTCAGGAGGGGGTCTGGGCCACCTAGACCATTCCTAAGGGCTCAGCACGAGCAAGAGACATCTCTGGCTAGCAAGGAAGAGCCAAAGAGTGCTGCGGAGTGCTCTAGAGCAGTGCGAAGGGGCCTAGGGAGCCAAGATCCAGCTCTGGGCCACAGGGACACCTGCCAGAGTAGTGCCGAGGGCCCCAGAGGGGGCCCTCAAGGCGTGTGCCTAGCTAAAAGACAACTCTGGGGAAGGAGGAGGAGCTGAGGACGGCATCTGGGCCACCTAGACAGTGCCTAAGGGGTCCGGAGAGCCAAAAGACAGCTCTGGAGCACGCCAAAGGTCTCCGCAGGGGCTCTGAGATGGATAGAACACTGCTAAGAGCTGTGGGGGGGCCGAAGACAGCTCTGGGGCACAGGGAAACCTGCCAGAGTAGTCCCGAGGGCACCAGAGGGGGCCCTCAAGGCGTGTGCCTAGCCAAAAGACCACTCTGGGGAAGGAGGAGGAGCTGAGGAGGGGGTCTGGGCCACCTAGACCGTTCCTGAGGGCTCAGCACGAGCAAGAGACAGCTCCGGCTAGCAAGGAGGAGCCAAAGAGTGTTGCGGGGTGCTCTAGAGAGTTGCGAAGGGGCCTAGGGAATCAAGATCCAGCTCTGGGCCACAGGGACACCTGCCAGAGTAGTGCCGAGGGCCCCAGAGGGGGCCCTCAAGGCGTGTGCCTAGCTAAAAGACAACTCTGGGGAAGGAGGAGGAGCTGAGGAGGGGCTCTGGGCCACCTAGACAGTGCCTAAGGGGTCTGGAGGGCCAAAAGACAGCTCTGGGGCACCCCAAAGGTCTCCCCAGGGGCTCTGAGGTGGAGAGAGCAGTGCTAAGAGCTGTGGGGGGGCCGAAGACAGCTCTGGGGCACAGGGAAACCTGCCAGAGTAGTCCCGAGGGCCCCAGAGGGGGCCCTCAAGGCGTGTGCATAGCTAAAAGACCACTCTGGGGAAGGAGGAGGAGCTCAGGAGGGGATCTGGGCCACCTAGACAGTGCCTAAGGGGTCTGGGGGGCCAAAAGACAGCTCTGGGGCACCCCAAAGGTCTCCCCAGGGGCTCTGAGGTGGAGAGAGCAGTGCTAAGAGCTGTGGGGGGGCCGAAGACAGCTCTGGGGCACAGGGAAACCTGCCAGAGTAGTCCCGAGGGCACCAGAGGGGGCCCTCAAGGCGTGTGCCTAGCCAAAAGGCAACTCTGGGGGAGAAGGAAGACCTCTGGAGGGGGTCTGGGCCACCCAGACCTTTCCTGAGGGCTCAGCACGAGCAAGGGACAGCTCTGGCTAGCAAGGAGGAGCCAGAGAGTGGTGCGGAGCCCTCTAGAGCGGTGCAAAGGGGCCTAGGGAGCCAAGATCCAGCTCTGGGGCAGAGGGAAACCTGCCAGAGTAGTCCCGAGGGCACCAGAGGGGGCCCTCAAGGCGTGTGCCTAGCTAAAAGACCACTCTGGGGAAGGAAGAGGAGCTCAGGAGGGGATCCGGGCCACCTAGACAGTGCCTAAAGGATCTGGGGGGCCAAAACACAGCTCTGGGGCACAACGAGTACTGCAATTGTAGTTCAGAAGTCACGAGAGGGCTTCTAAGGGCTCTGCATGGCCACAAAGAGACTCTGGGGAAGGAGGAGGAGCTCAGGAGGGGGTCTGGGCCACCTAGACCATTCCTAAGGGCTCAGCACGAGCAAGAGACATCTCTGGCTAGCAAGGAAGAGCCAAAGAGTGCTGCGGAGTGCTCTAGAGCAGTGCGAAGGGGCCTAGGGAGCCAAGATCCAGCTCTGGGCCACAGGGACACCTGCCAGAGTAGTGCCGAGGGCCCCAGAGGGGGCCCTCAAGGCGTGTGCCTAGCTAAAAGACAACTCTGGGGAAGGAGGAGGAGCTGAGGACGGCATCTGGGCCACCTAGACAGTGCCTAAGGGGTCCGGAGAGCCAAAAGACAGCTCTGGAGCACGCCAAAGGTCTCCGCAGGGGCTCTGAGATGGATAGAACACTGCTAAGAGCTGTGGGGGGGCCGAAGACAGCTCTGGGGCACAGGGAAACCTGCCAGAGTAGTCCCGAGGGCACCAGAGGGGGCCCTCAAGGCGTGTGCCTAGCCAAAAGACCACTCTGGGGAAGGAGGAGGAGCTGAGGAGGGGGTCTGGGCCACCTAGACCGTTCCTGAGGGCTCAGCACGAGCAAGAGACAGCTCCGGCTAGCAAGGAGGAGCCAAAGAGTGTTGCGGGGTGCTCTAGAGAGTTGCGAAGGGGCCTAGGGAATCAAGATCCAGCTCTGGGCCACAGGGACACCTGCCAGAGTAGTGCCGAGGGCCCCAGAGGGGGCCCTCAAGGCGTGTGCCTAGCTAAAAGACAACTCTGGGGAAGGAGGAGGAGCTGAGGAGGGGCTCTGGGCCACCTAGACAGTGCCTAAGGGGTCTGGAGGGCCAAAAGACAGCTCTGGGGCAGGCCAAAGGTCTCCGCAGGGGCTCTGAGATGGATAGAACACTGCTAAGAGCTGTGGGGGGGCCGAAGACAGCTCTGGGGCACAGGGAAACCTGCCAGAGTAGTCCCGAGGGCACCAGAGGGGGCCCTCAAGGGTTTACATGACCCAAAACCCCACTCTAGGGAAGGAGGAGGAGCTGAGGAGGGGTCTGGGCCACCTAGACAGTGCCTAAGGGGTCCGGAGGGCCAAAAGAGTGCTGTGGGGCACCCCAAAAGTCTGCCCAGGGGCTCTGAGGTGGAGACAGCAGTGCTAAGAGTTCTGGGGGGCCCGAAGACAGCTCTGGGGCACAGGGAAACCTGCCAAAGTAGTCCCGAGGGCACCAGAGGGGGCCCTCAAGGCGTGTGCCTAGCTAAAAGACCACTCTGGGGAAGGAGGAGGAGCTGAGGAGGGGATCTGGGCCACCTAGACAGTGCCTAAGGGGTCTCGGGGGCCAAAAAACAGCTCTGGGGCACAACGAGTACTGCAATTGTAGTTCAGAAGTCACGAGAGGGCTTCTAAGGGCTCTGCATGGCCACAAAGAGACTCTGGGGAAGGAGGAGGAGCTCAGGAGGGGGTCTGGGCCACCTAGACCATTCCTGAGGGCTCAGCACGAGCAAGAGACATCTCTGGCTAGCAAGGAAGAGCCAAAGAGTGCTGCGGGGTGCTCTAGAGAGTTGCAAAGGGGCCTAGGGAGCCAAGATCCAGCTCTGGGGCAGAGGGAAACCTGCCAGAGTAGTCCCGAGAGCACCAGAGGGGGCCCTCAAGGCGTGTGCCTAGCCAAAAGACCACTCTGGGGAAGGAGGAGGAGCTGAGGAGGGGGTCTGGGCCACCTAGACCGTTCCTGAGGGCTCAGCACGAGCAAGAGACAGCTCTGGCTAGCAAGGAGGAGCCAAAGAGTGTTGCGGGGTGCTCTAGAGAGTTGCAAAGGGGCCTAGGGAGCCAAGATCCAGCTCTGGGGCAGAGGGAAACCTGCCAGAGTAGTCCCGAGGGCACCAGAGGGGGCCCTCAAGGCGTGTGCCTAGCCAAAAGACCACTCTGGGGAAGGAGGAGGAGCTGAGGAGGGGCTCTGGGCCACCTAGACCGTTCCTGAGGGGTCCGGAGAGCCAAAAGAGTGCTGTGGGGCACCCCAAAAGTCTGCCCAGGGGCTCTGAGGTGGAGACAGCAGTGCTAAGAGTTCTGGGGGGCCCGAAGACAGCTCTGGGGCACAGGGAAACCTGCCAAAGTAGTCCCGAGGGCAGCAGAGGGGGCCCTCAAGGCGTGTGCCTAGCCAAAAGACCACTCCTGGGAAGGAGGAGGAGCTCAGGAGGGGATCTGGGCCACCTAGACAGTGCCTAAGGGATCTGGGGGGCCAAAAAAGAGCTCTGGAGCACAACGAGTACTGCAATTGTAGTTCAGAAGTCACGAGAGGGCTTCTAAGGGCTCTGCATGGCCACAAAGAGACTCTGGGGAAGGAGGAGGAGCTCAGGAGGGGGTCTGGGCCACCTAGACCGTTCCTGAGGGCTCAGCACGAGCAAGAGCCAGCTCTGGCTAGCAAGGAAGAGCCAAAGAGTGCTGCGGAGTACTCTAGAGCAGTGCGAAGGGGCCTAGGGAGCCAAGATCCAGCTCTGGGCACAGGGACACCTGCCAGAGTAGTGCCGAGGGCCCCAGAGGGGGCCCTCAAGGCGTGTGCCTAGCTAAAAGACAACTCTGGGGAAGGAGGAGGAGCTCAGGAGGGGGTCTGGGCCACCTAGACAGTGCCTAAGGGGTCTGGGGGGCCAAAAGACAGCTCTGGGGCACCCCAAAGGTCTCCCCAGGGGCTCTGAGGTGGATAGAGCAGTGCTAAGAGCTGTGGGGGGGCCGAAGACAGCTCTGGGGCACAGGGAAACCTGCCAGAGTAGTCCCGAGGGCACCAGAGGGGGCCCTCAAGGCGTGTGCCTAGCCAAAAGGAGACTCTGGGGGAGAAGGAAGACCTCTGGAGGGGATCTGGGCCACCTAGACAGTGCCTAAGGGATTTGGGGGGCCAAAAAACAGCTCTGGGGCACAACGAGTACTGCAATTGTAGTTCAGAAGTCACGAGAGGGCTTCTAAGGGCTCTGCATGGCCACAAAGAGACTCTGGGGAAGGAGGAGGAGCTCAGGAGGGGGTCTGGGCCACCTAGACCGTTCCTGAGGGCTCAGCACGAGCAAGAGACAGCTCTGGCTAGCAAGGAAGAGCCAAAGAGTGGTGTGGAGTACTCTAGAGCAGTGCGAAGGGGCCTAGGGAGCCAAGATCCAGCTCTGGGCACAGGGAAACCTGCCAGAGTAGTGCTGAGGGCCCCAGAGGGGGCCCTCAAGGGTTTACATGACCCAAAACCCCACTCTAGGGAAGGAGGAGGAGCTGAGGAAGGGGTCTGGGCCACCTAGACAGTGCCTAAGGGGTCCGGAGGGCCAAAAGAGTGCTGTGGGGCACCCCAAAAGTCTGCCCAGGGGCTCTGAGGTGGAGACAGCAGTGCTAAGAGTTCTGGGGGGCACCTACACAGCTCTGGGGCACAGGGAAACCTGCCAGAGTAGTCCCGAGGGCACCAGAGGGGGCCCTCAAGGCGTGTGCCTAGCTAAAAGACCACTCTGGGGAAGGAGGAGGAGCTCAGGAGGGGATCTGGGCCACCTAGACAGTGCCTAAGGGATCTGGGGGGCCAAAAAAGAGCTCTGGAGCACAACGAGTACTGCAATTGTAGTTCAGAAGTCACGAGAGGGCTTCTAAGGGCTCTGCATGGCCACAAAGAGACTCTGGGGAAGGAGGAGGAGCTCAGGAGGGGGTCTGGGCCACCTAGACCGTTCCTGAGGGCTCAGCACGAGCAAGAGACATCTCTGGCTAGCAAGGAAGAGCCAAAGAGTGGTGTGGAGTACTCTAGAGCAGTGCGAAGGGGCCTAGGGAGCCAAGATCCAGCTCTGGGCACAGGGACACCTGCCAGAGTAGTGCCGAGGGCCCCAGAGGGGGCCCTTAAGGGTTTACATGGCCCAAAACCCCATTCTGGGAAAGGGGGAGGAGCTGAGGAGGGGTCTGGGCCACCTCGACAGTGCCTAAGGGGTCTGGAGAGCCAAAAGACAGCTCTGGGGCACCCCAAAGGTCTCCGCAGGGGCTCTGAGGTGAAGAGAGCAGTGCTAAGAGCTGTGGGGGGGCCGAAGACAGCTCTGGGGCACAGGGAAACCTGCCAGAGTAGTCCCGAGGGCACCAGAGGGGGCCCTCAAGGCGTGTGCCTAGCCAAAAGGCAACTCTGGGGGAGAAGGAAGACCTCTGGAGGGGGTCTGGGCCACCCAGACCTTTCCTGAGGGCTCAGCACGAGCAAGGGACAGCTCTGGCTAGCAAGGAGGAGCCAGAGAGTGGTGCGGAGCCCTCTAGAGCGGTGCAAAGGGGCCTAGGGAGCCAAGATCCAGCTCTGGGGCAGAGGGAAACCTGCCAGAGTAGTCCCGAGGGCACCAGAGGGGGCCCTCAAGGCGTGTGCCTAGCCAAAAGACCACTCCTGGGAAGGAGGAGGAGCTCAGGAGGGGATCTGGGCCACTTAGACAGTGCCTAAGGGATCTGGGGGGCCAAAAAAGAGCTCTGGAGCACAACGAGTACTGCAATTGTAGTTCAGAAGTCACGAGAGGGCTTCTAAGGGCTCTGCATGGCCACAAAGAGACTCTGGGGAAGGAGGAGGAGCTCAGGAGGGGGTCTGGGCCACCTAGACCGTTCCTGAGGGCTCAGCACGAGCAAGAGCCAGCTCTGGCTAGCAAGGAAGAGCCAAAGAGTGCTGCGGAGTACTCTAGAGCAGTGCGAAGGGGCCTAGGGAGCCAAGATCCAGCTCTGGGGCACAGGGACACCTGCCAGAGTAGTGCCGAGGGCCCCAGAGGGGGCCCTCAAGGCGTGTGCCTAGCTAAAAGACAACTCTGGGGAAGGAGGAGGAGCTCAGGAGGGGGTCTGGGCCACCTAGACAGTGCCTAAGGGGTCTGGGGGGCCAAAAGACAGCTCTGGGGCACCCCAAAGGTCTCCCCAGGGGCTCTGAGGTGGAGAGAGCAGTGCTAAGAGCTGTGGGGGGCACCTACACAGCTCTGGGGCACAGGGAAACCTGCCAGAGTAGTCCCAAGGGCACCAGAGGGGGCCCTCAAGGGTTTACATGACCCAAAACCCCACTCTAGGGAAGGAGGAGGAGCTGAGGAAGGGGTCTGGGCCACCTAGACAGTGCCTAAGGGGTCCGGAGGGCCAAAAGAGTGCTGTGGGGCACCCCAAAAGTCTGCCCAGGGGCTCTGAGGTGGAGACAGCAGTGCTAAGAGTTCTGGGGGGCCCGAAGACAGCTCTGGGGCACAGGGAAACCTGCCAGAGTAGTCCCGAGGGCACCAGAGGGGGCCCTCAAGGCGTGTGCCTAGCCAAAAGACCACTCTGGGGAAGGAGGAGGAGCTGAGGAGGGGCTCTGGGCCACCTAGACAGTGCCTAAGGGGTCCGGAGAGCCAAAAGACAGCTCTGGGGCACGCGAAAGGTCTCCGCAGGGGCTCTGAGGTGGATAGAGCAGTGCTAAGAGCTCTGGGGGGCCCCAACACAGCTCTGGGGCACCCCAAAGGTCTCCCCAGGGGCTCTGAGGTGGAGAGAGCAGTGCTAAGAGCTGTGGGGGGCACCTACACAGCTCTGGGGCACAGGGAAACCTGCCAGAGTAGTCCCGAGGGCACCAGAGGGGGCCCTCAAGGGTTTACATGACCCAAAACCCCACTCTAGGGAAGGAGGAGGAGCTGAGGAGGGGGTCTGGGCCACCTAGACAGTGCCTAAGGGGTCCGGAGGGCCAAAAGAGTGCTGTGGGGCACCCCAAAAGTCTGCCCAGGGGCTCTGAGGTGGAGACAGCAGTGCTAAGAGTTCTGGGGGGCACCTACACAGCTCTGGGGCACAGGGAAACCTGCCAGAGTAGTCCCGAGGGCACCAGAGGGGGCCCTCAAGGCGTGTGCCTAGCCAAAAGACCACTCTGGGGAAGGAGGAGGAGCTCAGGAGGGGCTCTGGGCCACCTAGACAGTGCCTAAGGGATCTGGAGGGCCAAAAGACAGCTCTGGGGCACCCCAAAGGTCTCCGCAGGGGCTCTGAGGTGGAGAGAGCAGTGCTAAGAGCTGTGGGGGGGCCGAAGACAGCTCTGGAGCACAGGGAAACCTGCCAGAGTAGTCCCGAGGGCACCAGAGGGGACCCTCAAGGCGTGTGCCTAGCCAAAAGACAACTCTGGGGAAGGAGGAGGAGCTGAGGATGGCGTCTGGGCCACCTAGACAGTGCCTAAGGGGTCCGGAGGGCCAAAACAATGCTGTGGTCTCCGCAGGGGCTCTGAGCTGGATAGAGCAGTGCTAAGAGCTGTGGGGGGCACCTACACAGCTCTGGGGCACAGGGAAACCTGCCAGAGTAGTCCCAAGGGCACCAGAGGGGGCCCTCAAGGGTTTACATGACCCAAAACCCCACTCTAGGGAAGGAGGAGGAGCTGAGGAAGGGGTCTGGGCCACCTAGACAGTGCCTAAGGGGTCCGGAGGGCCAAAAGAGTGCTGTGGGGCACCCCAAAAGTCTGCCCAGGGGCTCTGAGGTGGAGACAGCAGTGCTAAGAGTTCTGGGGGGCCCGAAAACAGCTCTGGGGCACAGGGAAACCTGCCAGAGTAGTCCCGAGGGCCCCAGAGGGGGCCCTCAAGGCGTGTGCATAGCTAAAAGACCACTCTGGGGAAGGAGGAGGAGCTCAGGAGGGGATCTGGGCCACCTAGACAGTGCCTAAGGGGTCTGGGGGGCCAAAAGACAGCTCTGGGGCACCCCAAAGGTCTCCCCAGGGGCTCTGAGGTGGAGAGAGCAGTGCTAAGAGCTGTGGGGGGGCCGAAGACAGCTCTGGGGCACAGGGAAACCTGCCAGAGTAGTCCCGAGGGCACCAGAGGGGGCCCTCAAGGCGTGTGCCTAGCCAAAAGGCAACTCTGGGGGAGAAGGAAGACCTCTGGAGGGGGTCTGGGCCACCCAGACCTTTCCTGAGGGCTCAGCACGAGCAAGGGACAGCTCTGGCTAGCAAGGAGGAGCCAGAGAGTGGTGCGGAGCCCTCTAGAGCGGTGCAAAGGGGCCTAGGGAGCCAAGATCCAGCTCTGGGGCAGAGGGAAACCTGCCAGAGTAGTCCCGAGGGCACCAGAGGGGGCCCTCAAGGCGTGTGCCTAGCTAAAAGACCACTCTGGGGAAGGAAGAGGAGCTCAGGAGGGGATCCGGGCCACCTAGACAGTGCCTAAAGGATCTGGGGGGCCAAAACACAGCTCTGGGGCACAACGAGTACTGCAATTGTAGTTCAGAAGTCACGAGAGGGCTTCTAAGGGCTCTGCATGGCCACAAAGAGACTCTGGGGAAGGAGGAGGAGCTCAGGAGGGGGTCTGGGCCACCTAGACCATTCCTAAGGGCTCAGCACGAGCAAGAGACATCTCTGGCTAGCAAGGAAGAGCCAAAGAGTGCTGCGGAGTGCTCTAGAGCAGTGCGAAGGGGCCTAGGGAGCCAAGATCCAGCTCTGGGCCACAGGGACACCTGCCAGAGTAGTGCCGAGGGCCCCAGAGGGGGCCCTCAAGGCGTGTGCCTAGCTAAAAGACAACTCTGGGGAAGGAGGAGGAGCTGAGGACGGCATCTGGGCCACCTAGACAGTGCCTAAGGGGTCCGGAGAGCCAAAAGACAGCTCTGGAGCACGCCAAAGGTCTCCGCAGGGGCTCTGAGATGGATAGAACACTGCTAAGAGCTGTGGGGGGGCCGAAGACAGCTCTGGGGCACAGGGAAACCTGCCAGAGTAGTCCCGAGGGCACCAGAGGGGGCCCTCAAGGCGTGTGCCTAGCCAAAAGACCACTCTGGGGAAGGAGGAGGAGCTGAGGAGGGGGTCTGGGCCACCTAGACCGTTCCTGAGGGCTCAGCACGAGCAAGAGACAGCTCCGGCTAGCAAGGAGGAGCCAAAGAGTGTTGCGGGGTGCTCTAGAGAGTTGCGAAGGGGCCTAGGGAATCAAGATCCAGCTCTGGGCCACAGGGACACCTGCCAGAGTAGTCCCGAGGGCCCCAGAGGGGGCCCTCAAGGCGTGTGCCTAGCTAAAAGACAACTCTGGGGAAGGAGGAGGAGCTGAGGAGGGGCTCTGGGCCACCTAGACAGTGCCTAAGGGGTCTGGAGGGCCAAAAGACAGCTCTGGGGCACCCCAAAGGTCTCCCCAGGGGCTCTGAGGTGGAGAGAGCAGTGCTAAGAGCTGTGGGGGGGCCGAAGACAGCTCTGGGGCACAGGGAAACCTGCCAGAGTAGTCCCGAGGGCCCCAGAGGGGGCCCTCAAGGCGTGTGCATAGCTAAAAGACCACTCTGGGGAAGGAGGAGGAGCTCAGGAGGGGATCTGGGCCACCTAGACAGTGCCTAAGGGGTCTGGGGGGCCAAAAGACAGCTCTGGGGCACCCCAAAGGTCTCCCCAGGGGCTCTGAGGTGGAGAGAGCAGTGCTAAGAGCTGTGGGGGGGCCGAAGACAGCTCTGGGGCACAGGGAAACCTGCCAGAGTAGTCCCGAGGGCACCAGAGGGGGCCCTCAAGGCGTGTGCCTAGCCAAAAGGCAACTCTGGGGGAGAAGGAAGACCTCTGGAGGGGGTCTGGGCCACCCAGACCTTTCCTGAGGGCTCAGCACGAGCAAGGGACAGCTCTGGCTAGCAAGGAGGAGCCAGAGAGTGGTGCGGAGCCCTCTAGAGCGGTGCAAAGGGGCCTAGGGAGCCAAGATCCAGCTCTGGGGCAGAGGGAAACCTGCCAGAGTAGTCCCGAGGGCACCAGAGGGGGCCCTCAAGGCGTGTGCCTAGCTAAAAGACCACTCTGGGGAAGGAAGAGGAGCTCAGGAGGGGATCCGGGCCACCTAGACAGTGCCTAAAGGATCTGGGGGGCCAAAACACAGCTCTGGGGCACAACGAGTACTGCAATTGTAGTTCAGAAGTCACGAGAGGGCTTCTAAGGGCTCTGCATGGCCACAAAGAGACTCTGGGGAAGGAGGAGGAGCTCAGGAGGGGGTCTGGGCCACCTAGACCATTCCTAAGGGCTCAGCACGAGCAAGAGACATCTCTGGCTAGCAAGGAAGAGCCAAAGAGTGCTGCGGAGTGCTCTAGAGCAGTGCGAAGGGGCCTAGGGAGCCAAGATCCAGCTCTGGGCCACAGGGACACCTGCCAGAGTAGTGCCGAGGGCCCCAGAGGGGGCCCTCAAGGCGTGTGCCTAGCTAAAAGACAACTCTGGGGAAGGAGGAGGAGCTGAGGACGGCATCTGGGCCACCTAGACAGTGCCTAAGGGGTCCGGAGAGCCAAAAGACAGCTCTGGAGCACGCCAAAGGTCTCCGCAGGGGCTCTGAGATGGATAGAACACTGCTAAGAGCTGTGGGGGGGCCGAAGACAGCTCTGGGGCACAGGGAAACCTGCCAGAGTAGTCCCGAGGGCACCAGAGGGGGCCCTCAAGGCGTGTGCCTAGCCAAAAGACCACTCTGGGGAAGGAGGAGGAGCTGAGGAGGGGGTCTGGGCCACCTAGACCGTTCCTGAGGGCTCAGCACGAGCAAGAGACAGCTCCGGCTAGCAAGGAGGAGCCAAAGAGTGTTGCGGGGTGCTCTAGAGAGTTGCGAAGGGGCCTAGGGAATCAAGATCCAGCTCTGGGCCACAGGGACACCTGCCAGAGTAGTGCCGAGGGCCCCAGAGGGGGCCCTCAAGGCGTGTGCCTAGCTAAAAGACAACTCTGGGGAAGGAGGAGGAGCTGAGGAGGGGCTCTGGGCCACCTAGACAGTGCCTAAGGGGTCTGGAGGGCCAAAAGACAGCTCTGGGGCAGGCCAAAGGTCTCCGCAGGGGCTCTGAGATGGATAGAACACTGCTAAGAGCTGTGGGGGGGCCGAAGACAGCTCTGGGGCACAGGGAAACCTGCCAGAGTAGTCCCGAGGGCACCAGAGGGGGCCCTCAAGGGTTTACATGACCCAAAACCCCACTCTAGGGAAGGAGGAGGAGCTGAGGAGGGGTCTGGGCCACCTAGACAGTGCCTAAGGGGTCCGGAGGGCCAAAAGAGTGCTGTGGGGCACCCCAAAAGTCTGCCCAGGGGCTCTGAGGTGGAGACAGCAGTGCTAAGAGTTCTGGGGGGCCCGAAGACAGCTCTGGGGCACAGGGAAACCTGCCAAAGTAGTCCCGAGGGCACCAGAGGGGGCCCTCAAGGCGTGTGCCTAGCTAAAAGACCACTCTGGGGAAGGAGGAGGAGCTGAGGAGGGGATCTGGGCCACCTAGACAGTGCCTAAGGGGTCTCGGGGGCCAAAAAACAGCTCTGGGGCACAACGAGTACTGCAATTGTAGTTCAGAAGTCACGAGAGGGCTTCTAAGGGCTCTGCATGGCCACAAAGAGACTCTGGGGAAGGAGGAGGAGCTCAGGAGGGGGTCTGGGCCACCTAGACCATTCCTGAGGGCTCAGCACGAGCAAGAGACATCTCTGGCTAGCAAGGAAGAGCCAAAGAGTGCTGCGGGGTGCTCTAGAGAGTTGCAAAGGGGCCTAGGGAGCCAAGATCCAGCTCTGGGGCAGAGGGAAACCTGCCAGAGTAGTCCCGAGAGCACCAGAGGGGGCCCTCAAGGCGTGTGCCTAGCCAAAAGACCACTCTGGGGAAGGAGGAGGAGCTGAGGAGGGGGTCTGGGCCACCTAGACCGTTCCTGAGGGCTCAGCACGAGCAAGAGACAGCTCTGGCTAGCAAGGAGGAGCCAAAGAGTGTTGCGGGGTGCTCTAGAGAGTTGCAAAGGGGCCTAGGGAGCCAAGATCCAGCTCTGGGGCAGAGGGAAACCTGCCAGAGTAGTCCCGAGAGCACCAGAGGGGGCCCTCAAGGCGTGTGCCTAGCCAAAAGACCACTCTGGGGAAGGAGGAGGAGCTGAGGAGGGGGTCTGGGCCACCTAGACCGTTCCTGAGGGCTCAGCACGAGCAAGAGACAGCTCTGGCTAGCAAGGAGGAGCCAAAGAGTGTTGCGGGGTGCTCTAGAGAGTTGCAAAGGGGCCTAGGGAGCCAAGATCCAGCTCTGGGGCAGAGGGAAACCTGCCAGAGTAGTCCCGAGGGCACCAGAGGGGGCCCTCAAGGCGTGTGCCTAGCCAAAAGACCACTCTGGGGAAGGAGGAGGAGCTGAGGAGGGGCTCTGGGCCACCTAGACCGTTCCTGAGGGGTCCGGAGAGCCAAAAGAGTGCTGTGGGGCACCCCAAAAGTCTGCCCAGGGGCTCTGAGGTGGAGACAGCAGTGCTAAGAGTTCTGGGGGGCCCGAAGACAGCTCTGGGGCACAGGGAAACCTGCCAAAGTAGTCCCGAGGGCAGCAGAGGGGGCCCTCAAGGCGTGTGCCTAGCCAAAAGACCACTCCTGGGAAGGAGGAGGAGCTCAGGAGGGGATCTGGGCCACCTAGACAGTGCCTAAGGGATCTGGGGGGCCAAAAAAGAGCTCTGGAGCACAACGAGTACTGCAATTGTAGTTCAGAAGTCACGAGAGGGCTTCTAAGGGCTCTGCATGGCCACAAAGAGACTCTGGGGAAGGAGGAGGAGCTCAGGAGGGGGTCTGGGCCACCTAGACCGTTCCTGAGGGCTCAGCACGAGCAAGAGCCAGCTCTGGCTAGCAAGGAAGAGCCAAAGAGTGCTGCGGAGTACTCTAGAGCAGTGCGAAGGGGCCTAGGGAGCCAAGATCCAGCTCTGGGCACAGGGACACCTGCCAGAGTAGTGCCGAGGGCCCCAGAGGGGGCCCTCAAGGCGTGTGCCTAGCTAAAAGACAACTCTGGGGAAGGAGGAGGAGCTCAGGAGGGGGTCTGGGCCACCTAGACAGTGCCTAAGGGGTCTGGGGGGCCAAAAGACAGCTCTGGGGCACCCCAAAGGTCTCCCCAGGGGCTCTGAGGTGGATAGAGCAGTGCTAAGAGCTGTGGGGGGGCCGAAGACAGCTCTGGGGCACAGGGAAACCTGCCAGAGTAGTCCCGAGGGCACCAGAGGGGGCCCTCAAGGCGTGTGCCTAGCCAAAAGGAGACTCTGGGGGAGAAGGAAGACCTCTGGAGGGGATCTGGGCCACCTAGACAGTGCCTAAGGGATTTGGGGGGCCAAAAAACAGCTCTGGGGCACAACGAGTACTGCAATTGTAGTTCAGAAGTCACGAGAGGGCTTCTAAGGGCTCTGCATGGCCACAAAGAGACTCTGGGGAAGGAGGAGGAGCTCAGGAGGGGGTCTGGGCCACCTAGACCGTTCCTGAGGGCTCAGCACGAGCAAGAGACAGCTCTGGCTAGCAAGGAAGAGCCAAAGAGTGGTGTGGAGTACTCTAGAGCAGTGCGAAGGGGCCTAGGGAGCCAAGATCCAGCTCTGGGCACAGGGAAACCTGCCAGAGTAGTGCTGAGGGCCCCAGAGGGGGCCCTCAAGGGTTTACATGACCCAAAACCCCACTCTAGGGAAGGAGGAGGAGCTGAGGAAGGGGTCTGGGCCACCTAGACAGTGCCTAAGGGGTCCGGAGGGCCAAAAGAGTGCTGTGGGGCACCCCAAAAGTCTGCCCAGGGGCTCTGAGGTGGAGACAGCAGTGCTAAGAGTTCTGGGGGGCACCTACACAGCTCTGGGGCACAGGGAAACCTGCCAGAGTAGTCCCGAGGGCACCAGAGGGGGCCCTCAAGGCGTGTGCCTAGCTAAAAGACCACTCTGGGGAAGGAGGAGGAGCTCAGGAGGGGATCTGGGCCACCTAGACAGTGCCTAAGGGATCTGGGGGGCCAAAAAAGAGCTCTGGAGCACAACGAGTACTGCAATTGTAGTTCAGAAGTCACGAGAGGGCTTCTAAGGGCTCTGCATGGCCACAAAGAGACTCTGGGGAAGGAGGAGGAGCTCAGGAGGGGGTCTGGGCCACCTAGACCGTTCCTGAGGGCTCAGCACGAGCAAGAGACATCTCTGGCTAGCAAGGAAGAGCCAAAGAGTGGTGTGGAGTACTCTAGAGCAGTGCGAAGGGGCCTAGGGAGCCAAGATCCAGCTCTGGGCACAGGGACACCTGCCAGAGTAGTGCCGAGGGCCCCAGAGGGGGCCCTTAAGGGTTTACATGGCCCAAAACCCCATTCTGGGAAAGGGGGAGGAGCTGAGGAGGGGTCTGGGCCACCTCGACAGTGCCTAAGGGGTCTGGAGAGCCAAAAGACAGCTCTGGGGCACCCCAAAGGTCTCCGCAGGGGCTCTGAGGTGAAGAGAGCAGTGCTAAGAGCTGTGGGGGGGCCGAAGACAGCTCTGGGGCACAGGGAAACCTGCCAGAGTAGTCCCGAGGGCACCAGAGGGGGACCTCAAGGCGTGTGCCTAGCCAAAAGGCAACTCTGGGGGAGAAGGAAGACCTCTGGAGGGGGTCTGGGCCACCCAGACCTTTCCTGAGGGCTCAGCACGAGCAAGGGACAGCTCTGGCTAGCAAGGAGGAGCCAAAGAGTGGTGCGGAGCCCTCTAGAGCGGTGCAAAGGGGCCTAGGGAGCCAAGATCCAGCTCTGGGGCAGAGGGAAACCTGCCAGAGTAGTCCCGAGGGCACCAGAGGGGGCCCTCAAGGCGTGTGCCTAGCCAAAAGACCACTCTGGGGAAGGAGGAGGAGCTGAGGAGGGGCTCTGGGCCACCTAGACAGTGCCTAAGGGGTCCGGAGAGCCAAAAGACAGCTCTGGGGCACGCCAAAGGTCTCCGCAGGGGCTCTGAGGTGGATAGAGCAGTGCTAAGAGCTCTGGGGGGCCCCAACACAGCTCTGGGGCACCCCAAAGGTCTCCCCAGGGGCTCTGAGGTGGAGAGAGCAGTGCTAAGAGCTGTGGGGGGCACCTACACAGCTCTGGGGCACAGGGAAACCTGCCAGAGTAGTCCCAAGGGCAGCAGAGGGGGCCCTCAAGGGTTTACATGACCCAAAACCCCACTCTAGGGAAGGAGGAGGAGCTGAGGAGGGGGTCTGGGCCACCTAGACCGTTCCTGAGGGGTCCAGAGGGCCAAAAGAGTGCTGTGGGGCACCCCAAAAGTCTGCCCAGGGGCTCTGAGGTGGAGACAGCAGTGCTAAGAGTTCTGGGGGGCCCGAAGACAGCTCTGGGGCACAGGGAAACCTGCCAGAGTAGTCCCGAGGGCACCAGAGGGGGCCCTCAAGGCGTGTGCCTAGCCAAAAGACCACTCTGGGGAAGGAGGAGGAGCTCAGGAGGGGCTCTGGGCCACCTAGACAGTGCCTAAGGGATCTGGAGGGCCAAAAGACAGCTCTGGGGCACCCCAAAGGTCTCCCCAGGGGCTCTGAGGTGGAGAGAGCAGTGCTAAGAGCTGTGGGGGGGCCGAAGACAGCTCTGGGGCACAGGGAAACCTGCCAGAGTAGTCCCCAGGGCACCAGAGGGGACCCTCAAGGCTTGTGCCTAGCCAAAAGGCAACTGTGGGGAAGGAGGAGGAGCTGAGGAGGGGGTCTGGGCCACCCAGACAGTGCCTAAGGGGTCTGGAGGGCAAAAAGACAGCTCTGTGGCACCCCAAAGGGCCCCCCCTAGGGGCTCTGAGGTGGATAGAGCAGTGCTAAGAGCTCTGGGGGGCCCAAAGACAGCTCAGGGGCACAGGGAAACCTGCCAGAGTAGTCCCGAGGGCCCCAGAGGGGGCCCTCAAGGCGTGTGCCTAGCCAAAAGACAACTCTGGGGAAGGAGGAGGAGCTGAGGATGGCGTCTGGGCCACCTAGACAGTGCCTAAGGGGTCCGGAGGGCCAAAACAGTGCTGTGGTCTCCGCAGGGGCTCTGAGCTGGATAGAGCAGTGCTAAGAGCTGTGGGGGGCACCTACACAGCTCTGGGGCACAGGGAAACCTGCCAGAGTAGTCCCAAGGGCACCAGAGGGGGCCCTCAAGGGTTTACATGACCCAAAACCCCACTCTAGGGAAGGAGGAGGAGCTGAGGAGGGGGTCTGGGCCACCTAGACAGTGCCTAAGGGGTCCGGAGGGCCAAAAGAGTGCTGTGGGGCACCCCAAAAGTCTGCCCAGGGGCTCTGAGGTGGAGACAGCAGTGCTAAGAGTTCTGGGGGGCCCGAAGACAGCTCTGGGGCACAGGGAAACCTGCCAGAGTAGTCCCAAGGGCACCAGAGGGGGCCCTCAAGGCGTGTGCATAGCTAAAAGACCACTCTGGGGAAGGAGGAGGAGCTCAGGAGGGGATCTGGGCCACCTAGACAGTGCCTAAGGGGTCTGGGGGGCCAAAAGACAGCTCTGGGGCACCCCAAAGGTCTCCCCAGGGGCTCTGAGGTGGAGAGAGCAGTGCTAAGAGCTCTGGGGGGGCCGAAGACAGCTCTGGGGCACAGGGAAACCTGCCAGAGTAGTCCCGAGGGCACCAGAGGGGGCCCTCAAGGCGTGTGCCTAGCCAAAAGGCAACTCTGGGGGAGAAGGAAGACCTCTGGAGGGGGTCTGGGCCACCCAGACCTTTCCTGAGGGCTCAGCACGAGCAAGGGACAGCTCTGGCTAGCAAGGAGGAGCCAAAGAGTGGTGCGGAGCCCTCTAGAGCGGTGCAAAGGGGCCTAGGGAGCCAAGATCCAGCTCTGGGGCAGAGGGAAACCTGCCAGAGTAGTCCCGAGGGCACCAGAGGGGGCCCTCAAGGCGTGTGCCTAGCTAAAAGACCACTCTGGGGAAGGAAGAGGAGCTCAGGAGGGGATCCGGGCCACCTAGACAGTGCCTAAAGGATCTGGGGGGCCAAAACACAGCTCTGGGGCACAACGAGTACTGCAATTGTAGTTCAGAAGTCACGAGAGGGCTTCTAAGGGCTCTGCATGGCCACAAAGAGACTCTGGGGAAGGAGGAGGAGCTCAGGAGGGGGTCTGGGCCACCTAGACCATTCCTAAGGGCTCAGCACGAGCAAGAGACATCTCTGGCTAGCAAGGAAGAGCCAAAGAGTGCTGCGGAGTGCTCTAGAGCAGTGCGAAGGGGCCTAGGGAGCCAAGATCCAGCTCTGGGCCACAGGGACACCTGCCAGAGTAGTGCCGAGGGCCCCAGAGGGGGCCCTCAAGGCGTGTGCCTAGCCAAAAGACAACTCTGGGGAAGGAGGAGGAGCTGAGGACGGCATCTGGGCCACCTAGACAGTGCCTAAGGGGTCCGGAGAGCCAAAAGACAGCTCTGGAGCACGCCAAAGGTCTCCGCAGGGGCTCTGAGATGGATAGAACACTGCTAAGAGCTGTGGGGGGGCCGAAGACAGCTCTGGGGCACAGGGAAACCTGCCAGAGTAGTCCCGAGGGCACCAGAGGGGGCCCTCAAGGCGTGTGCCTAGCCAAAAGACCACTCTGGGGAAGGAGGAGGAGCTGAGGAGGGGGTCTGGGCCACCTAGACCGTTCCTGAGGGCTCAGCACGAGCAAGAGACAGCTCCGGCTAGCAAGGAGGAGCCAAAGAGTGTTGCGGGGTGCTCTAGAGAGTTGCGAAGGGGCCTAGGGAATCAAGATCCAGCTCTGGGGCACAGGGACACCTGCCAGAGTAGTCCCGAGGGCACCAGAGGGGGCCCTCAAGGCGTGTGCCTAGCCAAAAGACAACTCTGGGGAAGGAGGAGGAGCTGAGGAGGGGCTCTGGGCCACCTAGACAGTGCCTAAGGGGTCCGGAGAGCCAAAAGACAGCTCTGGGGCATGCCAAAGGTCTCCGCAGGGGCTCTGAGGTGGATAGAGCAGTGCTAAGAGCTCTGGGGGGCCCCAACACAGCTCTGGGGCACCCCAAAGGTCTCCCCAGGGGCTCTGAGGTGGAGAGAGCAGTGCTAAGAGCTGTGGGGGGCACCTACACAGCTCTGGGGCACAGGGAAACCTGCCAGAGTAGTCCCGAGGGCACCAGAGGGGGCCCTCAAGGGTTTACATGACCCAAAACCCCACTCTAGGGAAGGAGGAGGAGCTGAGGAGGGGTCTGGGCCACCTAGACAGTGCCTAAGGGGTCCGGAGGGCCAAAAGAGTGCTGTGGGGCACCCCAAAAGTCTGCCCAGGGGCTCTGAGGTGGAGACAGCAGTGCTAAGAGTTCTGGGGGGCACCTACACAGCTCTGGGGCACAGGGAAACCTGCCAGAGTAGTCCCGAGGGCACCAGAGGGGGCCCTCAAGGCGTGTGCCTAGCTAAAAGACCACTCTGGGGAAGGAGGAGGAGCTGAGGAGGGGATCTGGGCCACCTAGACAGTGCCTAAGGGGTCTCGGGGGCCAAAAAACAGCTCTGGGGCACAACGAGTACTGCAATTGTAGTTCAGAAGTCACGAGAGGGCTTCTAAGGGCTCTGCATGGCCACAAAGAGACTCTGGGGAAGGAGGAGGAGCTCAGGAGGGGGTCTGGGCCACCTAGACCATTCCTGAGGGCTCAGCACGAGCAAGAGACAGCTCTGGCTAGCAAGGAAGAGCCAAAGAGTGCTGCGGGGTGCTCTAGAGAGTTGCAAAGGGGCCTAGGGAGCCAAGATCCAGCTCTGGGGCAGAGGGAAACCTGCCAGAGTAGTCCCGAGAGCACCAGAGGGGGCCCTCAAGGCGTGTGCCTAGCCAAAAGACCACTCTGGGGAAGGAGGAGGAGCTGAGGAGGGGGTCTGGGCCACCTAGACCGTTCCTGAGGGCTCAGCACGAGCAAGAGACAGCTCTGGCTAGCAAGGAGGAGCCAAAGAGTGTTGCGGGGTGCTCTAGAGAGTTGCAAAGGGGCCTAGGGAGCCAAGATCCAGCTCTGGGGCAGAGGGAAACCTGCCAGAGTAGTCCCGAGGGCACCAGAGGGGGCCCTCAAGGCGTGTGCCTAGCCAAAAGGCAACTCTGGGGAAGGAGGAGGAGCTGAGGAGGGGGTTTGGGCCACCTAGACAGTGCCTAAGGGGTCTGGGGGGCCAGAACACAGGTCTGGGGCACGCGAAAGGTCTCCGCAGGGGCTCTGAGGTGGAGAGAGCAGTGCTAAGAGCTCTGGGGGGCCGGAAGACAGCTCTGGGGCACCCCAAAGGTCTCCGCAGGGGCTCTGAGATGGATAGAACACTGCTAAGAGCTGTGGGGGGGCCGAAGACAGCTCTGGGGCACAGGGAAACCTGCCAGAGTAGTCCCGAGGGCACCAGAGGGGGCCCTCAAGGCGTGTGCCTAGCCAAAAGGCAACTCTGGGGAAGGAGGAGGACCTCCATGGCGGCCTCTGGGGAACAAGAACAGTCCCAAGGGGTCTGGAGGGCCTAAAGAGGACTCTGGGGCACAGCGTTGGGTTCAAGAGTCGTCCCGAGTATACTAGATGGCTGCTAGGAGGGCCGGAGGGCCACAGCGGGGCTCCAGGACAAACCAAGGTCTCCCCAGGGCTTCTGAAGGGACTAGAGGGGGGCTAAAGGGGCTGGACGTCCAAAAGACACCTCTGGGGCCCAAAGGAGGCGGCAAGAGTAGGCCATAGCACACTGGAGGGGGCCTTCAAGGGGTTTATGGGGGCCAGCAGACGTCTGTGGTGAGAAGAAGGTGGCCTAAAGGGGGCTCCAGAGCAGAAGAGAGGGCTGCTGAGGGGGCTGGAGGGCCAACCCAGGGCTCCAGAGGGTTTGTGAGTTGACTCCAGGGGGCCTAAGGGGTCTCGAGGGCCAACATACAGCCTCGGGAAAGAAGACAGGCCAAAAGAGTAGCCCAGAACACACTAGAGGGATGCTGAGGAGACCCGATGGCCAACAAATGAAAACCTGGGGAACAAGGGTGACCTCAGGAGGGCTTCAGAGGCAACTAGACAGTTCCTAGCCAAAGGAACTATTTGCCAGCGGAGGGCTGGCAGACAGCTCTGGGCAGCAAGGAAGACACAAAGAGTGGTCCAGAGTGCCCTGGAGTGGTGCTAAGGGGCCTGAGGAGCCAAGATAGAGCTTTAGGGCTGACAGAATGTTGGAAGAGTAGGCTAGAGCGCACTAGAGGACCGCTTGGGCCTCCATGTCCCTGAAAAATGACTCTAGGGAACAAGGAAGACCTGAGGAGGGGTTCTGAGCAGATAAACGGGCTCCTGTAGGTGCTGGAGGGCCAGAAGACAGCTCTGGAGCACAACAAGCATCCGAGGACGGGTTCTGAGTAACAAATGCCTCTGGAAGGTTTCTGAAGGGACTAGAGGGCCAACAGAGGTCTGTGGGTCAAAATTCAAGGCCAAAGTGGAGAGTAGGGCAGCCTAGAGGGGTGCTAAGGGCTCCAGAGGGTTAACACAGAACTCTGGGGTACAACGAAATCCTACAGGGCAGTTCCAAGGGGACTACAGGGGTCCTAAGGGGTCCAAAGGGCCTGACTGTTCTGGGGCAGAAAGAAGTTTGGAAGAGTCATTCAGAGTGCACTAGAGGGATTCTCAGGGGTCTAACATTGCCAAAAAAAGACTCAGGGGTCAGGAGGGCCAAAAGACAGCTCTGTGGCATAATAAAGGCCTCTAGAGGGGTTCAGGGGTGACTGGAAAGGTTCTAGTGGGTCTAGAGGGCCAATAGAGCTCTCTGGGGCACAGGAAAGGCCAAAAGATGGGTACCGAGTTCACTAGAAGGGTCATAAGGGGGTTATATAATCAAAGGAAGCCTCTGGGAACAAAGGTCCTAAAGGATCCTGAGGGGGAAAAGAGAGGTCCTAAGGGATCTGGAGGGCTAAAAGAGGGCTCTGGGACACAATTTTGGCCAAAAGAGACACCTAGAGTAGACTAGGGAGGTTGTAAGTGGGCTAGAAAGAAAAAAAAAAAAAAAAAAAAAAGCAAGGGGGCACAATGAAGGCAAAAGGAGGGGTTCTGATGGGACTGGAGTGGTCCCCTGAGAGCTAGAAGGCTAACAGAGGGCTCCTGCACAACGCAGGCCAAAAGAGGGGTACTGAAGGAATTAGGTCCTAAGAGAGCTACTGGACCCCAAGAGGGCTCTGGGGCACTACAAAGGCCTCAGGAGGGGTTCTGAGGGTACTAGAGGGCTCCTAAGGACTCTACACACCCAAGAGAGCCTCTGGTGCACAATGGAGGGCTTCTGAGAGGATTGGAGCAGGCCTAGGGGGACTAGACATCAAAGAGAGGCCTCTAGGGCACAGTGAAGGCTTTGGGAGCAGTTTTGAGGTAACTAGATTAGAAAATGGAAGAGTCTTGAGAAGATTAGAGGGCATTCATTGGGTTCTAGGATGGCATGTCAGAAGGATGTCTCCAGTTCAAATCAAGGGCTCAGGAAGGGGTTGTTAGGGAGCCCAAGGGCCAAAGGAGGCATTCTGTGGGGATTAGATGCCGGGGTCCTGAGGGGAAGAGACAGCACACAGTGGGCACTGGGGTGCACCAAAATGGAAAAGGACTGGTTCTGATGGGACTAGGTTGCAAACGGCCCTGGAGCGCGACAGGAGAACACAGGGTTCTGGGGTGCTTTGAAGAACAAACATGGGGGTTCTGAAGCGAGTACAAGATAATTGAGAAGGCATAAGGCAGGCTGCAAGGAAATGGAGGGCTATAGTATGCACTAAGAGGCAAAGAAGGAGAACAGAAAGGGATCTGAGAGAAACAGAATTCCCAAGGAGGAGCTCAGGTGAGATTTGGGGGCATTTAGGCAATGCTGGAACACAATGAAGGCCAGCAGTTTTGAGGCTACATGCCACATGGATTGATTTTGATCAGACTAGAGAACACAGAGAGCTCTGAGGTAAAAGAAAGGAAGATGGAGGAGTCTTGAGGGGACTGGAAGGAAAGGGGACCTGATGGGATAGAGGGCACACAGAACGGTCATAGGGATAGGGCATAGAGAGGACTCTGTGGTGCAATCAATAGAAAAGGAGGGCTTCAGGGCACACTGAAAGGGTGCCATGAGCGCCCAGGGTTCTGGAGTGCCCTCAAGGCAAACAAAGGTTCCTGAGGGGAGCGTGTGGCAGAGGGCTGCTGATGGGACTAAGAGACAGTGAGGTGGGCCCTAAGGGGCTCAGAGGGCAAACAGAGGCATCCTGAGAGGACTACAGGGAAAAACAAAGGCTCTGGGATGCACTAATGGCAAATGGAGGGGTTTTGAGGGACCCAGAAGAAAGAGAGAGGGGACTTAATAGGACAAAAGAACAAACATAGGAGTCTTGATGCTACCAGAAGACCCACAGACACTAAATGGCAGAGTAATCATGCAGGAACTAGAAAGCAGCAAAGACTTCCGAGGGGACAGGAGAACAAATGGAGTGTCTTGGAGCACACCTGAAGGCAAATGGATAGGTCCTGAAGGAACTAGGGAGCAAACAGGTGAGTCCTGGGGTGATGAGGCAGAAAACTGAAGGTTCTGGGACATTAACTCACCTGCCATAATCCTTCCACTTGGACCCTGCCTCTTACCTCTGAGAAGCAGGCCTTTGCTTTCATTCCGCAGGCAGCTGTCAGCTGTTGCGTAGTCTTGGCAGACAACTTGAGGATCACTGCCCAGGCAGTCTTGACCTACAACACCATGTGCTCAGAACAGTTCTCAGGAAGTCATGTAGAGTCATAACCTGAAGGGCAAAAAGCAAATCTCTTCAGGACAGTTCTTATTTCATCATAGGAGCATTTTCCCCCTCTCTTCTCCGCTGTACTGCCTCTAACAACACATCTTCCTCATCACCCTTTTCCCCTGCTACTTCTACTCCTGTCAGTTGCCCCTGCATCTTAGTCCTCTAAAGCACCTGTTTCTCATCCACATGTGCTTTTATGTCCTGTTGCCCGTTCCCCCTCCTATTTGTCCTATACCAGGCAGCTGAGACACCCTGGCCTAGCTCTTAGCCGCACACCCCTTTTGATCCGGCCAACAGCTCTAACAGAGCAGAGGGCAGCACAGAGGGTGGATGCGAACATAGCACACCTAGGCACTGAGCAACACAGAAGCAGCAGCAAGGCATCCAAGAGATCCCATGTTTGTAAAGAAAATATGTAGAGGCAACTGGGGATCCTCTGCAGCTGTGCCCAGGGCTCCTGGAGGCTCTTTCCACCCAGTTAAAGGTAGCTGAACACAGTGACCTTGGGAGGCAGTGACACAGTCCCTGGGGCTGCTGTGGGTGCCTGTGGCTGTTCCAGGGTCTCTCTGGCTCTTTTAGGGTCCTCGGACAGCCACAGTGCTGGTTGCGTTTCCTTGTGCTGCAAAACAGGACAGCTTTGCACCATTCCCTCCCAGCGCCACCACTCCTCCTAGTTGTTGCTGCCTACCTGGCCCCAAGCCTGAACTAAGCTATGACTATCAGGAGCCCCCACAGCCCCTCACACTCTCCCTGCCCTCCCCAGGGACAATAGGGATATTGTTCTCCCCAGGCCCTGGGGAGAACCCTGTCTGGTCACACCAGAGATGGAAAATACTTCCTGCCCTGTACCAGGGAAAGACAGGGAAATTCCACTGCCTCGGTGACCCATGGACACTCTCCTGGGAGCAGCAAACGTCCAGTGAGGAACAGAGACACTGGGCCAATGCTGCAGGGCTGAGAAGGCACAGGCACCTGGAACTACAGCTCCTGGTATGCCACAAAACACAACGTGGCCAGCGGGTGGGAAACCCGCTGACAGCTGTACCTCCGGCCACCTCGAGAGGCACAAGATGGTCGCCCAAAAGCCCCGCAGGGAAAGGTAACACCTGCCAGCATGCCCTGCAGATTAAAATGGCCGCCGGGAAAGCTACCGCTGGAAGACTACTACTCCCAGCATGCAGAGCGAAACAACATGGCCGCCCGGAAGCTCAATGCCGGAAGTTTACTACTCCCAGCATGCAGAGTGAAACAACATGGCCGCCCGGAAGCTCAGTGCCGGAAGTTTACTACTCCCGGCATGCAGAGTGAAACAACATGGCCTCCCGGAAGCTCAGTGCCGGAAGACTCCTGCTCCCGGCATGCACGGCGAAACAACATGGCCGCCCGGAAGCCCCGTGCCGGAAGACTACTGCTCCCGGCACAACGCGCGAAACAACATGGCCGCCCGGAAGCCCGTGCCGGAAGACTACTGCTCCCGGCATGCACGGCGAAACAACATGGCCGCCCGGAAGCCCCGTGCCGGAAGACTACTGCTCCCGGCACAACGCGCGAAACAACATGGCCGCCCGGAAGCCCGTGCCGGAAGACTACTGCTCCCGGCATGCACGGCGAAACAACATGGCCGCCCGGAAGCCCCGTGCCGGAAGACTACTCCTCCCGGCACACCGCGCGAAACAACATGGCCGCCCGGAAGTTCCGTGCCGGAAGACTACTACTCCCGGCCTGGCCCGCAAAACAACATGGCCTCCCGGAAGCCCCGTGCCGGAAGACTACTGCTCCCGGCATGGCCCGCGAAACAACATGGCCGCCCGGAAGTTCCGTGCCGGAAGACTACTGCTCCCGGCATGCCGCGGTCCTCAGCGCTCTGTGAAGCTTGACCCTGCGGCGATTCCGTTCCGTTCCGTCCCACCCCCTGAGACCCGGAAGCCGCCGAGCCCGGAGCGCGGCCCCGCGATCCCCAACCCCGGCCCGAGATTCCCCCGACGCCGCCGGACCGGCCCCGGGTCAGCTCCGACACTGCCCCTGCCCCCACTGCGACTCTCCCAGGCCTTCCTCTGGGATCTCTCCTTCCCCCGTCCCCCCCGACACGGTCCCGGTCTGACCCAGGACCCCCCGCGCCACTCCCACCGCGCAATAAACCACCCCGCCAGCCCCGACGCCCCCCGTCCTCCCTCCCCCCGCACCACTGCAGCCCCGACGCCCCTTTTCCTTCCTCCTCCAGCCCCGGTGCAACCCCTTTCTCGTTCCACCCTCGCCCTGGCGCCCCCCTTTTTTCTCCGCTCCTCGCCCCATCACAGCCCTGGCCCCCCTCCTACCTCCCCCCCAGCCCCAGCGCACCCCCTTCCTGACCACTCCCCGTGGCCCCGGTGCTCCGCTCTTCCCCACCGCCCTGGTGCACCGCCATCCCCGGCGCAGTTTCCGCTGGCCCGAGATGCTCCCGTCTGCCGGGACGCGCGCACCCCCCGGCCCCGCTCACCTCCTCCGCGGTGCGGCCGCAGCGCCGGTCCCGGCGGGCGGTGCTCAGAGGCAGCTCCGTTGTCCCAGACCGGCCCCTGCACGAGCTTCCTCCCGACTGCGGCCCCAGCCCCGGCGCATGCCTGCCGTGGCCCCCAGCCCCACCTGGGGCTTGTTCCAGCCCCAGGGCCCACAGCTGCAGCCCTCAGGAACCAGGGGAAGGGAATTACCCTCAGCCCCATCAGGGACAGCTGGGGCTGCCAGGGCAGCAGAGGCACCCCAGCGCCTGAGAGGTGCTCGCTAAAAGCTGAAGGGAGAGCCCTGGGCTGTACAGAGAGGAAAAGGGAGTATTCAGGGCACAAGAGAACAAATCGAGACCTCTGGGTGCAATAGAAGTTAAAAAAAAAAAAATTACCAGGTGATGATAGAGCAAACAGAGTGACTCTGGGGGCACCAAAAGGCAAAGGCAGGACCCTGGGGCACACCAAAAATCACCCAGAAAACTCTGGGACAGGGGATAAAGATCCTCTGGATCTTTCCAGGGATCCTTGTCCTGGATCCCTGGACAAGGAACTTTGCAGTGTGCTGCAAAACAAACATCGGGCCCCAGGGCACGCGGAAAAGCACACAGAGGGCTTGCCAGCAACCCAAAACGTGAATTGAGCTGTCCTGAGGACCACCAAAGGGCAAATGCAGGGCTCTTGGGCAAACCAAAATTCAAGTGAAGGGCCTTTGTGCACACTAAAGTGGCCACAAGGCATGTCACAGGGCTCAATGCAGCTGACGGCAAGGTGCCTGCAGGCTCCCCCTTTCCCCAGGAAAACTGTCTCCCAGCACCAGGCACACAGGCCCCCGCCACCGACACATGAGGGACATTGCGGAGTGCTGAAAGCAAATCTGAGGGCAGTCTGGGGACTTCACATGGCCCTGGGGGGGGCCCTGGCTGCCCCCAGGATAATGGAAAACTCCACCAAGAGCCCCAAGGGTCGAGGCAATACAAGGGAAGTTACCCCGAGCCCTGTGAACAGCACTGGGGTCCCTGGGAACCGCAGGGACCCCCAAGTACAAAGGATGTGGGGACCAGCTCCCAATCCCAGACACAATGTGTAACCTCCTCCCCTGGGCATCATCTTCAGGCAAAGCGACAGCAGAAACCACAGACACGAGCGCAAAGAGTAAAGCAACTGTTTATTGTTTTACTGCACAGAAGCAACACCTGAGAGAGAGTGCCATGGAGCTCAGTGCCAGCATGCTTCTCCTTACCCTGTGACACCTGAAGAGTCATCTCTGCACCAGCGTTCGTCGGTCCTTTGGGGAAGGGTCAGCTCCTGCTGCTGCCCTTGAGGTGGCAGGCGTCTGAGTAGCTGACAGCCTATCCCCTCTACTTTTTCCTTCAGGGATAGGATTCAGCTCTGACAGGTGAGAGGATCTTTGATCTCTGATCCTGCCTGTCTGCACTACTGCCCTACCCCAGACTAGAGCCCTGCAAGACACTTTCACAGCTCTCACCTCACCTGTCACATCACCACTCTCAGTGCGATGGGCCTGCGCCTTATCAAATCCAGACCTCAGGTCAGTGCGCAAAGCTGAACGCTGGGTACAGGGGAAGGTTAGGAACCCCAAAGAAGGGATTTGCAGCCTGCTGCTTAGGCTTTGGGTCTTACAGTTTATTATCTAAGGATTCAGCCCTTGTCATTTATCAGTAAGGCGTAAGCCCTGAACCCTAAGTGACAAACTGCAAATCTTGGAACCCAAGTGGTTGCTTTAAAATTTACGGATGAGGTTGGATTTTAAATCCTGCGCCCTGATCGCTAAGTCAGCGAACTGTAAACCCTGACTGATAAAGACAACCCCACAAAATAAAGTAATAAACCATAGCCCCTGAGTGACAGACCCTCAACAACAAACTAAACAATAAACCTCAAGTGAAAAACTCCAAACCCTCAGCTTTAAGCAAGAAACACCAAAGTACACATGAGCTTGCAAGTTTTGCCCACAGCTTAAGAAGTTTCCCCTTCATTTAGAAGTACAGCAGAACAGGAAGATATGCATCAGAATCATGTTACAGTTGCTGTTTATAAGCTTGGTCTTAGCCACCATTCAAATGTGAGCACATGCAAGAATCGCTCCACAGGACTGCAGTAAGCTGCACTTCCACTGAACCTACCTGAAACATTGCAAGCGCTTATTCAACTCCATTACAGACAATTAATATTTTTGGTCCCCTCAGTTCCATGGGCAAACATCCACAGCCAGTGACACCAGCAACCACCTAGGGGACAACCACCTTCCACCTCCCAGCCCTGCACACACACAGTGCAGCCCCAAGACTTAGCTGTGTCCACGCTGCAAGTCAGAGCGCAACCTTCATGGCCAGCCACAGATCTCCGCAGAGCTCCCAGCTGTGACACCGCTCCTTCGACTGCCAGACTATGCTTCAGCACCTGCAAAGAAGCCAGAACAGTTACTGAGAGGCCAGGCAACTGCACAGCCCTCCTAGAACTACTCCCTAGTCCAAGGCCCGTAACTATTCCCACAATTATGACTGACCCTCTACACTGCTCCAGTCACTCTCTCAGGCTCCGTTTTATCGCAAGGATGTCACGGCAGCCCTCACATACAGTCAGGCTCGCTCAGGCACTCGGCCACCTCCAGCCTTCGGTAGATGGTCCTCCTCAGGGAAACTGTGCCGCTGACGGACACTCTCAGAAAGCACTGTCCAGCCAAGGCAGGATAAAAACTAAGGCCTCCAAAAACTCCAAACTCTGGAGACTGAGCTGATGGGAAACTGACTCTGGCCTGGACAATGACAGAAGAAGGATTTTGCTTCACTCGTTCAGGCTGCCTAGCATGTGGCCCAAGTTAGACAGACCGTACTGGAAATCCCTGTGACGTGACAGCGTGTTGGAAAGCAGAGCTGAGCACAGGCTCCTGGAAGAGGAGCAGAGTAAGGCTGATGTAGGGAAGACAACAGTTTGCATAAAGTCAGAAAACAGGGCTCAATGCCAGCGACACAATCACGACTCCAACTGCACCGCGCAGCAGCCCTGTCTGCGCACAGGCAGACAAGACACAGTAACTGCAGACTGCGCTGACGTGTAAGACGGACAACAGCAGCTCCAGACTGCCCTAGCACACCCTGCCCTACCTGCACCTGTCCTAACACCCGAATACTCAGAGCCTCTGCTAATCTCTACCACATGCTAATGTCTACCACATCCCCCCACAGCATCTTTGGCCCATTAGTGCTCCCCCACTGCACATCCGCAGCCCCATGCCTCTGCACATAGAGTCACTGCAGGGGTATCTGACATGACCTGAACCAGGCAGATTGATGGGACCCTCTGGTTGCTACTGATCGTCTCTGCTGAGCACCAATTGCCTCTTGACACCTTCCACACCAGACAAAACACAAAGGAATGATGAACCTTCAGCTGGACAGAGGGACAGGGAGCAGAACAGAAGAAAAGAGGGATAGAGAGCTTGGCTGACAGATGGAAAAAGAAAGAGAAGGATAGAGACCTAGCCCCAGGGTCAGGGCCCTGGACAAAGGAAGAGAAAAAGAGGACAGAGGGCCAGACAGGTGGAGGGCTGGACAGAGGACCAGGGAGCAGAAGAGAGAAAAAGAGGGATGTAGAAGTGGACAGAAGAATAAAGAGAGGAAAGGAGGGAAGGGGAAGCAGACAGACGGACGGGAAGCAAAAGAGAAGGGTGGAGAACCAGACAGAGGAACGGGGACTGGAAGAGAGGGAAAGGGAGCCAGTCAGACCAATGGGAAGAGAGTGAGAAGGATGAAGAGCCAACCAGAAAGGTGGAGAGAAAAAAAAGAGAGAGGGGAAGTCAGACAGAGAGATGAGATAGAAGAGGGGAAAAGAGGGATAGGGAGACAAATAGATGGATGGGGAGCTGAACAGAGGGACAGAAATAGAAAGAGAAGGCTGGAGAGGGGGACAGAGGCTGGAAAGGTACAAAGAGACAGACAAGAGCAGCAGAGGGATGGGGAGCTGGACAGAGGAACAGCGGGCGGGTAGTGGGACAGAGAGGGGAAAAGGATGATGGAGAGCTGGACAGAGCGATAGGGAGCCAGTCGGAGGGAGGAAGATATTGACAGAGGGATGCAAAGAGTACCAGAGGGATGGGGAACTGGGCAGGGCAATGAGTAGCTAAACAAAGGGACGGGGTATCGGACAGAGCTACGGGGAAAGAAAGAAAAAGATGGAGCACTGGACAGAGGGACAGCGAGTGGAACCAGATGGATCCAGACAGCCCGGAACAGCCCTCAACCCGCTCCAGTTCCACTCACCTGCTGAGTTGCAGAGCTCTCTGTG
The DNA here is from genome assembly GCF_040807025.1 of Struthio camelus. NCBI lineage: Eukaryota > Metazoa > Chordata > Aves > Struthioniformes > Struthionidae > Struthio > Struthio camelus. The sequence continues at coordinate 103,547 of NC_090961.1, forward strand.
TACCGCTGGGCCCAAAGTCCACTTGGGCACTGCTGTGTGGAGGACCCGCAGTCACACCGAAAGGCACGTGGAGGCCACTTGTGGGCCTGCTTGCCTGTATCCCTATACCTCCAGAGTGTCTGTGTCTGCAAGAGCGAGGGTGCACCCACGGGCCCACTATTCCCCTCTCTCCTTGGCTGGTCCATGAATTGTGGCTTATTACTCACAAGTCCAGTGAGGATGCAGCCAACCTTCCTACAGCTGAAGTTCTTCAGCAGGACCACGCAGAGAATCTTTCCACTGGCATTTGGATTCTCCTGGCCGCTCTTGACACGCTGTAACTTACAAAGGTCTGAGAGCGGTAGCCTGTAGTTCTTCATGGCAGCATGTAGTCGATCCCCGATGTTCTGAATACCTAAGATTAACACAATTTATAAACACAAAAATACTGCCGCTATAGGGTGTACAGTCAAGCTACAATTTCCGCCACCAAAGAAAACCCCTCCGTGTCTGCCAGAATGAGCCATATGCATCAGCGCCTATAGCTCAAGGCTAGCAACCCCTCCCAGGTGACGTTCTTCTGGCAGGCTGCGTGTCTGAACTCCTCCGTCTTGCCTAAGAGTCTCCGCTGGGACATTATAACTTTGTCAGCCAGCGCTTGTTGATGGAGGCACGGTAAAATCCATCATCCTCCGAAAGTATAAAGCAAAGCAAAAAAAAAAAAATCAGAGCTCTGCAGAAAATCATAAGACAAACCCGTTTATATGCACAAAAGCAGATCTAATATACACACAAGCAAAGCAAACGAGCACAGGCAAGCCACAAATACCGCTTCCCCCAACTCCCCTTTTGGAAGCCATGAGGACACTTGGGTTGCTGTGAAAGGGAAGTTAGACTAAGTAGCTCCTAGAGCTTAATCTTTCAGAAGCCTTCTGTGTCCACATTTTTGGCACAACCGCGCTCTACCCCTCATTCAATTCAGATGCACAGAAGATGATCCACTTCTTGGTACACTTGCACTGTAACTCTCCCCTTGTTAAGATCAGTGCCCACTGTGCCACTTAGACAGAGGATACTCTGCTGCCTATTTATTTCCCTGACATGAGCTAGTTTAGAGGGAATTGAGCAGATTGGGCTGCATCTGGGCTGATAAAAGGTAAAAGTCTCAAAGACAGTTACAGCCCAGATTGCTTCTAAACAGTCTTTCTCACAGCCAGAGAGTTTCTGTTCGGGCCTCAAAGGGGATGTAAGGATGATGCCACTGGCACCCACTTTCCCTCTACTGCTCTTTTGCAGCAGCGCTGCTCCCACGAAATCAGTAGATGTGGGAATCCTTACTGAAAAAGGCTTGCCTTGTCCTGGGAATTTGAGGGCAGGAGATTTTACAGCCGCTTCTTTCAGTTTAGTGAAAGCAGCATCATGTTCCTTGTTCCAGCTCCATTCCTGACTCCTTTCCCGTAATTCCCACCGTGGTCTGCTGATACCACGCAAGTTATATTAACACTGCCGGAGGAAATTAAATCCTCCTAAAATTGCCCTAAAGTTGGAACTGACAAGAAAGAGTCTTAATTTCATAAGGCTTTAACCTTTTTTCTAGCTACTATATTCCTGTTTCCCCAAATACCATTGCCATATCAGGAACCTGGGGTTGCACCAATTGAGCCTTCCTGAAATTCACCTCTTAATTTTACAATTCAGATACTTCTCTCTCACTCTCACTTCCTCTTCGGGAACTCTGGTCACTTGACTATCATTCCCCTAAGATAATAAGTTGCTGTCTTGTAGCTCTTAAAATATGATGCTTCATAGATACATAAAGTCACATGCAAAGAAATATGTATGCAGCATACTTTTTGTAACACATGCAGACCTTCTGTTATATGTTGGTGATCTGTTATCCTGATCACTATTCCTAGGGATCCTTCCTCAACAGGAGGAATGGGGTTTCCTTTTTGGGGAGATGGAGACAGCTTTCAGTTGGTTCCATTTGATTTTATTACTTCAGCTTGCTTACGTTTTCCTGGTCTGTTCAATTTCAGCCATGGCAATTACTCTAACAAGTATTATATCTTTTCCTTTTTGTATACGGATATAAGATAACAACCAAAGCAAAACTGAGGCAGATACAGTTAACAATATCCAAAAGGTAAGAATGGGTTACTTTAGTCCTCAGTGCCACCCCCAGGAGACAGAAATAACAGGGATTTGTTATAATAGTTACCTTAGTTACCCATAGTGGAACACCTCCTTCTGTAGCAGTTTCTGATGATATTAAGGGTCCATTAAGCTTCATTTTTGCTTCCCTGTTTCATCCAGTCCATTAGGTATTAATCACAAAAAACTGCTTGTCCATCTTTTCTCTTTGTCAGCATTTGCTATCATTGCTTCCATCTCTGTAACAAACAGATAAACTTGCATTTTACCTTCAATGAAACACTTACATTTGTGCATGTTCTTTTTCTCTTTACCATGTTCTTTTTTTATTTTCTTTTCCTTAAAGGAAAGGTGCTATAACAGCACTTGGCATCATACATTACAGGGTAAACAGTTTGGTAACAAAACATACAGCAACTAGGGCTAGGTTATTAGACAGGCAGGCACATCACCTAATACACACCTATGCCATCTTCCATGAAACCTTAGTCTGGTTCACTGTTATTGTACCATTCAATATCCTTTCTCAAACCCTTGTATACACGTGCTTAACCAACAATTCTCTCAGTCTTTAACTACATGGAAGAATGACAGCACTTAATTTGCCTGCCTGTTTCAAACCTGTTACCTTTTTGATACATCTCCTAGATTATCCCTCCTGTACTTGGATGCTTACCTCAGAGGCGATGACCAAAATGAACAACTGCATCATGACGTCTAGCTGCTTCTCTTCAAGGTGTCCCCCTTCAGTGGGCCACCCTACCAAACAAACCCGAAAGACTGATGAGGCCATGAGGGTACCAGATTTTTGGACCACTTCTCAAAGGTTTTCAGGGTGACTGACTTAACCACTTCTCTTCATGTTACTCAAAGCTACGTTCATCTATTACTTAGGACTAACGTGTTTCTATTTTAAGAGAAGATTGTTGTTTCAACTTTACATATAGTTCATAATCTGCTATGCATCATCTCTAGCCCCTTCTGCTTTTACAGAACTTTTGGTAATTACAGGTGGTAATTAATAGCACCCATTGCCTATGGGCTGGAGTAAGACATTGCTCCTTCTCTGAGAACATGCCTAAAAGCCATGCTGTTTTCTGTAGCATCACTGGGGCTTCCCATAGCCCCTCAGTGTTCTACTAGCTTTTTCCTGAGCCTTTCAGTTGCTTAGGTTATCCCTTAGCCTGCAGTTCTATGTTAATATTCTCCTTAAGCATTGTGCACAGCACTATTATTCCAGACCAGCCACGCTTAGAGAGTTCTTTAGCACATACAGAGGGCTTGATGGGGAGGAAAAGAGAGAAAAATCCATTTGTCATCTGTGCATCCACCCATCAACATTCTTCAGCAAGAAGCGCTGTAAATTCCCTCTTCTCTAAAGTGGGAAGGAGTCAAGGGGGAGACACAGATCACACCCGATATGTATTAGAACACCTTTTACAAATTAATCTGTTAATTCATAAATTAATAAATTCATTTAAATTAATAAAACCAAGCTACTATTAGGGGCAGCTGTAGAGGAGGGAGGACTCAGCAAGGCTCAGTGGGGGTTTCCATCAGTTGGTGCCCGGGTTGGCTGAGGCCCACAGTCCGTGCCTTGGGGAGGCATCAGGGTGCCTAAGGCTACTTTTTTTCCTATCCAACTTCTTGTTTCTCTAGCTACAACTCTCAAGTAGACGTTCTAGGGGCTGCACTAATTGCACTTGTCTCAAATTTACCTTAAAACTGTTTGGTTTTAAACTTCCTTGCGACTAACCAGCACCCTCGGGCGGGCCTGCACAGCGGGAGCCGTCCTCCCGCAGACGCCGCTCCGGGGCCCGCCAGTCTCCCCACTCCCCACGGCCGCCTCCGCAGGGGCGAGCGCCCGTCCCGGCCGCGCCGGGGAGGAACCGGGGCCCTGAGGCGACACAGAGGAAAGGGACGGTCAAACCCGCGCTCCCGGCAGACCCCGCCCGAGCCCCCTCCCCAAACTTCGCCCAGCACCTCCGCCTCCACGCAGCGACGGCCCCAGCGGGCAGGAGATCGCCCGCGGCCGCCCGAAGGGACGCGCTCACCTCACCGAAGTCCCCGCATCCTCGACTCCGGGCAGCATCGACCCTCACCCGTCACCGTCGCCGCCCCAGCGAAAACTCCGTCCCTGCGCGCCGCCATGCTGCTCCCCGCCGCCGCGCATGCGCCACCCGCGAAAGGGGCGCGGCAGCGCCGGGGGCCCGGCTCTCGAGCACCGCGCATGCGCCGGCTCCGCCCCGAGCGGGAGGGGAGGAGGGAGAAGGGGAGGAGGGGAGGGGAGGGGAGGGGAGAGGAGGGGAGGGGAGGGGAGGGGAGGGGGGAGGAGAGGAGGGGAGGGGGGAGGAGAGGAGAGGAGGGGAGGGGAGAGGAGAGGAGAGGAGGGGAGGGGAGGGGGGAGGAGGGGAGGAGGGGAGGAGGGGAGGGGAGCGGGAGGGAGGCAAGGCGGGGAACGGCGCCCCCGCGTGCTCCCGGCGCGGGGCTGCAGCCAGCCGGCTCCCGCACGCGCACTGCAGCCCGCCCCCCCCGCCGCGGCACCGCGGAGCTCGCGCTCAGCGGCGGGCGCCCCGGGGCTGCTCGGTCCGTGTCCGAGAGCCCGGCGGGGATCAGCGAGCGGGCTCCGGTGCTGCATCGGTGTGAGGGCACCGCGGAGCAGCGCCGAGACGGCACTGCCCGTCCCCGCGACAACAGGAAGGAAGCACCAGTACGGAAAAGCACTCTGCGCTGCGGGTCTGTGAGCATCGGGAAGGGGCGAGGAGCACGGCCCCTTCGCTTACCCGTTAGCGACAAACGGCAGAGTAGCGGCGAACACGGCGACCGACACTACGCGAGTGTACGCCGGCTGGCTGCAATATTCTCCGCATGCCGGCGAGGGCAGCGGCGGGTGCGTAGCGGGTTGTGGACACCCGAGGGCAGCAGTGAACACAGGGAAACCAGTGCTCAGGCGGGCGCCTTACCGGTGCAGTACTGCTCTGTCGACACACGAGGGCAGCAGGGAGCACGGCGGGATCACTGCGCATGCGCTCGCTCCCTGGGTGCAGTACCGCGTTGTCGACAGCCGAGGGCAGGAGGGAGCACGGCGGGATCACCGCGCATGCGCTCGCTCCCTGGCTGCAGTACTGCGCTGTCGACACCCGAGGGCAGCAGGGAGCATTGGTGGAATCACTGCGCATGCGCTCGCTCCCTGGGTGCAGTACTGCACTGTCGACACCCGAGGGCAGCAGGGAGCATTGGTGGAATCACTGCGCATGCGCTCGCTCCCTGGCTGCAGTACTGCGCTGTCGACAGCCGAGGGCAGGAGGGAGCACGGCGGGATCACCGCGCATGCGCTCGCTCCCCGTGTGCAGTACTGCGTTGTCGACACCCGAGGGCAGCAGTGAGCATTGGTGGAATCACAGCGCATGCGCGCCCTCCCCGTGTGCAGTACTGTCTTGTCGACACACGAGGGCAGCAGTGAGCATTGGTGGAATCACAGCGCATGCGCTCGCTCCCCGTGTGCAGTACTGTCTTGTCGACACGCGAGGGCAGCAGTGAGCATTGGTGTTATCACTGCGCATGCGCTCGCTCCCCGTGTGCAGTACTGTCTTGTCGACACCCGAGGGCAGCAGGGAGCATTGTTGGAATCACAGCGCATGCGCTCGCTCCCCGTGTGCAGTACTGTCTTGTCGACACCCGAGGGCAGCAGTGAGCATTGGTGGAATCACAGCGCATGCGCTCGCTCCCCGTGTGCAGTACTGTCTTGTCGACACGCGAGGGCAGCAGTGAGCATTGGTGTTATCACTGCGCATGCGCTCGCTCCCCGTGTGCAGTACTGTCTTGTCGACACCCGAGGGCAGCAGGGAGCATTGTTGGAATCACAGCGCATGCGCTCGCTCCCTGGGTGCAGTACTGTCTTGTCGACACCCGAGGGCAGCAGTGAGCACTGGTGGAATCACTGCGCATGCGCGCCCTCCCCGTGTGCAGTACTGGTTTTTCGACACGCGAGGGCAGCAGTGAGCATTGGTGGAATCACTGCGCATGCGCTCGCTCCCCGTGTGCAGTACTGATTTTTCGACACCCGAGGGCAGCAGTGAGCACTTGTGGAATCACTGCGCATGCGCTCGCTCCCCGTGTGCAGTACTGTCTTGTCGACACCCGAGGGCAGCAGTGAGCACTTGTGGAATCACTGCGCATGCGCTCGCTCCCCGTGTGCAGTACTGTCTTGTCGACACCCGAGGGCAGCAGTGAGCATTGGTGGAATCACAGCGCATGCGCGCCCTCCCCGTGTGCAGTACTGGTTTTTCGACACCCGAGGGCAGCAGTGAGCACTTGTGGAATCACCGCGCATGCGCTCGCTCCCCGTGTGCAGTACTGTCTTGTCGACACCCGAGGGCAGCAGTGAGCACTTGTGGAATCACCGCAAGGCAAGTCGGGGGCACTGCTCTAGCGTTTTTCGCCTGGCTGCAGTGCTGGTCTGTAATCAGGCTATGGGAGCAGTGCGGCAGCGCTGCGCAGGGGCGAGCCGTCCTGCTGCAGCGGTGGAATTTCATCGTCCGAGGGCAGGCAGTTCTGCGCAGATCCGCACCAGTTCGCAGTCGTTCCTCGGCTGGCTGCAGTACTGGGGTGTCACCACCGAGGGCAGCACTGAACACAGTGCAGCACTATGCCTGCGTTAATCGCCGGGCTGCAGTACTGTTTGTTGTCACTTGGGGGCAGCAGGCAGCAGAGCGGTGCTGCTGCGCCCGCCTGAGCCGAGCGGCTGCAGTACTGGGGTATCACCACCCGAGGGCAGCAAGGAGCTGGTCGGCCTCAGTGCGCATGCGTGCGGCCTGCGGCTGCTGTACCGGCTTGTAACCACCCAAGGGGCAGCAGTGAACTAATTCCCTCGGTGCGCATGCGCGACCCCGCTGACTGCAGTACGGATCGCCCCCACCCAAAGGCAGCAGGGCGCAGCTCGGCAGCAGGGCGCGTGCGCGGCCCCGCTGGGGCATCAGCCTTCGGCGACGGCAGCTCCCCGCGCCCCCGGCCCATCCGGTTGTGCCCCTCGGCCCTTTCGTATCCTCCTCGCTGGGCATCTCTTTCCTGCAGGAGGAGACGGTGGTGGGGACGCCACGAGCACCCCGTGTCCCGGCCGCGGTGCAGCACCAGGGCACAGGAGCGCCGAGGGGTATCAGCGGCACCCAGCGGCCCATGGGGGGCCAGGGCACCCCTGTGAGCGGGCAGAGGGGTGCACCGGGTGCCCGCAGTCAGGGCCCAGGGCAAAGGCCCCCACTGGGGCTTGCCTCTTCCTCCTAGTTTTATGGAAATCGTGCTTACCGCCCCTTTCATCTGATTAGGGAAAACAGTGTCATTCCCTTGTTCCAGCTGTGTTACTCCTTTCCAGTACCTCCCCTTGCAGTCTGCTGATACCAAAAAATTTATGGATACACTGCTATAAGAAATGCAACCCTCTTACTCAGGAATGATGGGAAAGATCCTTTATTTCTCACAAAGCTTTAATCTTTCTTCTGTCAGCTTTCTGTTTCCCCAATTACAGTACCCATATAATGATCTTGGGATTGCGCTAATCCTCCCATCAGGATTCTCTTCCTCTTTCTCCACTCTCAAGGGAATCTCAGTAGCTAGTCCTCCTATTCCTGTCTTGGCATGACTGGACACTGGGCTATTGACTGCTCTCAGCTGCTTCCTGCAACACTACATTAGCATTAGAAGCACATGTGCCACGTTCTTTAATATTAGGTCAAAAAGATGTTTCCTTTACTTTGTTTAAAAAAAAAAAACAAAAAAAAAACACACACACACACACTCTCACACAAGCAAGGTCATTCCTAGGAAGAGCATATGTATACTAACAAGCACCACATAAGGGGAGTCATGCACAATAACACCACAATCTTTGTTTTACACTCAGTTATGAGAGTAAGACAACTAAGACCAATGTCTACATAAAAAGATGAAATGTTTCTCAAAGAGCGCAAATGACAACTGGAAGTAGCAGCCTCTGAGGCAGACAGAACCCATAACCACCTAGTACTTACATTCAGTTCACAAACCTGAATGATGCACAGCAGCATATCCAACAGGCTGAAACAGTGCGAGGGGATTCACCTCTCCTTCCTAGGCAAGAAAGCTAAATTAATATTAGTTTAATTCAAAAGCCAGAATAATTTTGTAAAGTCCACTTGGAGGCAGAACGGCCCTCAGCTGTTTAATGATGTTGCCATGGAACTGACTGCCCCAGCAGATTTTAGGATCTCCATTACTGAGGATTTTCAACAACCGCCAACATAGATGCAGGGAATGGTTTTACAATCCCACTTCAAGCAAGTTTGCCCAGTTTTTAAGATTAAACAAGTAAGGGATGTTTGCAGAGAGTATGCCTACCACACTAAAGCATTAAAAAAAGACCAGTGTTCTGATCATCTTTTGCAGTCCTGCAGGCAACAAGCTAAGTTCCGTTTCTAAAATAGCTCAGCTTTTCGAGCAGAGATCACAGCCTGCAGGCTATTACTCTGTGAAAAAGACTACTGGCTTGATCACTACAGATATTAGGAATGAAAGTACACAGCCTTTTAGAAAAGCTAAACATTGTCTTTTAAATTTCCTCAGAATTGTCATTAATTTTGATTGTTAGCCACCTTCTTGCTACCAAGCTGCAAGAACTTTAAGACAACAACAAAACATTTTGCCTTCAAGTCAGAACTTTCTGCTCCCCAGGACTTAAAGAGACACTACTGTCTGGTAAAAATTGTACTAATCCCTACAGCAAATCATAAGATGCTTTCTCCAGGGGGTCAGACCACTGTATCCCATTCACCTTCACTAAGGTTTCTTAGTATTACATTCCATTCAATAAGCAAAACAATACAATCAATATTTTAATCTGCTCTAAATGCTTTTCTAGAAGAGGATAATATAAAAATGAGGTATTACAGCATTTAGTCTTCATTACATATGCTACCCCAGTGTCATAGACTTATTTTAAAACATCGATAACCTACACTTTTCACAATAATGTTCAAGTAAGCAACATACACCTGATCTCAAGTATGACTATTCTTAAAAAGCTATGACAATGGGGCTAGTTAACAAACCTAGATAAGCCATTATTCACCCTGAGCCTCTGGCTCGCAGTGCTTCCAATGGATATAGTCAATGACATCTTTTCTGCATCCCACCGGCGGAGCCTCCCAAGCAACTTCAGCAAACATCTTACAGATGAGTTTTAAAAGGCAGAAATTATGCACCGCCATGAAGCACCAAACGCATTGTAAGATTAAGACAAACTGCTGCAAGAGAAATGGATTTGCACAGAAGCCACAAACCTTTTCACATGGTCACAGAGATACTTGTGTATTAATTCCTATTAGTGCCACAGGAAATAAGGTATCTAATTACCACTGGGACGATAGGCTTATTCAATTTAAAAATGACAGCCTGCCCTCACTCCCTTTCACATAAAATAACACCTTTTCTATATTCCGGGCAAACAACCATTCTAACACTTCTCTGACCACTGCAGGCATGTTGTGAAACCCCTGCAGGACCTGAGGAAAGGTTTGTCTCTAAATATGAAAGCCAATCTGTAAATTGGTTTGCTTCAGTAAAGACAAAGAAACAGTTAGCTCTAACTGACAGCCACTTGTTATCTTCCTGTGACTTACCAACACCCTCAGGCTTGTGTGCTAGACAGGGACAACCTCCCAGGGACTTCACGCCAAAATCCTGCTTGAGGGCCAGCTCATCTCCAGGCCATGCGTCTGCAAAAGCAAGGGTGCACATACTGGCTGCTCTGGGAAAGAGCCTCAGCCCTAAAGGCAAGAGGGAAATGGGGGCCGAAGAGAGGGATGGCGGGGGAGGGCCAAAGACAGGAATGAAAAGTGAAAGAGAGGGATGGAGAGAGAGTGAAGGACAAGGACAAAAGACAAAGGGACTGTGGGCCAGATACCATGACGAGGAGTAGGAAAGAAGGATGGAGAGCCAGACACTGAGACAGGAGTGAAAGAAAGGAAAAGAGGGACGTAGAGGCAGATAGAGGGATAGGGGGCCAGAGAGAGCAATAGGGAGAGAAAGAGGATGGAGAGGTAGGCAGAGGGATACAGAGAAGAAAAACGAGGATAAAACGAGGAGCAGCCGGAGAGCATGATAGGGAGAGTAAAAGGATGGAAAGATGCTTAGAGGGATGGAAAGGCAGAGAGAGGAAGCAGGAAAGAAAAAGACAGATGGAGAGCCCAGTGAAGGGATGGAAAGAGAAAGGGATGGAAGGAGAGAAGGATGGAGCGCAGGACAGAGGGATGGAGTGCAAAGGACAAAACAAAAGAATGGGAGGAATGGAGGGCCAGGCAGAGGGACAGGAAGTGGCAGAGAGTAAAAGAGGCATGGAGAGCTGGGCAGAGGACAGAACAGAAGCACAAGCAGCAGGATAAAGGGAGGTGAGGAGGGATGGGGCAGAAAGAGGCAGAAGGATGGACTCAGCGAGCTCACTTCTTGCTTCAAAACTTATGTGCTCAGTTCTTGCCTTGTATGTGGCCACATGAAACTCCTTACTCCCTGCTTTTAGAGTTTCCTGAACTCCTGTGTGTGATATATTATGATAGTCTATAATGATTTGCTGTCTTCCAGCCAGCCCTAGTATCCATTCCTTCTCATCTTTGGATTCCTTCTTTGGTCCGCAGCAGTTAAACACCAAGTCAACTGACCTACTTGTTCAGGAAACTGTTCCTCGTATTGTTTCTGCTTTAACACACCAGACATGTATTTTATTCCCATTGTCTCTCTGAGCTTGTAAAATAAACCTCAAGTTTTCTTCAAACCTCCAACCCACTAAGGCAAAACCTTGAACTTGCAATCATAACCCACTAACTCAAAACCCCAGGGCCAACCCCATACCTTCTAATCTCAAACCCCCAGCCACTAAGCTGAGGCTCCTAATCCCAAAATCCCCATACCCAAAGCCTGACCCTCCAATGCCAAAGTCACTAGCTCAAAACTCCAAACTCCTAACCTGTAACCTTAGGTCACTGATCCCAAATGACTGATTCAAAACCCCGAAACCATTCATCCCAAGCCCATAACCCTAACTCCAAACCCGAACGGTAACCCTAGGCCCAACCCCCAAATACCAAATCCCAAACCTCTAACACACATCCACTAACCTCAAAGCTGGGCCCCTAACCCAAAACCCAACCCTAAATTCAAAACCCAAAGCCTCAAATCCAAACAGTGACCCAAAACCCAAACCCTCCTGAACCCTGAAACCAAAGCCTCCCACCCCTAACCCAAAACCACAGCCCCCTATCCCTAAAATACAGCAGAAAGAATCAATTAATAAAAGTACAGACAGAAGGAAAATTAACTGTGAAATAGCATAGTGAAAACAGAGGGGGAAGATCAGCCAAGGGCAGGGCAACTCAAGCAGATGTGGGGAGAAAACAAAACACGCAAGTGAAAATACAGCAGGGGAAAAAAATGCTGCTAAAACACAGAAAAGAAAACCAGGAAGCCTAAAGAGCAAGGAAAGAAGGTTTAAAAAACAAAACAAAGCAAAAAAAAAAAAAACAACACAGAGTGACCAGTAACATCCAACACACCAAGGCGAACTGTGTTTATCTGAAGTGTACGAAAATATATATTTTTAATGACTCTCCATCCAGGGATACCCCACCTTCTCCCAGCGGAGCCCAGCTGGAAGTCACACAGCCCCACTGCCAGCTTGCTCGCATAGCAGCTCCGTGGAGTTAAGCGCAACACCCGCTCCTCCTGGGCAGCGGGGCCGATTCCCCAGTGCCTTCCCAAGGAGAGGATCAGTGCGAGCTGGTCCCGCAGAGTGACTCCCACTGGAGCACAGGTGGGAACAGGATCATTTCATGATGAACAGCCCAACCAGGGGACAGAGCAGCAAAGACAAAGATGAGGTCAGCACAAAAGAGACCCAGACTAGGGAGGTCTGAGGAAGAGAGTGGGGGTGGTTACCGGTGGGGCAGAAGCCTGCACGGAGCTAGGACAGACAGCAAGGTCACAGCCCAGCCGCCCCTGGAAACACAGAGCCGACGCAACGCAGAAAGGCCCTTCCGAGCAGCAGCAACCCAAGACACATATAGCCTCAGGGCAGTGGAGAAGAGTGGCCTGCGCCCAAGGCAGGGCAGTGCCGGCAGGAGCGCTCTGCAGCTACCCCAGCCGCCTCCAGGCCTCCACCGGCAGGCGGTGGTCGCGGGGCGCCCCCCTCACGGCCTCCGCCTGCCGCGCGCCCGGCCCGCGGCGCCTCCCCTGTGGCAGCGGCCGTCTCCAGCCGCAAACCAAAGAGTGAGGGGAGCGCGACCCTCCCCCCCAGCCGCTCGCACTCCGTGCAGGAGCGAACAGCCCACCTCGTGCTGCGCACGTCCTACCCACCCCTTCCCATGCCGGTACCCCCAGCACGACCTACACTCCACCGGCCGCCCCACCCACGGACAGGGCCGGGCGCAGCGGGAGGCAGAGCCCGTCCCTCCCGGCGGGCCGCGCGGCGCGACATGGCTGCCGGGCGGCGCCCTCTGCCGATCTGGGCGCTAGACCCTTCCCGGGCTTTTTAAGCTCTGGTGCTCCTAGCTCTCCTATTACCGCATATATCGCCCGAAGAGGCCTCATGGCAATATAAGCCCCCGATATGCAGCCTGCGGGTCCCTCTTGTCTCATTGGGGGTGGAGTGGCCGGAGAGCACTGCTCGTACATGGGGATGCGTCCAGCAGGCCCGGAACTGTTCTAGCAGGCTCCCACTTGCCCTGGATGGGCACCTAGATTTTTATGTTCCAGGCACAAACTCCCTGCATCGTCCAAACTCGAACTCAAGCGCTCCTGTTTTCGTCTGAGAAGTCTTCTATGTTTTAGGACGATCATTAGCCAAGCATCCACTTTTTGTCCTTTCCTGCTTTCTTGGTTTGACTTCCTTCCCGAGACAGTGCAGTTCTCCGCAGCGCATCGACACCTCTTAGCGCCTCGCGGCTCCTGTTTCCGCGTGGAGCAGAGGGAAGCATCAGGCGCTGCTGCTGGCCAAAGGCAGCGAGGTGCCTGCCCTGCAGCCTAGGGGGAGGGCTCATGGGAGCAACAGGAGCCACAGGAAAATAGCAGGCTGAGTCAGGTGTGTTTTAGTCTGTTTCCGAGACATTTTTTTCTTTTAGATATATTCTGGCAGCCCTTCCTTCGTTAGCCTCCTGAACCTCCACGGACACGGGCGGCTGACCGAGCAAGCCTTGTTCTCGCAGCGTTGAAACCCGCCGGCGGCCGCGCCCTCTCCGCTGCGTGGCCGCGGTCTCTAGGACCCGGCGCCGGCCCGGGCTCCGCGGCCTGCGCCCTGGCCTGCTGCCGCCGGTCCTCGGGCTGCTGAGGCGCCGCGCCGCAGCGGAGGCGGCGGAGAGGGCGCGGGGGCGGGCCGGCCGCAGCGCCCCCCCAGCCGGCGGCTCCCGCGCCGTGCGCTCGCCCGGCCCGCCTCAGCAGGGGAGCGCCGAAACCGACGGGAGCGTGGGGGTGCCGCGGCGGGGAGCCGTCTCGATGCCCTTCTCAGGTGCGCCGGGCAGCCTCCCCGCCAGCTGCTGCTGGTGCCCGGCGCCTCTCAGAGTCCTCTGGTAACTACCTGGCTCGGGTGCGTCCGAGAGGAGCGGGCTCTCGAGCGGCGGCGGGGGCGCTCGGAGCCACCGCCGCTCCGGGGAGCGCGGGCGGCGGGGGGCCCCTCAGCGGGGATCCTGAGGGGCAGCCAGGCCGGCTGGCGCCGAAATCGCCAGCTGAGAGGGCAGGCAACGTCCTTGCGCTCCCCGTTGTTTGGCAGAGGCCTCGCCGGCCTGGCGGTGACCCGGACACGAGAGGGAGCATACAGAGTGCCTTCAGAGGTCTGTCTTAAACAAACCAACGAACTAAAAGTCTCTGAGGAACTCCTTAGAATGAGGTCTGTGGGATGTGAACCTGCCAGCTTTTAATAAGCCTACATTTTCTTCTATTGACGTGTATTCTGTATGTGTTCAAGTCTACCTAGGTCTTTGAATATGTATACAGATATGTGCACACATGGCTACTCAGAGACATAAGGAGGTCTTTCCTACAGGAAAAGAAATCCTTGTTCTTTAATTTTGTTTTACAAATCACTGAAAAATGAACAGAGAACTGAACAGCTGAATTGTTCCATTTGGGAAATTAAGAATTTTTGAAACGCAAAGTTCTCTTGGTTTCTTAAAACCTGATACCATGTGTTTTCTTTATCTACTGCTTTACTGAGGTATCTTAAATATTTTAATTAGAGAATAATTGTATTTATGGAAACAGCTGGTTCAACCAATTATCTGAAAAATAACCGGAGTTCAGTCAGTATTCTGAACTTTCTAGAGCCTTTTAGAAAACAATTACTTTAGGTCTAGCCATGTAAGGTATTGTTTTTCCTGAAAAACATATAGTTTAGTAGTCCTTTTTTTTTAACTTTTTTTTGTAACATAAGTTACAAGTTTTGTGTGTTAGCCCTCTTAAACATAGTCATTGAAGTTTTTTTTCCAGATTTGATTTTTGGATTTTCACCCCTCTTTGCATCAGCTGTATCATTGGCAGAACTTTTCCCTCATTCCCAGTAAACCAGAACCGTCATTCCATACCACAAGCTCTTTTGCGCACTGAGATACTTTATGTCTCTCTGGTCTCAAATGTGATGCTGACTACGCTTCAGAGACTGCTATTGTGACAGTTCTGGGTTTTTTTACATATAAGAAAAATGTTTATTTTGGTATTTCATCTGTTCTCTCTCACATTATTGCGCCCTACACAAACTGTGATCGCTGGCTTTTCCTCAGCGTTCGGTATGAGGCTGTCAAGGTGCCTCTTGAATTCCGTTGCTTGTCATTTGGCGGGCAAGTCACCATGCAGGCCCACTTTTAATTGCGTAAGGTGAAGTAACTCAGGCATTGCATCACAGCAAATCTTACCTGTCTGCTTGACTATCTTGGAACTGGCCGGTTTCTGCTACTTATAGGCATGCTGGATAGATGTACTCTCCACAGAAAACTGCAGTTGACTGAAATGATCTAATACCTTTACAATCCTTTAAATGAACCAGCGCACAACCGGGTGGTAAGAAGCAGCTGAGGGACTGCTCCTTCTGGATCCCTTACCTCACTAGTACTGTAGGTATTCCAGCTCTCTCTTTTCCTAAGCATAAACTACTTTCCTACTCCCTTTGTGCTGATCGTTGTCCCTTTTAATGCCTTTTGTCCATTTTGTCACCAAGAACAAGCTTGGAGCTATAGCTGGCTTTGGAGCTCAAATGAGGTGCTTTGGCTCTAGTTTCATATGGGTGTTTTGCAGGCAGGCTGAACTTTGGCCTTGGAAGAGCCTTCAAAGATGGCAAGTATTTTTGCCACTGAATGTAGGATGTCAGATTTGTTTAGGCTGTGGCCAGCCTGTGCCGCCACTTCAGGTCATCGCCAGTCCACTGAAAGTATAGTGTGAAGGGACAAGTTTGGAAGTGGTAATGGTGAGTAGATGTCAGATTTGGCTATGCTCTGGAAACATTTTTAGGCCTGGGTGGAAGGTAACGTAGACCTCCTGGTCAAGATTTTGAGTGGTCTGAATTCTACCTAAGTCCTTATGTCTGCTGTTTGTAATTGGCTAAGCGCATTTGAAGGCTCAAAGCCATCAGATAGGAAATGCTGGTAATGTGGACTTCAGTAGAATTTAAGCCATCTTACTCTAGTCCTCTATGTTCCCAGAGGTTTCATGATCATCTTATTGGTTTTGCGAACATTTAAAAACAAAACAAAACACTCAAATTTTGTGACTTAGTGTTTTCTTGAGAACTTTGCTTTTAGGTTTGTCTTTTTTGTAGCAATCCAGTTATGAGAAAGATGAATAGTTTTGATTTCAAGTAATAAAAAGAAATGGAACACATCTTCTGTTTTTGGGTTGTTGTATATTATCTAAATGCCCTGAACTACATACTCCAGGGGAAGATGTAAGCTACTTCACTAGTGGAGAGATACAGAAAGGTTTGGTTATAAAGGGAACGTTCATCCTTTAAAAGTGTCACTAGAAGAGAGTTTGTGCTTTTTGGCAGAGCTGGGAAAGTTGAGAAGATAAAATGGAATGATAGAGTTGTTTTGAAATCTTAATTCTAGTGTTATTTATGAGTCTGTTAGGTTGAGATATTCCAACTCTATTCCTGTCTGAGATTCTGCAGTCATTTTCCAACTATGTTCCCTGTCTAGAAGTTCCTCACTACTGAGGATCTCGTCTGTCCTAAAGTTTGTTAGAAAGTAATTGTTTTACAATGTCTTAACTGAAGTAATGATGAAAAGACCTTGTTTTAAGAGTAGTATAGCACTACTTGTAATCTGTGAGAGTGCAGATATCAGAAGTCTAATGAGCTGAGCTCTTTGTTGGTCCTTATATAATCCAGACAAAAAGGACTTGAGTGACCCATGCTATTAAAAGGTTGTAGCAGACTAAAGTGGATATAATTCCGCAAAGAAAACAGAGAAAGTAGGAGTTTATTTTGCTTTGTACTTTCCTTCAAGTTTATTACCATTCCATATCTTTTTCAGTGATTCACTTCTTTTTCTTAATACTCTGATACTTCTATTTCTCAGATTTTGTTTTTTAATTCATAGATTGTGGGCTTTTTCTTCTGTTCTTTTTAGAAATATTATCTCTTTCTGTTTCTCAACACCTATGCTTATAGAATCTGTTTTTATAGATTAGGGTTTTTCTTTTTTGGGGAAGTATGGGGAGGAACTTGGCAAAGAATCAACTGTAATTCCAAATAAAGCTAAGGCAGTTCTGCTACTTATGTCTCTTGTCAGCCTGTTACTGCAGCAGATATGCTGCATCCTGCAACACCCGGCACAGAATAAGAAACATCTACCGTTGCTACAAGCTGCCACTATAATCCCAAATTTTAGTTAGACAGCATCCATGCCAATGGATTTGCAGCAATCTCTTTATTTTCTTATTTTGCTGAATTACCTTTCTTGTTCCTATTTTTGTGTGATTGTTGTCTGATAGAATGGGAAAAGAATTGTTAACAGAATGCTGTAAGGGAGGCGGCTGTTTGTGTAAAGAAAATCTTATTTTCTACCATGTTCAAGATTTATTGGGGCATCAGAATGACAGCATAATACAGAAATCTGATGTGCTGATCTCCTTCGTGCAAAGGCCCTGCATTTGCATTCTACCCTCACTGGAATTTGGGCATTGTGTTTGTTAGACCTCAGTGTATATCTACACTGTGCCAGGTGTTGCAGTATAAGACAGGCCCAAAGCTTTTGCAGGCTTTTCTTTTCCAGACACCTACTTGGAAAGAAATTGGTTGAGAAAAAAGCTCAATCTGAGAAACTGAAGTGAGAACCTCCACTGGTGTTGCAGTTTCTAAGATCTGTCAAGACATAGGATGTGTTTCTGTGTTGTTTCAGAGAGAGGTTGGTATATTTTAAAAATTGATGTTACTCCTTCAGGACAACAGGAGGGCACCACAGAGCAAATACGTAAGTTTGAGCTCGTGCAAGTTATCCATTTTAACTGCATTTTATACCTAGTGCACGGAAGGGGGTAAATGACAACTTCATTAGGGTGAAAATGAAATTTTAGGTGGAAAGTAGTTCTTCTTTCTGTTTCATTACTTCCATAGAAGTCAATTCTTCTGGAGGAGTAAGAGAAATTAAGCCTATTTTTATGGCAATAACCTCGTAAAGCAATCCAGATACTTAGAGAGGAGGAAAACTCTGATCTGGTACAAACAGCTGAGTAGGGTTGAGTGTTGGTATTCCTTTAAATAAAGTTTTTTTTGTGTCTCTAGTGTAAAAGCTCCTTTATGTTATTTAACTAGGTATGCATAGTTATGTAAGTTAGGGTATTTCTCAATATACAAGCAGTCAGCTTTAAGTTTTCTGTTAGCTGAAAGTTACTTTAAAGTGCTACATGGAATGCTTTAACATAGATTTGCAATAAACCTGTTTGTGGTAAAAGGTTAGATTTATGTTCTGACATTTAAGTTCAGGTGTATTGAACTCTGTACAGGTACTCTACAAAAAAACTTACTCTTTACAGTGTATTATTTGCAAGGCTAAAATCAGTAATTTCTATCAAGTTCCAAAACTGGAAGATCTTTTCCACACATGGGACAGAATCTGTCAATAACACAAAAAATATTTAGTGATACAGTACAAGTCATTGTTTGCAGTAATTAACCAGTTACCTTGTGGGAATTTCTTGCCTGTAGACGTAGTTTTTAGCTGAACTTTTTAACATAAAGTTGTAGTTGCTAACATGCAGATTCCTGTCTCCTGTCAGCTTTGAGGATATGTCAGGAGACTGACCCTAGATGATTGACCTCTACGGAGAGGGAGATTATTCTAGGAAGCTTATTCCCAAAATTGTTACATGTTTCTGATTTAATTTTGATGGCATTATTTCAGTATGAAAGAACTATGAAATAACATATTTATCTATATGAGGTAAAAAAGCAGTATCCAGAAGAAAGCATGATACTCCAAGATTGCTCCATGCAAGGAACCCCCACTATTTTATCAGCAGAGGTAAAAACTAACGAAAGTATATTTAAATTTTGCACATCTTATTTCTGTCTTGGATGCTGCCATCACCTGCCTGCAGCTTGCCATTTCTAGTCTTGAGTTTAAGAGGTTCAGTACTCGGGGACAGAGGTATGCTTCTCTGGTAGTAACGGCCAGTTTTGGGTGAGGGACTGGGGTGAGTGGCTACGATTTTGATTTGGACATGAGGAGCCACCTGCCAAACCAAGCAGCAGTGGGACATGTAAGTTGTAGGTGGTCCTACAAGATGTTGCAAGGTTCAGAATAATGGTAGTAGGCTCCAAACGTACTTCGATGTGCAGCTACGTATCACTTTATTCGTGCTTGCACTTTGCTCAGATCATCCTGTCATTAAACTCACAATCCACCTGTATCCTGTTAATTCCTTGGTTAACAAAAAAGAATTTCTGCCTTTTTTTGGCAAACGTTTTTCTTGTTTATTTTTGTAACCCAAGTTATTTTGTTGACCAGATCGTAGTGTGGTTCCTCAAACATATATTGGCAGGACTGACAGCAGAGTGATATTGTGACATAGAAGCAAGAGTGAGTAACTCAGGGAGGATGCAGACTTCTTTAGGCAACATTGCTGCCAGAGGCCCTACATTGTGAAGTTATCCCCTGCTGTCAATACGGTGGAACTTTTGCTTGCAAAAGATCCCAATGGGTCTGAACTCTATCTAATAAGCTTTATCTTTCTAGGTGGACTGAATTCTTGGAGGCATGGCTAATGCTTGACAGAATACCTCAGCAATATTTGGCCAGCTTTAGTCCAGTCCAGATCAGTAAGGATAAAAAGTTGCTCTCACTGAATGGATGTTTGGTGGCTCCTATTCAATACTGTATAGTAGGCGTCATTTGCCCTTCATTTTGCAGTGGTTGACAGAGCAAGCAGAGAAACTCAGAATTGATATGAACTCTGGTGATAAAACTATCGTTTCACACTAGAGGAGCTCCTCATTAAAATAAAACCTGGAAGTAGAGTTTCAGTTTATTGCATTAAGTTATTATTTCATAATCGTTGTTGTAAAGAAAGATAAGAATATGCACACAACCATTTCATGTATAATTCATTACAGTCTACTACCTAGCTGGTTGTGATATTTAATAATACACAGCAATGCAATGCAGTTTATTACAAACTTGAAGCTGCTAAAGGAGTTTGAGTAAGCAGAATACAATCATCTGAATTATAATTACCCAAGATACAAGCTGTTACTCTAGCAAAGCATTGTTCAATCTTTGGTGGCAATAGTTGATTTTTAATATTGGTTTTGACTCTAACCAGAAAGTTTTAAATAAGTCCTTCCATGGTCAAAATATTTTAGGTCATGTTATGCTTGATTCCTGGTGTGGATGTTTGAACCTTACTCCAGGGTTTAATAAGGCTTATATAACATGACAAGCATATAATATGTTTATGTCTTAGAACAGTAGAGAAAGAGCCATTGTGAATATCTGTGTAAAAAGAGAAAACAGGAAAGAGCTTCATGCACTTGAAAGCATTGCTGTTTCATTCTGCGTTAGACTTTTAAAGACATACTACTGGAGGTTGTTGAAGGCTCATTTGCGACGAAGTGGGCTCATGCCGCTAGCAAACCACCAACAGTCCTTGTGCTGTCTGAATTTTCGACTTTCTGAAAGAAATAATGCTGCATAGTGCTGTCATTCCTTCTTCTGGTAAGGGAATATAAGTCTCCAAGATGACTGCATTTCTATAGGTTTTGAGCTGTAGGTGAGGGGGTTGAGACTATCTTTTAATGTCCTTACTGATGCAAAAGCAGTAGCACTAAACATGACTTCCAGGATGCAGCAGAGACCACAAGTGCTTGGAAACCTTGCGAAAGGTATTGCTGTGGGGAAGGCTTCCATCAGAGTTTTTTCCAATTAAATAGTAAGCAGTTATGAGATAACAACTCCACGGGAGCCAGCTCCCCTAGCCCCCGCATTTACCAAGTGAGCGCTTGCCAGGGGCGGCGCCGGCAGCGGCCCTTCGCTTGGAGGGGCGCGGGGCCGTGCTCCGGCGAGCCCTCTGTCCCGCACTCCCCTCGGGAGCTCTGCTGCCAGCTGCGAAGGATGGGCAGCCCGGGACTACAGCTCCCGGCGAGCCCCGGCGGCGGCGCGGCGCCCGAGTGGCTGCGGGGCGGGGGCGGGCGCGCGGGCCCGTGCGCCGGGGCAGCGGGATGTGCGCGCGGAGCTCCCGCCGCCTCCCCTGCGCGGGACGGAGCCGCGGCAGCGACGCTGGAGGGGCGAGGCCTCCGCGCCGCCGCCCGCATGGAGCTGAGCAGCGCAGAGGCGGCCTCCACCCGGCTCCTCAGCCTCACTCAGCGGTACCGGAGGCGGGGGCCGGGCGCGGCGCGGCGCGGCTCGGGCTCGGGCTCGGGCTCGGGCTCGGGCTCGGGCTCGGGCTGTCGGCAGCGGAGAGGCGAGGCGGTGCTCTGCTCGCAGCAGCCGGGGGCCCGGCGAGGGCGAGGCTCGCAGCAGGCGGGGGCCCGGGGGCGGGGGCCCAGCCGGCCCGGCAGCGCCCGGGGTTCCTGGTCCTGCGGGGACGGGTGGCGGGTGGGCAGCGGAGCGGTGGGTGTCCCGGAGCTGCAGTTGCCTCCGTCGGAGGTTGCTGCAGGTGGCGTGGACAGCGCCAGAACAGTGTCTTCTGACCGATTTTGCAGCCTTTTCAGCGTTATGCTGGTACACGCAGGCGTCGCTGCTGTAATAACTGTGGATTTACCTGATTATATTAGGGTGCTTGTGACTGTGTCTGCATCCTCTATGAAAATAAATTAACTGATACGGTATGTTGAAGGGCTAACGAGTAGAGATCTAGGTGGTAAGGGGAAAGGGGAGCCGAAGAGGCATAGGGACTGGGTTGCTGTGATCACACAGGTGCCGTTTGCACACTCAGCCCTTCCTGCCAAACCCCTCCCCCGCCAAATGAAGTGCTTTCCAGTATGAAATTTTAGGAATACAAAACTTTTGACTTGACGGTAGGATCTTAAAAACGCATGCTGAAGTTTAGATTACCAGATATGTGTAAACTAACTTTCTGCTTTGACTTTCAAAACTGTTAAAGCTCATAGGAACTTCTCTTCCTCCTTATCATCCATTTATACAACACCACCAATGTTCCCAAATAGGGGAGAGAGGTGGAGTAGATCCTCGGTACTGTAAAAATATTTTAAAACTTTTTTTTTTTTTAATTATTACTGGAATAAAGGCTCATCCGTACTAAAACAGTTTTGCAATATAAGTAAATTCTAAATTATTGAACCAAACTAGTCTAGTTGGTTGCTAAACCAACACAAATTTTTCAGTGCTGGCAGTTCACCCTAATACGACAAAAATTACTCTTAAAAGTGGTGTAACTAGAGCAATAATGTTTTTCTAAATGTAGGCCAGGTCAGGACTGAGGAAGGATGTAATCCAGTGAAGAAAATAAATAAAGACAGTTAATAGTGACAACAGGATGTTTATAAATTAGATGATATGATAAGTCAAAGACACGATGAATAAAGATCTAGGTGATAGCTAGAAAGGGACAGCCAAAGAGGCATGCAGTCTAGAATGCATTGGGAATATGTAGATTTATGCAAATTGAGTGATAATGTAAATCTGAAATTTGCATAAGTTTAAGCTAAAATGCCTAGCTTTCTCAAGGTTGTTTACGTAGCGTTTATATTGGTGCAAGATTCGGCTTTTAATTGCTTGGTATGTAGGTGAGACTAACTTTTATGTATAATACTGATTTGAAAAGGACTGCTAGCGTATTTAAAAGTTAGGTATGTCTTAGGTACTTTGAATCAAGACTCAGATGGACAAGATGTTAAAATTCTGTTGGAAAAATGTTATTAATTTGCCCATCTGTGTTTGTGATGGTGTATGTGGAGATTCCTTCTTTTTTCTTTTTCTTTTTTTTTAATCCTGTTCTGGCTTAAAGCTATTACGAATGCCTTTTTCTTTTGCACATGTTGTTTTAGAGAACTTCTTTGCTATTCTAAGCATAAGTATATTGAGCAGCAGTGATTACAGTTTGCAGTCTGCATTGTACGTGTATTTGATCATGGATTGCATGATTGTGTTTACATACCTATTTTTTAAAATGTTATTGCACTATGTTAATTTTATTTTAATTTCTCTATTATTTTTTTATAGGAAAAAAGTTTAAAAATTATATCAGTTCATTATTGGGAGTGTATAAGCTTGTTAAACTGGAGCTAATGATGTTTAGTTTATTACCCCTCTTCAATATGAGAAGTGTCTTTAGGGAAAAGGGATTTTCTAATTTATAACCGCAGACAGCATGACAGTAAGTGTTGACATCACCCTTGCTGCCAAATCAAATGAAGATGGTAATAACAATTCATGTACCTCAGTTTCCATAAATGAGTGTCTTATATCATGCCTTCAAAGTTAACAAATTGAGATATTTTTGATTGAGGCAGGAGAACATCTTAGTCTCCGTGAGCTAAGATGTAGCATCATTTAAAATACTTTGAAATAATCCTGAAAAAATAGAGCATGCGTTTTAAGTCCGTTAAATGAAGCTGTTCCTTGCTGGCAGATATGCATAGCAAAATGATTTGCTAACCTCTGCTGCCAGTTGGGTCTTTGTAATGCATTTGTTGCTTTGGAGAAACTTTTGCTTTTCAAATAGAGAGAGCAGTTAAAAAAAATGCCTTTGATACCAAAGGGGCATGGTTTGCGGTGAGAGGATTTCCTTAAATTACTTGAATATAGTTTGTGGAGAGGATAAGAACGTAAACTTTTCAGGCACACAGACTTTTCTTTATACCTTTTTTTAAGGCTTGTCTGTGTTTTCCGTCTATGTTACGTGGTCTATGGAAATATATTGTTTCTCCCCATTAAACTGACTTGTTGATGTTCTCCTCTGCATCATTTGATGGATATACCATATACCATATCCCATCACATCTGGGAATCTCTGTGCTCTTAGAAGGGCCGGATCTTAGCTTTATGGATTGGAATGAAGTCTCATGGGTTCACCTTACAAGGGAAGCGTGGATATCACTTAATTCTTTTTCACCTATACCCCAGTAGGTCTCTGCGACCTTGGGTTTGCGCTGGAAGTTAGGCCTCCTCTGTTTTGAATGTTTTCTGGGGACTATTCTGCTACATGTATTCCACTGTGTAGTAGTGTGCAATCAACTGTTCTTTCTATCAAGACGTGATGGTCAGTGGTGCAAAGTCCCTGCTGGTTTCCTTGTGGAGTGGGGCAGTGCTGTCTCCTCATTATTTTATGTATGCTGCTGTTGGCGACTGTCTACAAGCTTTTCATTGTGGCTATTGTGCAACGACAGAATTCCGACGCAGCCCTGTTGTTCTGTGGCCAGCAAGGTTGATAAAAAGTGAAATGTTCCCAGTGCATCAGAGTGGTTCCTAAAAGCAGACGTTTTATTGCAAGTCATTATGGAAATGCTAAAAAAATTTCTGTAGCAATACTAGGTTTGTTTAGATCAACAGTTTTTTGGACAATGTGGAATAGAGGGTGTCTTTGTATAATAGAGAATATACTTTCCTAGACATCTCCCCAGTTATAAAGAGCTTTACATTTGCAGGTGCAAATAAAACATAAGTTTATGGATTAGCTGGTCTCATGCCACATTCCTCCCTTTCACAGATACCAGGGAGTCTTCATGGTGAATCTTTCTTTGGGCTAACTGGCCTCTGGAACTTTGCTAGAAGCAATGTTGGATACAACTGACACTGTGTGGAGGACAATCACCTTTTCCATGTCGAGAAGAAAAGTTTCATTTGTTAGAACCCAAACTTACTGTGCGCGTCACCTTGTCTTTTATTCTGCTGTGACTCACTACTTGGGAAATGGTACTGCAGTATTTGTTACTGGAACGTAGTCCAGTCAGATCTTAATTCTGCCATCATATTTTGTAGCCTGCTTCCCAGGCTCTTTACCTGGGCGTCTAGGTGTGCTCCTTAATGTATATTTTACATTTTTATAGAACAATGTAAATGATGTCATGCTCTCCTTTACCTTCATAACCAATAGTCTTGTGATGTTAGTGCATTCATGTATTGTATACCTATATCTATTTCTTAGTTATATGAAGTTTGCTTTTGAATACTCTTTTCATAATTTGTTTGTTAAAGCTTTTTATTAGCAAGTGACTTAGTTTGTTATCTGTGCAGGAGATGATATGCTCAGATCTCAGCATGTTTTTCCTGATGCAGTTTTAGTCCTTCACTCGGTTGCAAGTATTGTCAAGTTAATGTGTAGGAGTTAGTTTGTGTATGCACATACCTTCGTAACTCCCTGGGTGGTTCATGCAGCTGATTCAAAAGATGACTTTTCCTGTACTTTCATGCATTTTGAGATTAGCTTTGCCAGAAAGTAGTTCAGTTTTGTAAACTTCTCTTTGCTTTTTGCTCTCCCTTTGTGAAGCTAGCACGAGTTATGAGTTTGTAAAAATTAAAGGTGGAGATGGTTCCATTCAGAGCACAGTAGGCTAGTGATACTCTTTGTGGTGACTTTATAGTTTGTATTGGGATTATCCAGACTTTAGCTATGAAAGTGTTCTGACTTTCCCAAGACTTGAAAAGATTTATTGTGCTAGTAACTGTTGTTGGGTTTTCCCTGCTTCTTAAATTGTCATCTTACATATGCTTCTTCACTTAATCAAAGACTGAACTTAGAATTTCAGAGCTCAGCAACAGCAAAATCAATCTTGACCGCTGTTTCCTTAAAATTCTGCCACCAGTACTGACAGTGACAAATGGTTGTGGACCAGAATTGCTTTTACAGTGGTTTCCAAGGCAACTAGCACACCTAGCCACAGAAACGAATTACATAGAGCAAAAGTCACACACAAAGAAAATGCTAGCACTTCCATAATTACCTGATCTTTCTCTAAAAGTGAAAAATTATACAAAACAGCGCCTTAAGACGCATTACAAATGATGCATACCATTTGCTCCTTGACGCTTCAGCCGATTTGCATGTGCATCTTACAACACAGGAACTTTAAAAATTGTAATTTCGAGGTTTTATTTGGGCTTTCCAAAATCTATCTGAGGTATGTAAAGAGGCAAATAATAACTTCAACCCCATAAAAAGCCAGAATGTGTTTACATTTTTTGTAAGAAGTCTTTCACTGATTAGATTTGAGTTACACATTCTAAATCATATACTCGAGAACTCTTCAGGCTATCTGGAAGGGAAAAGAAAACCTAATGGCTTTATTTTTGTCTATATAGATGTTTATCTTGAAATATTTTTGTTGTATGTCACCTAATCTTAACAGCTGCAGAGAAAATTCTTTAGCCAGATTTATATGTGTTTTCTTCCCAAAAAATGACGTGAACTCATGATTAATAGCTTCAAAATATTTCTTTACTGCAAAGCGTATTGAAATAAGGCTTTTTTTTTTTTTTACTTCAGCTGATGAAAATAGGGAAGAAGATTCTGCGTTTGCAAAACAATGTACAATATGCAGAATTCTTCCATGTAAATAGCATGTATAACAGTAGGGAGAAAGGAAATTGGAAGATTATCCAAAAACAGTCTGTATGGGCATGTTTTGCAGCAGTTACTGCTGCAAAACGATAGAAGGTAAAAATGTCGCAGTAACAGAAGTTATTCTCTGGGATGTGTGATTAATAGGTACATTCGATCTTTTCACTGCTCTGGCCCTCTTCTCTCTTTGTGTTGCGGGCTCAGAAGGAACTGTTAAGTTTTATGGTGTGCTCCAATTTCTGTGTAATAATATGGCAGTATTGCATGGTGAGGTTGACTCAAAGGTCCAACAGCAGTACCACTAGATCTAGAAAGTATTGGACATGGAGTCCTCATGGTTTGTATTCGCTTAAGTTTTGAATGTACTTCTGGATATCCTAAAGTACCTTGAGTATTAGTAAACTGCCTCCCTCTGCCCAAGGTATAATCCTGATTTAAGAAAATTTCTTTTGTTGGCCTCCATTAAAATTGTTTCATCTTTTTCCAGTTGATAAGGCTCTGAAAATTCTCACTGTCAGAAATGTGAAAAGATAGTTAGAGATGTACTGCTATAAACTTCAAAAATTCCATCCACAGAGCATGCTTTTTTGAGGTAGCATCCTGAAGCAGCCCTACCCACTAGAACTGATTCTTATTGTGGCTCATTTGTAATTCATGCGACTCCAAGTTTTTAATTCTGTTTCTCCTCCCTTTTTTTTCTCCTTCTACTTTGTTCTGCTGTGGGGGGAAAGAGAAGGAATTATTGCTGTTACTTTAAATTAGATTGTAAGCTGTTTGAACCACAGACACTGAAATTTATTTTTCTAATCTTAAGCATGGTAAGGCTTTATACTGATTAGTTTGCCTAAGTACTTCTGTCTAGAAGTAGTGCATCTTAAGTATGATGAATTTGTAGCTGCTTTGATGGCAAGGGCTCTTAGATCAGGACCCAAGTCCCAGTCTCGTCTCCTCTCCTCTTCTCCTCTCCTCTTCTCCTCTCCTCTCCTCTTCTCCTCTCCTCTCCTCTTCTCCTCTCCTCTCCTCTTCTCCTCTCCTCTCCTCTTCTCCTCTCCTCTCCTCTTCTCCTCTCCTCTCCTCTTCTCCTCTCCTCTCCTCTTCTCCTCTCCTCTCCTCTTCTTCTCTCCTCTCCTCTTCTTCTCTCCTCTCCTCTTCTTCTCTCCTCTCCTCTTCTTCTCTCCTCTCCTCTTCTTCTCTCCTCTCCTCTTCTTCTCTCCTCTCCTCTTCTTCTCTCCTCTCCTCTTCTTCTCTCCTCTCCTCTTCTTCTCTCCTCTCCTCTTCTTCTCTCCTCTCCATATAGGAACATACAGTTACCTGGAAGGTATTTCATGCTGATTCTCAGGAAACTTAAGATAACAACTGTCTTCAGTCAAACCTAAATTCATTGTGTGGGCAACCAAAAGCTAAAATCTTAAATTATTGCGTTTGTGTTCAGGTGGCAACACTTCAAAATGTGTGATTGTTTTGGAGCCTTTAAAAAATCACGTCTAATGTGGTTTAAACTCAGTTCTTGTGGCCGATTTCCCTCAAATCACTGTTATTACTCCTACCGGGGCATACATATTTGTGTCCCCTATAGGTGTCGGAACACAGACTAAGGCCTTGCTGCCTTCAGGGACCAAACTGGCTGTATAGGCCGTGTCTTGCTTTGGAAGCAGGATAGCTACATTTGTGCACCATGGTGTCTGGCTGAAGGAGAACTGACCAAGAAAGTAGGTTGGTATGAATTACCCAAGTACCTTTAAATACAAATCCAAAAAGAAAAGTTGTCCACAAATTAAAATAATTCAGAATCTAGTGTCATGGTGTGTCCTAAAGACAAGAAGCAAGTATAAGGATGTTGCACTAAAATTTAAGTATTTCTTCTCTTATTGATGTAGTGCTACAATTTATAGCAAAAAGTGAATCCCATATTGTTGGTCCGTGGGTTTTTTTTTACTTTCGTTAAAATTAAAAATAAATTACTTCATTTTCATTACTGCTGACTTGATGGTGGACTGCAAGTTTCAAACATGATAGAATGTTTGAGCTATTCGGCATGGCACACACTGGCTAATCAAGATTTGTGTTAAATTTGCACCCAAATCTTTATTTAGCTTGTATTTTAACATGTATATCCCTATTTCAAATATGGGAAGCTTAGTGTTTATAGTTAGAGGAGATATTTGCCATCTGTTTGACCTCAAGAAGCACGTGTTGATGTACTTAATGTGACATGACTGTATGCGATTATATGTGCTAACGCATGGGGATTTTGAACTTTGCATTCTAGGCTTCCTTTTTGCTTACTTGACAATTTTAGCTTTGCTAAGGTTAGGGGAGGAGGAAACATAGGAAATGCCATTCTTTCCTTACACTTTTGAATTAAAGTAATTGCTTGTTTAGTTTCTCCCTGTCTGTAGGCTAAATAAAGACTCTCCAATAAATGTGGTAGTAACATACCAAGCATGAGCTTATTGAACATAGGTGCAGTTGTTCTGCTCAAGGCATTAAGTTTGGTGCAGGTTTCTGTTCCCTTAGATTAAACAGAGAACTCAAATGCAATTACAAGCCACCATCCACTTTGGAACTCTGAGTTGATCATATCATGACTAAATATTTAATTTAATCATAGCTTTTACTTTCCATCAGGGCACAGACGTGGCTTTCCGTTTGAGGGTGATATGAAAGCCAAACTGCAATGGCCACTAGAGGTTGTGCATGTTGTAAGAAATGTTCTTTACAGTAATGAGCTTATACACTGCAAACCTTGTTCAGCAGGAATTACTTTTGTCAATGGTGGTGTATAGTGTTGCGGGAGCTCTAAGGCTAGTTGATTATGTATAGTGATGAAGCGTTTCTGTTCCAGCTCCGTCTCTGAAGACCTGGGTTGCAGACGCGGAGAGTTTAGCAGAAAGCATTATGGATCTGTGGAACTGGTAAGTTTACACAGCCCATCCTGTAATTTTAACAGTTTGTAATGCAGAGTTCAAATCCTTTTCTTTTCATTTCCAGGTAAAAGACTGGAATTAGTTTGGAAAATGTGCTTTCTAAGATGGGCTTGAAAATGATAGTGCAGTAAAGAAGGGGTTCAGAATAGATACAGGAAACCTCTTCTAGGAAGTCTTTTTTACTACCCCGTTTATGAATCTTTCATCTTACCGTGATAGAAAGTGTTGTATAAATAACACCCAGATTTTTGTGTTTACTTCCAGATTGTTCAGAAAGATTGAAATTGAGCCCTTTTTTCTTCCTCTAACATGAAGTTTGCAAAATATTAGGATTATATTTGATCAAGTACTGTTGGTGATGTGAGTTAAACTGTGTGCATGCTCACGTGTGCGCATATGTGTGTTTGTGCATGCCTCTCAGTAGTGGGAGAAGGTTTAAAATTAAAAGAATTAGGCAGAATAAGGATATTAAAAAACCTTTGTTCCCTAAAATCTGTTAGTTTATTCTATATTTTCTTCAAATTGAAAGATGAAGTTAACACTTCATTTTTCTCACAGATAAATTTCTTCTCTGCTGTAGAAATTAGCAATGTGTCAGCAGCTGAAATAATATGACTCTGTATATAAGGCCATAATGAAATACATATAAACAGAAAATGAGGAGATGTAAAGAAACTGAACCCTAGCTCTGTTACTGTAAGAAAAAATCACTAATGTCATGTTAGGTATTGTTGTAATGTAAAGCTCTTGGATAGTATGTTAATCAATATTTATACTTTTGATATAAATTGCTGACTTAGTTTCTGAAAGTTGTATTGCAAGAAAACCAGGTGCTTTCCTTTCTTTCCGTACATGCCATGTATTAAGTTTAGTGTTACTCAAAAAGGCAAGTGAACTGCTATGTATTAAGAGACTTTTACTGCTAGTATTTGCGTTCTTTTGCTGCAAAAAGAAAAGTTACTGAAAAATATAAATTCGCAGTAAGCTCATGCAACTGATCTTGTCTTTTGATTGATCTTTCTTAAAATTCTACTTGTATTTTATAAAAGTGTGTCTTTTTATCTTTTGAGGTGCAAACATATAAAGATATTTGATGCACTTTCAAAATATTCTATTTAAACTTTTTCCCCTTAGTGTTTTCTCTAGCAGCCTCCCAATTGCTCCGTTGTTTCCGTTGTTTTATTTACTGCAACCTAATTATTTTGTCCCTACCCTAAACATTTTCATAGGAATGTCTTTCCCACTGGTGTAATATGACCAGTTGTCCAAATCATCTGTCTTAACGGTTCATACGAGGCCCCAGGATCTGTTGGAGTCTTTGCCATGTTAGTTTGTTCCTGACATAGCCTCCGATCCCTTCAAAGCGAGGGATGAACTTGAAACAGAACTTGAAAATGCTTTGAGAACTTTTCCACCAAAAAAAGGGAGAAAGTATTGTCCTAGAATAACAGGGACTGCTCGAAGGAAACCAGGAATGATTATGGTTGCGTTATTGTTGTTCAGATCCCATTTCTTAAGTTTGATATGGTATGTGACATTTTTTGCAGTTTTGAGAGAAGTAATATGCAATGGCATTGGCAGCTGATTTTTGAGGAAAAAACATGTTCTCTTCCCGGTCTTCTGTTGTATGAATCCTAAGCAATATTGTTGAACACAGCAGAAATGACAATTTATCCTACATTTCATTGACTTTTTGGAAATTTTTTTTAGAACAAAGATAGACTCAGTATACTGCAAATCTCTGGATTCCCTTATAAAAAGAACAGGCAGGTTTTCCAGAATATTTATGAAGGTGCCAAACATACTGAAATTTTCAACTGGAAATTAGCCATACTTTCTGATATTAATGTTGGAAGCAGGCTAGGAATCTCCTCTACCTTATGTTGTTCAGTGTCATCACTTACAATTATGTTGGGAGATTCTTGCTGCTGTCCGTCTCCTGAAAGCATCAGCATATAAAATGCAATAAAAGACTGCTAGTCTCATCAAAACTGCCAACACGGGGGAGTTTAGGCTCAGCAAGTCTCACGGGACTGGGATAAAGATGTCTGTAAGACCTGTTGTTTTGAAAGGAGCAATCTTCAAGATGAACTTCTGGAAAGAGAACAAATCTAGGCCATGAATGGTTAACCATGCCCGTTGTTTATCATTTGCATCTAACAATGTGAGGAGCAGATGGCCGCTGCTTGTTTCTGGTTCTTCTGTTACAACATACTGGAGTAGTAGGGGAGAACTTTAATATTTGTTTATTTGATAATTGTTTAGAAGAATCATATTTTCCATGCTGAAATCCCTCTATAGGCATTCTGCATGTTGGTGCAGCCAGAAGCTGAAACAGGAGGATTTGTAGTTGGTGCTGGAAGGCACCAAAAGAGCAAATATTTCTTCCCTTTATGCATCCTTAGAGTTATAATCGGGTCATTCCACAACTATATGCAAGCTGATGATAGCTGTGCTGATCCCATCCGTGTGGGCAATCATATAATGGCTGGAAGAAGGAGAAACCACAGTGTGAGCTTTAGTTACTGATCGTATGGATATTTTTGAAATTAGAACCTGTAGCTTAAATTCTCTTACAGCTTATATCTAGTGATGCTGATGGAGCCATTCAAAGAGCTGGACGATTCCGTGTGGAAAATGGCACCTCTGATGAGGTAAGTGGTTAAAGAAACTCATAGGAAGCTGAAAAAATAAGTCAGCTTCAGTTACTATTCACAACTAAGAAGACTTATTTACAGTCAATTGCCTATGAAGCAATCTTGAAAAATGCTAAATAATATGAGAATGTAAGAATCTAACAGGAGGGGGTTGGTGGGGTTTCTTTTCCCCATGTCTAGCTTAGATCTTCTTTCAAGAGTATGTAATCTCAACAGTTTCATTTTTTGTAAGGGAAATTTCCTTTCGTTTCAGTAGCATTTTGTTCACCTGATAATATTACAAGAAAAACACATATCCTCTGAGTAATGCTTTGCAGTCTCCATTCCAACACTTCATGCTGATGTCCTGGTGATGCTATTACATTCAAGCCAACCTTTAGGCTTTCAAGTTTGTTCCTTGGTGTCATGAGGTTATAACTTCCTTTTTTCCCTTAGCTGTCTTGTAGCAGTTATGCTTACCGTCAGATATGAGACGAAGAAGCGGACTAGAGCCTGTAAGAGTCATTCCCTCTGGCTTCCTGTGCTGATAAACTCATAATGTTCCTTCTGCCCACTCCAGGGACACTTACGTTTCTAATAGGAAAAAAATATATATACGTTCTTTGTAAAACATCTTCAACTGTAAATATCTTCTTAATGTTTGAAGAAAGACGACCTCACAATCTTATCAAAGAAATGATGTAAATAATGTATTTTAAGATGTGTGACTTCAATCTGAAATTTTTTTTTAAGAGAATGGTAAGGAAATGCACTTAGTCATAACTGTTGTATAAGTCATTCTGAACAAATGCAAGCCATGCAAAATTAGCTACATTTCTAAAACATAAATATTTTACAGGATTTGTTTTCTGACTTTTAGTTTGTGTCTACATATTCAAGCTGGACACGTTCAAAAGCTGTGTGTCATCATTTTTGAGAAAATGCTTGTTTTAGTTTTGCCTTTTAAACAAATGCCTTAAATTTCAGGACTCATCCCCATTGAATATTTAGTCTTAAATACAGTAATTGACATTAATCTTTCAAAACATACAGTGAAGGAAAATTAGTGTGAAATGATAATGCAAAACAGAAGTTTACAAGTCTGTAATCATGTTGCAGCTGTTTTGGTTTACGTGAAATCATTTGAATACTTAATAGACAAGTATGTCCAGACATTGAAGATGCAGAAGACCTATGTATCGGTATCTGCTCTGGTTAATGTTTAAGTATTTTATACCTAGTATAGTTGTTATAGCAGGGAGAATTGAGAATTCTGTCTATCTCCAGCGTGCAGCTGTATCTGAGAGGCAAGAAAAAGGGAGGAGAAGGGTAGAAGTACATTCGGTTCCCTCATTCAAGGAAGGGGTAAAGCTTCCACATCTCACCGCTACTGTAACCACTAATGATTTGGTGAAAGGCGAAGACGTTACTACTCTTTCTTCTGGTTGTATTTTGTGAGGGGATGCTGGCTTGAACAGCTGCTTTCAGAAGGAAGTTCATGTAGAAGAAGTTATTAATTTTCAAAAAGTCGTGGGGCTGGAGTCTCTTCTCCCACTTTACATTTTTTTACTGAGTAGCTTAGGCAGCTGTCTTTAGTAGACTGGCTTTTAGGGATCCATGTCCTGGGCATGTAATTTCCTCTATGCTTGTGAAGGGACCCTTGTGTTAACTGGTCTGTGGAGTGGCATTGCGGGGAGTAATGTAAAGAAGTGGCCTAAAAATTAAATCCTTGTGGGGATCTAGCTCTTCATAATTATTGTTATTTGGCAGATGGCAGAAATTCCCATAGAATTAGTTAGTTTGAAGGTGTCATTTAATGAAGTAACTAACAAAGAAATTCTAATTTGAATCATCGTTCTTCAATCCTTATTTTTATCAGATTCACTATTAGGGAAGTATATGTAAGGCCTTGGCAAGCTTATAATAACCCGATGTTACTAGTAAACTGTTATTGATCATTTTTTTGCATCAGTGTTGTCAAGTGCAGAGTTAAAGCAAACTAACTATTCTGCGTTCATGTGCTGTGAGGTCATGTTCTGCATGCTGTCTTTTTAGTTCAGTTTCATGCAGGTCAAAAGTTGATTAGCCTGCATCACAGAAAGGTTCTCTGTGCGGTTGATGAATGGCCGCAAGGTGAACGGGTATGGAGAATGGCTTTTTAGTAATTGCTATTGCTGTGTTAACTGTTAATAGAAAAGGACTTGAGGGACATTTGGGGATTTAGCTTAACCAGCTGGTCCCGAAACAACACTGGAGAACTTCCAGAAGCGTGCTCTGGTGTAGCAAGGAGTCCCTGAAGATTTTTATTTTGGGAAGAACAGAAAATAAAATCTGGAGGCAGAAATCTGTTTATCAATTTACTTATTTTTAAGTTTTAACACTACTTATCTTTACTTGAAATCCTACGTTCAATCATCATCTTTTTGGTGGAATAGTAAGCTGTTACCCATAACAGTAGCACAAAGGGAAAGGACTGCAGTTATTTAAAAAAAAAAAAAAGGCATTCAACGTGAAATGCACTGTAAGAAGTTTTAATTTCAGCTGCAGGATAACTGGCTTCAGAATAATTCTTTGCTTTTTAAAATGGAGATAATAAGGCTGAAACTCTT
This sequence comes from Struthio camelus, assembly GCF_040807025.1. NCBI lineage: Eukaryota > Metazoa > Chordata > Aves > Struthioniformes > Struthionidae > Struthio > Struthio camelus. The sequence continues at coordinate 137,870 of NC_090961.1, forward strand.
CTGGTGAATCAGCTACTCTTCATTGGCCTTTGCCTGAATTACTTTCTCTGTTTTCATTCAGCATTTAATGTAATAGTCTCCCAATTCTGTTTCAGAATGCAGACTACGCTCCAGGTACATGGCACAGAACGGATGTGCATCTGGAAAACCCGGAGTATCATACAAGATGGTATTTCAAATATTTTCTAGGAAAAGGTAATTATCTTTTTAAAAACAGGTTGAAGACTTGTTTAGAGGTAATGCATTGTAGCTTTGAACTACAATTATTTAAATGTGAAAAAATATGGTCCTAGTTTAGTGTTAATAATTCTTCTGACTTGTACAGAAAATGAGTCAGTGTTTCATATATTTTTTTAACCTAAAGACAGAGGCTTTAGGTTGAGTTGTAAGGAGCTGAACCAATGTAATGATTCCCTGCTATGAAAAGGGGAGGTTTTGACTCCCCTCTTGGCCTTGAAGGCCATGCCAGTCTCTTATCTTTTTATATATATTATATATTTATATTGTGTGTGTGTGTGTTACTGTGTATGCATATGTATATATGCATGTATATATGTGTGTGTGTGTGTGTGTGTGTGTATACACATTTGTGTGTGCATGTCTTCTTTACATTTGATAACACTTCTTGTTTTTTCCTAACAGTTCATCAAAATTATGTAGGTACAGATGTAGAGAAAAACCCTTTCTTTCTATCTGTTGTACTCTCTGACCAAAATAACCAGCGTGTTCCTCAATATCGTTCAATTCTTTGGAGAAAAACAGTAAGGAACAAATACCTATCACTTCTCTGACTTTTTGTGTTTGCTTTTTGTTTTGGATAAATTTCTCCTCATTGACTTTTTTTTTCTTTCTTCATAATTTCAGTATTTAGTATATATTTTTCATTTTATGTAATAAAAACATGTAATTGTTACCATAGGAGGTAAAACTAAACTAAGCTTTCTTGCAGAAATCTGTGTTGCCACATTTTTTTCTGTCCTTATCTGCAACTCATCCTTATTTTTAGAAATGTTGCCTAAATTGCTCTTGATTATGTCCTGCCATCAATTTATGCAATTATTTTATAGTGCTTTTAGGATTTTTCTGTACAACTTCAGGAAAATAGCCAAGTGTGATACTGATTTCACTATTATTTTTTAATTCTGTTCTTAATTTTTTTTTTTTTACTTATCTCTTCATAACTACCTTTTATTGCAGGAAATGATTTAAAACTCTTTAGTGTGGATGTATGGTTCACCTTTTTGGCGATGAGAAATAGTTTGTAATACCTACTAATTTCAGCAGCCCTCATAATGCCCAAAGTAGTAGTGCTAGTTTCCTCTTTAATTTCCACAGGTAGACTAGTCTAAACTAAGCAACAATAATTTTGCACCATACATAACTCCCTCCTGCTGCCCTCCTCCTTCCCCTAAATAAAACGAGGACTGTCTTGATCTTTGCTTTTTACTTGCTTGTTTTTCTTAATATTCATATTTGAATGCATGGGAGATGTCAATATGTCCTGTAATGTTTCCTAGTTTTTTTTCCTTTATAGGGTACTCAGAAAATATGCCTTCCTTATTGTCCCACAAAAACGTTGTCAGTGAAATCTATATTAAGGTATGTATTTACAAATAAGTTATCAGCTACAATATTTGTCTATATCTCTTTTCCTGTAATTCAAAGCTTCTGTTGTATGGTTTCATGATAGATTTATAGAAACAGTAAAACTAAGTATACAAATCTTAATTTTTCAGGACAGCAAAAAGTGGTTTTATGCCAGTCCTGTATTATACTAAGTTACAGCTTAGAAAAGAGAAAAATTCTCTTTCTTTGGCCGAGGATCTGTTTTCAAGTGAATGGGAAAATAGGTGCTATATGGAACTTCAGTGGTGGAGAGGAAATATATGTTTAAACTAGACAGACCCGTCCTTAGGAGCAGTAGATTTTGACTAGAGATTTGATTATAACATGGCTATGGCTGGCATAATGAAATAGGGCAGAAACTAAGAATTATATCTTCAAGAAATGGTCCTCATATATATTTCACTCTATGACCAGGTTATACACGCTGTCACTGAAGCTGAGAAAATTCATTCCCCCAGCCAGAGTCAGTATGGGGATGCTCATACTCTGTCCTGCCTCCTTTGTGATAGAGGAGAATATAAAGTGAGCAAACCCAACACTATTTCTATTTCTTTCAACAGTGTGGTAAGTTCAGAAATCAGAAATCCTTTCTGCGAAGTGTTCATTCCTATTTCACCTGTAATTTTTATGATCTAATGATGCTGATGTGTTTTCTCAAATGGGAATTCCTCGCTGATGGCTTCTTCAAATGCATCTTCTGTAAGAATTGAACTACCTTTAGAAATCCATAGTATAAGTGCTGTCATTTCACAAAGGCAAACAGAATCACAGAATGACTGAGATTGGAAGAAACCTCTGGAGATCATCTAGTCCAAGCCCCCTGCTAGGCTCACCTAGAGCAGGTTGGCCAGGACCGTGTCTGGATGGCTCTTGAATATCTCCAAGGATTGAGACTCTTTGGGCAACCTGTTCCAGTGCTCACTCACCCTCACAATAAAAAAGATTTTCCTTAGATTCAGATGGAACTTCCTGTGTTTCAGTGTGTGCCTGCTGCCTCTTGTCCTACCCCACTGGGCACTGCTGAAAAAAGTCTGGCTCTGTCATCTTTACAGCCTCCCTTCAGATACTTACACAGATTGATAAGATCCCCCGTGAGCCTTCTCTAGGTTAAGCAGTCCCAGCTTTCTCTGCCTTTCCTCATATGACAGATGCTGCAGTCCCTTAATCATATCAGTGGCCCTTTGCTGGACTTACTCTAGAAGCTCCATCTCTCTTGTGTTGTGGAGCCCAGACTGGACACAGTACTCCAGGTGTGGCCCCACCAGTGCTGAGCAGAGGGGGAAAATGTTTACTTAACAAGAAGTGTGTCTCAGATAAATGGGCAGTCTGCAGGTCCTCAAAATCTTTGGTCCGTGGTAGTTGCAATCATGTTTATTAATTGCTCAGAACTGGAGGTCCCCACTTCACCGCTGGATAACATTGCCAGTGCTCATATGAGATGCGCTTTCTGGGAATAGGGAATATCTTTTTGACAGTCTCAGAAAAATCTGAAATCAGTAGCAGCAAATCTGGATTTGCCCACAACTGTCCAAGATTTCTGAGGCTAGTAGACCATTGAGCCTGGCTTCTTAATTTTGATCTCCAGGGCTGTCTCTCCGATTTGGAGTGTCGAGACATAGAGTTGGAAATGTTTCAGGTCTCCTTCACCTGGCTTATGGAGATGAGCTAAGTCTCCTCTCCTAAATCCTGCAGCTCTGGCTTCTACAGCAGTATTTCTGATACTGAGGACCAATCCATCTGGTTCAAAGCAGTATTACAGGTCGTGGGTGCTAGACCAAGCACCTCTAACAGCATCCCTGTGTTAGGTGTCCCTCTCCGTCACAGGAGTCTGGTGCATAATCAGGGTATACTCCATGCATATGTTATGCTGCCAATATATGACACATGCCTGTAAGCTTCCCTTTCTGAATGTTCTTTTGTCGTTGCCCCTAGTAGTGATGGTAGCTGGCCATTCAGTTTTCATTACCTTGTCACTGACAGCAGATTCCTGCTCAGTAAATGTGGCAACGACTTGCTTTCCTGTACTTAGCCTTTGTGAGAGAAGGATGATTCTCCTTGTTAGAGTCCGTGTCTGCCCACCAGTCCCTGAAATACCTCTTCTCAATGTCAGTTTCTAACCTAGCTTCTCCCTCTCCCTCATACGCACTTTTGATCAGGCACTCCAGAGTGGAGAAATTTTGTCTTTTTGTCATCCAGGGTGTTACACTTTTGTTGAAACACCTTCATGGACTCCGTCCTGCGGTGCTCCAGTCTCTTGCAGGGAAAAATAGAGATTTGTTTCAGATAACTTGTTCCCTGCAAATCTCATTCAGTGATGAGTCTGAGCCTACTTGCAGGTAGTTAGACATCTGGTTGTCATCTGTGAAGACCCTTTTTATCGACAATACCGTTATGGAAGCTGCCAAGGCTGGTTGTACTTTTCTGTCTCTTGGTCTCTCAAGGTTTGTAAATAAGTGCTAAGTGGCAAATCCCAGCTAATGAATGTCTTTTCATTTACATTGGCTAAGAACAGGTTTGGAAGTGCTCATTTTGCCCCTTAGAAGTAGAAACTCTTGGATGGAACTGGAAGGGTAAATGAGAATGATTTTTTTCAAAGATGTCCCCTTCCATGTACGTTGTTTCCTTGTACTCCCCCAAATTCTTTCTTATTTCTCAGAGTCCAATACTCTCTGACCAGGTTCTTTTAGATATTGCACATATGGAGGGTTTAATGTTTAATAGAAAGTTTACTTATTTGAAGTTATTTGAAGTTACACGTGATTTTGATTTTAGCATGATGATACAGCAATGTTCTCAAATCACAATATAAACACAAATTACATTTAGCAGAGTATAACAATTGCAATGTACAATTGATTCAGAATAAAAACATGAATCTCATTACCAGTGTCTAGACTACTCTTTTTGTCATGATGCTGGGCATCCCCAGTCTGTGGGAAGGAATACATGGACTGAAACCAGCTCAAGCCCATTGTTCTCTTCAAAGCTCTGTTGTTCATATGTTGGCTGTTACAGTTCATGTTGGGCTGAGTCACGTATGCACTATCCATGCTGGTCTGGCTGAGTTGTTTATAGATGCGTGGTCTCCAGTGCCACGGCTGTGGCCCATCTGTTATCATATTATGCCTGTGCTAGTTCACTTTGCGTCCTGTGTCTTCACTTCTCAAGGCCTGAGCTGTTATACCAGGTGTACGTTTCATCACGTTGCAGTCATAGATCTCATTCTACATAGAACAACTGCTTATTACTGAGCGGCTATTATAAACTTTGGTTGTACTGTACAAAGATAAAAGTAAAAAAAAAAAAAAAAAGCTACAGACAGCTGGTCAGTTGGAAAAATTGCTGTTATAGCTAAACCACTAAAACAAAGTCGTAGACAGGTCAAGAAAAGTTCAGACAGAGCAAGCCTGAAAACCCTCAGTCCAGAGGTGTTGGAGATGTAGTACAAAGCTGAATCATTAGTTGATTTGTTAAGTGTTCTACGTAGTCCATACAAAAACACGAGCCTATTATAATTGCTAAATTGCCGTTATTAATGTGTAGAGCCAAGTTCAGAATTCTTGTAGCTAAAAAAAAAAACTATCCAACAAGCTGCACCCACAATGGAGAAACATATTTGTTCCTTCATCTCCCTCTGAGTCCGGTAGAGTGAGCTGTGCGTACCTGGAGCTGAAGGCTGGCAGCAACTACTGAGTAAGATTATTCTGGCAGGCTGTGTATCTCGGCTCCTCAGGCTTGCCTCAGAGTTTGTTGCTTGCGTAGCAACTTCGTCTGTCCCTGGTTGTAGCTGCATTCACAGCAAGCAAAGTCACCTGCTTAGAGAATGATAGGGCTCTACAGAAAAATATAAAACAATAAGCTAAGTATCAATTATAGTTACTTGAGTAAAAAATATAACTAATTGGAGTCATAGGATCATGGTATATATGTACCTCGAAAACCTGTTCTGTCCTGCTCTGTGGCTACATTTCTTTAAGTCAGAGGCAGACAGTTATAATCAGGTTGTTAAACTTAGCTGATGTAGCTGGTTTGCTTAGAAAAAAGGCACTCGCCCTTTCCTTTAATACTGGGATGAGTTTGGCTTCCTTTGCCAAATCTTTTCAGGATTGTTTGTTATTGAAATTCTGTAGATTGAGAGGGAAATGAAATGGCTTTGAGCTCCTTTTCGCACTTGGGATCGTGGCGAGTAGTGTGCCTTCCTTCAGATGCTGTAAGAAAAAAAAATATATCCAGCCTTGAGTGATAGGACACATCACTCAGAACTGCACAGTAAGCAGTTTGGGAAAATCCAAACTGTTATCACAGGTGTTTTCTGCAGTTGCTACCTCCAGCAGTCTCTGCTTCTGCCTGCTTCTCCTAGGGTTTGTGCCACCTGTGATCAGCTAGATGAACGTCCAGCTGATCCAGATGAAGGGGATCCTTTTGCCCACTCAGGCTTAGACTAAATTCTCTTCCCTGAGTATCTTTTGCTTTTAGGGTCCTTAAGCCTGCACCTGAGCTGACTGGTATTCCTTTGACATCTCACCCTGTGTACGACCAGTGCGAATGTAGGGTACAGAACTGTCTGTCTCAAAGAAATCTGGTTGCTGAGTAACCCTGGGTTTTTTTGTGAATGAATTGGACCATTTAAATCCCTTTCAAAAGGGACTAAATTAAATGCTGTCTGTATTGTGGTCTAGCATAAACAACAGTGGAAAGATCTGTCACCACTGTGCCGATCCACCACTGTGCCCCATACGGACTGTATTCTGCAGTGTGTGATGTGCTGCTGTAACTTCTGTAAGTTAACGGTAGGAGAATATATAGCAAAATAATATTAAATCCACGTAGAAACATGGATTAGGAAAAAAATGTTGCATATTGTATCTTATTGAGATAGTTGATCTTGTTTCTTATTGAAGTAACTTTTTTCTGTTTTTCTATTTGTGGATCTTTGATATGTAAATTTATTGTTAAAGTGCTTGCATTTCATTTGAGTTGCCTGTATTATTTCAGAAGAGAGAATAAGAGTTTACAAAACCAAACAGCTTATTGAGTCATCCTGAAATGCTCTCAATGAGTATGTGTAAAGCCAGAGTGAAGGGTGATAGAATGAAAGTTTGTGCTTTATAAGTAAACATGGTAAATTTAAAGCTGATGTTCGTGCAGTGTCCCTTATTCATTTCTGTTTTTAAAAGAAAAAAGAAGTTCAGGAAATCTTGGAGGTTAGTGTTATGGAAAATAAATAGTTACTCCACAAAGCATGCAATGAGAGAGGCCCTTTGAACAGTTCCTTCTGTAACCAGTTAGTGGATTAATGTTGAAACGTATCCCTTCTCTGCTGTAAAATAATATTTCAGTTGCATTTCAGTGCTATGAGTCTTGACAAGTTTGAGAAGAGCCCAAGGGAAATTCTTCATCCTGAGATACAAAAGGTAAGCGATAACTTTTTCTTCTTTTTGGTAATTTTTCTTTATTTTTTTCCTGGAAAAAAATAAGTCATTAAGTGTAAATGCTACTAGTTTCTTTATTGCAGTAGCAGGATAACAGTTGTGAGTAGGATTATGTGATATTACAGAGTAACCTTTCTTCATCATTTCAACTGAAGTATCCACTTCAAAAGAACATTTAAATACGCAAGGATGTAGTAATTTTCTTTGTGTTGTCTTTAAAGCAAGGGTGTTAAACGTGGTTTTTTTATTTACAGGATTTATTGGTTCTTGAAGAGCAAGAGGTAAATGTAAACTTATCACTACTAGCTTACAGGTCTGCTCAATGAATATAGCTTTGCATTTGAAATATTTGCACTGCTGCGCTTGTGGGAACGTAGAAGTTGATCGCTTATTGTAGTAAAAAATGTAACGTTAGTATGCAACATATGAAGTCAAAAATCATTTTAAGTATCATTTTGAAAGTTAAACATATATAATACAATTCATAATCTATGGTCAAAGGTATTTTTAGAGAAAACATTATTTTAGGTCTTTTTTGTTTGCCTGTTTATCGTAAAATCTCTGGTTTTATTTCTCAGGGATCTGTAAATTTTAAATTTGGAGTCCTTTATGCTAAGGATGGGCAGCTTACAGATGATGAAATGTTCAGCAATGGTGAGTTTTTCCCCCTTTTTCTTAATTATTTATTCATCCAAAAAAACCCCCGTAGGATAGCGCCAGATACTGCGCATGTGGAAAACAGAAGGGAGGTGATGAATACGCCAGCAGTAGTCTTCACGTTCATATTAGGTGCAAAAATAGAGCATAGAACCTTCTATGTCTATCAAAGGTTGTTACAACTTGAAGGATATTGAAATTTCCTTTCTAGAAATAGACTATACAACACAAGGTTAAAAACAAAAGAAAAGCCATAAGGGTAGGCAACTCTTCCTAGCTGTGAAATGTCACTCTTGCTTCTTGATCTTTTGTTCTTAAGTTTTTGCATTGTAATGACATTCTTCTATGCACTCGGACAGAGCCTTGGAATTAGCACAAGAGGTCACTATGTAATGACACGTGATGAACCCTTTTCTGTCATTCTACAAGACTAGACAAAGATATGTATAAAGATAAAAGGCTTGGATAACAGAAGGAGAAAATAGTTCAGCTGAAACTTTCATTTCTGCCTGTAGCTGTGTATTACTGGGAGCAGGACCTGTTTCTGTACATTAATCTTCAGTAGCAGCTCTCTTACTTAGTACATGCACTTTTCATTCCTAACATTTCTCCCTTCTATATGTAGAAACTGGAAGTGAAAGCTTTCAAAGATTTTTGGGTCTCATGGGCGACAAAATTGCTTTGAAAGGCTGGACAGGCTACAGAGGAGGACTGGACACCAAAAGTAAGAATTCATTGAAGAAAGAAAGTAGGGGGCCGCAGTGTAAATGTTTTTGCTTCCAGCATGCACATGTTGTATATATACATAGTAGAAATAATACAGTCTCAAAACAGACTTCCTCAGGTGCATGCTGAATGTTCTGCTTCACTGGGAAAAAGTCAGGCAGGTTAGCTTAAATCATTGGTATGGAATGCAGTAGAAGAAAAATGTTCATATGACCTGTGTTTTAAGGTGAACAGTTTCGCTTTATATTGAAATGGAGTAGATCAGAGACGGGCTGGACTCTGCAGCGTGGAATCAAATAACAATATCACTTTACAGAGTTACACTCTTCAAGAACCTGACATGTTATTTGCTTCATGATGTTAGGGCGTCATGACTTGAAGAACCATGCATGATTGCAGGTGGTTTGGTAAAGGACGCCATAGATTTTTAACAGTGTGAATATGCAGATTAGGTTGCAGACATGGGTTCAGGCACAGGGAGAACATGCAATGTGTACAGATTCTAAAATGTGTTTAGCAAGAAATGGTGGATCAGAAAAAGGGATGACTAAAGAAGGTTTGGCAGTAGGACCCGAAATATCTTCTAATCCTTAGAAGACCTAAAGGGCCTATTCCTGCTGAGAACGTTGTCTTCCTTTGCAGATGATACAACAGGATCCTTTTCCATCTATACAGTTTATCAAGGGCATGAAATTATGTTCCATGTTTCAACCATGCTACCATACTCTAGAGAGAACAAGCAGCAGGTACATGATTTTCATTTTTTGTATTATTGTTTAGTAAATTGAAAACTCCAAAACTCTCTTAAATAAAATAGGGACTTTTTTGCTTGTTTATATTTTAGAAATGTAAGACTCGAGACTTTCGCTGTTTTTTTTTTTTTTTCTCAAAATCATGCCTGATGCTGGGAATTTTCTAATGTTTGTTATGAAGGTACTGCATCACATCCTCTCTATTATGGTAGAAAAGACACTTGGGAAGAATATAAATATTGATTTATTTAAAACTGATCAAATATTTTATTATTCTGATGACTTATAGAATTCTGCTGCAAATATCATTGCCTCAAAGAATTTAGGAAGGTTGGAAGTTAGACTTACATATGAATAGTCAGAATATTCACATACATAACATACAACTCGTAATCAGTCGTTAATGTAGCTGGAAAGAGATTTCCCTTGTGAGCATGTAAATAACTATGGCAAGCTTTGTGTATTCCCTCTGAAGCACTGCTGTTGCCCTCTCATAGATAAAGAACTAGGTGAGTACTTGGGTACTTGTACAAAGATGCTCTTGTCCGTTGCTTGAAACTTTCTATGTATTGTAAGAAAACAATATATACGTTTTATAAGCATATGCATTTACCTGTACGTTTACCTGTACATCAGACATCCATAGTGATTTATCTGAAAGTATTTGCAAATTGCCTGTTTAATTGTTTTCTTTTTTAAGCAATAGTTATATATTAGAATGATGTAATTAGATGATATAAATAATTTTGATATCTTTTTTAAATTTCCGTGTCATTTTTTTCATGGTTTTGCCTTGGATTGATAACAAGATCGCAGCAGAAACTGGAGGCCGATCAGGAGGTTTATTCTTTTTATATAGTGACACCACATCAGGGTTTTTGCCCTTTTTATTTCACGTGGTGGATTTGCTTTTTTTGAAATAATTAGGTGTTCCATGCCCAACTCATTAATATTAATGTTTGCAAGTTATCAATGTTTTGCCAACTTTAAAATATGGAATAGCTGCTGTTTTAACAGCTGCCTTATATGTGCAACATACAACACCCATCTTTAGTGCCATGCCATTGGTATGTTTACTTGGTTATAGCTAAATAATAATTTTATATTGGCTTCAATCATATTGACCATACTTTCTCTTAAGATTTTCATTTCTCTTACCAGCTGTGTATGCAGTTTAGGAATGTTGTATTTCATCGTTCTCTCACAGAATTGTGAAGGCATTGATCTCATTCAGGTCATTGTGTTTGTCCTTCTTTCAGGTAGAAAGGAAGAGACATATTGGAAATGACATTGTCACTATCGTGTTTCAGGAAGGAGAAGAGTCTTCTCCAGCCTTCAAGCCATCCATGATTCGCTCTCATTTTACACGTATCTTTTTCTTTATATTTTCTTGTGGGTGTTCTTTTTTAAGGATAATATTACTTTTGATCCTCCTCTAACTCCTCCTGTGTGCTATTTATGAAAGGGAAGATTATCTTCTAAAGACAGTTGCATTCTTTACCTTTGGCTGCTTGATTAGGAATCTCTTAGTCTGCCATGTAAACATTTTTTACCTTGATCCACTCACAAGAGTAGAGAGTTAAAACAGGAATATGATTTTAAATCTTATTTTTATTACAGACACTTTTTTGGATCCTTTTACACATCAAATTTCATACATTCCATAAAATAAAAATTCAGAAAATATTTCAGTTAAGATTGTGTATTAATTTTGCATTAACTACTGAATGTTGCCTCTTAATATTTAGTTATTTATTTATTTTAGTTCAGTTGTTCTCAAATCTTTCAGACAGTAAACCATCTATCCTAAAAATTTATCACCGCCTGTCTTTCTCAAACTTTCCATTGAGAATATTGTGAAGACAGTGTAGTTCCAAAAACCCACAGCCAGTCACTTGGGACCACTTATCACAGGATCACACCGGTGGCCCATAGATTACAATCTAGGATCTCTTAGTCTAGATGGAAGGAGATATGCAACTAAAGAAGAAGCAGCTGATCTTTATCCATGCTCTGTTGCTGGGATTTTAAAAATGATCACAAAGCTTATGACTTCTAAACCTAATTCTCATGCTGACTACTTACTATTGTTAGAACTTTCCTGCTAACTTCAGCCATGGCTTGTCTTACCTGTTACATTTAAACTCGTAATAAAAGGAAAAAGCTTCTAGAATTAAAAAAAAAAAAAAAAACACGTAAAAATCTAGCTATTACAGCAACATAAATCTTGTTGTTAAGAGGTGTTTACTGTGTCAATGTACCTCTTTACCTGAGTATCAGCATTAGTAAAAACAGAATAATTCTTTTTGTATTGCTGTTGGGAGGACTAGTTATAATGCAATTTATGCATCACACTCTTTTGGATTTTAACAAACATTTCAAGTTTCAAAAGCCTCACCAAGCGAGCGTGGGGTGTCTGATGTCAATTTGTCTTCTGCAATACTGACATCTCCTGTTATCCGCTTGCCTCTTGATCTTTAGTGATAGATGTGGGCTAAGGCTTTTTACACGCTGAGGTGGTAAACTAAGCCACAGCTATCTTCCTTTATCCTGTTAACAAAGATCCTGACCAAACCTAGGAGAAAACCTTTTTAAAAGACAGAGAGGTACTTGACTGTTAATGTGGTGCCTCTGCACAAAGGAGGTAGTTCTCCACAGCTTTACTTGTTTTTTGTTAGTGTGAGTTTGGGGACAGGAGTGGGGGGTGTTAAAGAAACTGAGGAGCTCCGTGTCGGTGTTCTAACATCATTCTATAACTTGGAAATGCTTTTGAGCTAGTATGAAGAGTCACATGATTGCCACATATGCATAGCAAGAAAGTGTCTGGAGCCCTGACCTTACACTCTGAATCCGTGAGGCAGCGATTTGTTGGAAGCTTTTTTTTGTCATTTAAGAAACTTCTTGAGATTAGTGCAGAATGAAGGAGCTGATGCACTGAAAACGCTCTGCAGAACACTCCAATGGTGAGGTGCTAATCTGGTCCTGGATACCTTTCTGAAGTCAGACCTGTTTGAGAGGACTTTACTTTCCTTCAGGGACGTGACTGTCCTATTGAGTAGGAGCCTTATTCAGAAAAGTACCCAGCATCTGCTATTTCAGGGAATTGCTCTCCTTTATCTGAATCAAGTTCTTGCTTTCATAGTGAGTTGGAGGGGCATATGTTCCCTAAATCCATGAGGACTTGTGATCGCTTAGGTCATTGCAAGTAAACCACAGCTGGTCCATGGAGTTATATCACCTTCCTGATGTTTTCAGTTAAGTGTAGCCAGGGAAAAACGTGTCCCCGAGAAATCCTGAGAGTTGACAGTGGTCAGTGTCAAATATGGTTTTAGCAGTGCTTTCTACTCACTTTCTTGCATACTCTAGCACCCCTTTTTATTATTTTTGCAGTAGGAAAAATTAAATTTGCAGCTATCTCAAAATTAGAATCAACGGAGAGAATTTTTGTCACAAGTACAAAACTACATGGTATACCTTATGTTTCCCATAGTGGCTAGAAATTTGTATTTGTGCTGATAGCTCTTTTTTTAAATTGTTGTTCAAACACAGTAAAATTTTGTGTGAGACCTCCTTTACAATAGTAGAATGTGTGTAGTGTATAATATTTTATGTCTTTACATTGATTCATATGTTTCACCATTTTTGAATCTGCTTTTGCTGCAGAAAAAAATATTAAAATACAAATGAGCTTCATTAGTACTGGATTAATTTCCTTAACTAGAGCGGCAGATATTTTTGCCTTGGTGAGATATAATAAGCAGAATGATAGTTACAGGTAGGTGCTGATCGCAACAAATTTCTTCACATTGAATTGGGGCTAATGGGGCAGAGGTAATGGGTAAACATTTGGTATTGTCCACCCGTCTGTACGCCGGGAAGGAAAAGAAATTTTAAAATTGAAGGGTAAAGTAGACCTGGATGCAGATGGCTGTAAACTGGTTTTAAATTATATTTTTCTAACCATCAGAGCAATGACATTCTGGAATAGATTTGAGTTGGCAAAACAAAACTACTTTTTAGGTAAAGCGTAACAAAACGATGGAAGATATGTCTGCAAGGTTCTGACCTGATGATGTCAACAAGACATAGTGAGCTGCATATATGATGAAGTTAATTAGATGTGATGTTGTGATAGCCAAGGCCTAGATCCTAACACGTCTATGTTCAGTTGTAGTTAAGCAAACCAGTTCATTTTTAGTGATCTTAAATTGAGTAGCAGATGTACATTTGGACATTGTGTACCTAAAACCCAGTGAAGCTTTACTGGTTAATAATGTGTTCTTCATTGGTTTCTCAGTTAGCTGTGGGATGCTCACACATGGAGGCATGTGCTGCCCAAACCTGAGTCTGTTTGGTCTCACCAGATTCTGAACAGCAAGCATTTCTGCGGCCTAGTGCCCAGGCTTTAATGCACAATGTGGCTTTTGCCACATAGTTCATCCCAATTGTTGATTTGAGATTAATGGTGAGATGTCAGAGATGTCTATCAGTCTGGAAAGAGCAGAATGTCAGCAGGGTGGCATTGCTTGTGCACATGGAGGGGTTTCAACTTGGGCTTGACCCAAATAAGTAGTAACAAGAACTAAAAAGGCCACCCTATGGTGACCCTATGGTGGCCACCCGTGGCACAATGAGTGCTACGGTTCTCAGTATAGGACACAGACTTACCATTGTTATTTCTGCTTTACAAAGTACCACTAACGCCTAGAGTAATCCCTCTTCTATTGGAAGTATGCTAAATCATTTACTACTTAAACTAGGGCCCCCTCCCCTCCTCAAAAAAGAGAGGATTGCTTTCACATTCAGGTAGACCTCTAAGGACAGGATTGGCCAGGTTTGAAATCACTGCCAACTCAGATGTTAAATTCTCTGATGGCTAAAGAATTTGTATTAAGAAACCAAATTGTTTGGTTTATGCAGCACTAGACAGGAAAATTTGAAACATGAAACTAAAATTATGCCTTAAACTTGGAAAATCTGCATATCAGTACTACACTAAATCAAAAATAAAAACTTGGGAAGATGGAAGGGGAAGTCAGTCTGTTAGGCTCTGGGATGCGTATTCCTAGTGACTGTGTGAGCCTGCACAGCTGAAGTTACTTTTAGCAAAATTTTAAACTGTTTGCAAGTCATTATAACCCACATTTGCAGGACCAGGCTGGATATTAGGCGTGTTTGATCTCCTCCTTTGAGGTAAACTTATAGTTTGTAGTGAAAAGAAAGGAACTGTGCACAGTGTAGTCTTGGAAATGGCTTCTGGGAATATAGGGCCCTTAAGTAGGTTGGTTTTGCTTCCTCCTTCCTTGATGATTACATGACTTTGAGGACTCAGGCAGATTGTGAAAGAGACCAGCAATATCCCTTGCACTGATCACCTGATACTAGTGCTTTCTTGGACAAGCTGTGTCATTCTGATGGCTAAGTATTATAGTACAAGTGTTGAAGGTATTCTTTCAGCCTCTCCTTCAAAGCACAATACAGAAAAGTGGTACCAGCCATGCTCCATGGTTTCAGAAGTTGCTGCTCAGATCTGATCGCTTGGTTCCAGTCATTCCAACTTTTGTAAATTTTGGCTTGCTTTGGAGTTTTTTTATACTTCACACATTGAGCTATCTTCATGGTCATCTAAGAATCTGTTCTTGCTGCAGTACAGGTTAACGTATGTTGATTATCTTTTAATCAACATTAATTACGTTGATTTTTATCAACGTGTGTTGATAAACCTTCTTGCCTAGCTCCAAAACTTGATCATTATCAGTAAAAGTCTGGTGCTTCTTGTGCAGCTGAACTGCAATTTCAACTACTTACACAGTGCATTTCTGAAGTTTACTTGAAATCATCTACGGTGTAAATGTGGAAATGCACAAGAATGTGGAGAGGAGAAGAAAGTGGATTATTATTAATTGTATTTCTTCAGGAGAGGTTGCTCATATATACATGTGATTTCTTCTGTCTTACCTTTTTTTTCTTGAGTCCCTTAATATTAGGGCATCTCTATTTTGGGGCATGCTGGAAGAGAAGGTTCAGGCTATCCTTCTTACTCTTGATGTAGAGTATAAGAGAGAAAGCATGTGTATGCCAAATACAAAAGAGCTGAAAGTCTACAAACTTGAGTGCCTGAGATATATCTATATCCACAGAGGGGATATGTGTGAATAAGTACATCTCACAGGAATTTTTCACTAGAAATAACTTTATTTTTTTTTAATATAGCTAAGCAGAAAATTAAATCTTGATTCATGAGAGCAATACATATTATTATTTGTTCAGTATCCCATTAAATCTAGCCCAAGGGAAGAATCCAGAGCTGTGACTGTTACACTGCATGATACTTCAATTCTTTTTTTTTTTTTTCTTCACATTTATATCTAAGGCTTGTTTGGGGAAATGTTTGTACTGCAGTTTAAAAAGCCTTAAGATTGCCTTAAGATTTTGTGAGTACCTCGTTGCATTTTTTTCTTAATTAATTGTCGTCATGTTTGCTTTTCATAAACTACCATCTGAAGTTTGTGAGAGGCACAGAGCATGCTCAGGATTCCAGTTTGCGGTGTTTTTTCTCGTCTTCCTGCCCTGGGATAGAAACGTGGGCATCCATCCCTATTTAGCCTTTTAGAAGTTAGAGCTATTGTTCTAATTGTAAGCTAATAGTTGCTAGATAAGCTAGTCAAGGTCGATGTTTTTAAAGTTACTTTTTATTTGGAAAAGAGTGTAGCAATAAACGGGATAAAGTTACCTCTCTTGCATTAAATAACTGACTTTTATTACTAGATCAGTCAGGCTTATTCCTTAGTTGCTTCATTCGGCCGGTGTTAACACATTATCCCATAGTGCACACCACACAGTATTTTTGCCTAGTATGATATGCTTCACTACAGGATTGATCAATTCTTTTTTGGGTTTTTTGTTTTCTTTCCAGATATGCAGTCTCCACATTGGGGCCTCAGTGTACTTCAGCTTGGCTTAATAACATTTCTGTGCCCATCACCTCAGGCCTGTGGGCCTCCTGTTTCTTCTGTCACTTTTCCATGAAGACAATCTTCCAAGTGGCCAAAATCTCAGACAGGAGAAATAGGAGATATTCTAGGCCTTTCAGACAAGTTTTCCTTGTTTCATAGGCAATGTCACTGTGAGGTCTGACCCTGAATTTCTGCTTAGAATGACTTTAATTTTACATTAATAAAGACATCTATTGTTTGATTTGGTTTGGTTGTGTTTTTCCCCTTCCAATTCATTCTGCACTAGCCAAGGAACATTTCACGTCTTGGGTAGGGATAAATGACTGCTTTTTAGCTGGATTGAATAAGATGGATATAGGGCATCTCTGAGATTGTATCTTGAATCTGTGAAACAGGTACTAGGATGATCAGTATTCCTGCAGCAACTGAAATGTAGTACTGCATTTCAGATTGTATATGCAGCTTTCATGAAAAAAGACCAGATGAATACATTAGAATCCATTTGACCCAAGACCAGGCAACCTCTACTGCTTTTTTGAACAAGCAAATTCTGACTAGTTTGTATAACAGTGAAGTGGGATTGTATGTATGGTTTTACCACTCACCTTGCTGTGACCTGTATCAGCTGCGTATGCTGCTTAGATGATCTTTGTCTGACTGTTAGCTTATAGTGAAGAAAATTATGTAGGCTATTACTTGAAAAGTCAAAGAAAGATTGCTTTCCGTAAAGAAGCTATGGTTTGCTGAGCATGTTGTATGCACAGCTTTGGTACCTGCTGTTCATTCTTGCTGTGCTGGATTCTTTATGGTTTGAAAAAGCTCAACAGGTTCAACTGTCATGTAAGCCATTCTGACTCTGACTTCCTCAGCAAAAGTGAATTCGCTGTTCCCGAGATACAGGTTCAGCTGCAGTAGCCATCATTATTCAGAAAGAACCAAATCTTTCGTGCGTGTGGTGAAGGCATAGGAAAGATGGAAATCTGCCAGAAGAACACATTTTGTGGGTAAAGAACTGTTTTTTTACAGCTTAGTTTATTTGAAAAGGACTGGATTTTGCCAATACCAGTAAGGGCATTGTTCTGTGAGTAGAATTACAAAGTTCTGTTGTAATTGTTAGTATCCCATTGTTAATTCATGTAACAGACACAGAGCTTTGGTCTGAGTGAATAGTTCTGTGCCCATTTATGAGTTTTTTTTGATATTAGACCCATGGAAGTTCTTACCTAAGGCACGCCCAGATAACAGTTTGCAGTTCCTGCTTCTATTTTGAATAGTGTCTGTTAAAATGGTGGGTTTTGAATGTGACTTTCAATACAAATAAAGAGTTGTTCTTTCAATAGGCTTAAAATATTTTCAGAAGAAAGTGTTCCTCTCTTTGGGCCTCCTCTTCCATCCCCGCCTGTGTTTACAAATCACCAGGAATTCAGGGATTTTGTGTTAGTGAAATGTAAGTCACTTTTTCTTCGGCTAGAAACACTTTTTAAATCAGTGCTCTAATAAATTGAAATTCATAATGCTTAGGATGTGATAAATTATGAACACATTTTCCTGTGTATGCCACAGTTCTGTGCGAATTTTTTTTTTCCTCCAAATCCTTAAGAGTTGGTGGGATGTCAATTCTATCAAACTATTCCAGTCAGGTTGACAAAAAAATGAATTTCTATGCAGTTATGCTTCTCAAGCTGCTAGATCCAAACTGACCTTTGCATTTTCAGAATGCATAGCCATATTTAGCTTTATGTTTGCTTAAGGGACTTGGAGATTTGGAAGAATTTATAAGGTTGTTGGATATATTTAGTAATAAAAGGTGTTAGGTTAACAGCTCGGAAAACGTGGAAAGATGAGCTTTTTTGAATGCATGCTGCATGGGCAATAGTAAGTTTCAGCACCATTAAGAATTTTTTAATTCTGTAGTGATTCAGTTCTAGAGTTACTGATCTTTACTTTACTTACCCTTCTGTATCAGCCAGAAAGAGGTCTTTGGGACCTGATCATGATAATTACAATTAAACATCTGCCCAATGGGAGCTTGTCTGATAACTCATTTCACATACGTTACTAAAAAATGTTTAAATTGGTTTAGTATTTAAATCAGGTAGAAGTCCATGTCTTTAATTTTTGTATCAGTTAGGAGGTTATCAGAGTGACTTGTAGAATTCTACTATTTTTCTTTTTTACCTTTTTAAGCTTCAGGGATTATTATTTACTTAAATATGGGTGAAAAGAAACAAATCTAAATTACTCATGAAAAAACAAGAATTTTTGTACAGACACAGCTTAGAGTCAGTGAAAGGTAGCAAGGACTTCTTAAGTAATTATCTTATTTTCTTACCTTATTTTAGTAATAAATGGGGAAAAAGCCACCTTGGAAACCCCAACATTTGCTCAAAAACGTCAGCGCACTCTGGACATGCTGATTCGCTCTTTATACCAGGACCTGATGCCAGATCTACATAAGGTAAATATAAGTCATGAGTGATCTCTATACCATTGTATACCTTCTCTTGCTCTCGTTAGTACATTGAATGTTCTGTTGCTTAAAAAGACAACCATCGTGATGAGCACTGAATTGCATACGCTAGGCTAAATATTAATTGGCATCTAATTTATTTTACAGTTATATAAAAGTTGTCAGGACGTCCTTTCAGGATAGAATTCTTCATGCATTTAGTTAATAACAGGAGAAGACAATTCTCTGTGGAGAAGCATAACAATGTTATACTTTGTATAATCTTACCTTGAATAAGGGAATAGGAAAGTTAGGCTCTGAAGATTCAGAACAGGTATTAGTCTAGTCACCATAGAAACTGCACTTACTTGTTGTGTTATGTGTAAATTTGGATCATTTTTACCCTTGGGTAGCCATGAGATAACTTCATTCTAGAACAAGAAAGACATTCTCCTGAGGTGATTCTTAACCAGACAGAGAAGATCAGCACTTCTGAAATTAATGATTTTTTCCCCTTATTTATTTTTCTTAGCTAAATAGGGCTCCTTAAACTTTTTTAAATAAACTTATTAATTTCTGCAGTTTTTATTATAATCTTACAAATGTAACATTGATAAATGCTGACGCATTGGAAAGTAAAGCAGTAAAGGATTGAAGGACTTTGTGATTTCTGTCCTCTGAAAAGCCATGCAGTTAGGTTCATCATGACAGGAAAATACCCCAAAAGGACAGAAAATTTAAGTGATATCAGATTAAATTAACCAAAAAATAAAAGAATATGAAAACTTCTGGTTCAGTTACAAAAAAAAAAACAAAAAACTTTCGGATCAGTAAAAAAAAACCACTTTTGATTCAGTAAAAAAAATACTTTTCCTGTTTTAGAACATGCTCAATAGGAGGTCCTTTAGTGATGTGTTACCAGAGTCCCCAAAATCAACACGGAAAAAAGAGGAAGCTCGGCAAGCAGAATTTGTCCGTCTTGGTCAGGTAGGCTCAATTTAGGAAGTATATGTCTATGTCTAGAAAGACTGTGTCACCCATCCTATTATAACTTGGTTAGTGTACAGAGTTATGTCATGGCTTAATGCAATTCTCTCTCGTCAGAAATAGTTCTGTAATATTGCATTAACTTAACCTACATTAAAGTAAAATATGAATAAAAGTGTTTATCTGTAACATCTGAGATAGACAACACAGTTGCAAATATTTTTATAAAATACTTAAATGGAAAGCAATGTTGGAAAAATTGCCCTTTAGGATCAAACCTAAATGGTCTGTCCCTTTTTTGTACAGCAGATGATTTCTGGCTCCAAGCAGAAAAATGTTCTGTCTCTCTGTGCTTTGGAGAGAAGTACTCTTTCATGGAGTTCTTACATAGATTCCATTTAGATTGAATTTCTTAAAACTTACTTACTACTAGCTTAGTCAGGAAGAAGTTTTGACAGTCCTGCTAAGTTGGAGTTTGCCATGCATCTTTGAAGATGAGGATGTTTGAACATGTGAAACACTGCCTCCAGTCTTCTGTGGGCTTATTAATATCTTGATCCAGTGAGGAGTAAAACTTCCTGATGATTCAGATAGCGCAGATTCACAAAACAGGCTGATCAGATCTAACAGTTCATTGCAGCTGAAAAAGGAAATGTCTATGCCTGTCTATGCCCCTGTCCCTCCCCCCTTGTCTCTTCTAGATCCTGGACTGGTTACATGGTTCTGCTGCTTATGTTAAGAATACCTCTTTTTCTTAGCTGATTTAACTTACTAACCTAACAGGAAACTAAACTACAAAAACAAAGAAAAAAACACAACACCCCCAGTCCCCATTTTTCATCCAGATTAATAAACTTAGTTCAATCACAGCAGAGTCTGACAAGTTCCAGATCCAGTAAAAGGTGGCGATTGGAGTCACAGAATCACAGAATCGTTTAGGTTGGAAGGGACCTCTGGAGATCATCTAGTCCAACCTCCCTGCTCAAGCAGGGACCTCTAGAGCATATTGCCCAGGATCACATCCAGACGAGTTTTGAATATCTCCAGGGAAGGAGACTCCACTACCTCTCTGTTCCAATGCTCTGTCACCCTCACAGTGAAGAAGTTTTTTCTCAGGTTTAAGTGGAACTTCCTGTGTTCCAGTTTCTGCCCGTTGCCTCTTGTCCTGTTGCTGGGCACCACGGAGAAGAGACTGGCCTCATCCTCTTGACACTCCCCCTTCAGATACTGGTACACGTTGATGAGATCGCCTCTCAATCTTCTCTTCTCCAGGCTGAACAGGCCCAGCTCTTGCAGTCTTTCTTCCTAGGAGAGGTGCTGCAGCCCTCTAATCATCTTTGTAGCCCTTTCATCTTTGAGTCAGAAGGTTAAGAGCAAGAGAGGGAGAAGCAAGGCCTCCGTCTCTGGTGGCAGTGAGCTGTTGGATTAAGGCTGCAGTTCCATGAGCAGCTGAGCCAAAGTGTGCATTTCAGCTCAAAGTATGCACTGTCTTTGAATCTGTATTTTTGTATGTTCCCAAACTGAAGAACATATTTGATAGAAACATATTTGTAGAATTAGTGCCAGCAGTTCATAACTGCCTCTTAATTGGTACAGCCACCAAACAGCCACTTTACAAAAACAGACCGGGTCTTTGGGGGATTCTGTAACAGTTACTCACTACGAATGAATTTTTCAACAGGCCTTTCAAAGGAAGTTATTTCATAGGACTTTTGATTTCTTTCTTGAATATGTTACTTAACCAATATTGTTGCCTGTTGCAAACAACAGACCTTTGAAGTTGAGGTACTCTCCCTACTGTCCTGTTGCATGCCAGAAATATACTGGATAATGATTGGCAGTGAAGAACATCTCTTCCAAAATATTGTGCTGCACTACCAGCTTAAGATCAGTCTGTGAAAGCTGATACAAAGGAACCTCAGGGCTGTTAAAGCTTGCATTGGCAGAGCTGCAAGGTCTTTTCTTCCATGCTTTGCCCATGCCTCCCCCAACCACCTTGAAATAGCTTGCAACTCTAGACAGACATCAAAATAAGAGTAAATATGTGTTTAATATTCAGAAAGAAGTAACAAATAAATGATTTCCTGGGTTTACCAATTACAGAATTTACACAAATTAAAGAAAACTATGATTAGCTAAAGTACAGAGACCTATAAGCTTGGTTATCCCCCAGTTAAAAGCTGTTAAGATACTCATATAGCAAATGTAACTGGAACAGTTCTTAAACAAGACTTTCATCTTAGGCACAGTCTTCCTCAAAGGGAAACACAGTATGTGGGGTAAACACATAGGGTTATGCTTATTTTTTTCTTGGAGCTTCTCTTCACATTTAAATCTTTCCCTTCCCTGAAAGTTTTCCTCAAATTTACAAACTATATGTTTGAACAGTGTAGCACGTCTCCCAAGTAGTTCATGATCATTCTTGCCTAACTCTGTGGATGTGTCTGTCCCTTAGTTATAGCCATTTTTTTCAGACAGAAAACAAAACTCACTGACGACTGACTCAGCAGTATATTTAAATCATATATTTGTTGCCAAGAAGGTGATTACTACTGACTGGTGGAATTCAGATGTTAACACAATGAAGTATTTCATACATCTCTATAACCTGACAGCCATGCTCAATGCAAATATGCAAATAGTGCATGCAGCTTATTACTACCATTTGATAGAGGCTGTACATGATGGTAGGCAAACTTTAGGGCAGTAAAGCTGGGGTATGTAATTTCTGAACTTTGCATTAAAGGATACTGTGACAATTTCGTGTGCCCTTGCTTTATAGGAACACTGGATTTTGGTCTGCCTGTAGAGATCTTCAGCAATGAAGGTGTATAGGATACCTTAAATAGGCTTATTCTGTGTCTCACTGAAACTTTGTTTACACAATGTTTCTGTAGAGCTTTTAGCCCTTTCAGTATCAGCGCATTTCTAGTTATTCGTAGTTGAAGAATATGTGATGCTGTGGTAATATGTCTTTGGCGTCCCACAACAAGGTATATATGGCTTCACTTAGTGTGTGATCTTGCAAGTGAAAGGTCAGCTTATATAACTGATATCAGGACCCAATATCAAACTAATAGAAAGAATGAACTGTGACTCGCTGGTATTATTTGAAGTGGGTGTTTTTTTTTTTTTCTGTTACTATATTTGACTTTTTTTTAGGTTTTTAAGCGTGTTTTTTGGTGGGGGGAAAAAAGATGTTCTGGCTGTCTAGCACCCCGCTAGTGACTAGTGCGGTCTTTGTTCAGGATATAAGAAATGCTGCTTCTTGCCTGGGAAAATTACTTAAAACATAATAGGATTTCTAAGTAGTATTTCTAATACTACTTTGTATTCCTAAATTGTCCGTTCCTTATAGTTTTGGTATTACTGACAAAAACTCAATTTAAATAAAACATCTATTTTGTATTAGGCTTTGAAATTGAAAACCACTGTGAAAGGGGATGCCCCTACTAACTTGGCAACCACAAGCCTTTGTAAAAAGGAGGTGAGTGTAACCATCTGTCTGACTAAGGAGAGTTATTAGAAACTGTGACGTTCTAAATGCAATTGAGTATGGCATTGCATATCAATTCCGTGTACTGTTTATTTACTTTTGTGATTAGGTGCTATTGCAGCAAAGATGTAATGTGTAGTGTCAGAGTGATTCTGCAGACAATATCCAATAAATAAAGGATGAACCTGAAGCTAGAAGCACTTCTCAAGTTAAGAAAGTCAAAACATTTTTATATCTGAGAATAGTTAATGAAAATTCCATATTTTTCCATATGCAATCATCTTTTAATGTCTCACCAAATTTTAAACAAAATGCAGTTATTGTTTTTATTTCCAATGTAGTGTCAGATTTTTCCAGGGCATAGGGAGTGGAAGATAGAAAACAACACTCTCCTATGTTCATCTTGTATACTGTAGCATCAGAAGTGCTTGTAGAATTTCAGAGACTTCAGCTAATATTTAATATTTGGAGGAGGGGGGAGCCTTGGGAGGTAAGTAGTGAGCTGAAAAATCAGGTGCATGGGTTTTGATTCCGGTATGCCAGAAATGTAGCTTAAATTTATTAGTCTTCTGAGCCAACTGATAGGGAGAATGTTTCCTCTATAAGGAAAAAAACGAAATTCTCATATCTCAAATTTGAAAAATATACTGTTGAGTCATGCATATTGCCAAAAATATCTACATGTTATTACTTGTCACTGCATATCACATTTCATGTCTTTGTGCTCTCTATTTCCTAGTGTACTTAATATGTATACCTTATGTTACTTTGTAGCCATGGGAGTCCCAGTCTTTCTGCAGCAATTTTCCTCATGAGGTTATCTGTGCGGATTCTTGGGGCCAATCCTTGCTAGTTTCTACAGATGCTGGCATCTTGTTAATAGATGGTTAGTAAATGATCCAGTGTTTTGATGTCAATTATTTATGTATCTGACCAAATTCTTGAAAATACATGTTCATAAGCTGTTCAGGTGTCGGTAGCTCTTCACTTATAAAGATAGTTACCAATCCAAGTGAATTTATTACATTTATGTAATCTAGTTGCAAAAATTTTCTCTGCACCAGAATCAAGCCATATCGAGGAACCAATTTTAATTCAGATTTCTAAATGCGTTGTTATTTCCAATGCTGTTTTATTGACTATCTGAAAAGACTTATGAAATCAAACACAAGCCAAAGGAGTGTCTACATGTTCTGCCTGGATTTCTCAGTCCTTGATTTTACTAGTTAGCATGAAGCCAAAGGCTTATGTGACAATGAAAGCCCGATTCTTCCGTAGCAGTGATTTTTCCTGGCTTGAGTCCTTATCCTTTGTGGGCCACATAAGGATTTGTGGGCCTAAGGGATAAAGTTAGTTCTCACTGATTATTCTCAAACTTCCCAAAGGAAATATCCCTTTTATGCTTCAGTCACGTAATCTGATCCATGGCAATGATGAAACTCTCCCTTAAAGAAATATCAACTGTGATACTATAGTATAGACAGCAGATTTATGCAGGTTGTCTCACTTTCACGAGAAAAGAACAAGGCTTTTATTACAAGAATGAAATAGTTCAAAACCACTGCCTAGCAAATTGTGGAATTTTAAAGAAAATGTATATTTCCTTTTTAGATGATCAACCTTCGGTACAAGTATTTGATAAAACTCTACAAATAAAGCAGATGGATGTGCTGGAAGCTCTGGATCTTTTAATTGCCAGAACAGACAAAGGTAGGGGGAGTCCCTGTTCCTTGATTCTAATATGAATGTTCTTGACTCTGCTGTTACTTAGCAGACACAACAGTAGAAGGGAATAGTTCAGCTGTGCTTCCTAGAGGAAGAAGTGGGAAAAAATGCTATTGGTTTCAATTCTTGCAGTACTAGATTTAAACAGTCATGTTTTGTCACATCACAGAGCTGTTACTGTTTTGTTGTTGTTAGGTTTTAGAGCTTCTATTGTTTTTTTAGAGATCCTTCTACCTCTTTCCCTTTCCCCATTTCTTCTGGGCTGCTTAAACACTATTCAGTTATGTGTATGTCCCAAGGTTTTAGGCACTGCATGTTTCATGAGGCAATCATGTCTGTTAGTGGCAAGTGTACCTGAGGCTCCGTTTAGAATAAGGGAGTGCATACAACAGCTGTCACTTACAGCTGGCCTTCTTTTAAAAGGAAGGAAAAAAAACCCTAGACATGTGAGAAAGATTCATGATCTTGTTAGGGCAAACCTGAAACTGGTCATGTGGTGTATTTCTATTTAAAATTACCATGGTAGCTGCATTTTTGTTCCTGGGAAAGAAAATTGACCATGACATACACAGAAAAGATGCCACGTTCCATCCCTGGGGTCCCGTTTGAAGAACTTTCAGAGCACAAAACTATCCCAAATTCTGTAATAGACAAATGTTGTTGTTTTGTATTTGGCCGATAGTATGTAGCTTAAGCTCTTGTCAAGGCAGTGTTTCCCTTCTCTTGCAGTATATCTGGATCTGTGTCCTCATCTGTTCAGCAGCCCACATAGGCAAAAGCTCATTTGGTGGGTTCCTAAAGCCCTTTCCTAACCCTTCAGCATCACTCTGATAGGCTCTTTTGTCAGAACAGATGCTTAAAAGAAGGCTTTGCTGTCTCTGCCGTAGGAGGAGGTTTCTGGTGCATCATATTCTTTGTAGAAATTTTACATAAGGCTACGTGAAGATGATCCTCATAAACCCTGACAAAGGCAGGGTTGGTTTTCTAGTCGGCAAGTTCTGTTGCTTCTTTCTCCAAAGGGAGTAGGCTACTCCATTTATCAATTTCCACTTTTTCCTGGATTGCTGAGAAGTTTACCTATTACAGAAGAAATGTTATCAGAGTCAATGAGATATCCAAATTGACAGCAGGAACCATTTCATTAGAGCCTATTTTACAAAAGAGAGAAGATTTGTGCATCTGGCCCCATCCTTAATTGTTCTCATCCAGAGTGTACATCCCAAATATCATAGAATTTCTGCAGAAAATTAATAGCCTTCTTAATTAACTTGAATCATGTTCAGCCTTGCTACTATCTCAGCAATTCCTCTTCTTTTGCAAGAAAGTAATTTAATCTTGCCTCTTGCAACAGGAACATTTTTGGAAGAACCAAAAAGATTTTTTTGCTCATCTTTAAAAGACCTGTCACATTTTGCCTTTTCCCCTGGCAGTTTTAATTTACTTCTGATCCAGAGTTGATGCAGAAATTGGGAAGTTCTTTCTTCAGCCACTGCTTGAACTCAGCACTGCTTGGAAATCACCTGAACTGGGTTATATGTCCTTTCAGTTGTGCAAAAGGGTGGGGGGGAAATTACTTACGCTGTGACTGTTCTACCAAATGTGCTTTATTTGTATTTTTGTTTTTCCCAAAAGTCCATGATTTGAAATTCACAAAGCGAACATACACATAAAGCAAGTGCGAGATCTTTGTGTGTAACACAAAGAAAGTAGTTACATTGTTTTTGTTGTTTTTTATTACATTATATCTGTTTGTTCAGTATTAGCTGAAGTTACATTTACCCAAACTTAGGGTAAAACATGGCTCCTTTGGTATCCCTGGGATTTGCACAGATTGTGTTCAACAGGGCTAAGGCTTCATCCCTAATTTTCAATTTTTATTTTTATTAAATGTTTGTATTTCAGGAAGACATTTTTCATCCTTAAATACTGTGATATTAACAGTATCTGTCTGTCAGTGAAAATATATCTGATATGGCAAGTGAGAAAGTAGAAGCGTTAAGTAAGACATTTTTGTAAATGAAACTTGTTTGTGATGGTGTTGGTGTGAGCTTTTCAGAAGCATGGCAAAATAACCTCCACAGAATAGAATAAAAAACCTAAAAATCTAAAGGAGAATTTCATACTGAATGGTGTATTTTTAACATTAAGCAAACATAAGCAGAGCAACACATGAATGAACATAAAAGAAAACAGACATGAAAACAAAATCAGAAATGCCAGAATACAAAATCAGATACATTTGGCAATAGACATAGAAAGTAACAAGAAAACATTTTGTGAGAACAAAGAAATTGTCAGTTCACTACTCAGCCAGAGGAGAGGTGATAGGGAGTGGGAAAGGAGAAAGATACTGAGTGAGCCCGTTGTGGATTTTTAAGTGAGTAAAATGTTTTTTAAATCGGTTGGGCCTGATGAAATTCACCCTGGGATACTTGCAAAACTGGCTGAAACTATCTGAAAGGCATTTGCAATGACCTTTGAACACACCTGGAGACATTTCTAAAGATCTGAAAAGGGTAGTTATAGCTGAAGTTTTTGAAGGTTTATGAAGCTGCTAGAACAGATCACTAAATTTAGTCGTCAAACTTGTACTGTTCACTGATAAAACAGTTCACTGATACAGCAAAAATGGGGAAGATAATGAGTTAGATAAGCAACTTTTTAAGCACATACTTTAAATGCATCCTTCTGATGTACTTTAAGTGCATCAATGTGAAACAGTGGCATTTTAAGATTCGAGCAGAAAAATTGAGTATGGTATTATGAAATTGCTCATATAGGGTATAGTATTTCTGCAGCAATAATTTGTAACAGCCAGGCCTGAGATCTCTTTCAGGCAGCTCTTTTAAGCAACAAGTGTTGCTCCCACTGCTTTCTAGCATACCATACATTTCTGAGGGAGAGGAAACGTTAACAATGAAACCAGAGCTGAAGATAACACTATCAGCAAGAGCTCTTTCAGGTCAGCCTTTCAGGAGAAGAAGACATTGAAGAAGTTACCAATGCACCTGCTATCAGTGATAGCAGGATGAATTGCTTTGCTCTCCGTACTAACATTGATTAAATTTGTCCCAGTAATGAGATACAAGGCCAGTGGAGCACAGAAATTGATCTATTTTGTCATCCAAACACAGCTCTTTTCTTACAGCTTACTTTTCTGTTGGGGTGAGGGGGAAGGAGGAAGAGCGCCTTCACTGGTATGAATCAAGTCCATAGGAGGTAAAGAAAAACTGTGAAAAAGCTCAGATGATAGTCTGACAGCTTTATAGGCAGCCATAGATACCTAACACTGCAGCAGGGGTGTTTGGGAGGCCTGCAAAGCAACCAGTATCCTGAAAGAGGTGTGAAGCATCCTAGAGGACATACCTGTCAAATGGACAGAGCTCTTCTAAGCAACAAGTAACCGTGAAGGTTTATGTCTGCTGAAAGGCAGGCTCACTGTCAACCCATTGGGTTGCAGTGTGACCCGCGAGGATCTCTACCCCAGCGCCTTTTTAAAAAGCATATAAAACTAATAACTTCAGTGGGAGCAGAGGACATTATTCTACCTTAATAAAAATGCCTGCCAGA
This sequence comes from Struthio camelus, assembly GCF_040807025.1. Classification (NCBI taxonomy): domain Eukaryota; kingdom Metazoa; phylum Chordata; class Aves; order Struthioniformes; family Struthionidae; genus Struthio; species Struthio camelus. Next base: position 166,246 of record NC_090961.1, read on the forward strand.
GGAAAATTTTATCATATTTGTCATTCCCTGTTGCACGCACATAGCACGTTTACAGACGTAAGTATGTTATGTTTCAGAGAAGCATAAAGGATCCTCTGAAGTTTGCCATAACCCTCAGGGATCATCCTTGCTTTGCTCTGATTACTTTCCAACCTTCACAACAGACAACTAGATATTGAGTCAGTCATTGTCTGCCCATGGTCATCATCTTCCTTTTTATGCCTTACTCCTACGTGGGTCTTTTTCATAGTTGCCTCTTATGTCAACATAAATTTATCTTATTACTGTGTCTGGGGCTCAAAGGAGAAGTTACTTAGAAATTCATGGAAGAGACTTAAAGTGATGATACTTCATTATGTTGAAAGGAGGAGGGTCTTTTATCCTAGTCTAGAGCTTCGAAGGTGGAACAAAAAAACCTCCAAAAATGACAGTGTTGAACTTAGATGGTAATGCATACTTCCAACTATGTCTGCAGGCTCATGACCATTTTTGTGGTTTAAATAATGTCGCCACTTACATTGCCCAAAGAAAGTTCTTGAGTTTTGCTGTAGGTACACAATGTAGTGTTTTGGAATTGTCTGCATAACCAAGACTCCTTGAAAAATATCTAGCTGAAATAGTCGCTCAGCTAGGAAGACTAAACACAGCAGTTATCACTGGATGAATAACTGACTAATCTGAGGCAGAATCTAGGAGAACGGTAATAAATTTAGAATAAATTTTTCTCAGTCTTGAATAGCTGCACTTTCTATTAGGTTACAAAAACAAAGCCATCTCTGATCTCATTGCATGTGATGGTAGTCGTAAGAGTTACAGCTGATTCTAGATCAGAAAAGATGACCTTCCTTCAGCTTGTGGCAATAGCTTAAAATCAGAATTGGTTGAAATGGAAAAGGATTTTAGGGTACTATGTCATGTGTAGTTTTTTAGGTATGTGATGATGTTTGACAACACTTGCAGCACCAAGAGTCGTGCAGTAGTCTAGACCATTGTAAGAATGGATGAACAGGCATGTCCTTGATTATGTTTCTGGTTTCATAGAATTAAAAAGTTGCATTAATTTCATAGCCACTCTTTATTCCTTTCTTAAAGCAAGATACCACAAATTTGTTAGGGACCTTAGATTGACAAAAAGGGTCAGTTAGTTGCTAGACAGCGACCACAGCCATCCAGCCTTGGGTGTGAGGGTTATAATTTGCACTTGCCAAAACCTGACAGCACGCCGTGAGACTTCCTGAGCAGACAGCATCCAAAATCATTGCGTCTAGCATATAAGATGTTAGCTGGTTAAGTGCCATGGACAAGGACAATTTCAGATATGATAAGGAGATTCTCGGGTACAGTGGGAAACACCTTATAGATAGCCTTACCTCATGAAGAATAAAAAGGCTTGGGAAAAGAGCAAGCCTAATGTTACCAGGACCTAAAGCAGGGAGTAATTGACACACTGTAATTCTACAGCTTAGTTTACTTCTTGATAACTTGTTTGACATTCTAAATGGCTAATGTATGCATTATCTGTACCTTGCTATTTGTCTGACTATTAAGACTCGTCCCCACCACAGCAATCTGAATTTAGAACCTACTTATTTGAGAAATTTGCCTGTTTCTGAAATCATCAAGTTACGTTGGAATAGCTAACTGAACGCCACAAAGCAGAGTAAGTCCAAGCAGACACTGAATTGATGAGAGCAGTAATACTGAGCCTGAATATTTGATTTAGCTAATAAAGTTTTTCAGCCTTCCTTCCAAAAGGGGTGAATGCTGCTTGCCATTCTTCTTTTGTGAACTCCACAAGCACACAAGAGAGGGATTGCATATAGTTTGTTTTCTTTTAGTCCGTGTTGCCACTGAGAATTTGTCTGCTCTCTGAGTCTGATTAAGCAGTATTTCAGATTGTGGTGGACCTAAGGGATGGTTTATGTTTTTTACTCTTTATACTTGCTACAGGAAGAGAAGGTGATGCAAAGGCCAGATTTTGCCCTCATGCATATTCATGTTCTATTGGAATGAAAGGCAGCATCCATTCTGATCTTGCTTTTGAATTTACAGTAGGATCCACCAGTGGGATCGACGCTATATGTTTAGAAAGCATGTTTAATTTTGCCAGCTAATTTATTTATTTGATTTAAACTTAAGGTTGTATTTTCCACTCATCTCTATCGTTGTTGGAAATGAAGGTTTAGCTGTGACAGTAAATACTGTGTTATTTTTGCAGCTGGAATAGGCCTTGGAAGTTGCCTAAATTTTGAAGAACGGACAAAAAAAAGTCAGTTTGCATCCAGAAGGTTTTCAAACTCTGTTGCAGGTTTCATGGTACTGTGAAGCTCTGACATTGTTCTCTGCTGCAGCACCACCTGATGGGAGACTGCTACTGAACTGAAAGGATTTGGTTCCTAGAATTGCAAAGACTAGGCAGAGTTCACAAGCAGTCTGCTTATCCCCAGAGAACAATATGCTTTGTCTTAGCTCTTCCAGCTGTGCCCTGCGTGTTAGGTGCTGCTTCTCTTTGGAAATAATCACTTCAAGCCACCACCTTTTTTTTTCAACTTGTTATTTCATGGCTCTCTCCATCCTTCAGGGAAGGACTCTCGTCTCCTTGTCTTCAGACTGAGTGCTGTCCAAAAAGATATAGAAACAAAGCAGATGATAAGGAGCAAATATGACTGCAGAGAAAATAAACTGGAGAGAACAAAAGGTGCTTTTTATTATTCTTTGTTAAAAGCATCCACTAAGGTATTGTGGCAGTAGTTGCCAGAGGTTTTAATAGTTCTCTTAAAGCTGTGGTAGGTATTCATCTTTAGTTTTATTCCAGATAGTCAATTCAAACTTTGTTAAGTTTATATTTGAAAATAAGTTTGGATATAGTCCAGCATGCCATTTGAGAACTTTGTAGAAGTACTAAGTTACTTGGCAATTCCTGCTAAAGAAAAGCTCTAGATGAAAATAGATACATTGCTTTCAGAATTGAGGGGTACAAGAAGAATTATGCGGGAATGCAAGACTGAAATAAAGGTCACTGTAAGGGTGAGGCGCACTGGCAAATTTCTGTTTAAAAGTAGTGTTTAGAATAGTTTGGGTGTTGCAGATTATTTTAGTAGATGTAAGCATTTTCTGACCTGCAGCAGCAAGCTTCTTTGGAAGGCTGGAACCTGCAGAATAGTAAAAATCTATGTATTTAGTCTTTTACTTGCAAATCTTAGAGAGTAAGGGGGAAACGATGACATTTCAAAAGAGTCGTAGCCTTTTGTCTTTTTCTAGAAGATAACATTAAAATGTTGAGGGAGTTGTAATTCTGTAATGCTAAAGTATCTTAGTCATGCATCAGAGCTGCATTGTATTAACTATCGTACAAATACAAAACAAAAAAGCAAGCCCTGCCCCAAATAGTTAATCTAGAGCATTATTTCCTCAGGCTGCCATTTGTATGCCATTAATACTCACCATGGCAGTGACCTGAGGATTGTTGTGGCTATTCGGAACAAACTACTACTCATCACAAAGAAATACAATCCATGCAACAGTTTAACCAGCAGCTCTCTGCTGTCATCATCTGAATCTCCAGTAGAGGAATTCCAGTACATCCGGGTATGTGTAATCAAATCACTAATTACCTTTACAGACTGGGCAGCACTCAGCTAGGGGGATTGAAGGCAAAGGACATACGTTTTGTCTTCCTGAACCTCTGGATAGATTTAAGGTAGAAGTTGTATTATGAGGTTCCATCCTACATATTCCAAAGAAACCATCCAGATTTTTTTAAATCGGTTTCTGTGCTTACAGCACATCACTTTAAATTCATGCGGAGTACCTGCAGTACTCTTAGTAAGAACTTGAAAAAGAGAATAATTTGATTATTTACATTACAGGAAATATGCCTTTCTGACCCTCCAGTGGTTATGACACTGGTGGATGGACCTACTGGAGACAGTGACAATATGATCTGTGTAGCATATCGGCATCAATTTGATTTAGTTAATGAAAGTACTGGGGAGTCCTATAGGTTGCATCATGTTGAAGCAAACAAGGTAAGTTCTCAGCACTGAAACTAATTTCTCATAGAACCACGCTGAACGTTGTTTCTTGCAGATTTAGTGCATCTTGTGATGGCCTCTTGGAAGTATCATCTAGGGAGCTCCTCAAGTCTCTTACTTTTCACTTCTGTAACCTCTACTTTAGGGGACTCTGATGTGTTTGTTCCTTTTAGGATACTCCCAAGAGATGCAAATACAAGGTTTGACACATTAGGAAAGAGCCTGTATTTCAGACTCTGGAATATCGCTGTCAGCAGAAACACAAAGCCTTCTTTCTCCTTTCTTAGTCAATAGTTTACTTTTTGCTTTTTCTTTATAGTCTCAGTGTTTTATTTTTTAAGAAATTGCAGCACGATAAACTCATTTGTTGGCCACCAATCTCTCATTCAGCTTTTCACTTTTGCATGTACTAAGGCTGAGCTATTTGTCTGTAGCTTTTAGATCTATTTAAGAAATTGCTGCCCAATCCACTAAGAACATTAAGGAAAAGAAAAACTGCATTGATATTACTGTTACGGTGACTGCATCTTTCTAACTAGGATTTAGGGCTGGGGATTTAAGTAAATGTCCTAATTTTCAGGAGAGAGTTCCAGTATTTCCTGCTGCTGGGAAGATGATGCTTTTCAGCATCTCTAAAGTCAGATAATTTTAATTGCTTCTAAATATGGATGTGGCCATCTAACTTTAGACACAAAAAATGGAATATTTTGCACAGTTAAATTTTTTTTAATGACTCTTAATGAGATCAAGGGCTAATCTTTTCATCTGATGGTTCTTGTTGGTAGCTGTTGTTGTTTTTTTTTTTTTTTTTTAAATTGTCTGTATTTTTATTCAGATTTGATGATGAAAATGTTTGGTACTCCTGGCATGGGCGATGCAATGTAAACTTCTCCACAGCACTGGAAATCTGTCTTAAACCTGATCAGGAAGAACTACAAGTAAAGAATGGGGGCGGGGAAGAACTCTCCCCCTCTGCCCTCTTCTGCTCTCCAGTAACCCTCATTTCCTTTGAGAATACAAATAAAGCAGACAATTAATATGAGGTGCGCGAGTGACTTCTGTGATGTTGATATGGAATGCCAAATTATTGCCACAAGTCACAAAGCAGAGCAAGCTTTCAGTCACTGCGAAGGATGGGTCAAAATGTATTTGGTATAAATATGTAAACTTCCAGGTCTGTTTAACAAAATTCTTGACCTATGCAGTCATCCTAAATCAAGAGGTGAACGTGTAGGCTTATTTTGTAAAGGAAGGCCAAAGAGCTGCTGTTCATGGATTTAATCCCTTCCTTCTCTCCATGGTCAAAGAGTAAATATTGTGATCTGGGAAGTGCTTGACTAATCTGATCCTATGTTTCTAATGATTTGATATGTATTTGTATTTTTTTAATTATGTTCACCAAGAAGACCTCATTTTCTGAAAGGATACCCTACTCTCCATTAGTGTTATGAATTTCTTAATTTAACTGTAAAAGACAAATAACAGTGTTAAAGTGTGAGAATTTATGTAGCCTATGCTGGTATGCATTGTAGTTTATCCAGTGACATTTTTCAGCTTCTAAATTCAACCTACTCAGTAATTCTTGAAGTACATCCATATCGATCTCTTTAAGTGTTAGTGGTTTTGATCCAATAGTTGATGTTTCTGGTCATTTTGCTAGTTGTGAGATGCTGTGGAGCTTTTTTGGATTTTGCTTTTTTAAAAACTTTCTTATTAGTATTGATATTTTTGGCATAGCATGTAGACTCACATCTGTCCTGAAATCACCCCATTTCCCAGCATTCTTATTACTAAATGAGTTATGTAAGTTTTAATCATTTTATAATGTAAGTATAGTCAGCATTGAATACAAAAGAAATTGATTTTCATCCTAAGAAGCATCCTGACAATGAATTCCAAAAGAGGCTACATTTGGAAAATGGCATTTTTTATCTGTAGTTTTGTACATCCACCCACTGATAGCATTGCTTTTTAGTCAAAACCTGTTTGTAGTAACCTCAGTATCCTGTCTGTCCATCCATTACCCTTGCCCGTTATCGTTGCAGGTTAATTTTGTTGCAGCTATTGATGTATATGAAGATGGTGAAGCTGGGCTACTATTATGTTACAACTGTAAGTATTTAGGGAAGACTGAAAATGGTATCAATATCTCAATCAGTATATGTAATTCCTGTTTTTGTCAGTATAGTCTAGATATGTATTTTAAAATAAATCTCACTGTTTTATTAAAAGATTTTCAACCTATGTTCTTTTCAGTTTAAATGCATATCACAGAGACTAGAAATAGAAGTATTATTTTTTTGCAAGCTATGCTAAATTTGGAAATGTTAGCTGTGCGGTTTTAATTTCAGTTATAGAAATATGTGTCCAAATGTTTATAGACGTTACCACTTTATTCGTGAAAATCCTATTACTTCAGATCTATCTCATTCTTACTAGGTGTTTCCAAGACATGTACAGTTTATCATTCCTCCTGTTTTCTTCTTTTTGCTGTCCCATTCTGTTTTTGTGCTTTGTCTTCCACCCTATTTCTTTGTGCTGTCCCATTCTTTCATCATAGATCTCTCAACCTCCTTTTGCAAAAAGGCCTTGGATACAGCACATATGCTCCTCCCTGCAACGCACATGTACTTTTGCTTTCAATCCTCATGAAAGTGGAAGCTCTCAGCATGAAGCAGCCTTTGTTAGGTGGTGCTGAAGGACAAGGCGCAGCTTGCTGTATTCCAGAAGGCATGTCCTATTTGCCTTTACAAAGTGAGCGTCGATGGAGACAGGATAAATGTGCCTGTGTTCCAGCACTGGCTGTTGGACTGGTACTGCAGAGCAGGATTAAAGCGTCTCTAAACTATATATCCCTTTATGCTCTGTGAGACCTCATTGGTTCTGGTAGCTTGCCATATCCTAGCTGGTTCTGTTTCACTTGGTACTGCATCAGAACTAATAAGCTATCTGAGAGAGCATGGTGAAGACCCACAGCTATATTTCTGTGCAGAATCAGTTCCCCTCTACTAGACCTATCACTGAGCCAGAGCTCGCAAACCTACCTGATCTCAAAAGTACTCTCCGGTTACTGCGCAGGCTTGCACTGAATTCCTATTTCTAGGACAGTGTCAGGGAAACCTACATTTGTTCTTTGCGGAGTCTCATAATTGTCAAAGTATCATCGTAGAACAAATATGAAAACACAGGATTTGCCAGTGTCCTAAGTTTGTGTTTAGAAAAAAGATCTTCAGTACGTTTCTGGATTTAAACTTAGGCTCAGTCTAAGGACATCAATTACAGAAAAAATAGAATTTTGTCTAAAAAAGTAGAGCTGTAAGAAAGAAGGAAGAAAGTGAAAAATAGAGTAGCAGCAACAGCATTAACCAATGGATATGTGGCACATAAGCTCTAAGTATTTCCGTATTTGAGACACTGATAGATGTTCACCTGGAGCCCCCAATACATTCATCTGAGCTTGTCAAGAACAAAAGATGATTGTAAGGTTAACTCCTTATTAAGGTTTTACTTTGTTTGCTAACATGGCATCTCAGATTCTGAATTCTAATGGATATTTTATCAACAGTAATGCACGTGTCTAGAGAAAAATCTGTTGGTAATGGACAGTTATGTTCCCCATCACCTAGATGCATCAAATAAAAATTCAGAATTGCATTCCAAACAAGTTGTATAAGCCAGAGAGTTCATGTTTGACCGTTATTTTCTGAAAAACCGCACCTACAGCGCCTAAGAAATAGGTACATGAATTATATGATTGATGAAATCTTTGCATCTATAGTATCCCACATGTATTAATGGTCTTCAAAGAACGTGAACTGTGCTAGCATATGGTTGCTTGAAGGGCAGTTCCTTCTGGCAGAGAGCTACACCACTGCTGACATTGCTTTCAGACATTTTCCTGCCTATTCTTCTACCCACAGACAAGGTAAGGAAGTGACTGGTGAAACAGAAGAATACTTATTTCATGAAATATGCCAAAATATTAAAATGTAGGTTCACGGAATCACAGAATAGTTGGTATTGCGAGGGATCTCTGGAGATCATCTGGTCCAGTGCCCTTGTGTGCCTCACCAGTGCTTAGCAGAGAGGAAGGCTCACCTCCCTTAACCTGCTGGCAATGTTCTTCCTTCATGCAGCCCAAGATGCTATTGGCCATCTTTGCCATGCGGGCACCTTGGTGGCTCGTGTTCAGCTTGTTGTCCATCAGGACTCCCAGATCCTTCTCTGCAAAACTGCTCTCGAGCTCATTGGCCCCCAGCGTATACTGATGCAAGGGGTTACTCCTCCCCAGATGCAGGCCTTGGCACTTCCCTTTGTTGAACTTCATGAGGTTCCTCTTAGCCCGTTTCTCCAGCCTGTCAAGGTTCCTCTGAATGACAGCCCAACTATCTAGTATATTTTGATCTTTCAAATGTTGAGTTCACAAAGCATGTTTTCCCTATTACCTACATAGATATAGAGGAAGTTCTACATAAAATATTTGATTGTATCTATAACCCATACTTCTGCAAAATCTACCTATAAGGTCAGTGTTTGTCATTTGCAGTGTAAGGTGATGGATTTTTTCTTTTTTCTTTTTTCTTTTTTTTTCAGATGTTTGTCAGTATAGAAAGGTGTATCCCCTTAATGGAGGTTCTCCACTGATCCAGCCATCAGCTTCCGACTTCCACTTTAGCTGGAATCAAGTTCCTTATGCTGTTGGTAAGAAGATATCATCATATTTCTTTTTACTGAATGTCTGTTTTTTTCATTATATTTAGGCTTGCACTTAGTTGTTAGAGGAGTTACAACATGTTTACCAGGAATAGGCATGTTGCATTCATCATGCCACTTCAGCTAAGTTTCTGCATATGATATTTTTCAAAAGTGGAGCCTTGGGGCCAAATTCTTCCTTGCTAAACTTTTTTCTTTGGTCTTTTTTTCTATTTTTCATTTTCCATTCAGTCTACCTGCTGCCGGACACAGGGAGTGCAGTTTTCTTCTGGCTTGATGTAGCTGAAAGTCCATCAATGTGTTAGAGAATATTTGTCACAGGAAAGGGAGATGACAGATACTCAGGAACAGTTTTCATGGAGCATCTGAGAAACATTTACATTAATAATTTTTCCTTGCTAAATATTTCTTTTCATTGCAGTTTGTGCTTTCCCTTATATTCTTGCCTTCACTACTGATTCCATCGAGATCCGGTTAGTGGTGAACGGGAACTTAGTCCACACAGCAGTTGTGCCTGAACTTCAACTTGTAGCATCAAGGGTAAGACACAAGAAAAGCATGTTTGTATTTGTAAGATGTTGGAATCTAATTCACAAAAAAGTTGGTGCAGTGAAAAAAAGAACCGAAACAAAACTGAAACATTTGTTACTTGATGCGTGGTAACTGCTCATATGTGCACTCTTACTTCGTACCAAGTACAAAGAGAATCAGAATTTATCTCGCTGTCTTTTATTATTCCCAGTAATCCAGATCTGAGGTATTTGATTGTTTAAGGGGCAAAAGCTGTCTTCCGCATCACAGGAGGGTTCATTTATGTTGGGTAATCTTTCTGTGGTCAACCATGGTTGACTTGTCAGTGATACTGCAGCAATGGCTATAGGAAATAATGGACAAACATTTGATTTTTTATTCAACAGTTGAATTAGAAAGTCTGCTGTACTAATGATGAGTTCTTTGTCATTTCAGTCAGATATTTATTTTAAAGCTACTGCTACAGTAAGTGGATCATCTAATAGCAGTTCCAAGGAAATGAGTTCCAGAAGTTCTCCTCAAACACCGATAGTGTATGAAATGCCAGAATGTCCTCTTTCTTCTTTAGAAGGTAATATGGTTTCCAGGCAGGTAGAATGATGTTCTGAGATCATTCCAAGAACGACCACATCTTAATGCAGCCGATCTTTAGTAAATGAAAGTGAATCAGGTAGATTTTGAGTTCATAGCTGAGTCCAGAAGGTAGACATTTTCTGTTTATTCACAAATCTGAAGCACCTGGCTGAGCTTTTTCCCCACAGTATCTCCTCTGAATGCGTGACAGCACTGCTTTGAAGAAATCATTTCTGTAGGAAGGGATGAGTTAAATTTCAGTAGCTGAATGAATCTTTGGCAATATAGCCAAGACTAAGACTGCAAAAAGAGATACTCGGTTGTGGGAAGACTTGAGACTTCACGCACACCATTCATTTCATTTAAGACCAGCTGAACTATCACTGGATGATTAAAGCTCTTTTGCAAGCAAAGAGTAAGGAGTTGTTCTAGCTGGAAAAGAGTTTGCACAGTCAATTTAAGGTAATACGATCTGTGAACAATCAATCAAATGGGGAACAATAATGGAGAAACAAGGGAACATCAACTAGATAACGCAAGGTGTATGCATCTCTTACTTATATCCGCTGTGCCCTCTTGGGAGAGGGGGGAAGGAGAAAGGAATCATAATTTTAATTTTTAAAAGGCAGTGATATTGGATGGTAAATTATTTTTTTCTAGGAATTAGGCAAACACACAGTATTTTATGTCACCTAAGAAGAGGAGCCATAATTTAAGTGATTTAAGATCCAGGCTCCAGTATTCCCGCGTTCTAAAATATGTGGAAAATCTTTGCACAGAATGCAAAGTTATGTCTTGTAGTCAAGAAACCCGCCTCAGGACATGGAAATTTCATTTTACATTTCCACTGCCAGTTCATCATGTCACCAAGAGTCAGTCTTTTCCTCTCTAAGCCAAATGGCCAGGCTGCAAAATGTAGTTGTATTTTTTTTCTCCTCCTAGCCTGTTTATATTGAAAGGTCTCTGGGGCAAGAAAGGTCTTTGTTATTTGGATTAAAAATCATCTCCAGCACAATGAAGTCTGTATAACTTTTCATTTGTCAGTATTAAGAACCATTACTATTGTGGAAGTGTAACATTCTTTTTTTCCTTCTATGTTTCAGGTGATGTTCCATGCAAAAACCTGTACAAAATTCCTCTCAGTAATCTGGTTGGGCGGAGCATTGAACGACCTCTGAAGTCACCTTTGGTTCCCAAGGTCATCACTACTCCGATATCCAGTGGCTTTGCTTCTATTCCTGTTACTCACTCACTATCATTATCTCGTATGGAAATTAAAGAAATCGCAAGCAGAACACGTAAAGAATTGTTGGGTAAAGTCCCCTCGTTCTTTAGCGTATATATCAGTTACCAACTACAACATTTTTAATCTTTGGACCACCACAGACAGATTTCTGATGTGCACAAATTTCTGTACTCGCAAATATGTACTACAAACAAATGAAACTGAGAAAAACTGCTTATTTGCCAATAGCTTAGCTAGTGTCTAGTTACATGCTAGGTCTGATATTATTAACCAACTAGAAACTATGTAGTTACTAATAGAAACTAATGAGAGAGAGAGAGAGAGAGAGAGATCTTAATATCTTCATGAATATTTAATTTTCTTTTGAGAGTATTAAGTCTTTTATTCCTTTATTGAGGCCTCTTGGATGAGCCAATTCCCAAGACAGAAGGCCCACAGAAGCAAAAAAAGGTTCCTCGAAGACAGTCAGACCCCAAGCAGGGAGCAGTAAGATCAACTAGTAGTGACAGGTAAATATACTGGCTTGAAAAAAGAACCTAAGTTAGACTATAAATGTTTTCAGAATTGAAGACTATTCTTCAAACTGTTCATGCTTGTCACGATGGGCTAGGGCCTCACTGAGACCTCTGTATGCTAATGTGAATTTCATACTAATGTGTATGATTATCAGTATCTGAATATCAGTATTATTTAAGTTATTACACTTTCTGCTGAAGACATGTTATAAGCAAAACAAGGCTAAATGGGGTTTTGTTGGGGACCTGCTGCAGCGCCTGTCATTAGGATCTGGACTACTAGATCTGCATTGTGCAAACTCACTTACTCTTTTCTTCATATATTCCTACCTTACCTCTGCCAAAACAAAATTACAGAGAGAGGCACAGTAGCATTTATCTGTATGGCTCTGCTCACCTGGTCTCCTTGCCATTCTGCTGTTTTCACTCTTTTCACAGCCCGCACTTGTGCAGAGTAGAGACAAAACTTAGCCAGCGTACAACAGACTGAGATACTTTTCGTTAATTTGCTGCAATTTAAAACTATATTTGATTTGTTTCAATATTTGGAAAGGATTTTTTTGGAAAAAAACTTTTATCATTAGCTTTTGGGAATATTCAGATGTTTATAATAAATTTTATGTTTTAACTGTGTTCTGCTTACGTGCTGGGCAATATGAGTGGTTACTGACGTACAGTTAAAGAAAGAGAGAGAAACTCAGTTTCAATGGTGTTCTGTCTTTCGTACAATTTGATTTTATCCAGAAATAGCCATTTATCCTACTTGCTCTGATCTGTATTTTTTTAGTGACCTTTGTCTTCCTCTTTCAGGATAATCTCAAGCTCTTCTGAAAGCAATGCTGAAAAGCGTCATCTTTCCACTAGTTCAGATCCTGATACTGTAGCAAACAGAGAGGAGAGTCCACCGTCTAGCTGTGCTTTTCAGCTGACTTCTTTTTATGATGAAGACATCATTGACTTGAAGTGATAATAGTCTTAAAACCTTTCTTCTTTCCTTTACCTTTTCTTATAATGCTGTGAGCTGTATAGGAATGTCACAAACACTGCTTCTATTGATAAAATGTGGCTGGAGGTATTGGTGATTAATCTTTATAGAACTCATGTTGTTCCGGCTAGCTCAGCCTAACTTGGTGATGCTTACATCCTTGACATATAGATGGTTTTTTTTCTTGGTTAATGAACCATTACTCTTTGTGGCATTCAAAAGGTAGGTAATCAATGAGAGCACTAGCCCGAAACTGAGTGAAATAAGAAGTAATACTTCTGAACTTCTTATATTTGAAATATCTGAATGAAATTAACATTTAGCTAAGTTAATTGCTGTTGCTAGTATTATGAGTTGTTTTACAACAGTGTGCCATGTAGGAAGAAGAAGTGGGTAATGCAAATCGTTCCTTTTGTTTTTTTAACCTTAAAAAAAAAAAGGCATAGGCAAGGACTTTCCAAACAGTGCAGTTTGTCTTTGAAATGATGCAGCTGTGTTATGTTCACTGAAGAATCAAGGATGTTCTATAAAGATCAGGTAAGATATGAACATGCTGCTTTCTTTGCACTGACCTATCCGTGCACATTTTTTAAAAGAAACTTGAAAACTGTTTTGGCATTAAGAATCCTTGAGCAGGGAGACTCTTTATATAAAATAGAAACTTTCAAAATATTCCTTAAAAATTGAACGTCAAAGAAATATTTTGCTTCTCCATCCGCTGGAATACTGTTCCTGTAGTGCACCTACAGATTTTCCATTACAGGCAGAAGCCAACACTTGATTTCCTTTTTGACTACACAAGGATTCCTATGCAGGCATCAGAATTAGCTGTTGTCTGTTCTTGCATTAACAGTGTAAGTCTTTGCTCCAGCTAATTGTATTTTTCTAAGCGGATCCAGACTGAAGTTTCACTGCTAAGCAGCTAGTTTTCTATGATGAAATGGTCATATAAGATCATTTGTTATGTTAAAGGACAGAATTTCATCTTTAAGGAGTGATTTCTTTTTTTTTTAACCCTTTCCTCTATGCCAAAAATCAATTTTAAACAGTATTTGAAAGGGTTAACGTTTTCCATGAAAATGTGATGCTTCCAGGCTTTTTATATATGAAGATTTTAGCTTTAGTAGCAAGTATTTCTTGCTCTATACTTAGAAATACTTCTGCTGTCTGGACTTATTTTGTAGTATCATTCCTGTATGATTATTTTCTTTTCTGTCCAAGCATGACTATCTGGAGAGTTGTGCCTTTTTTTTTTTTTTTTTTAACTTCAGTCTGTCTGAATGTAAAACTGTTTTTTCAAAGTATTATTATATGTAATGGTTTAATTGCTCCACCTAAGAAAATATGCAAGGCCTTAATTGAAAGGATCAGTTCTTATTCTCAACTGTAATGGCTGATCAAGGGAAGAAGCAATATTTTCAAACAATAATTAATCCAGGAGCAGAAGCAGTGTTAACCAATGGCTGCTATAGTTTCAGGATTTTTTTTTTTTTTGCACCCATAGGTGTTTGGGCTGTACCTTAATAAACATCTGAAAGGAAATACTAGCTTGAAGTCTTTGCAAGAGGTTGTAACTTTTTTTTTTTTTTTTGCGAATGTTATTTCTATATATTGTATTCATCTATCCTGTCCTATTTATCTGGTCAGCTAAGGCTGGAAAAAAAAATCAATCTGAAAGTATCACATGTGATGCTTAGTTTTGCTGGAAGTTGTAAAAACATCTGTGAACTCATTGAATCTACTTTAGGGAGCACTACTCACACTAGAATAGGTTTAGAAAGCAGAAGCATCACCTTCTCTTTTCCATAAACTGAATTCTCAGTATAGTATTTCACTTCTGTTGTGTGTTTTTGAAGACCGTACCAGTGTGTTGCAAAACTCAGGCTTTAGTTCAGATAAAATTTTAACTGGAAATTTGCTTTGCATTGTCAGAATATTACATATATTGTGGTTGTTTACTCCTGCTATTCTGGCATGACTAATAGCTTAGTAGCAGCTGAAGCAACATAGAGCGTTTAAAACTTGTTTTTGAAGAACTTGAGGCGATACATATTTAGGTATGCAGAAAGGCCTTGGAGATGGAGCACTAGACATATCAAGAAGAGTGGAGAAAGCTTGACAAGATGACCCCCCCCCCCCGGATGCGTATGGCTGCAGCATTTGCATCATAACCAAGGCATGATTATAGTCAGAGGGGCTCAGGAAGGCAAGTTATTTTCTTTGAGCAGAATCAAAACAGTGGCAATAAAGCGTTGCCCAGAATTTAAGCATCTGCAGTATATACACCAATACACATACATGCATACACACAGATGGATGGACACGTATATACACACACACACACGCACACACAGTCTTTGCCTATATATACATATGTCTGTCTATAACAGCAGCACTGTTGACAGCCAGCAAATATTAACAAGCAGTAAAAGAATTGAAAAAGAGTGCTGCTAAATTTTGAATGCTTAAGGTTGCCAAAAAATGATCAGACTGAATACATGGTACTTATCTCGAACAGGATGTTGGAATAGTTTGAAGAGGGAAGCCTGGATTCTGTCAACTGGCTTTTTTTTTTCTCCTAATCCTAATTTTATGCTGTAACTTAACTTACTTAATGTTAGCAGGTCACATTGATACCTTCTGGTCCTAAAAGACTACTACTCATATAGGACAGACAGGATCTGAACACTGAAAAAAATTTTACCTGTCTTTATTCCTAATGTATGCAGTTAAGTGCCTTAACAAGACTGTCACTTCTTGAGTTTTTGCTTCTATAATTAATCAGCATGGCTTGCAGGCATGTGGGGCTAATATCAGACCTATCAAAAGGACATGGGAAGGGGTCAGGTGACATTACTTTGGCTATATGACTCCCAGAGATGGTAGCTGAGGCCTTAGGGCAGTGTACATGTAGCTATTACATATGACTGTAGGAGAGCAGCCTGGAGTGTAAGTAGCCGGGAGAGAGAGCACAGTAGCGATGTTCCAATTTTGTTGTGACACAAGCCACTAGAACCAAATTCCATAGAGGACCTTAATCACATTTGTCATACCTAAAATAGATTAGTGCACAATCGTGTGAAACTGCTGGCACAACTGGACAAACAGCCACTGTCCAAGGATGTGGTTTCTGTGGGTTAACAGCCTCAGGCTGTGCCATGAGTTACATGCAGTACACATTAATTTTATGAATGTTTGAAAAATGAAACTAACAAAACTCTTCCTTCTAAGGAGAGATAAAGACACAAGTGCAACTTGGAAGGGGTAGGTGCTATCAAGGCCAAAAGGCAGAAATATAAACACTAGAAAGAATGGATGCATGTGACCAATACCTTCAATTGCTTGTTTTGCAAAGAAAAAGTGGTCTGGTTCTGATTACAGCCCTTCCTGAGTTTGGGGCATTTAATTATTGCTGTTTTTAAGTGCATAACATAGAGCATGCAAGTAGCAGCCAGAATGAGTAGTGTGCCCGTACAAGACTATTTATAAACACCTGTAAGCCACACAAATAGGTCTCATAAATATTTGTTACTGCCTGCGAGATTCAAATGAAATATTGAGTACTAGGCCATTGTGTAACTATTTAAGCAGTTCTTAGTATGGTGGGGCCCAGTCAACCATTTAGGTAGGACCCACAGGAAGAGCAACGCTATGGCCTAACCTGTTACATATGCTCAAAGTTGCTGCTCCTGCCATTTACTTTCTGCTGTTCTGCCAGTACGTTTATGTAGGATAAGCCACTTACTTACTTTCATGCTAGTACATGGTTTCCCAAAGGTGTGCATTTATAACTTGTACTTTCAGCTGCAGGTGCTTTCCCAGCCAGCTCTGCTGGGTTTTTCCTGCATTTGGGACATACTTTTTTTTTTTTTTTTTAATGTTTGTGCTGTCTATCACAAGTTTTAAATGAATAAAAGTACTAAGAATCTAACATAACTTGAGCTGAAAACAAACCATCCCATTTGCAAATGAAAAGGTGTTGCCGTACCACTTTTGTTGCTGTCTATGTACGAAACTAAGTACCTTACTAATACCATTGTTAACACTTTGGTGTCACAGTTCATATGGCCAGTGTCCGTCAATTATGTTAAAGCAGTATTTTCTAATAACCTGCCTAATTTTTATGAGGGCATAACCTATATGCTGAGAACTAAAGACCTAATAGTAATGATACGGAAAATGTGACAGGCTGCAGCAAACATTCATACTAGCATGCAGGAAAGGAAGTATTTTTACTGTTAACATATAGGAGAGCACAGTAACTTTGCCAGGCTGCACAATACCTAGCTGCTTCACTTTGCTGCTGACCTGCAACTGACTAACTACTGTTTGCTACTTAAAAAAATTACATTAAGACATGATTTGAAGAGAAAAATTTAAGAGTATTTTTTGCATATTTATTTATAGCTTTGTTAGGTATTTATCTGGTTGAATGAAAATGTTGTCTCTAAAGGTTTGTACAAAAAGTGTTATCAACTTGAAATGTCAGTTTTAATGAAGTCTTTGAATGTTAGCAGATTGCTTTGTACTTTAATAATTGCATATTGTTAAGACTGTTGCTAAAATTTCTGTGATGAAAAACTATCTACCACCACTTGTCTTAAAAATTGATGTATTGCCATTGTTTTTAATGTCATATGACAGCGTGTATGTTTTGTGTTCTAGATGTAGTATCCCACAGAGACATTCCTATCACAGCTAGAACTGTTTTAAGAAGTGCAATGTATTACCTTTCTGCAGTGGTAACAGACACCATTTATTCCTTCATATATAATAAACAATAAATTTGACATCACTTACTTGTTTTGCACTTGCAGGACTAATTACTTTTCTAAACTCGGTTCATTAAGCAACAGAAATTAAAAGGGAACAGGTAGTATGGACCTAGGGTAGACAACCCTGGATTACTGTTTCCACCGTTTATACTCTGTAGAGACTTGTGTTTCAGAGGATACAATTCATTTATGCAAGTGCTGTTTCACACCAATGACATTAGTATTTGAGGCCTGACCATAACACATCATTGACAGGACCATATCCAGCATCTGTGTGGAGTTGGCAAGAGTCTCCAGCGGTCTTTCAGACTTTCAGAAACCTCCTTTAGTTGCAGAACTGTGCCCCTTAAATTGACACTGCAAAAGATAGATATATTTTTTTCCCTTTGCAAATGGTACACACTCATTCTAAGAGTTGTGTTTTTTTTTTTTTTTTCCCCCTCCTTAAGACCTCTGGAAAAGAGATACTTTTGACTCAATTCTGAAATATATTGTGGTGAAAGCTAAACCCTTTCTCATAACTTAAATTCATTCCTAGCTAACTTGTCATTCATAGGAAAAAACTGTCTGGCAAAATTTAAAACCAAACAGTAGTTACGCTTTTGAAGATGCTTCACCCTGGAATAGCTCTTAAGACAGGACGTCAACTACTGTCATTTCTTTAAGCAAAATGAGCTGAAACTTACTTTGCTGATACAACAGTTTCTGTTGACATGTCCTGAAAAACAGGGACATGCATCAGCTGCTACCTGGAAACACAAGCCCAAAGAGGCTATTCATGTTACTACAAGATCAGACAAAAGACCCTAGCTGCCTTCAGTCAGCAATGAGATTCTGCTTTTGTCCTGCTATACGGATCTTAGAATAAATCCCACACCAGAAGTATAGCAGCAATGGTCGTCTTCTGTAATTTTTCCCCTCTTTTCATAAAGTTTTCAGTGAGAGAAACTTGTTTAAGGCCATTCCAATATTTACAAACATCATGCAATCGCGATGCAACCACAGAGTTAGCAGCTGTTACACAAGTATGGTAATTCAGCTGTGCTAGCTCAAGGCAGCTTTTTGAGGTCTTGATGAACTTACAAACTCCAGCATCTCAAAAGACAGCTTAATGCTAATACACATGAAAGCAGAGCCTTCATATCTAGTCAGGATAAAGACTTCCATGGTCATTATTCCATGGTCAGAAATCCCAGACATGCAAGCAGGTCCAAAAAAAAAAGTCATAGTAGGCTGAAGTTCACATTACCTAGGCTATGTCATTAATTTCTTCTCTGTAGCATATGCCATAAAAGAAGTCAGCATCACATGTGTACTGGGGCAAAGGAATTAAATTTTGCAAATTTAGATCTTTATTTACATCTTCCCCCCCCCAAAAAAAAAAAAAAACTCGCCAAAACATTTAGCGTTCTTGCCTGTTCATTATATTCAGTCTGGACCAGGTGAAGGGAACACAGGAACTAGGGAAAAAGAATACGTCCAAGACCTGTACAAGTGAGAATGTGTACTACAATTAATAGGCAGAAATGCTAAAGTGTGTGCACATTCCCTTTTTTTTTTTTTTTTTAATAAAAATCAGATTTTTTCTCAAATCAAATTGTGTCACTCAGAAGTCTGCCAAGTGATGCAGATAGTTTTAACAATGGTACCATAATTCATGATACAGAAGTTTCGTATCTATATAAGAGCCTCAGGTTTAAGATCTTCTGAAGTAGGCTTCAATTTGTTCCAGGGTCCGTCCTTTTGTTTCAGGAACATAAAAGGCTGTAAAAATTACATTCATGCAACAGAAGGCAGAGAAGAGCCAGAATGTGCCACAGGACGTTAAGAAATTCTAGAGAAGGGAAAAGAGGAAAAAAGAAATTATAATCAATACTGCAGATCTAGCTCTGTATTGCTAGAGAATACTGTGGCCCAATGTTCTCCCAGGAGCATCTTTAATAAGCTCCTGATTGTAGTTTATGATGCTTACTACAAGATCATGAAATTCCTTGGTTACCAAGAAGGCCATAACCCAGTTTGTTAACACACAAGCACCGCTGGAAATGCCTCTAGCTTTAAGTGGGAAAATTTCAGACATCACCAGCCACGGGATGGGACCCCAGCCAAGGGCAAAACCTGCAATTACAAACAGAAGAGAATAAATGCAAGTTAAACATATTGTAAAGAGAAAACTGAATGATACCCACATTAGTCAAGTAAGGAATATGGTTTTCACTGTGATTCTAGAAACCCAATACATCTGAGGAGACTAATAAGCTATTTTAAGGACAGCACTGTAAACAATGATGCACTTTATGTCAAATTATTTATAAAGGTGTTCTTATCAGGCAAAACTTCTTACTAGAAGTCTCTGAAGTGGTAGACTTCAAAATTAACTTTTTGTCTAACTGCAGCTGCCTCGTACCATCACAGAACTCAGCATGGCTCACATGCTCCCACAGCCTGATTTTGATTAATGACTGTAAAGCAATTCAACCTGAGCAATTCCTACTTACTACTAGCCCAAGGAGGTATAAATTGATTTCCTAGGATATTGGCTTAACTACTTAATTCCTAAGCTCTACCACCAGGGTTGTGTCAGCCCAACTTTACGTTATACACTACAAAGCTCTGTTGAAGACAAAACTCATTTCTAATGTGACAAACTTGTTACATTCATCAGAAGGTTTGTTTTTTTGTAATCTCTACTAAGAAGCCTGTCCCACTTACCCGCAACAAAGAGCCCTAGGCTCACTACAGCGAGCCAGGATAGGTTGCTTTCTGTTCCTGGGGCTACTGTATTTAAAAGTAGATCAGGATGTGATGAGTTGTTTGGATTTGGAAGGACCATTTTAAAGTAAAACCCAAACAATGCAGTACTGAGAGCCATGATGATCCCTGAAAAAGTAAGCAATTACCAAATTGTCATTGATTGTCACTTGAGCACTCTTTTGAGAGAGAGAACACAGTTGGTCAGACAAATATAAGGTTTGCAGGCCCTGGCAGAAATGTTTCTTACATGATAGTGTTCTTAGGAACAAACACTGGACTTGACAAAATTGAAAAATCCCAGACATAATCATTCTAAGTGCTGTCAAGCACAATATAGTCTTGACAGCAGTCATTACTATTGACTTGAGTATGCAGCAAAATTGTATCAAACAATTAATTTTCTCTAGCAAATTTACTTGATAAGTTAAAAAATATGTTACTGAATAGCACAATGTTCCATGAAAATAGCAGCAGATATGGAAAAATGAAGGTATTACTTTGAAACGGCCACTTGTTGCTAAGCCAGATAAGAGTATTTATTATGATAGTGAATCTCTTACACACAAAGATGATCAAGAGTATTAAGAACTGTCTCAGTAACATAGCTAGTTCAATGTAAAAACTTGCCTAGTAAGATGACAAAAAGATAGCAAAATGTAGTTTCAAGAGGTCTCACCTACAACGTGTATATGAATCTCCTGACTAAGGAGATAGCTCCTAACTAATCTCCTACTCAAAATCTTTTTAGTCTGAGCATGATGATTTCCCTCTTCTGAATCACAGTTATTTCAAATTATAGAGCAAGCTACCTAAAATGCATACATTATAATACTTAATCCCCTCAGTTAGGGCACTTTTTGTTACTATACATAAAATTACATTTCTTACTGAACAAAATTCAGTAACATCAGAAAGTTTAGACTCCCTTAAAGATCTGACATATTAACGCTTAATCCAAACTGTGTAAGTGTTTTTGGCATGCTACTTGACTCGTTTTCCTCAGTCTACCAGACTCATTAGAAAAATTATCGTGAAAAGGATTAGAACTACTAGTTCATAAATGCATTATTTACATTTAGTTTAGTCAAGACTAACAGCTTTAGGTAAAGACTGAAAATACCCAACAGGAAAACCTAGGATTCCACAGTGACTCTTAAATTTACATGCAACACAGAAACTCTCTCCGCTTGGCCAATTATGCTGATTAAAGCCCTGATTTTGTATAGCCTTTAAGATATGACTACGTTTTACCAGATATGTAAAGCAGTACTTTTCGTCCAGTTTTATCTATGATAAGCGCAGCCACTGCAGTGAAACATACTTGTATGGAACCCACAACAACGGAGGCCATTCTGCTGTCCTGAAATAAAGAAAGAGGTAGGGAGAAGGATTCACTATTCAGATGGATAAGAGGATCACTTATCTGACATTACAAATGCACTTTTCTTGAATCTGGGTCAAACTGTGCCACAGGACTTACCAAAGGGGAGGGGGAGGGAAAAAAAGCAATAGCAGCAGATACTATTAGGATTTTATTTGAGGTCATTTAAATGAATGACAACAGTAAGAGGAAAAAACATTGACAGTTTACATAACATACTGATCATTTAATAAGCTTTACAAGAAGCCACAACTTCTCCCTGTAGTTGTACTTTCTCTGAAGCAGAGGATTTGCAACTGTAATTAACAAAAAAAAAAAAAACTCTACATACAAAGATGAGTATAACAAAATTTTTGTACCAGTAGCAAAGTTTCAGACTAGTAGCCTGCAACATTCTTCCCCAAAAAAAGCATAATGATCAGGTATGCCAGAGTAACACAGTCAAGAGGGTCTCTGTAACCCAGAAAAAAAAAGCCCACCAAAACCCAAACCCTTCTTTATGACACAGACAGGATCATCATCAAGTCACTTTGTTAACGTGATCTAGATTTACTCTGGCACTGCCTAAACTCAAACAATAGGCATGCTTGCCAATTTGCAAATGCACTCCAATTACCTTGAAGTTTGCATCTTCAAAGATAGTTTCCGCATAAAACATAACTGCATTAATGCCTGTTACTTGCTGGAAGAACATCAGAGCCACACCAATAAGAAGTGGCCTGTAGATTGAAGGGTTCTTGAACTCTGAGAAACTCAATCCCTGTTAAAAAGATTAAACAGTAATTCAATGAAAAATTCAGTCCTTTAAAGAACAAAGAACTTCCTCAGAAGATTTCAGCCTGTTCAAAACCAGTAAGTTCATCTTTAGCCTAAATGCCCCCCTCCTAAATGCCTCGGTAGTAACATAGTTTACATTTGAACTATCCGAGGACTCCATAAAATCATTTTTTTCTCTTTTTGTCAAGTTCTAGAGACAGTAATTGAGCCACAGTACTGGCAGAGTATATGGACGTATCCTTTGAAAACAAAGTGGTGAATTTAAAAGTCCATGAACGTGAAATTAGATTTCTTCAACTTCTCTGGCACCTTCTTATCTGCCATTATTAAAATAAACCTTTGTAGAGAAAGCTAACATGAATGAATTCATGGCTTACAGACTAGACATGCCTGTTTAAGGAGGCTGTTAAATTTTAACATCTCATTACAAGGGACTAAATTATGCTATTACAGAGATGCAAGAGGACATGTTTGTACAACAGAAAAAAAACTAGGAAATTAGGGTTGGGTGTTGAACAGTCTATAAAATTGTTAAATAAAGTGGAAAAACTAGATAGCTATCACAGAAAATTAAGAACAAGATCATGAGCCTGACTGCTACTCGTGCACATCTATGGCAGTCAATGGCGATAGTAGTTACAGCTGAGAGGTAAGGATTCTTCCAATCTTATTTGCTTCGTAAGTAAGAATTTGGCTGAGGGAATGCGTTTGGACAACCATTTGTAGAAAAGGCCATCAAACTAAGCTATGGTAAAACTCTTAATTACACTACACTTTCATATACTGTCTCCATACACAAAGTTTTTACTGTATATCAGATTCTCATCACCTCCTCCTCAACATTAGCTTCAATCTGCCTACATTCCCATTCATGATCCACATGTGGTCCCCGAAGAAACCGTAAAGAAGCTATGGCTTCTGAACGTTTGTTCTGATTCAGCAGAAATCTTGGTGTTTCAGGCATGAAGGACATGAACAAAAGCATTATGCAGGATGGGAAAGAACACAACACTGCCAGCCAGCGCCATTTTAGTGTTATTCCTGGACAACAAAAAGGAAACAAAGAGGACTATAAACATCCACTGTACAGACAAATTAACATATACTTTCAATTCCTTAGTGTAGTTCTTTTATTACAAGTACTAATTCTTCACTGCAATCTAGAGCCCTAACCCCAATACCTGCAATGTAGGCTCCCAGTATGCCAGTCACCACCATCAGTTGAACACAAGAGCCAAGCATACCACGAACTTTAGGATGAGATACTTCAGAAATATACACCTAAAACACAGGGAGAAAATACCTAATAATTATTCCTATCCAATTTTAGAGCAAGGATTTGAAGAGTAATTCATTTCTGGAAAATATGGGTGTATTTTCCAGTAACTCTTCCCCTCAAAAAAAGTCTCAATAAAATGGAGTAAGTAGAGAAGTACCATCTCAGAAATTCATATCTCCATAATGAAAAACCCTGGAAAGAAGGGAAGCCCTGAAACACAAGAATGCTGATGATGTTTGGTAAACTGCAGTATCAGCATCTCAGAAATGAAAACAATCTTGCAATCTTAAGGACTTACTTTGTTGGCCATAATCAACAAGAAACACATCCTCACAAAGTGGCCTGGTGTTTGGAGCAGTCTTTGCATAGACACATAACCTGAGCCACAGATAAAATTCTTTGCAAATAAAAGTTTGAAAATTTTAATTCAACATAAAGAGCACAAATTATTTCATCTTCCATGAAGGCCCAAATTATCAGCTCTTGTCCAACTACACATTACACAAATAACATCACATCTCATCCGATATTTGAGATAACTTAAACTGCTCAGCTATTTTTTTACATTGATCTCAAGTCCACAGTTACAGCTTAGCTGAATACATGAAAGAGAAATCCCTCCTATCTAGGCATACAGTTCTTCACAAAGTTACAGCTCTTACTTTTTTTCAGATGGAAAACAAGCAACTCTTAGTTCAAAAATTATTTCAAACTAAAATCACAGGGTGTTAAGACATCACACTCCCCTCCCTCATCACTGTAGTCATAAATTTTTTCCTGTTGGCTGCAGGTTAAATCCTTTACATAAGTGAAAACAAAGAGAAAGCAGATGGAACTCTTCCAAAGACACTAATGCACCAGACTAAGAAAGCATATTTTCAACAATAAGTAAGCTACACAGGATTACCAATCTAAATATTTATAAAAATAAAACTAAAAAAAGATTTGAGGGAGGAGGTCCTAAATGATAAAGAATTAGCATTTATTCAACAGTGCGTTAGGAGTTTATCCTTTGATTTTTAGTAGGCATATCACTTCAAGAGCTGGAAATGCTGGACCCACCAGAAAGGAAACAAATGCAAATGTTAGGTGGTTTATTTCATACTGCCACCTATTCAGTTAGATACACATGTCAAATAATACCAGAGAAGGAAGATAACAAAAGGGCATGAATTCTTTCCGTTTCCCTACTGTACAAATATTTCTGAATGCAAGGGAGAAGTTAATGTTCAGAAGGCAAGAGCTGAATCAGAATTCACTGCTTGGCATTGCGCTAGAATGAGACAGCGGCCATAATTTATTTGGCAAACCTAAGAAGTCTGGTGAAATACAAGATATCTTCAGACTACTAGAAGCAGATGGTGATAGCAAAAAACCCTCCCAAAATTCTAATGCTACGTGTGTATGCGTGTGTGTGTGTGTGTGTGTGTGTGTATGCGTGCGCGTGGGCATGTGTGCGCGTGCATGCCTGCGCGTGGGCGTGCGTATATATATGAGGCATTTGGAGAGAAAAATGAATTACTAGACAATAACAAAACAGAAACACTCAGATAAGGAAAAAAGGATTAAAAAAATGAAAGATCACATCACTGTATTATGAATGCATACTGGAATGCATCTAGCGGCAAATGCCACTAGAAGAGACAAAACTTATTTTGCTTGTTTTTAATAAAAATATGAATAAAACAACATGAGATTTTTTTTTTAAATCAGCTTCTTCTAAATCCACAAATTGCATTGGTTACAGTTGCTCAGTTATTTCATCCAAGCCGCTAAGAAATGACAAAAAAAAAAAAAACCCACTCCAACCCAGCATCCTCCCCAAAACACACAGAAAATATGCTAAGCAGAAAAGATGCCTTACTCACCGGAACAACAAGTGAAGTAATTCCACTGGCCAAGCCGGTCAATATTCTTCCAAAATAAAGCATCCA
This sequence comes from Struthio camelus, assembly GCF_040807025.1. Taxonomy (NCBI): domain Eukaryota; kingdom Metazoa; phylum Chordata; class Aves; order Struthioniformes; family Struthionidae; genus Struthio; species Struthio camelus. Next base: position 191,743 of record NC_090961.1, read on the forward strand.
AATATTCTGAGCAGAAATAATAACTATATATCCAGAAACATATGGTATCGAGCACAGCATTAGACTCAGTTTTCTCCCAACTTTATCCACAAGATAGCCTCCCAGTATTCCTCCAGCAGCAGCTCCTAATGTTACTACAGACTTCAGAAGATAAGTTTAAAAAACAAACAAACATATTATATGTATGTGTGTGTTTGTATATCAGACTCCAATTTCTTGAAATATTTTAGAAATTAAATAGCAGCTTCTAAACAAAATATGCAAGTACATAGAGGTGTTTAAAAAAAAAAACAGTTAACATTAACTTCTTTATCAAAACATAGTCCAGAATTACTCCTCACCACAAATGAGCAGCACATAATTTTTAGATTAAATACAAAGACCTTTCATTGAAGAAGAAAAAATTCAGTATTTCTTTTTATCCATCTAAAATGCCATCTGTTCAACTAGCTCTTCAAAATGTTTTAAAGCCCTGGAGAAGTTACAGTCTTAACTAACCTGAAGTTCAGCCTGCATCCAAAAAGCAGGTATTCCCTATGTTGATGGATGGCACCTAATTTATGAAAAAGTTTATCCTCTGTGGTCCCTTAACAGCTACAACTGAGAAAGCTGAGAATTGTGAGAAGACATTTTAGCACCAAAAAGGAGTTCAGTGAATAGGGCCATCTTTTAGTACATGCTGAGAGTCACCAAAGAATAATATCATTGCTATCCAGAAAAGATTTGAACCAACCACTGAGTTTAGGGAGAAAAAAATTAAAAAAAAAAGTCTAGGCTTCATTAGTAACGTTTGCATTTATCATCCTCCTAAAGGAAAGTAAGACCCTGCCATATAAACAACATCTTCTGGACCTACACCTTCAACTGAAGTCACTTAACGGTGAAGAATCCTACAGAGACTTACCCCAAACCACGACGCTTGATTACCGTCCAGTCTTAGTCTAGGATCGTCGGCTTTACTCAGCTCTGGAATAACAGGTGAGCTATAGCCTAGCACGAAGCCAAAGCTAAGAGGTCCCAAGACAGCAGCGAAGGTGGCGAGATACAGCTTCTTGTTCTGCACTCTGAGGCGGGAGAGGCCGAGAAGGATCGCGCCGCCCCGCGTCCAGCCCCGGCGCCCCCGCGCGACGCCCCCGCCCCCCGGGGGCCCGAGCCCCGCGCAAGCCGGCGCCCGCCGGCCCCAGCGGCGCGGGAGGCCGCCGCCGAGCCGCGGGGGCGGCAGCGCCCAGGCAGGCTTAGCAGAGGGCCCGGCCCAGGGCTCGCCTCAGCGGCCTGGCGGCCGCCGAGCCCCTGCGCATCCCGCGCCGCCCCCGAGTCCGCCCGAGCGGCGGGCGGCGGCGCCCGCGCTCACCTCGGGTACGCGCCCGGCACGGGGCGGCCGAGCAGCCACCGGGACTCCTCCGCCGCCATGTCCCGCCCGCAGGAAGCACGTCAGCGCGGGCGCCCCTGCTGCGGGGCGGCGCGGCCGAGGGGCCCGGCCCGGGCGCGGCGGGCAGAGGCGGCGCGGCGCGGCGCGGCCAGCCTCCAGCCGGACGGAAGCGGCCCGCGCGTGGCAGCTGGGAGCGATGACGCCAGAGGCGAGCGCCGGAAGCTGCGGGCGCGGAGAGCCGCGGGTGCTGGCAGCGCCTTCCCTGCGGTGCCGGCCGGTTCAGCGGGGCCCGGCCGCGGCGCGAGCCTCGCCTCGCCCCGCCCCGCCCGCCCGAGGGCGGCCGCAGGGCCGCGGTGAGGGCCGCGGAAGTGGCCGGAGCCCATCCTTCTGCTGCGGGAGCGATGGCCCCGGGGGCGCCCGGGCCCCTGCCGGGCCGCGGGGAGCCGCGCGAGCCGCCTGCCGAGGGACGCCCCGCGCCCGGCCGCCACCTGAGGTGAGCCCGCGGGACTGGGCCGAGCGGCGCCGGCAGCCCCCCGCGCTTTCTGCGTGCGGAGGCGGATGGCGGCGGCGGGGCACCCGCGCGGGCAGCGCGGAGCGTCGGTTCCGGCCGTTGCTTTCCGCATTCGCTCCGCGCATCGCGTACAACAAACGCCCTAGATCTCATTTAATTCTTATCAGTAGGGAAACGGTTAGAGGTTTGTTTGGTCCTAAGAGAATACATGCCTGTTAGAATAGCGAAAGTATCCTTTGTCATGCGTGCTGGGGAAAGCCGGTAAGAGCCGTCCGTTAAAGTTACTGTGTGAACTCACGCCTTGATAGGAATAGCTGTCTATATGCACTTTACACCCAGTACCTTCTTGTTTTTAGCAACAGCTGCTGTTTCTCCGCATACCACAGGCAGCCTTTCACAGTGAGGACTGTGCTTCCCTGTACTATGACTCCATATTTTTAAGAGGTGTATTTTAAAGTCTTATTCGATGAAGATAAAATGCCTGTATAAAAATAAACATGTTATTGACTCCCACTCAGATTCTTCAATTCTTTGGATTTGGGAGCTGTATACTGAATTCAGCCAGTTGTCTAATGGATGGAATTAGCTCTTCCAGAGAAAATAATTAATTATGGCTTTTTAACTGTTTGCCCAATATTTATCTTGTTAATCGTTTATTCAAACTTACTGCAGGAACTAGAGATGCCCCGATGTAGTATAAATGCACATAGTTAAAGAGGTAGTTTTTAAACCCGCAATTTCATAGTTAATTCTGTTCACTGGAAATAAACCTAGAAGATAGGAAACAATTAAAAAAGAAGTGTCAAAACTGATATTATACCAGTGCAATTTACAATAGCCAAATAGTTGGCTAACACATAACTTCATCCCAATTCCTGAGAAATCTCTTTGTATCTTTTTTTAAAACCGCACAGTTACCTACTTTGTATAGGGCAAATGCATGGAGTAAGTTCTGTTAGTAAGTAGCCTCTCATCACCCTATCTGTATGATTTGTTTCCTTCCATATCAATGTTATCCGTGGGTAAACTGTAAGACAATGTTTATTTGCCATAAGTTTAAAACTTGAACCAACCCTGACCTTATTGAATTCAGAATTTGAAAGTGTTAACCTAGAACAAGAAGGATGTTAACATCCATAGTGAATGCTAACATGTACTGGCTCCATACAACTCATATCTAAGTCTGATGTGGGACATCTAATAGTTCAAAGTATTTGCAAATGCTTAGTACTAACCTACTGAATATTTTAAGATGTGTTTGGTCATTTCAGTCCATGTGTTAACATGCAGTTTGGAATATTGATGTACCAGCAATAAAGATGTGATGCTTATCTTGTTTTCTGAACAGAACTAATACAGTATTTTGATGTATCACAGGTAAATTTTTCCATAACCTTATGGAGAAAAAGGACTTTGAAGCATGGCTTGATAACATTTCTATTACATTTCTTTCTCTGACGGACTTGCAGAAAAATGAAACTCTGGATCACCTGATTAGCTTGAGTGGAGCAGTCCAGCTCAGGCACCTCTCCAATAATCTAGAGATTCTTCTCAAGAGGGACTTCCTCAAACTTCTTCCGCTGGAACTTAGTTTTTACCTATTAAAATGGCTCGATCCTCAGACCTTACTCACATGTTGCCTCGTCTCTAAGCAGTGGAATAAGGTTATAAGTGCCTGTACAGAGGTGTGGCAGACTGCATGTAAGAATTTAGGTTGGCAAATAGACGACTCTGTTCAGGACCCTCTACATTGGAAGAAGGTTTACCTAAAGGCTATTTTAAGGATGAAGCAACTGAAGGACCACGAAGCCTTTGAGACATCCTCTTTAATTGGACACAGTGCCAGAGTATATGCACTTTACTATAAAGATGGACTTCTGTGTACAGGTACGAAGTTCAGAAAACTTGGAGTCTTACAATTCTTCTTTTGTCTTTTTTCCCCATGAGATTAGTGACAATTTGAGTTTCCTTAACCAGGCAAGTTATTTTCACAGTGCTGGTGATTAAGGTTTTCAAAATTACTATTTTTGCAATTTCTGAAACACCTGGCACACTAAAAAGCTAACTGGTCACTTCAATAGAAAGACCAAAGAGACTTATTTCTTTCTTTTTTTTTTCTTTTTTTTTTTTTAAATCAATAAAAAGGCCAACAGTGCTGCATATAATTCTTCAGAACAGTAAGCCCATTTGAGAAGTACAGATATGTTAGCTATCCTCTTAGAGGATACCTTCTTCAGATTAAAGGGACCTTGTTTGGACTATCTGATCACTGCAGCCTCCGAAACATGGCAGGAAAATTCTGTTGTCTTCTTCCCAGCATGACAATTTCTGTGGTATGATCTGTAAACTCTTTCAATTCTTAATATAATGTAAAAGCATGTATGAAGACTTGTGAACTAGATCTAGCCTTGCTACTCATCTGAATTACACATTGTAAGAATGATTTCAACTTCCTTCCTAAAAACTGCAGACTCCTAGATTACAGTTTGACTTTAGGAATACAGCCAGACCAAATATGAAACCTTAAGTAAGAAAGAATAGTGACAAAGTTACAGTGAACTGTTGCCAGAGCATATTCCAAGGAATTCCTAACTATGGCACTTGAGACAACAGTGCTATAGAATAAGCTGGGAGTACTGAGTAGTACTCCCACATTTGTGGGTACATTAAGAAGATTGTGAGAAACTAGGAACTAGTCTCCAACAAGTCTTTTGCTTCCCTAGTAGTCAGCAGGGAGTGAAAAATACTCAGGAGGTGGCATTGTCAAACCTTACTGAAAAACAGCTCCCTCTTTTATGCTGAAACCACATGTTGTAGAGAAAAACATGTGAAAGAGTCTAGGGTTTATTCTGCTCTACAAAGCAAGCAGGCTTTGAGTTATGGTTATGCATTAAAAAAAAGTGAAACTTAGGAGGAGAAAGGAAACCAGCAGGTGAAGGGGCCAGGTATTCGCCTGCTGTCCTTCCGTCTTTCTCTATAAAGAGATTTGATGGACTGTTTCCCCACCTGAAGCAAACTAAAGCTTGCATTATAGTCACTGGCTTTGCAAACCTGAGAGTGATGCATCATATAAAACTTCAAAAAACTTCAGTATGTGTTTCAGTAGATACTGTCAAGCAGACAAGAGTGCTGGAATCTGCTGAAGGTGCAAAAAGGGTGTGGGAAACTGGGAGGCCAGACACCTACTAGCTCAGCTGAGATGAGAATACACTGGCTTCAGTGTAGTGCTGAGACAAAGCAGCTTGAAAGCACTACCTAGTGAGAAAGTGCTGTATGAAAGGAAAACCAATATAAAATTGGAAATATTACTTACTCTTCATTTCCAACTATCCTACTCTTTCATATTCTAGGATCAGATGACTTATCTGCAAAACTGTGGGATGTAAGCACAGGTCAGTGCATATACGGTATCCAGACACATACTTGTGCTGCAGTGAAGTTTGATGAACAAAAACTCGTAACAGGATCTTTTGATAACACCGTAGCCTGTTGGGAATGGAGCTCTGGGGCCAAGACACAGCATTTTAGAGGACACACAGGTGCAGGTATGTTAACCTTTTCAGTTTTTAAGTTCACCAGACAAGTAACACACATTGCCATCAAACAAATCATAATTTAACTTAACTCTTTGCAGAATACCCCCCCCCTTTTTTTTTTTTTGTCCCAAGTCACCTTGTTGAGGGAAGTAGCCAAAACTGATGTAGACCTTTCTGCCCTTGAATAATGCCAAGGCTTAGTCATGCTAGTTAGTGTTTTGCATGTGCATAGACATAATACTACGCGCTGTGGTGTTTCAGTGTTTTGGAGTCTGACAAAAAGATGCAGATCCTAGGTAACAGGGAACACATGTCAATAGGAGTTCCTTATATCCCCAAACTGGAGAGGGGATTACAAGGAAGAGCGTGATAGGACCTGAGAATCTATTTGCATTTCTCTCATAATGAAGTTCTCCCTCCTCTACTGCAAAATATCTGCAACTCAGCTGTAGGTTTCTCTCTTTGGAGTAAGGAGATATAACAAATATACTAATCCTGCGGGAATTGACTTATTTGAACTCCTGCAATATAAGCTAGCTTATTTAAGTTGTGCTTTGCAACCAAACTGGAACCACCGATTTACATATTTGTAATTTGCACATGAATCAGTAATTTTGCAATGTAACCTTAGGAGTCCAGAGTAACAATTCAAGTGTACAATTTAAGAACAACAGTTAAAGCCGTAGTAGTGCATGAAGTATGTATAAAGTGTATGAATTTTGAGGTTACTTGACCTAATTGGTGCCTCGCTTACAGAAAAACACATGCATAGAGACTGGTATTTCTCATTTAGAACCCTCTTTGCTTGTAGTTTTTAGTGTGGATTACAACGATGAACTTGATATTCTGGTCAGTGGCTCTGCAGACTTCACTGTGAAAGTATGGGCCTTATCAACAGGAACGTGCCTGAATACCCTTACTGGACACACAGAATGGGTCACCAAGGTGGGAATATTGATTTGTAATTAATCTTGCAAAACACCTGTTTGCAAGAAGTTTGCTACATGTATTTTGTATTTCTGTTTCCTAACCCTAATCCTGCACCTGGGTGTAGAACCTGAAGAACCTCAGGAAACGCAAATACTGCACAACAACATTTCAGCAGAAGAGATACTTAAGGCAGCTGTAATAAAACCTTTCAGACCATTGAAGAGATTTCTCTTCCAAAGCAGCTGGAATAATACTACACGTCAGTGTTTGATTCAAAGAATGAATGAATATTGTGCTTCTGAGAGAAAGAAGCTTTAAATAGAATAACCAAATGATTTTGATAACCAAAATCTAAGCATGAAGAGTGTTTGCAAGTCAGGAAACAGTATTTTTCATCTGAGTATTCCAGAACTTGGACGGTGATAGGGAGGAGAATTCTAGAGGGGAAGTGTATAATATGTTAGCTAATTAATATAGTAAGTTGCAACTAGTAGAAACAGGAAGAGTGTAGATTCTAGTTTCCCTTCAGTTGTTAAAAATATCTGTGTTGCCTTCATAGAAGAGTACAGTACTCAGATTGTCAATGAATTAGAAAATGCAAATGAAAGTTCGGGTAATTAACAGCATCAAAATAAGTAATTTCATCCTTAATATATTCCTTCAATTACAGGTAGTTTTGCAGAAGTGCAAAGTCAAATCTCTTATGCATAGTCCTGGGGATTATATTCTTCTAAGTGCAGATAAGTATGAAATCAAGGTATGTACCATATATAATATACATTGCAGTATCCAGGGAAATGGAATGCTTGAGCACTTCTCTGAAGTTTACAGATAATATATTGCTTTATTCTCTCCCATATTCCCTGCTTGTAAAGTTGTGTATAGGACAGGTAACTCTATGAAAACAAACTTTTTAATGCTTTTCTTTATGTTTAGATTTAAATATAGGTACCAAATAGCCGGGTGTGCTTTGAGTGGTAGGTCCAGGGGAATGGTAATGCAAAAAAATAGTGCTTTTAGTGCTTGCCTGATGTGCTAACTTCAAAGTGAAGCACTTGCTACAAATATCGCTGTTGTTGGGGTCTTTTGGATTGAAGGATGCTGCAAATTCATTGGGGCTACAAGTGTTTCGTAACTGAAACATCATTCCTTCTCTGTCCAATTGGATGATGGGATTTTTTGATATTTTTAATAACAACCAGGCAATCAGCTTTCACTGGGATTTTTCAGGGTAGAAACAAAACATACTGAAACTGTACTATTAGACAGGACATTATGGAATTGGAGTTCCCACCTAAAGAAGAAAAATATTTCTGAAGATCATATGCACATTTACTGGCTGCTTAAAAAGAGACTGTGACCCTTGCTCTATTTTTGTAATGGCTTATAACTTGAATATTTTACAGTCTTAAACTGTCTTTTAATTGTAGATTTGGCCTATTGGAAGGGAAATAAACTGCAAGTGTTTAAAAACGTTATCTGTTTCTGAAGATCGCAGCATCTCCTTGCAGCCCAGACTGCACTTTGATGGTAAATACATAGTGTGCAGTTCAGCTCTAGGATTGTACCAGTGGGACTTTGCCAGCTATGATATTCTCAGGTAAATCTTTCAGTTTAAGACTAAGGTGTGTAAACTTATTCTCTAGGTCTTCTTTAAGTAAGAAGTAGAACATATTACTTTTAGTTTTAATAACTTATTTTAGATGTAGGCCAAAAGAATCTTGATACAAATTCCAGAAGTTCTGTAAACCTCTTACTTTACGCAAATTGCCAGGTTTTCTTCTAACTTAAACTCTATACATTTCACCTATTGATTTGACTGGCTTGGGGCCAAAAACCAAAATAGCAATCATGTTTTGTGTTTTCAATACATAAGCTGAAGAGTTTCAACATAGACTAAAGTCTACCAGCTGCAGTTGTGAACATGAGACAGTAGCGACTAGGAGTTAGTGCTGCCATAGCAGTCTGCATGGCCAATTTAGAGAGGCATTTGGTGAGACAAGAAATTAAAAAGACTGTTTTTCCTTAGAGCACTGCTGAACTGAGATCTGTTGTTCTTGATAACTCTACAGAATGACAGTGAAATCTGTCAGACTGTAGAGAAGAATCAAACAAGATGGCATTCTGTTTCATTAAACACTTAGAATGAGGCTTTTTCTGTTAGAAATGGTGGCATCAAAAACAGCAACTTTTTAAAGAAAAAGTTGCATTATAGAACTGTTAAAAGGCCTGAATATTTGTAGAGTGCCCTACCGTAAGATGATTTACTCCAGAACAAGTGCTGCTTCTCACTAAGAATAATTCAATGATTTTACCTCTTAGTCTGTCCTCCCATCTTTCAAAAGGGCATACAGCAGCCTGTGCTGCTGAGAACGGACTTGCATCTCAGTACATGTTCATACCCCAGTTCTGTACTTCATGTAATGCTATAATCAAATGCTCTGGTCAGTTGTGGGAAACTTATTCTCTCCAGTTTTTGTTCAAGTTTTATTTAGTAAGGCAAAAAAACCCCAAAGACATACTGGAACTAACAAATACTGTTATTTCTCCCCAAGATGAAAATGGTTAGCCTAGGCTAAGTGTCACTAACACAGCATGCCGTTAAGACTCAATCCTGAATGAGCTATCTTACCATCATAAGGGGGCATTTCTGTGTTTTATTTCCAGCTTTTAAAAGAGCAGTCAAAAGAATAATAAGAGGTTGTTCCTCTTAGTTTAAAGACATTTAGGCTTCAAATCCCTATGATAATTTACTGTAAAACACAAGTACATTTGCTCTTTCATGCATATCTGGAAACAGACTTCTTTTTTTTTTCCCCCCCCCCCCCTTGAACTATACAGAATCCTTTTCAAGCCTTAACCTCTACTTATATTTAGAAGAGTCTGTCCTGAATGCACAAAGTCAGAATTGAAACCTCGAGTCTGACTCAAGATAAATGTTCGGTTGTTTGAAGTAATTTGAAAAATTTGCATCAAGTTTTTTCTAAATAATTTGGAAATGATGAGTTTAGACACTTATTCTCTATAGACACACATAAGAATTTATTTATAGTAAAGCAGGTTCACAACTACATAGCGACACAGTTTCTAATGATATTTTCTTGTCTTCTAGGGTCATCAAACCTCCTGACTTCTCAAACGTGTCCTTGCTGGGCTTTGGAGAGATATTTGCTCTACTGTTTGATAACAGATACCTGTATATAATGGACTTGAGGACAGAAAAACTGATAAGCCGCTGGCCTCTACCAGAGTATAGAAAGTCAAAGAGAGGTTCAAGCTTTTTGGCTGGTGAAATGTCTTGGTTAAATGGACTAAACGGCCAAAATGATATGGGCTTGGTTTTTGCCACCAGTATGCCAGACCACAGTATCCATTTGGTGTTATGGAAAGAACATGGCTGAAAAGATCACACATGGCAGAATCTTCAGGAATATATGGACTATCAGCAGTGTGTCCATAAAATAAGACTTTGCATGAACCAAAGTTGCGCACCTAATGGTATCATCATGCAATGCACAATCACTTACTTTTATTTGGGCATTTGGGGATGGGTTGTTTTTGACATAATGCAACACAGCATGCTAACAATATTCACCACTAAATTTTGTCTGTACTCATGTTTAAGCATACTTATTGGGCTCTGAAGCATAGTTTGTAAAGTTTAAACCATTCAAATCCACCATTAAGTCTAAAATGAAGTAGTATTTGACCTGACTTCTGCCCTATTTTTTGTTGTTGGAACAGAAGGTGAAGCTACTATTTTAGAACAATAGGCTTTTGTACACATAACAGCAAGTACTGGTTACAGTGCACAGCTGTTGACCTCAAATGAGAACAGAGCAGACCTGCGCACTCTCGCTCTCTCTCTCTCTCCCCCCAGTATCAATCTCTTCAGGACTTTTTTTTTTTTTCCCTTTATGATAGCTTTAAATGCTTAGCCTTTGAAATTGAGGACTCAATTGAATCCTTTAACTAGGATCAGATGCTAACAGTAATAATTTGTTTAAGCTCAGAAGTACGTTGATGCAAGCTTTTCTCAGCCAGAATGAGCCAACTTTTCAGGTACCTGATAAAGCTTGCCATGGCAACTAACCTTAGAGAACCTGTTACCATATTTCCTGATGGTGCAATTGGGACAGAAACAACTCATTAACCCCACTGATAAATTCATTGTGCTACTCTGGTAGCTGTTCAGTGGCACAAATACTAAAGGAACAGTTTGGACCATGTCTTGGTCATCTCATGAAATACTCTTTCTACAGAGTTTTCAATATCTCACTCAAAGTGCTTTGATCAGTATTTCATAGTCCATGTTTCCTACAGAACGTAGCTTAGTTCATCAGTAGGTGGAATTATAATGAAAGGAAAGATGATCAATCCCTACAGTAAGACTTGATCTTTTACATTAAATGCAGTCTAGTAGCCATTCACTTTTTCCAAAGAATGCAGTTAATATAATGATGCGCTTAAAGTTGTTAAATTTAGATTGGAAAGCAGGGACAAAAAACAGGGTGACTGCCACGTCTCTGAAACTCAGAGTTCTGAAGAAGAAAAGAAAAGGCGTAGAAAAAGGTTTTTGGCTTTGATCAGCTGTAGGAAAGCTCATGTAAAGATGAGTTAACCACTGAGAAGCAAATATTTATCCACATACTTCTGTCGAATTTGACCTGTACCGAAAAGCTGTATCTGTGACATCTCAACTCCCATGCTTTAGAAGTGTGTTGGGGTTTTCTGACAATAAAGTCTCCCCTTAGTGTCTATTTTTACACAACTATAAAACATAAGGTTGCCTGAAGATTGACTCAGGTACCTGAAAAGATAAAACTGCCTATCGTAGATACCGTTTATATGATTTTTATTGTCACAGGATCATCGGTGGAGACCTAGTTTCTTAAGTACTACTGAGTGAAAGCCCAGGTTCCCAAAGGTACACGGTATAAATTGCAGACATGGGAGAGGAGTTTCTGTGTGCAAGAGTCTGTACTTGAGTGATGTGACAGGAAGTGCATGAAGTCACAGGGGAGCAGTGTCCCTTGAATGCAAGGCTAGTGTCTTAAATATTGAGTTTTCCACCGGTATGCACACAAACTTATTTTGAGAAAGTGCCTGTAGTCAAGGATTTTAATCAATTAGAAGCTGAATTCACAGCTTTTGCTTCAAACCATGCTGACATGGGCACAGGTGATGATCTCTTCGAACTTTTACTGTATCACTCATAAGTGAAGAAAATACACATGAAACAAAAGGCTTTCAATAACTTCTCAAAATCCAGCTCTCAGCACTGTTAACATGGGCATAACCACACTGTGCATAATGTGTGCAGTAAATCAGATTACTTTAAAGGAGCTACATTAACATGGGCTATCCATAAAACATTATATTAGCTTTGAAAGTTTAGTTAAGAATCCTTCATAGCAGGAATTTAGACAGGAACATGTCAGAAATGTCCTTATAACCAAATTGATTAAATATGGATTAGATATGTGGACTGTAAGACAAGTGGACAATTGACTGTACTGCCAGGCTCATAGTGGTGATCAGTGGTAGAAAATCCAGCTGGCAACCAGTTACAGGTGGTGGTCCTCAAAAGCTAGTACTGGGGCCAATATTGTTTAACCTCTTTATTAGTGACCTGGATGATGCAACAGGGTGCACTCTCAGCAAGTTTCTGGACAATATGAAATTGGCTGGGAGAGGGGGCACCGTGGGAAGGGAAAGCCATCAATTTACTGAAGAGTAGGGATGCTATTCTGAGGGACCTCAACAGACAGGAGAAATGGGCTGACAGAACTTCATGAAGTTTAAACAAAGCAAATGCAAAGTCCTGCACTTGAGATACAACCATGCCACACAACTGGACAGACTGAACAGCTTTACCGGAAAGGATCTAGGCATTCTGGTGCACAAATTCAACAGGACTTGTGACAGAGACAGACATCTGCACACTGAGCTGTACTAGCAAGTGCATGGCCAGCAGGTCAGGAAGGGATTCTTCCTCTCTGCTCAGCACTTGAGATCACATCTGCAGCTATGTCTGATTTTAAGCTCCCCAGTACAAAACAGACATTAACATACTGGAAGAAGTCCAGTGAAAGGCCACAGAGGTGGAGAAGGGGCTGAAGTACGCAGTGCCTAAGGAGAAGGTGTGAGAAGGCTGGGTTTGTCCAGCCTTCAGGAGAGAATGGCAGGGAGGGGGAGTTATCTTACTGCAGTCTCCAGCTACCTGATAAGAGGACAGAGAGAAGACGAAGTCAGACTCCTCTCAGAGTCTTGCAGCAGAAGGACAAGGGCCAATGGTCACAAATTGCAATGAGAAATTCCAGCGAGCTCTAATGAAGAGAAATTTCCACTGAGGTAGTTTATCTGGGCAACCTGTTCCACTGTTAGGTTGTGTGTCCAGCTTATCTGGACAAAGACCATCCTGCCTTATGCCGCTTTGAGTGGGGAGTTGCACTGCAGACCTCCAGATACTCCTTCTAAACTGTATAGGCCTATAATTCTAAATGGACCCCTCAGCAAGCAAATTCCTTCCATTGCAGCAGGTGCCTTTGACATTACTACGGCTTCCAGAGTTTCCTAATCTATACCTTGGCAGATGCTGCCACTGTGAAGCAGCTGTTACAGCTTGGTAAAGCTGTGACGTACTAGCGGGAAAGAGATTCTGCTACAAGAATTTCACAAGTTTCAGAAATTTTTGAACAATTTAAGATCCCTAAATTCTCCTTTTCTCTGTTGTGGCAGAGCATGAAAGCAGAAAAGCAGGATAAGAGGCCTCTGATACACACTATACCACTGTTCTACCCTTTCAGTTTTATAAAACAAGGTTGATGATTATTGCAGACATGATTACAAAGTTACTTGCAGACTGTTTCCTGAAGACTGCCAAAGAGAAGTTCCACATGGACATGTGCTAACTAATGATACTAATCTACTAGTGAGAGAGCTTCATAAGGACATAAGCATGTGCCGACACAAAACAGAAGAGGCAATGAAAAACATGACAGACTAGAAGTTAAATAAAAGAATGTTCACATGTAATCTCACTCCCTCTCCCCCTGCCCAAACACATACATACACAGGTTTCCTTGTGGGGCTTAGCAAACATGACTAAAAGTGAGAAATTACAATGAGTGTATTTTTTTGCTTGTTTTTTCTTTCCATCTGATCTTTAGATTAGAAATGAATAATTACATTGCTTATTTACGTAGGGGTTGGGAAAGAAAGATCTGTAACTTTACACCCACGTAATGAAGCAACACCATACAGCTTACCAGCCATATAAAGCATTAAAATTTACCTGGTGTCTGATTTTGGTGAATGAAGAAACAGGTTGCTATGAGTCTTCAAGGTCTGGGAGAAGGGGGGGAAAAAAACAAAACAAAACACAACACCACCTCTTGTATCATAAGTAGTCATCATTCCTTGCTGTCTTCCCATGTGGAAATAGTCTTCCTTCAGTTCACAACATCAGCATGTATCCCTTACCTCTATTTTATAGATTTCCAACTCAAAGTAGCACTTTCCTGTTAAGGAATTCAGAACAGCTGTAGGTAGCAAGAAAGGGTACCAGCCTTCTTCTTAAAGTTACAGATCTCACAGACCCATGCAGTTGTCTCAATTGGCAAAACTCCAACAGCTATTTTTAGTGCTACAATAAGTCACCACTTTAACAAACCCTGTTCCCAAGAATATAATTTATTATTATTATTACAGAAAAAGGTATACTCAGTGATTTTTCACAATGCATTAGTTTATCTTTTACACAACTTTGATGCATAAGAATTTTGTACCCAAGTCATAACATTAAAAACTACAATAATTCAGGAATGCTATTTTTAATACTAATGACTGTAGTTCTAATTCTATACATAGCCTGAAAAATGCTTACAGCTTTTTTTTTAGCATGATTTAAATCATCTGACTCATACTAGTAATTGTTTATTGAAAACACTCATTTTAAAATTGCCAGAAGAGGTAATACCACCTACAGAAATCCTTGCTGAATGACTCACAGCTTTGCTACAAATTCCAATTTCCCTTAGGAAGAAGTACTTCCAAAAAAGTGATAGATCTAGTGCTGCAGTTGGTGTATTTTCCTATTCTCTCTGTCATTCTAACAAGCTGCAGTATAAATGCCAATATGGGTCTTCATCTGGAAGATGCTGTTCCAAGCCATGTCCAACAGTCACTACTAAACACAGCTGTATTTTTTTTAGCAGCCACTTAATGCAGCTGTGTGTTTTTTTTTTTTTTTCCCCCTCCACCTAGTACTTTAGAGATACAGATAACAAAAACTCATCTGTTCCTTCTTCAGGCAGTTTACAGGGTTGTTGTACTAGGCACAACATATATGAAGGTGGGAAAAGAAAAAGAGAGAAAGCAGAAAATCAGTACTTAATCTTATTTCAGTATGATCAGTTCCTATGCCTTGAATAATGCCCTTTCATACTTACAGGCAGTTAAAGAAGAAATTATCTTATCATTGTGCCTCAGCTCTCACATCTCAGCTGCACAACAGACTTTATCTAAGGAAATCAAGTCTGTAATAGAGCTTGATCACTCTGGATAATTACAAGGTACCGTATTTCAGGTCACAGATAAAATGCATTTACCTTTATACAGTACGTAAAAGGAATGTTTCCCCCAAAGCTTTACAAAAATCTTCATCTGGAAGCATTTCCAGTGTGAACTTTTAAGTGATATCCTCTGCTCCCTGAGGATGTGGGCAGCTCTCCACTTTCCCGCCTTATAACCCAGGTTTCACTGTTGAGCTTCCAGTACTGTTTGATGCAGCACTTTGTTAACATTCATGATTAATGATGAGTTATATCGCCACAGTGTGGTATCCCTGATGAGGGACTCTCGGGGAAGGTTTCCTTGGAGGGGCACCCGACAGTGATAAATAAGGGCAACATCCACAGGAACACTCACACTCTTCCCATAACCACGCAGGACAGAGTGGACTGAAGTCTGAATCACTTTTCTTGGATCAATTATCATTTTTCTGGGATTGATTACCTCTTTCCTGTCAGGCTCTCTATGAACATGCTGCAGTATGTTAATACCTGGCACGGTATTCCAGGATGAAATGTTGAACATATGGGTAGATACGGTTTCAGGGAAGATATGATTCTCAAAGAGGAAAATGCCAGTCCCTGGGTTTTGTTCCTGAAGACTGCTCATCATTGTTTTCCAGTCTGGGTGCTTAAGGGGAAGAATTATTTCATCAGCATCATTAAGAACCACAAACTTGCTCCTCTGCATGTTACGATATACACAGTCATTTAGTGCTGTGATTTGGCCATAGTAGCCAATGTGTGTTCCATCTTGAGTGAAATGCCATTTAGAAGAAACCTTGAGGTGTGAATTTATTGGCCAGGGAATTATTTCTACGGTCCCTTCTTCCACATAGAACTTCAAGACTTTCTCCATCAGCTGGCTGCAGCTGTTCTTATAGACCACCACTTTCTGTACCCCAAGAATCTTATACATCTCCATACTCTGTATAAACTGTAAGACATTGTTGTAATTTCCAAACATGGCAGAGATGCATACAGTGAAGTCAACAGAAAAGGTCTCGGCCTTGCGGTTTTTAATTTCAAACCTTGGCAGCTGGTCAATATTTCCATGGGGGGACCAATGAACCGATACATGCGTCGGATCGCAGTTTTGGGGTTCCAAGCAAACTATGTCTGCTGCACCATAAGGGAATCCAAATCTATCTGAGTGAACCTCAATTTGTGATTTTGACACATATATCTTTCCCTGAGGCTGACAGCAGAACCAGCAGTAAAGTTCTTTTATATCTTCATGGTGAACAATCCCAATCACACGGGTGACTTTGCTTTCTCTGTCATCAAAGTACGGGGCAATGATAAAAGTTCTGTTACCCCTTAATGCTGTTATCGTGTTATTGGCAATCTCCCCTCTACATTTGCTACCTTCTTGAATTATTTTTGGCAGGAGATAAAGTCTCTGTAACCTAAGATAAGAAATTGTGAGCATTGAAGTTAAAGTAATAATGCACAGAGCAGCAGCAAAGCAAGATTTTTTCCCACTACAGAAATTTCTGAATTTATCTAAATGTGGATGCAAATGTCTGTGTTCTTGCAGTTTATGCTGCTGCATCTGCAAGAAAGAAAATATATAACATTAGGTAATATTGACTTATGTTAATTGCGCAATAATTTCTTAAATAAGATAGGGGGACAAATCTCTATCACTGTGCACTGACCTAACAGTGACCTTGGTCAATGTACTTTTTTTGCAAAATCAGTCACAGAATACACCTTTAATGAACAGTACTCTCTGTGACTCTCTGAATGTTCCCTATATGCCAGAGGTATGGAACAGTTTCTGTACGTGGAGAGTTCTTTAGGTACTGTGAGAGAATACGATAGAGGTCTATATGACCATCAATAAGCAGGGGAATAGGAAGCCATTATTCATTATTTTCTATAATCCAGATTTTAGAACATCCAATTAAGTAATTATACAGTAATTTTAAAGCAAAACAAAACCACATTTGTTTTCTCTGTGCAACATATAAGTAAATTATACACAAAGGAAACTCAACTGGACTTAGCACAGAAAAGTTCGGGGCAAAAATATAATTGAAATGAATACAGGATTAAGCAAATTCATAGAAAACATGGCAATTAGGGACAATTACACATGGTGGTCCCGATGCTATCTCTAATTTGTAAATTCCCTAACCTGCAGTTCATCATAGGTGAGACAATACATACAGAGAAAGGTCACTTGATACAGTTTAGCCGAAGAGAAGTGAATCAATGGAAATATAAAATAGTTCCACTTATCAGCACTACCATACTTAGCGTTGTTTAACGCAGGCTTTGTAGGGAAGGCAGCCTCATATTATTCTCAATAGCGATCTCGGTCTGCTGACATTATTTTAATGCCCGCAGTCCCTGGCATGGCTCTGGAGAATGAAGTCTTCCTCTCCCGCTGCTGCCAGCACAGACAGGCACCCCTGAGCACCCTCAGCAGCAATCACATGCTGGCATGTGTTGAGGTTTGAAAGAGAGCTCATGGCACTCTCAAGCAGTAATTTCTGTAAGCGGAGCTCAGATTAAAATTTTCTTTACAAATTCATCTTTAGGGATCCAGATATAATGAGCAGTAAGGGAACAGCAAACCTCTTTAAAGGCCTGCTTATATCACACAGATTCTCAGAAGAAGAGTGCCCCAGATTAATCAAATTACTGTTATTTAGACTAGAAACACTGGACTGGGTAGGAGAAAGTGTCCCTGACTTGCAGCAAGAAGAGTGAGGTAAAATGGAAATAAATAATGGAATAAACTGATTCTATTGCAGAAGATGGAGATGTTTCCTGTAGACATGTCATTGCTGCATAGCTGCTGACAAGAAAATTTGTGCTGCTAAAAGACCCTGATTTTTATGTGCATAATTTATAGAGAAAGCATGTAGTAATATCATAAATGTAGCAGATTTTGGAAGTTTGTCATATTTCTTATCCTTCCACTTGCTTCTCAAAAGTCCCAACACAGTTACTTACTTGCTTTTTTTTCTTTTTTTTAAAGTATCTTTAGAGACTATGCACATACTAAATCTCTGAGTAACATGTTTTGGAAAAAATGTTACTAATCTATTCTCAAATTAGAATTAGACCTAATATTTCCTCCTTTTCTTTTATCTTTTTTTTTTTAATTTCACACATTGTATAAAGATATTTTGAGAGCTTCTACTTCAATAGTCTTTTGTGATGTAACAGAATATTATCATTTTAAATTTGTAGGAGCAAAGTAAGAAAGAGACAAATCTAGGAAGCACATAAACACCTAAATCCACAGTTTTGTTCCAGAGATCATACTCGGCAGCTTCACAACTTTGGAAGTGCCTGAATTCACTGACAGCTTCACTGTTTGGCTTAAAAAGTTATTTAGGGGCCTGGTTTTCTGCTTTAACATATTCTCCAAAATTAGCAATCTAACTTCTGAATCTCAGCTGAGTTTAGGCAGAGTGCCCAAGCCTTCAGAAGGATATGCAATATTTTTCCCAATTGCTCTTCCTCCAAAATAAAAGTAAGAAGAGGTATAATCACAACACAGCCCTTAAAATGCCCCATTTTCTAAGACTGATATGATTTATAGCAGCCTTTGACAGCTCCCAGGAAATTGCTTTGCAGCACAGAACTGTCATAGGGCACCACAAATCTCACTACACCACGCTAGGGACAAAGTAGAACAGCAGCAGCAGGCTGTACTGACTCCATTGTGTCTCTAAAGTGGAGAATGTCCACTTACTTAAAATGTAAAATACTTACATTTTAGAGCTGAACCCAGAACAAATGTATGGTTAAAAGTCTGGTACTGTCATACAACTTTCTGCTGGAGAATTGTAACTAAGAACAACTCAAAATGTGTAAGTCTTTTTTTTTAATCAAACATTCTAAAGTTAGACAAAAAGTTTATCTATCTGGAGCATTTACTGATCTCATTCTCAGGTTCTCAGGTTTTTAGATATGTTAGCATTCTTATAACATAGAGTAGGTCCCATTGAACATTTCTCCTTGATCTTATGCATTTATGACAAAATATTGTTCAGTCCTATAGAATAAATAGTCTTTACTAAAGAAATATAACAACATATCAGCATTAAAAAATGCAATTAATTTATTACCTGTTATTTTGTTGTTTCTTCTGCTTTTGTTGGCTATAAATAATGAACAACAAAGCATCTTTGCAACTGTGTTGTGAACAGGGAGCATCTGAAAGCAAACGTACCTTTTAAAGCAGGCAGCAGAGTGAAGTTTTGTTCAGTTCTCCAGCTGGTTATCCAGACAGTTACTTTTCGGTATGGTATATCCACCAATTGCTCAATTCTACCCAGAAAAAAATCTTCCAAATTTTTATGATAAATTGCAAGAATTGTTCAATATAGAATGAGACTAGGGAAAAATGTAGATACAATACCTAAGATACTTGCCAGCACATTTTATTTCAAATGCTTAGTGTGCCTTAATGTCAGTAACAGCATCCACACCTACCAGAAAAACAAGTTCCCCTTCTTTTGAGCAAGGCATACAGCTGCCTCCCAATAACTTAATTTAAATTATAAACCTGCACGAGGAGTTGCTCAAGCAAATCAGACCTAGGCTCTTCTGCGATTTTTGAAGGCTACATAGTTAAGTTTCCTTGCGGAAATTACTCTTACATGTTGAGGTATTTGCAGTTCATAAACATATTTAAAGAAAACTAGAAAAGCTTACTATATAAAGATGATAATTTGTATTCATTGGACACTTCCTTCTGAGCAATATGTTATAGGCCTAATTAAGTAGGTGAATGCAGATTCTGAGGAGGAAGTAAGAGAGAGCTGAAACAATAGCAGGCTACAGAAGCAGAGAAAAAGAACACAATACAGAAGTCAAGACATACCTAAACAGAATCTTAGAAAAAAAGAAAGCCCTAATTATTTTAGGGATGAAATTTACTGTTTTCTGATATGTGAGTCATGAATTTTGATCTCCTGTGGTCAATAGCATAGACATTTGGTACAAATACATAGAAGGGAAGACTAATCAGGAACATCATATTTCTACTCCCCCACTTTCTCCGTATGACTATTGGCAAGTTTTAGCTTCAAAAATATGCTTCCAGCATATTTCAAAGAGTTGATTTCCTTCTAATAACAACAACTGTTTCTATTCTTGTGTGTTTTATTCCAATTACTATTCAAATAGAACATAATACAAACCATGCAGATCTGCTATGTGCTTTAATATTAAAGTTAACCTAACACTATCAATAACTACTTTGCACTAGTTTATTCTTCTTCAGTATTCCTCTAATTTTAAACAGCCTTTCTTCCTCCCTACTGCATTTATGTACTCCTGTGGAGTCATAGCCCTCCTAGTCTCCTTTCTTGCTAGTTTTTCATTAAACAAGACAGGCTGTTCTAATTTCTACTCAAAAAAAAACACTCTTCCTTGGTCAGCTGCTTCTCTGCAGTTGGCCCAGTTTCAATTAGTCTCTAGCGCAGGAGACCAGAAATGTATGGTCCTCTTCCATTTGTAAATGTCAATGATAAGCCCCATCATTGTAGGAAATAGTCTTTCTTAACATATACTAGGATTACATTTTTTTTTGTAGCTGCATTACATTGCACAGATACATCTGAGCCTGTCTGTCATCAGCCTGAGATTACTATACCAGTCTTTCACCCAAGGGTGCAGTTACCCAATGTGTTTTCTTCTTCAACAAGGTCATAATAAAGAGTTCTTTTCCCAGCTGATTGAACTAATCACATTTCTCCTTATTTCTTTAGTTGTCTTCTTTCCAAACTCTACTCTAAAGCCTTGTGTCCAATCAAGATCACACTTGCAGATGTGCGTATGCCTAAATTACCTTTTTGTCCTCCTCCCTTCTTAAACAAAACAACAACTCCTGCTTTCTTTTATCATATTGCAACACCATGATTGTGACACCTTTATTAAGTATCTGTTATTGCGTCTTCAATAGTTTGTCTCTCTTCTTAGAATTTTGGAATGGCAATTATTCAGTATTACCTTCCACCTGGAGTGTTGTTTTAGTATCTTTGCTATAGTAAGTCCTGTTCTCAGACCTTCATTCCCATTATCTTTCTTTAACTTCCACAGTTAACATTATCCTTACTAAAACTTGAATCAAAGTGCTAATTTAGTTCAAGAGCTATCCCTGGGTTATTAATCTTCCCCACGTATTCTCTACGAGGTGGCCCTCCTTTTCAATTTGTTTTCTTTGTATTAGTACAGCTGAAGATCTTTCCTGATAGCCATTTCAACATTCTTTGCAAAGACTACATTGAGTTTAATTTTTGGTAACTATCACTTTATCCTTACACCTTCTGACTTGGGGTCGGTATAGGGGGAGAAATAAACATAATTCAGACGGGCAATAGAGGTGGTTGTAAAGTTTCAACTGCTAATAAGCAGCACTAGATTCAGTAGTATAGGAATGATGAAAGACGAAGGCCTTATCCTTGAACTATCCATGGTCAAACTAAAAAGCCAATAGTAAGAAATAGCACTATTAATTTATTATTTTTGGTAAAATGTATTCTCTATCCTCTGCTTATTGCTTTGCCAAAAGTAACAATGTAAAGCACTGATGCTTAAATATAAATAAAAGTTCGAAAGAATAATAACCATTTAGCATCTTAATCTAGACTGTCCATCTCTAATTTCTTGATAGCTCATTTTTTACAGAAAGACTCTTTGCAGTTCCAGTGGTTTTCCACTCTTACACGAGCCAGTGTTTGAAGTTTAGCGGTTGAAGGGTTAAACTGAGGGCAGTATTATTCCATTGTTGGTAAAATATTGCCACAACATAGACTGATTTGCCCATGTCTATTCTCATTACAAAGAAGGCACAGTAAAGCATAATTTCGTAATACTTAGTTGTTGTGTATTAGGCCTGGCACAGCAGTAAACCATATAATTTCCTGTACATGCATAAGCTTTTCTTTTATAATCTACTGTACCTCCAACTGTAAACACAATTGTGAACAACTGTAATGCTCAGTTTTTGTGGACTTTGAAGAGGTCAGGCAAAATAAAAGTTGCAAGACAACAGTTAAATGGGCTTTTTTTTTTCCCCCCCAACTTTTTTGTCTTTCATATTGAAACCACTCTTTCAGGAGTTATGCATTCTTTAAATCTAAAATTAAACTTCCAGATTTGGAGTGTATGCTGATGGAGACTTCAAAAAACAAAACAAAACAAAACCACTCCCCCCCAAACAAAGACAAAAAACATGTTGTAGAATTAATAAATACCTTTAATTTACCAGTAAGGGACTATCACCAGTACAGCAAAACAGTATTGCAGCTGAGTGCCATCTGATCATGCTACTTGTCGGCATGAAAACAAACTCCTGAGCCTGGAGAGCCTCTCTCGCAAGCGCAGGGAAGCCAGGGACAGGATCTGCATGCGGATCCCCCCCCGCTCCCCGCAGTTTCACGAGGCGGCGGCCCCGACGGCGGTGCGGTGCGCTCCGCACCGGCCGCCGCAGCAGCTCCCGCAGCAGCACCTCCGCGCTGCCGCCGCGGCCCGGGCAACCCGGGGACAAGCGCCCCCTCCACCCGCCGCCCAGAGAAGCGGCGGCGGCGGCGGGACAGCGAGCAGCGCCAAGAGCCGCGGCCGGGGCCGGGGGGGCGGGGCCGGGGCCGGGGGGGCGGGGCCGTGCCCGGGGGCGGGGCCGTGCCCGGGGGGCGGGGCCGTGCCCGGGGGCGGGGCCGTGCCCGGGGGGCGGGGCCGTGCCCGGGGGGGCGGTGGCCCCTCGCCCCGGGGCCCGGCAGAGCGGCGGGCGGGGCGCCAGCGCGGCTCCGCCGGCACCGCCCCCGGCACCGAGCCGCGGAGAGCCGCGAGCGTCCGCTGTCTGCGGGGGCCCCGGGCTGGACCGCCGCGTTGTCTGCTCAGCTCATTAACTTCATGCAGAATAGAGACACACAAAGGAGCCATTATATTTTCAAACAGCAAATCAATGAAAAATAGTAAAAGAAACTCTGATAATTACATGATCACACAAGCCCATCATTCACACCAGTACTTTTACCTTATAAGTTTTAATGTCCAAGCTTTCGCTCTTAGAGACAGCAACTGCTAACACAGGCATTGATGCGATAACGTCCAGTTTGTAACTCTTGAGTTCTATGAACATTCTTGGTGAGATCTTTTCTAATGGTGATTGCCATTTGAGCTTTGCCTCCTATGAGCAATAGATGAGCCTAAAAGTGTATTGTTGTGGAGAACATTCCATTAAATACGTATTGCAATGCCTCTTTTAGTTTCTCTGCTGCACTTAAAATATTAGCTTCCCCAACACTTAACTTTTGTAACTAAAGATATATATTATATTTCCAAAGCAATGAATCCCTGTGTTCAAAAAATTTAATTTATAAGATTTCCTGCAATGACATGTAACAGTGTCATCGGGCTCCTCCCAAAGTTCTCCAGACCCCTCTATGCTCAGGGGACTGAGGACTGAATTGCCTTCCTGGGATCAAACACAGTTTTTTAGTTTTGAAATTATCTTCACCTTTAGGCCCCTTGTTTCAGGTCACAGATAAAATGCATTTACCTTTATACAGTACGTAAAAGGAATGTTTCCCCCAAAGCTTTACAAAAATCTTCATCTGGAAGCATTTCCAGTGTGAACTTTTAAGTGATATCCTCTGCTCCCTGAGGATGTGGGCAGCTCTCCACTTTCCCGCCTTATAACCCAGGTTTCACTGTTGAGCTTCCAGTACTGTTTGATGCAGCACTTTGTTAACATTCATGATTAATGATGAGTTATATCGCCACAGTGTGGTATCCCTGATGAGGGACTCTCGGGGAAGGTTTCCTTGGAGGGGCACCCGACAGTGATAAATAAGGGCAACATCCACAGGAACACTCACACTCTTCCCATAACCACGCAGGACAGAGTGGACTGAAGTCTGAATCACTTTTCTTGGATCAATTATCATTTTTCTGGGATTAAAAACCTCTTTCCTGTCAGGCTCTCTATGAACATGCTGCAGTATGTTAATACCTGGCACGGTATTCCAGGATGAAATGTTGAACATATGGGTAGATACGGTTTCAGGGAAGATATGATTCTCAAAGAGGAAAATGCCAGTCCCTGGGTTTTGTTCCTGAAGACTGCTCATCATTGTTTTCCAGTCTGGGTGCTTAAGGGGAAGAATTATTTCATCAGCATCATTAAGAACCACAAACTTGCTCCTCTGCATGTTACGATATACACAGTCATTTAGTGCTGTGATTTGGCCATAGTAGCCAATATCTTTGGGATCCATAGAAAAGTGCCATTTAGAAGAAACCTTGAGGTGTGAATTTATTGGCCAGGGAATTATTTCTACGGTCCCTTCTTCCACATAGAACTTCAAGACTTTCTCCATCAGCTGGCTGCAGCTGTTCTTATAGACCACCACTTTCTGTACCCCAAGAATCTTATACATCTCCATACTCTGTATAAACTGTAAGACATTGTTGTAATTTCCAAACATGGCAGAGATGCATACAGTGAAGTCAACAGAAAAGGTCTCGGCCTTGCGGTTTTTAATTTCAAACCTTGGCAGCTGGTCAATATTTCCATGGGGGGACCAATGAACCGATACATGCGTCGGATCGCAGTTTTGGGGTTCCAAGCAAACTATGTCTGCTGCACCATAAGGGAATCCAAATCTATCTGAGTGAACCTCAATTTGTGATTTTGACACATGTATCTTTCCCTGAGGCTGACAGCAGAACCAGCAGTAAAGTTCTTTTACATCTTCATGGTGAACAATCCCAATCACACGGGTGACTTTGCTTTCTCTGTCATCAAAGTACGGGGCAATGATAAACGTTCTGTTATCTTTTAACGGTGTTATTACATTTTGAGCAGGTTTTCCTCTACAAAGCTGACTTTCTGGACTGACAGTTCTTGCCTGGGGGAAGATTTTTCTAGTTATAATGTTCTGTAGCTGAGTACCTTTCCTGGAGCAGATTAAAATGCTTGCAAATATAAGGAGACATGCAACAACAGCACAAATGTGTCTTTTTCCACAGTGCATCATCGTTGAACAGCACAACTTGAAACTTAACACACTCTTGTACACTCAATCTTCCACTCAATCTTCCACTCACTTTCTCTAAAACAAAGAATAAAAAAGCACACTTTTAATCATTTACCAAAAAAAAAAAAAAAAAGAAAAGAAATGCTTTGCATTGAACTGTATTCAACATCACTTAGAAAAAGAGGTTTGGAAAGAATGATCTTTTCTCTTGTTTAAATGGCTGATATTACTTTAAATATAAATTGATTTTACCACTAAATATGAAGTCTTAGATCACTGTTTTAAATTGGCAGTTGATTTCAGCAGGACTTCATGTGAATAGTGGGACCATTCAATTCATCCACATGCACAACTGAACCTTTTAACCTTGCCATGGAAAATTCAAGTTCTCTGAATAAGGTCTACAGACTACAGACTGTATCGGACTACAACATGAAGATTTTCAATAAAAGTACAGCTTGATATTTAGACATGCTAAAGCCATCGAGCAGATGGAAGGCAAATTAAAACCAAATTAAACTAAGCTCTGCTATGGGTGGCCATAATGGCATGATAAAACGTTACATGTCACAACAACACATCACAACAACACATCACAAAAATTTACTGTTAAGAGTCTGTATCATTTGTAGCTGTTCTGTCCTCTTCTGTATGCATTCAATCCCAATTGAATAATAACTGCTGTCTAATTACTCACAAAATTGCAATGGTTACAACTCTACACTGACTTCAGAGTTTGAGGTTTGAAGAACATGATGAAAACACTGCTACCTGGTGTAATTAGCAAACCCAAGATGTTGCTCAGCTGTTATTTTTCATTTCTGTGGCCTAGAAAATAGAATAAAATAAGTTTTTTTTATACTCAGAATTGCTTTTATTTTCCTTTTTAAAAAAAAAATATAAATATACTTTGGAGGTGGGGATTTGGCACTCTCTTGGAAGAAGTCAAGAGAACTTTTTGCAGAGATTGAAGTGGGTCTGAAGGTGGAGAGGAATTAAAGAGACAGAGGTCAGGAACTTCCATTAAGTTGTAAAAGCAGAGTAGTTTATGGGTCCCATTCTTCTCTTCCCACCCAAAAGAACAACAAAGTGACTGAGGAAGGTATAGCACATTAGAGAATCTAGATAAAAACTTTTGTTACTGTTCTGGAGGGATGACTTACTGCATAAGAGACTGGACAAATTTACTAAAAGGTAAGATGAAAAAAAAGCACTGGTAAAGTTTCTCATCATTAATGTCTATTCTGCTCATTTACAGAAATACAGGGTCCAGTTTTTTGGATATAGGTGCTTAGCAAAAAAATTATACACTTCTGGTAAAATTTGTTCTCAAATGTCAGTCTTACACTCCAGGCAGCTCTATGCCTTAAAAATTCGTGTTAAATTGGGCTTGGGAAGTTTACATGAAAACTGCATTTTTAATATTTAAGAAATACTAGCAAACTGTTAGTCAGTTTCTGCAATAGAAACCTCATGGCAAAATCCACTTATGGCAAGTACTCTCATTTACCCCCTCTCCCTGTTGGAACATCACTATTTTCTAACCATTTGGGGGTGGGGGGGTGGAAGAGACAGAGAGAGCGAGATAGAGAAATCCCGCCACATTCCTATGCACAGAAGTTGCCATTTTAATGCCTGAGTTACACAAAGCAGGAAGTCCACTTACACATTCCCCTGCATTTCATATCTTCTAGTCTAAAACATAGTCTGTCATCTATTTTTAATCAGGTGCAAACAAACTGCTTTGGTATAGTTTCTCTTCAGAAATTTTGTTTGAATACATTACACAATTCAGGCAATGCAAGTTCATCCTAATAGCCTATTTTTTAGGCCAATAGGCCTACTGGAACAGAAACAGTTGTTCTGCCACTTTAATTGAGTAGTTTTAGCACGTCAAAAGCATAATCATGCACTTGATCTGGGACAAAGTAGATTAGCAATCCTATTATAAACCTATGGCCTGCTAGGGCACGAACAGTGATTGTGAATGTAATTTTATGGATCAGGATAAGAAAAAAAACAATTCACTTCTTTTATATAAAGGCGGCTATAAAAATAGAGCAATGCTTAGAGATACATATCAACTCTTTAAATAACCTGTTGTTTGACCCTCACAGAATTGTTTAAAGAATTTCTGGAAACCTCCAGTGGTTATCAACTCTGATCACATTTCTATCTTTTATCTTGAGCTGATCCCAGGGAGATTAGTTAATATATACATTTTTCAAGGAATAGATGGCATCAATTCCTAAATATGAAATATAAGTTTGAGTTCGAGATGGTGCCATCTCTTTCAGAATCCACAGGTTGCACACTTTAGCTGGTGTCCACTAACTAGGTGACTAAAAGGTCCTCTTTTCTAGCTGGAGCGGGATTATCAAAAAAAGAAGAAAAGAAAAGCTGTATCTTGGCTGTTACCAGAGCAGTCATTTCTGAACATAAATAGCCATTGCCATTCTGAAAAAGGATTCTGCACACGTACTCATTAAGAGACACGTATTGCCATGCTTTGTACTGTCCTTTCTTCAAACAAACATATGTTGGCAAAGCCTCACTTCATAAAAGGTGACATTCTAATGTTGGGCAAATGACCACTCTTTCACCATGACTGGTATCACTACAGACTTCTTTAGCTATTGAAAAAAATATTTTGTGTGATCAGAAGCTGAAAAATATCCCTTCTGCTTAAAAGAGGAGCTTTTAAAATAGGTTAGCGACTCTGGACCTCCTCTGCCTATTTAGAGTAATGCCACTAGCAATACAGAGAAGAAATCGAAAGACAACGTTTTACTGTAACGTATGTTATATCAACAGAGTTCGAGAAACTTCTTTACACAAAACAGTAAGATCTTGCTTTTAATAGCTGTGTTATGGCGCTTTATAAAGCGCTGTCACCCATTTTGCCTTGTCCAATTAGCCAAAAGCTCAGCATTTTGCGGTTGGGGAGAAAATAATCGCTAGTGGAATCCATGTTTGTTAGGTGCAGTCTAAATACTTCACGAGAACGCACGAAATCATGCTTTCCTGAACACAGCAGGAATCAGAAAAGAGACAGTATATCTACTCACAGTTCAAAGTCTGTCCAGCACTTCATGCTTTCCACTGCTTCAACCTGAGTTCTGTCTCTTGCTCCCTTTGAAAGGGGAGACCTTTGCAGCCTCGCTTGTCTCCTCAACATCTGCTTCCTCTGCAATTATACTAGTACTTTAGACCGTCTATGGGAAATCCGGTGACTTGGTTAACTTCCTGTACTGCAAATCAATTTACTTTCTGCTCTGCCATTTTCTCAGATGAACAACTTTATCAATTTAATTAAATTGCACATTCTCCAAATCACACTTATATCTTTAAAACATCTCAGTCTCTCAAATAGTCATTAACTCGGAAAATGATAGGTGATCAGGCTGCTCCTGCCTGAAGTTAGGCTAGTTGTGTTACTGTGGTTGTCATACGTGCCCATTAGGTAAAAAGTCTCCAAGCAATGATATCGTTAACAATGCTCATACACTTTTTTTTTTTTTTTAAGTAAAAGAAAACATCAGTAAGAATGAAGTTAGCCTCAGGAACCCATTAACAACTTCGATGCTAAGCAAAACAGATTATTACACAACTAACATCCACTTCCCTTTACCACTTTACTTGGCTCCGTTCAGTATGCGAAATTTTGATGCTTTTTAACAGCACACTTCATCAGCTGAACCTCCTCTAAGTCAATGTTTTCAAATAGGTATGTTAAACAGGTATGTTAAAATTCCTAGAATTCTAAAATACATTAATAGCCTTATTTATAAAGTGTTTATTGGACTTGTTTTCAAAAGGAGTCTGAATTTGTACTTCACTTTCGTTATATGAAAATAAGTCAGCTTTTTTGGAGGAAAAATGTAATAAACATAGCCTTTTCTGACTTGCTTATCTCTTATTAACACTCCTCAAACTGACGTAAACTACAACACAGAAAAGCAACTGCCAGCTGACTCCTCTCATAAAGCAGTTCTTATGCTCTCACTTGGATCACACCTTCTATTTAAAAAGCTTGTAAAAGCTCAGAGAAGGCTTCCAATAACTCATTTATTGTATTTGAATGCTATTGCTATACATACAGGTATTGTTATGAAACTGGTATGCCATAACTTAGCTATTGAGAGCTCCTGAGAGATAAGCCTGTACAGAAGGAGTGGCTGCCGTACGTGCAGCTACTCAACACTCAGTAGGGCTGAAGGTTCCTTCTAGTCCAAGAGATTGTTCAGGCCCTGGACGCACAGACTAGAATAGGCCAGCTTTTGAAGTTGTTAGTCTGTGCAAGCCTCTATATGTGAGCTGAGAGAAGCAACTTGCTAATTCTTGGAAAGGCAGTGGACCTTCATCTGCTTTAGTTAGCACTGCAAGACTTTAATTAGCAATGCAATAACAACTTCCCCGTATGGAGCTTGTTGCAACTGCTCAGCAGTATGAGAGACAAATGTCACTAAGAAACTATCATGCTGTGTGATCTTCTCATTTACCAAAAACAAAGCCTTCAAAACCAGACTAAGAGATAACAACAGTCTTTTTCTTTCTGTTTGAGTGCTGTCACTAAACTTGAAGATTATAAGAGCTTTAGGTGAGGTTGTTTGTTTGTTTGCTTTGTTTTGAGGTTTAGACTGACTAATACTACATTTGTCTGTAATACTATTTATAATACTCAGTAGACTAATGTCAGGAGGGATCCCCTCTAAGAGCACTGTAGTCTTCTCAGACTTCCTGACCGCGTTCAGCCAGGTGACTGCAGTTAGGAGCACTGAGGGCTGTGGGGCGCACACAGCACCTCCTGCAGAACCTCCAGGGAAGTGCTTGACTTCTGGTCAAGTCTGTCATGGTTTTTATGCTAGAACCGAAGAAGTCTGCACTAAGATAATTTTAATTAGAGGTCTGCATCCTTTCTGTGCACAAGAAAGATTCATATTTAACAGAATTTTGTCAGTCAAATTTGGCTGCCAACTGTGTTGTCCTAATAATCAGTATTTTATTAATTCCCCCACTTCCATCATTTGTGCCTGCATAAGTCAAAAGGAAACAAAATGGCACTATCTTAGCATCCCTGATTTTTTTTTTTTAAACCATCTTGCACTTCTTGCGCATCTTGCTTTTGACTTCTATTAAACAGAAAGTATGATTTTCTTGCTACAAAACCTGTTTCAGATAGTTAAGCAACATCTTCAGTTCATCACCATTCTGTCATTGCTTTTTCTTCCGGTACACAACAGAAGCCTACTCTTCCCTCTTTCTATCTCACAACACATCTATTCTTGCAGAATCATCCTATGCCACTCTGCAATTCAAAGAAAGTTAATATGTTTGCTAGGGGAAACACATCTTTCTGCTTCCCTTCTCGTCACTTTTTACTTCTGAACAGCAGATCCTAATTTCTCCCGTTTCTCAGACCAGGGCACAGCCAATCATAAGGCACACATCAGGGAGCAGGGAGGGCTGGCTGCTCCCGAAGGGATGGGATGACCATCCGGCAGGGCAGGGGCCTGGCCACTGAGGGCCCAGCCCCACCACAGCTGTGTGAGGGTGCAGGGCAGGCCCAGAAATTGTAGCCGTGTTCAACCAAGAGTCATCAGGCAAGTCAGCGGTGATGAGGCAGGTCCAAGGTCATGCTGGGAAGCTGAGCCGCAGGTCAGGCTCGGGTCTGGTGACTGTATGGCCCGGTGCAGGCATGGCTATAGCCGAGGTACAGACCAGCACACCTGTGGCACCACTCGGGCAGGGACCGAGGCCCGGGGCTGTGCTTAAATGGGCTCCTGGGCCCATGGGCAGGGGTGTGGATGGTGGCCCCAGGAGAGGCTGGTCAGAGCCCTGTCAGAATGGCTCTAAGAGGTACTTCCTTTTCTAGCTGAGGTACCATAACTCATCTATATATGCTCTTTATATAGACCAGTTACTTCAAAAACAAACAAATAAACAAAAAAAACCCACAAACAGCCATCAACAAACCAAAAAAGGATTAGAAGTCTTCCACCCTTAAGACTTCACGCTTATTTTCTTGAAACCGTACCGCAACAGCAGAGCTGCATCAACTCATCTTGGGTGCAGCAATTTTCCAGATGAGTTATGCTCATGCCCAGGGTCCTTCTCTCCTTTTCTGAAGGAAATATGTTGCTTCATAAATAGAGGTGACCCCCCAACTTCTTTGCTTACCTTTCATTTTCACTTTATCCAGAGAAATCTCCATTCTAGGAGGTCTCTTCCACAGCTCTGTTGTGATGTCAGGAGATTACTAAGCCAAAGGAAGCATGAAAGTCAGTAAAAGATGTGGCTCTTGGTCTGGTCACTTGTGACTCTGTAAATAACTGGCAGAAAGAATGAGAAAACAGTCCATTGCAAACTGGACTTCAGCACCAACGTGTCCCTCTTCCCTGGCACAGCTTTCCTTGGTGGCTACGTTAACTGTTTGTTAACTCGAAAGAGAGGAATGTTTGAATATAGTAAAAAATCACCCTGAAATATACTGTAACATGACAAGTTTCCAGTGTTTGATTGGAAACAGGAAGGTCACTGATCATCTCTGCTTATTCTGCCTAGTAGGAGAGAAACAGTGAGGTTCAAAGACTGGCAACAAGGGAGACTAAA
Organism: Struthio camelus; assembly: GCF_040807025.1. Classification (NCBI taxonomy): domain Eukaryota; kingdom Metazoa; phylum Chordata; class Aves; order Struthioniformes; family Struthionidae; genus Struthio; species Struthio camelus. The sequence continues at coordinate 223,284 of NC_090961.1, forward strand.
GGACTGGAGATACTTCCACATAAAGACACAAAGGAATCACTTGGCCCATTTACCTTGACGCATAGGCCAAAAAAAAAAAAAAAAAAAAGCCCGTGAGAGAGAGATAGAAAATAATAACTGGAGTAGGAACCCCCGAACCCCCCCACCCCCCGCAAAAAAACTCCCCAAAAGCCCTACCCCTCTTTCTTCTCTCATATCCCCCTTCCTCAGTTCAAAGTAAGGAGAAATTCAGCAAATGCAGAAAAGTTTTCAACTCAAACATAATCATCACATATTTCCACGGTGGTAATTGTTATTTTCACATCCTTCAGGGGACGTGTCTTCATAGTGCATGCCAAGGTTGATAGCTGGGGGTGAACCTACCCATAAATTGTGTCCAGTATCTGGGTGTGTTCCCACTCCCCTTCCACAAACATTTAAGGAACAAAATATTGCATTAGCAGGCCATCACCCTAGAGACTTAAAATAATTGCAACTAGTAGTATACACATATACACACATACACAGACAAGTATACATACATACTCACAAATGTACACAAAATCTTTGCATAATATTAAATATATTAGTAAATAAAAATAAATATACTATATATATATATTTATATAGACAAATATATATTATGTGTGTGTATATATGTAAGTACCCATACAAATATACAAAAAATTGAAAAAGTAACTCTAATCTAGGATATGTTAAGACTCACAGCGTGGATGTGTCTAGCCAGAGAACAATACAATACATATCTATGTCGGAATTGTAACTTGCACGTGCTTGTCTCCCAATGTAGACATGTTCCTAATACTTTTAAATATGGACAGATATAGGGCTGTTAAAGAGGTCAAGCAAAGCTGACCAGCAAACATGCACATACCCACAGATGCTTTGCTTGTACAGTACATTCTTACCTCATTTACAGCTTTGCCCTGTTTCTGGGCCTATATTTCTGGTTGTTTTTGTCCAATTGCTTTTTGATGTAGCACCCAAATCATCTTTGAGTGATGTTATACATTATTTAAAACTGCTGCTACCATTACAAAGATTTACATACCTACTGACCATAAAATATCTTTGAGATTAAGAATTAGACTTTTATTAATAATTTATGTAACAAAGATAAACAATGACAAAATCCTCTTCAATGTTCTGCAAAGCTTCAATTGGGCACTAGATAACAGGATAAGAAAGAATTATCTTGCGGTCTGAATAGTCTGTAATGGCAGGTACAGAATTTCTTGCAGCTTCTAACAAGGCACCAGAGGTGAGTCGCTGCCGAAGGCAGGCTCTCAGACTGCACCGTGCTTGCACCTCACCTGGACACTGCTACGGCTCACATTCTAAAAATGCCTACAGGACTTCATCAACATTTTTTTTTTTTTAAAGAAACACAACAGGACTTCAGTGATGTTCCATGTATGGTTGTCTCCATCTGAAAACTCACCAGGTTCCTCAAATTTAATGAGTCAATAATTGCACTACCACTTTGCCATATTTTGACACCAACATCTTGGGTTAAAAAAAAAAAAACACTCATGTTAAAAATAAAGCTAAATCTATATAGCATCACACTTGCTGAACGTTAGGGAAAAGAAATAGAGTCAAGCAAATAGTTTTTTCCCCCTTAGCTCTAAAATGAAGCAAAATGAGACAGCAAAAAAGTAAGTACAAATGCTAGCCTCTCTAAGTTGTAATGATTAAACAGAAATGAAAACACCTAGGGAAACAGCCATCATCGGAAGTCCAGCTAAGAGCAAATATTAAATAAATCTCTTGAGAGACATGGATAAAGTCACAAGCATTTATCAGACTACAATTGACAGAAGCCTAACCCTAATATTCTCTAGTTACTAAAACAACATGTTGGACACAAAAGAATTAGCAAAAAGAGAACAGCGTGCAAACAACTCCACCTAGATGGCTTGTATCATAGAGCTAAGGGATTACAGTGAATGCACATCTGTCCCCACTGAAACAGAAGCTGAGCAAGCTCACATAGCTGCAGGGAAGTAACAAGATACCAGCATGCTGGTTCCAGCCACCATCAGGATGATCCCAGGCTATACAGTGATCTTAAGACTTAGCTGAGAGCCTCTGCTTACCCAGCTGTCATCTAGCTTTGCTCTGGAGCACACATACACCACCTTAGCATCTATCTATCTATCTATATATATATATGTATATGTGTGTGTGTGTGTGTATATATATATATATATTTTTTTTTTTTTGCTTCTTACCTGTTACAATGTCAGTGTGCTGTGCTGCCCTCAGGCTTTCTAGACAAAAAAGTGAAACACTTGACTGAAACAAACCTGCTCTGGCCATACAACAGGTGCTAGTCAGGAGCTGGTACAGAAATTGGTAGCACTAACATGATACAACCTCCCCCTTTCTTTGATTCCTTGGAGCAACAGAGGGCAGCAAGACTGAGGCAGCGTGTTCCCAAGGATGTCTAAGGAACTGAGGGGGCCACCTGTGGTTCACAGATGCTTCTGCTAGCTGTAAATCAGCACATTCACCGCTCAGCTAGGTATTGTCTTAACGTTTCCTACCTTACTGCTAATTGAATATAATTAACCCCTTGAATTCGTAGCCCTTTGCACCTCTGGAGACAGTGCCCACCCACAGGAGGCTACGTGAGCACGCAGTCAGGACAGCTATTAGGACAAAAGGAGGGCCTAGAGCAGCTTCAGGTCAGGTTGTGCTGTGCTGAGAGCAGGTCCTCAGGTAGTTGTAGGGTTTTCATAAATACTGGTGAGTTTCTGTTTCTAATCCTGTGGAAGACAACTACGTTGTCCCCATGATACAAATTCAAAACAACTGTAGGAATCTGCTCAACTTCTTTGTTAGAGGTCTGTAACCACCATCCTTCTCTTTGTGGTGACTGCTCCAGAAGCAAAATTATCTGCTGAAAGTGGCATTTAATCACATCTTACTTTACTGTATTTATCATCTCATGTTAGTTCTTTAAAAATTAATTTCACATCTGAACTACATCTAGCGTGAACATCCTTGTTGGTGTTGTAGTACCTAGAAAACTCTGGTCATGGGGATGTTCATTATGTGAGATGCTTCCATAGGGGGAAAAAAAAACAATTTATTTAAGACAGTGTGCTATATTAACTGATACAACAGAAAAGGTGCTCAGCTGCACACAATAACCTGAAAAATGCTGAAGCCCCTCCCCTTTTATTAAATAAGTAACTTGATATAACTTCCACATATCTCAGTATTTGTGCTAAAACTTGTTTTTCCTCTGCTACAGACTGGCATTCATCCTCAGGATCTGAAAGTCAAGTCCCTTCAGCAATCGTAAGTGTATCCTTTCTGAGGCTAGTATGTGAAATAAAACTGCGGTGGCTTCCCTCCCGCTCCCCCCCAGTGATACATGTTTGTTGGTGTGATTAAAACAATTGTACTGCTAATCGGAGCTGGCAGAAGTAGTTGGACTTCCTGTAAGTACTTGCTGTACTTGAAAGCAGCAGAGAGGACACATTATCTAAAAGGAAGTAACGTTTTGTGACTCTCCCGTTTCCCCTTCACCTACTAATTTCTGCACCAGCTAGCTGTCCCTTCCCTTGCTCTTTGTTTTTTATTTCTCTCTGTCCAATGAGTGACACCATTGTCTAAAAGACAAGGCACATTTGCATTGCATTCGTTTGCAGCAAACAATTCCGGGTGAAGTTTTGTTCTACTACAGGAAATCCTAACTGGTTTGCTACAACTAACTGCTAGTGTTTCCAGGGTGTTTCCATGCATTCAAAAACGACCCTTCTCATTTTATTAAGGGTGCGCTATCAAGCAATAAATATTACGTAAAATAATTTATCTACCTGCTTGTGTCTACTATTTTATTCTTCAGGAATTAATAGACTTTTTTTCTATACAGATACTAGAATGAACATATTTGTCTTCTGACCTTGCCTGCTAGTTTTATGTTCACTAACATCATGTTTTCAAACCCGAAGCACGGATGATTATCTGGAACCCAGTCTACTCTTCCTTAAAGCTGAAAAGCTGATTTCTGGCAGGAAGTGCCTGACTACAGGCAGAGTCCAGAAGTATAATGAATACTTCCTCCAATTCATTACTATCTGTATTTTCTCATGGACAAGTGTGTTTGAGTTGACGTAAAATGGGTGTTTTCATTTTTCCTAATATGCCAATCTGTCTTGTTCTCACTTCGGTAGTCTACTGAGGCAGGTAAATTTTGACCAGCTTCTCCCTAAGGAAAGATCTGGCATACTTTCTGAACCTGATTAAAAAAAAAATTATAATAATATATCACAGCTATGGAAATACTACAACAAACATTACTGATTTCAGAACAAAAATAAACACAGTTTATCCATGCCATGACTTATATACCTAGCACAACCTGACATGTAAAGTAGGAACAAACTTACTAAAAATTTCACTTTTATTTTCTCTTCCACATTACAAAACAAGAAGCTTGCTCATCACGAGCATTTAATGAGCTCTTCGGTACTCATCTTCGACTGTGTTTTATCAGAAAAGCATGTGACACTGTAGTGAAATACTGCAATGTAGAAAACAGTCCCCTTTCTCCCCTGGCATTTGCTGCTTTAACAATAATATTTACAATATGGACCATCCTGAGTGTTGCTCATCCTTCCTAACATGCTCATTTGCTTTATTTTCTGGCCTGTTGCCCATTGGGAGAAGAATTCTGATCAATTTCCTTCTCCCACTAAAACTGGTACTATCATTTGGTAGATGTAAGAGGCACTCATTGATGCTTTCTTCTGAGTTAAGCGATTCTTTGTCTGCAATTTTTGCAGGAGGAGCATAAAATATTTATAATGAAAAACTGTTGGCCCTGCAGGCAAATTCTATTGATCCAAATAATTTCCAAGACTACAGGTAATAAAAACAACAACAACAACAAAGTTTTAGCTCCCATTTCTGGGGGATAAGTGCTTTCTTGCTCAGCACTGAAAGCAGCTGTTTCTATGCAAGCTTATTCTGTTCTCAGCTTCACATTAGATAACTTCTCATTTATCCCTCAGGCAATTTCTCATAAAATTATGGTGCTGCAGAAGTTAGAGCAGCCACTTTGCCACTCATATTGTGGAGCTTATTTACCTCCAGTGGGGAAAAATGCTACTTATAGCAAGAGGGGGGAAAAAAAACCAGACAGTGACCAACAATTCCATATTGATTCTTTCCCAAGAGAAAATTTTGATGAACACCTGATCGCTAGGCTCTCCCCATCAGCAGCGCTCAGTGTTTCAAGGCTCTGAGAGGCATCACTGAAATCAGAAAGAAAATTTCAGATTTTAATACCAGAAACTATTATAATAAAGAGCTGCACTGATGTCCTGTTTAACGTAGGGCAGATGATGTCACTCTGATTTTTGTAATGGATGAAATATTTTTTCTGATTGATTTCAGTGTGCAGAAGATGACAATCCAAGTTCTTACATAAAGTTTAATAAGTGTGACTAAATTTCCTGTGACATCCATGTCAACATGGAGGTTTGCCAGTCATTAAACATATTTCTCTGGAAGGCAATAGAATGGGTTTGCCTCTACTTCTTCAGACTTTCCAAGTCCTACTTGAAAGAACTACAGATCTGGAGTTTTTCAGTTTTCTACTACAAATTTTGATTCTGTTTTACCTACATTATTAAATGGTTAGAGATTATGCAGCTATAAAGTCTGTTCTTCAACTGTGTCATCATTCAATCACAAATAAAATATGCTTGCTGCCTTTGAACTGAAAAGTTCCTTCTTTATCTCTACTATTCTTTTTCAAAGTATTTTATTCTTAGCAGCATACATACTTTGCACATTTTTTCATGTTTAAATTTACAACCAAATGCACAATTCCTGTCAAAGTAAACTTTTTTTTTTTAACGTTAAAGTATTTAATTAGTGAAACAATCATTATCAATGTAACAAGCTGAAAAATACAGCAACTTGATACAAGACTGAGGTAACGAAATACTTTGCCAAAAACCTAGATTCCCACACAAAGGTTAAAAGTTTAGTGGTTATTATGGGTGAGACAATTCACAAGAATTATAGAAGGAATCCTTACACAAATGGCATGCAGTGGACTGCTGGAAAATACAGCCAAAAATAGTGCAACAGTTTTCACAAGAAACAAATGAAAACATAGAAATTGGTATACACTATGTGACAAATGAGTTGCAATTTGAAAACTACTCTTTGCCTCATTTTAGTGCTATATGGAAAAACATGCATTTTGGCACTGAATTACATTGAAATTGCACACTAATAAATTAATAATATTACCTAAATATGTTTTATGTCTTAAGAATTCTGAAAACAGTCATTCTGAGATAAGGTTTATTTCTACACAACTATTACAGCTATTCTCTTTGATGGATGAAAACTTGTATGGTTTGTGATATTTCTGCAAAAATGATATTTTAATCAGTACTGGTTTGCATCATGTTATATTTCAATGGCAGCTTTTAATTCACAATAAAAGTATCAGATATGGAATGCTAGCAAAAACCCAAACCAGCAGCTACAAACTGTTTGATACCTAAAAATTCATCTAAAATTGGATCAAGATCTTTTTAATAATATCCTTATATTGCTCCATCATTCGGAATCTTTTCTTTTTACTATTATGCAGCAATTTCACAATTGTGCTACACTGAAGAGACATTTACTTTGCTATTGTGTAAGACTTATTTGCTACGTTCATCTCTCTTCTATATAAATATTTTAACACTCAAATGATAATAGTGGGAAGGCATATATAGTTTACTTTTTTGACATATTTCCAAATTCCAGGTTTTTGGGTAGGAGTACTCAAAGGGCTTCATTTCTCCACAGATGCACTGATTTCTGTTAGTGACAAATGACTGGATATAAGAATTGTTCTGAAATGTTTTCTCTTTTTCATAACCCACTATTTTGGGGCCTATCACGGTTTCGGGTAAAGATACTTCCCTTCCAGTTGGGAATCTGTTTTACAAACAAGAGAAAATAGACCATTTTGTAACTTTTCCAACAGGCTCTTTGGCTCTTAATTTTGAGAAAAAGTATATTTTTGAAGGATAGAAAGCTCTGCCTCTTGTGAATACAGTAACATACATAATGCTTTAGGGACCCTCAAATTCTAAAAGCTATTAAGGTCTGAGCGTGTACCAGCTCATTCTATTGCTACTGTAATTTCATCTAAATACAATTGATAAGAAAGCCCCAATGGCCTGTGGGATATTATATTCCAACACACACTTAAACCCAGGAATGCAGGGATGTTTCTGCTATGGCAATGATCCAGCACCTCTTGAGTCACAGAAGTTCTCTCCTATTATAAATGTGCACAGGGACTGAGAAATAAGACTCTGTGCTCAGCTTTAAGGGTGTAGGTCTAATCTAAAATAATAACAGAGCTGCACAAGGTTCAAACCTTTTGAGTGCTAATAGCACACATGACACACATGGTCATGGACGGCACATACCTATCTTACTACATTAATTAAAATGATAGTCCATGTAACCCCTGCATCCTCATGAATAATCTCATTATTGGGGAACAATTCAGATTATTCAATTTTCTAAGAGTCTGAAGTAATATATCGATGAGAGACTTTCACCCCATTCAAAAGCTTTTACACTGGCTCTACAGCGTTCGATACTTTATCCTTGCAGATACTGATGCTCTTAGCAGTTCTCTATTAAAATCTGTTTTACTTTGGCAAACAAAGAGAAGAAAAAAAGTATAAATTTACTTTGCATTACTACTCTTTTTACACAACTCCTGAGCTATCGAAGAAACTGTCAACTTTATATATAAACTCTCACACATCTCAAGCTCTAAATGCAGGAGTTGTCAAGAACTGGCTTTCTTGAAAAGCTGGGGTGTATCAGGTTTCAATCTCAGGAGTGTAACACAGACACTTAAGAAAATAAAAAAATTTACACTCAAAGTTAGCAATACAGGTCACTTATTAAGTCTTAGAAAACTCAGAAGAGACTTTTGTTTTCCTATGATTAATGAAGTCTGAATAGTGATGTCTTGTGGTAAAAGTGTTTAAAACATAAGAAGTGCTAACTTATCACGGGAACCAAAAAGCACTCTGACCCATAGAAGTGCTGGGGCACAGCAAGGATACAGCTCTTGATTTAGAGAGAGTTCTTTCAGAGCAGAAGGCTCACTTACATTCTCTTTTTTTTTTTTTCCTTTTCTTTTATTCCCAGGACACTGGGATGGAGGCTTCTTTGTACCTGCTACACTGCCAGTGCTGTCTAGCTCTCATCCTCATCGTGATTTTTGTAACAGCAGCACCATGCACCAGTACTGTATATCACACACATGCATTATGTACTGGAATTGAGTTGGACTGAATCATCCACAGGAAAATAAAACAGAAATATAACTATATGGAGCCATTCTGAGGAGTGAGGGTCACGTGATATGGAAGACCTGAATACCTGCTTCCCTGTTTTGAAGGCTGTAAGATGAATGGCATTCAGGCTAAAGAAAAAAACATGTAAGCAACCACATCACTAGTAAAAGAACCCAAGAAGACTTTTAACATAGCATAAATTTAAATAGCCTTAGATTCATTGTCATGGCATTCCTGAGCAGCATAACTGAATAAAATGAAAATGCTTTACTAACTGTTCTGTGCCAAAATACATTTTTTCCAAATAGCTCAAATGTGAACAGTACAATTGTCAGAAAATTGATACAAAATCTGAGGCAGCCACCTTGCCAAGCAACTCAGTGCATGTAAGTTATAAAAATGTTGTTCTACAATTTTCTATTCTAATTGACACTTTGCAGCAAGTTAACACTGTCTGTCATTTTGTGCATTAGAAAGAATTGAAACCCAACATGGGCCAAATGTTCTTCAGTCACATAAAGCAGCTTAATAATAAAAAGAACATTTTAAAAAAAAATAGGCAGAAGATATGATGCAAAGTTTGTGGCTGAACATCAGTTCAGGGCAGTCTGTGACCACAAAATTAAAGTTGAGGGCTCTAGAATCCTGCAGTAGTCAGGATTAATCTTCTGTCCATCTAAGTTGTCTACTTTCTCTCAGTGCATGAGACTTTATCTGGTCCTAAGGACAACATTCACTTTCTGCTTTTAAAAGCTGTGTCAGAATCACTTTCAAGTTACACAGGAAAGTGCTGAAATATTTGTGGCTGGCTCATGTCAGGAAAAATCATTCTTTTCTCCTCTTCCTCCTTAGAGGACAACAGTTTGTTTCTTCAGTTTGGCACTTGAAGTCACACCACGTAAGAGAGGAAATTATTCGAATGACATTAGATTAGCAGGTATCTGCAAGAGAATATAAATTATTCAGCAGTATAAAGCTCCTGAAACTATTATGGCATTAAGAAACTACAAGGTTACAAAATATAGTGAGCCAACCATTTATTAGTATGACAGTGTGATCAGTCCCAAGCAGGCCCAAAAGAGGGCTAACCCCAGAACCAGAAGGAAAGATAAAGACTCAAATGGTTTGGTTTTTCTATTCATGGACCAAATCCAGCCAAAGCGGTCTAAGAATTCATCAGCGCGTGTCAGGGCGAGGGGCTATGGTGGGCGTAAAGAAGATTCTCAAGCTCCATCCTGTTTTATCTCCTACATGGAGCAGCATCCTAGTAATATAACCTTTGAAAATCCTTTTGAGGACAAACATTTTCCTCAGAAGAACGAGGCTGCTATCTAAAGAACAAACATAACATCTTATGGGACACTCTCCTCAATGCTACTTATGAACCCAGTCATCAGAGTAAATGCTGGCATGTTCACCACTCTATTTATGAGAAAGATCCTTCCAAAGTAAAGACGAGGTTACCTCACTTGAAACAGTGAGTGTAAAGGTTGTGCACTATTAAGGTCACCGAACCTATAGCTAGACCTGCACAAACCTGATTTTTGGTGGGAATTCTGTAGCCTTAAATAACTTTTATTTCTGCTATAGCAAAACTGGATCAATGTACAAAACGAGGAGTTATATCTGTCCCCACAGGACTGTGTGCACACAGTTTGAAAAGAGGCATCTTCTTCTAGTAAGGTTTTTCTGGAAGACAAGAAAAATTGAGTAGAAATATTGTTTCACAACCTTACCTGAGGCCTGTTGCTTTTGCATGCATCATCCAAATGCTTATGCCATAATATTGCATGAAACCTTGAACCAGTTTGGAACTTGTAAACATTGCCTACAAAATTAAGAAAATAAAGGGCTCTAAATTTGCAGACAGAAATACAGCTTCAATGGATTGTAATTTCTCTGCGGGAGCCAAAGTTCTTAATTAAGCAGTTAAGTTAATTTTCACCTCAAATGCTCAAATAGCATCTTACTAATACAATAGAGTCCATGGGAGGTATGTTAACCAACACTCCATGGGTGAAAGGAGCATAAGAACATACACGCTCTGTAAAGCTAAGAGGAATATGTGGGCAGTGAGGCCAAATTACAGTCACAGAACAGACCTGTCAGGAAGGTGAGCAGATTTCTTCTCGTTAAGTCTGCTGTGGTTACTGGTAAACTTCTTATGGATGTTTTTGGTAAACTTCTTATGGATGTTTTTGACATTTGTGAACTTGTGAAGTTGAAAATGTGGGAAGGAAACAAAGCCTCAAAAATGTTTATGTAACCTCTGAAAGCGCAAAATAATTCCAGGGTCCTTCGGACCTTTGAAAGTTTTTGAAGTTTGATCAAGGTGGAAAAGTTATGGCATGTTAGAATTAATTGCTAAAAAGTAATCTAAAGGTTTTTTTTAATTATCTATTTTTTGATAAACTGTTTGATGCTTGAAGGTTTTCCATAATACTTAAATTGGCCTCACTCTAAGCCAAGATTTGAGACTGACCAATTTTAAGAAAGCAATCTCATATTAGTGAGGCAATTTCTGTAAATCTTACAGTAACTGTTAAATACCTCTGAACGCACCACAGAAGCACCACAGCATTTGTAAAAGTATGTTTAACTCCCTTTGTACCCTTTCTTGAAATTTTCCCTCTTCAATCTTTTAAATGAGTGTCACTGCAAGTGCTGTTATCTACAAACACATTAACAGCTATTATTCTACTTCCTTTCACAGAAATGCAGTGCAGAGAAGGTCCATCCTGCAACATTTACCTTTATCAGGGTTATTTAGCTGGAAAATATCAGGATGTTCAGGGTCATCAGGCAGTGCCACCATCCAGCCCACAATGGAGACTTTTTTACCAGGTGTGGATTTATACTGGAAGAGATAGAAAGTCGGTCACTACTGAGACTGTACTGGGAATTAATTTTTGACTGTAAAAGCTGTGCAGACGTGGTTTAGCCTGGAACAATAGCAAATACACCTCAAACACCCTTCCAGATCTGCTTATGAATATGCAATTTTTTTACAACAAATTTTAAGCCTTACATGTTTTCTTTCAGTGCCTCTTAAAGATTTCACTCCAAAGTACAGAAGAGTTGATCCTGAAAGTGTAACCCAGTATCTAGTCCATGACGAGAACTAAATCAGAAAGAAAAAAAAGACTTAGGAAAAACTTATCATATCTCAAGACATTTCAAAAAAACTATTAACCAGCAAGTCCAAGTGCTGCCAAATTTAAGCTCAGAAGCAAGGAATGGAGAGTTAGATACAGAGTGCCTTCTGGTGTAACTCATCCCAGCTACCTAAATTCTGGTACCTGCCTATGAATACAATCCATCGTACTTGGATGCTTGATGGAAATCTCTGGACTAATTGCTTCACAGCATAGTAGTACGCTGCCTTCTACTGGATACATCTAACACTTCTGTGTTTAATCAATAACATTCATTGGAATGTTACTTCTGCAGGTCATCAAATCTTTTAGGATTGGACAGGAGTGTTTCACATACAAACCATGTGAACTCTAAAGAAAATGAAAAATCACCAAATGTGTAAGATCAGAAACATTTAGAATAAATATGAATGACCATGACTCTTGTGCTAAGGGTAGATGCCCTGCAGCCTTCCTTTTTCACCCTGACACCAAGTTTCTGGCCTTACAGAAATGCTTGCAGACTTATAGAGTTGCTGGCCTCGTCTTCTGCTGCCACAATTTAGAGATGTCACTTGCGTATGCAGGGAGAAGCAAAGCTGCTGTAAAGCAAATGACAGGCAAGGACTGTAACCTTATTAACCCAGTTAAAACTTTGAATAGAAAGTGATTTTGCAATAGTTTAGAAAAAGGAACACTGTTTTGTTTGGTCTCCTGCTGGAAGTTGAATCTAATCCTGGCAATTAAAATAGCCACTACTGAATTAAAATCACAGGGAGGGTCCACTTACAGTAGGTTTCTTGCCTTCTTTGAGCAATGTTTTCCTTCTTAAGGGCCCTTCCATGGTAATGACTCTAGTGGAACTACCTAATGTGCAGCTACAGGCTCCTATTGGGCTGGAAAGACAAAATATCACCACATGTATTTGAGCAGACAAATAAGAACAAAAAGTAAGTAACATAATTTAACTCTAAATACATTTTACTGTGCATATATTGTGTCATCTGACAATTAACTCTATGATACATATTTTTCAGACCTAAATATCACAAAAGGAACTCGATCTTTGAAAAATCCTTAGCAGATTAACAGAAGATTCTGTTCTTGGGGCTTACACATTAACAAAATAAAATAAAACAGAATAAATATTAATGGAACAGGTAATGTTCCATTTTATCCCGGTAAACTTCAGAAATTATCTGGACTTCTGGAAACTTGCAGCTTAAAGTTTTGGTAATAAAAATTCCTACAAATGTAATTTTATTGCAAAATAAATTTTAGCTATCAAAAAGAACAAATAAAATTATGTTGGCTAACTGGATAGAAGTTTGAAAAACTGAATAATAAGGCAAATAACTTAATGCACAGAGATTAAAATATTTTTTCCCTGTGCAGTACAAACACAGAGCTTCCTACCTATAACAGTGAAAAAATGCTGCAACCAAAGAGACCCAAGTACAGGTTAAGTTAGAAATGTAGATGGTGATTAAGAACATAACAACCAAAGAGAGACTGGTAGGTGATGATGTACTACAATTATCTACGTCGCTAATCCCTTCATGGCCACGTGATTACAGCCCTGGTATTTTTATACAGAAAAGGGCCAATGCAGTTTACTACAGCCAATTACATGTGTGATAATGAAATACAAGAAAAAGCACATGCATGTCATCTACCATTTAGTTGTGAAAGAAACACTGTTCTGTTGTGAACAAGTCTGACGATATCATATAAACACTCTGGCAGAAGTGATATACACAGCGACCACACCTGTAAAAGAGCTACACTTGAAACTGGTAGATGTTTCTTCTTTGGTTAAATGGAATTGCCCTATTTGTGCTAACGGGCATTCTTGCCAATCGTACAAGTTTTATAAAAGAAGCAGTAGAGGATTCCAGAAAAAGGAAGATTGAATGCAAGCATTAGAATTACTTAACTATGGATAAATGTGAGAAATATATTTTAGGGGCTAATTCTTTCTGTGAATTTAATACGCTTTTCATTTTTTTTAGCTTCTTATATTTTAATAATTTCGTAAATTTTTGAAACAAATTCATCATAGACATGTGTAAGAACATTTTTCAGAAGTAGGTATAATGGCAGTCACTAAAATACTGTTCAATAATTTTTCCCTGTATTTATTTGTAATGTATACATTTACATTCCTTTATAACTATATTCTACATTTGCTGCTGGTAGATTTACTTACTCAGCTGAAACGGCTGTACTTATATTTACACATTATTTCAATATTCTACAAAGGCTGAAGTAAAGTAATTCAGATAAAATAAAAACTGACTGGATTTAAACTCCAAAAAAACCTCAGTATTTGCAGAACACTTTTTCTGCAGTCTATTCTTTTTGCTGCTCATATACACTTCTTCACTTCCTGCTATCACAGAATTTATCAAGCCCAGATAAGGTATGGATGCAATGTGAGACTTCTTCCTGTTGTCTGAAGAAGGCCTCATCTACTTCTACCTGATCAGGCGGTTTACAGCAGAAACTCACGATGGTGTCACCCCTGTCGGTTTGCCTGCTAATCCTGACCCATAAGCTCTCAGCTGGCTCTTCTCCCTTCCCTTGGCAGAGCTCCATGCATTCCTGCTGCTCCCTCACATAAAGGGCAGCTCCCTCTCCTCGCCTTTCTGGCCTGTCCGTCGCAGCACTCCAGGCGTGCCAGCTATCCCACCATGTCTCCGTGACCCCAATGCGATCACAGCCATGCAACTGCACACACATCTGTAATGCCTCCTATTTGCTCTCCAGGCTGCGTGCATTAGTGTGCAGGCACTTCAGAGAGGCTGCCCCGCGTGCTATGAGAGCTTTCCCCATAGTGTCCTCCCATAGGCACTTCCTTATTTACCTGCATACGCCGCTCGAGGTGATTCCACGCCAGCTCTGTTTTGGTGATTAAGACCCTTTGCTTGCCAGCCCCACCCACGACTTGATTGTTGGTCATCCTCTCCCTCTCCTGTCATTCCTAGTTTAAAGCCCTGCCTCCCAGGTTGGCCAGCCTGTTGGCAAAGGTACTTTTGCCCCACTTCATCAGATGGGCTCCCATTAGTTAATATGGTCATACAGGGACACTTTTATTCACAAAAATACATTAGGCTAGGAAAGCGTAGAGACTCAAATGAAAATTTAGCACCATATACTAAGCAAGGCAGACCATGAACGGTACCTGTAGACACAGCTCTGACTTCTGGGAGAATTCCGGATTGGTACCCTCCAGTTGGGCCCCAGCGTGGCATACAAACGACCCCTGTTTGTGAATGTAAATATCTCATAAGGAAAATTCTAGTCTGAGATCTTCAACAATTAGAGCTTGGTAAACATGATAGAAATAGTTCCCACGGGAAAAAACAGCCAGTTTACAGTTTACCATTTTTTCTTAACTGATCAATAATTTGATAAAAAAAAAACTCCTGATTTAGGGTTTTTCTGTGTTAGGGGTCATTTGGGAATTTTTTTAGCTAATTCTGTATAGTGCTGAGTTAGTGTAAATGAAGACTAACTCACCTTTCAAGCCCTGAAGACAGCTCCTCACTAAATTCTGAGCTTTCACTGCTATCTAGAAAAGGAGGAGCACAGAGAAGGAGCAAGAAAATCATGCAAGGGAAAATAAAATGCCAAAGTAGGTGAATCATCAGAATAATCTTTACATAGTACTATGGAAATTGCTTATTTAAATAATGTTTCAGAGTTGAAGTCTTCTGAGTTTAAGGTAAAATCTGAAATCGAAAGAGGCTTACATGAGCCCTTCCATTTATGTTTATGCTATGTTCTAAATGCCAAATGTCTGCATATTATTTTCATTTTCATAATGTTGCTTTTCCTTCAAAAAGCTAAGTACTTCAGGAACATAAAATTAAGTCAGTTTGTAAGATTATTTCTACAACAACACTTGTAGGTGGATTAAAGTTATTAGAACATTAGACATGGTATCACTCTTTGGAGGGTATGGCAGCTGTATGCTGCTGCTTGGAGCCACAGCAAATCAATGGGATGGCATTCACAATGATCATCCCTATTTCTTTCCCAAGCCCATGAGCAATTTCTCCCACCTTCCTTGGCATAGCTATTTGACTTACATACATAGATTGTTCTAATTTGCCCAAGACTGATCTTCTGCCATTCTGTGGTGCCTTCTACCATTTTGTATTATACTGAGTGTCTGTATTTTCAAAGACCATCTTAGTGTCAAGCTTTCTTTGATCAAGTATCCTGCTAGCCCTCATAGTCTATTTCCTATCCTAGAAATAGTCATTTTGTTTTTATTATTACAATTATTTTATTAATTATAATACCATAACGTAGTTGCCACTATCCTCTTTTACAAGTTCATTATGCTTCTTTTGAAGTCTCACAGAGAACACAGCTATACTACTCTCCCATCTTCTAAAATACACCATCAAAACAAATTTTCTTCGTGAAAATGTAGCTTTTGAAATGATATCCTATTTTAAATAGCACTTTTCTTTTGCTGATGAAAACTGACAAACAGTCTGTGTTACACACAGAGCACGGACAAAGCAATCTTCCTTTACACCACTTCTGTCAAAACCATCAGCAGGTAACTGAGGAAAGTTGTGTGAGATAAAGTTGAATAGGTAGACGAGTAGCTGTTCTGACCTACTTTCTTCTACAAAAGGGACCAATCTTTGTCCACCAGCTAATGATTTTCCTAATTTCATATTTTTGGGTATCTTAGTGAGTTTCAAGAGAACCAGTACAGAAAAGCACATACATCTCCCTACAGCAGTTCTCCCTACAGACCTTACCTATGGAAATGCCATTAGAGAATACAGAGCTTAGCATGTGGTTGCGGGCAGGGCTGTGCGATTCCAAGACACTGTCATCCAGCAGATGGCGCGGCTTCTCTGTTGGAAATGTGGCACTTTTGCTCTCCACTACACTGAGCTGACACATCATGCTGGAGAATCAGAAAGAGAAAAATGCCAAAAAGCTCTTACGTAATCTGATAACAACCCTTTGCTCCTGATTTTTCCACTCAGGCTGTGCCTCACCATACAATGATCATAAACGTCAGTAAGTTCTTAAGTAGCAGGCAGTTAAACAGTACTTCTCCCCATTTTCCTACTGCTTGTACATATGCTCCTTGCCTACCAAAACAAGTTTCATATTTCTGTGGCCTTTACAATTAACCGTTACAAATTCCCACCTGCAGAAATGTATTAAGTTTTTTTTGACTCTTCTCTGTACAGAAGCTGAACAACTTGGGTAGAGACAAAGGTAGAAAAGCAGCTAATCCACTGCTCAGTGGTCCTTTGCTAAGCTCAACTAACACACTCACACTCTGTGACTTTGGGAAAGGTGACATAAACTTCTTTTTCCTTAACCCATTAATTGTGAAATTTGTTAGACACTGAAACTCTAACTGGAAAGCAGGTGCTCTTACTTAGCTGGGTAAATGTTACAGAGAAAAATGTATCTAATCCACGTTACCAAGCTAGAACACTGCAAAAACGCACAACTTTCCTGAATAATAAGGAAGGATCACTAAGCAGACAGCAAGTTTCCTAAGACGTATTACTTAGATGCTAAAAAATATCTGTTATACACATCAGACATCTACAGACCAAAGTGTATATGCAGCTTTTGAGTAGTACTGCTCCTTTCTGGCTCTAGCGGAAAATAGCATTAGCAAAAATAACAGAGTGTTGAGTGTCTCTCTGAGAAATCCTAGGGAACACGCAGTAAAACTTGAAGCACTCCTACAGTTCAACAAATGGAAGAAGCAAATATCAAAGAGTGTTCTACTGCTAGATTAAACCTTTGTGATGCATGAATTGCTTGAGGGCGAGACAGACTGGAGTACGTACTTGTTTCCCAGGCTGTGACTCTTCCTGTGCCTTGGTACAGGAGGTGTTGGTAGACCTGCTGCCACTGAGGCATCAGGACATGTTGGTCTCCTGCTGAATTTCATGATGGCAGACACTTCAGATGGACCTAAAAGAGAGATCAACTAACACTGAACTGATGCAATGAACAGAAACTTCATGGGCTGAACTGTTTAGCCATTGATTAAAATAAATTATTACAGATACTCAGAAGGCACCATTTCTGAAAAGTGTTTCTTGCATAATGGGGTTACACCATCCATTTCTGTTAAGAATTCGTCTTTATTTTCTTGAACTATCTGCAAGACATTTTCAAAATAGCTTTAGACAAACTTTTAAGGATGAACTCCTTCAAAAAGTCTTGGCATCCATACAACAGCTGGATATGCCAAAGTGTAATAGGCAGGCAGAGCCATAAAGTCAGTTTGTACTTCGGGTGTGAGCAGGAATGTTCACACATATGTTCTGAATTTTATTCACAACTCCAATCAACTGTAAACAATTTGCTCATACTGACTCACAGCTTAAGCATGTAAGAGAAAGCAGGGGCTTTTCGTGTTTCTAATGGCCATACAGATGTATTATTTCTCAGTCATCTACAAGCTTCAGGGATGTGTCACTGCAATTATTCTCTCTCTCATTTTACAGATTTTATGAGGCCCCATGGAAAATATGGACAAGCTGTTCTTGTTCCAGTTCCTTGATGCTGTTTGCAAAAGGCTGGCAGTGAACTTTGCAATACAGCAGAGAACAACATGGCCTATCATCATCTACAGTGAATGTAAGGCTATTCTTGGCTTCGCAATAAAAAGATTTCATTTTTAAATATTTAACTGTGACGTTAGCACTGATGACAGAAGTGGGAGTGATGGTCATGAGAAGTGGCTGTCTGCCCCACCTCTCCAGACTTGATACAAATCAAGTAGCAGCACAACAGACTTCCCCCTACATTACAGGGACCACTTCTTAGAGGCTCCAGGGACCTTAGCCTATTCAACTTCTAGCCTCTAATCTGAAACCACTCATAAGAGGTCAACAGAGATAGAAACTTCATGATGTGAAAAACCACACAGTGCTACCACCAGAATCCGTTCAGAAGTGTCTGGACTCAAAGTAGTGATAAATAGCAGTAGAAAAAACATTCTGGGGCACAATTTGACAGCTAAATGTACCAGAAATGATTCTGCCTCTGCTATGTTTCCAGCTCCCTTCCTCCCCAAACGCAGAAATTATTCATCAGCTGCTTTTCCCTTGAACATTCACGGGACACAAGAAGGAGAGGACGAGTAATGAGTTTGTCCTGCTAACAGGCAAAAAAAAAAAAACCCAACCAAACCAAACCAAACCCCAAAAATAGATGCAAAGTGCTTTACTGTCCACATCCACTCTGCAAAACTTACATCAAGTTTTGTGAGATACATGAACCAAGTCCCAATTACTTGTATTTTCATTTCCCCATAGACTCAGGAATGTCACTACAAGCTGAGTTATCACTAGGAAGAATTACAAAGTTTGTTCCCTGGTAGTAAGAGGAAAAACCTTATCCATACAGCTTTTTGTAAATTTGATCAAACCATTCGTCATGCCGTTTAATTAACAAATAAAGGAGCCTCAGAAGAAAAAGAAAGATGAAACCGCTTCTAGCAACAGAGGAAGAAAGGAAACAAGAGTTCATTAGAGGAACCTTCCGTAACATGATTTATCAGATCATCAATTTAGTGGGAGAATAAAAAGAGAAAATAGTTTATCACACTGTTTATCACCTTCTTCCTGTATACAGTTAATATACAGGAGGGCTTTTGACTGCTTGTCTTTGCTGCAATTTGTTTATCACACTGTTGAGAATTTATGAAACATGACATTAGTAGCATGAGTCATTCTGGCATACGTGGCTTCAGAGAAGGTCTTACATTTAAAGGTCAAATGCAATTCTAAAAAAATGCACTTTTAATCATTTCTTTATCCAGAGATTCAACCAGAACCATATGCCTAGGAAGATTCGAAGAAAAAGGCTGAGTACAATGTTCTGCTGCATTTTCAATTAAAATTTTGTTGAGTTTGGGCTGTAAGAAGACATTGGAAGCTTTTTCCGCATAGGCAATAGAGTTCATTTTCCTCTTCTGCCATGCCTCTTCTGGCTGAGCACAGGTTGGAATACAGAAAGAATGAATCAGAGCACAATTAGGTGGCTGGTTTAGGTAAAAACTTTTGAATCAGTATTTCACCAGGCAAGATTTTCAGACCTAATGCATTCCTACTAAGAACATATATTTTGCTAATGTCTTTTACCACAAGATTTCATTACATAGTCTTAAAATTTGAGCAGAGACCAACCACATACACACATAAATTCAGAAGTTTTACAAATGTTTATAGCTTTTTTTTTTTTTGTTTGTCATTCTAAAATCTCCAGCCCTTATGACAAACTGGTTCCACAGAAGAGTTCTCCATACGCTCAGTTTGCAGTGACTCTCTTTCAGATGTTTTCATGTTACTGGTGAACAGTAAAGTATTGAGGACTGTTTATTGTCTGCTGAGACGCTTAAACTATATCTGAACTGAGGACCCAGCATGAAGACTGTGACACCTGAAAGAGAATTTTTCTAAAAATTACAAGCATGTGTGCACATACGAGCAAGAGTATAATCTCAAACTTTAGTGTTAATGTAGCTACTCTGAGCTTATCATCTCAACCTGTAATGCATTAAAAAGAATCAGAGCTTAAACACCTTTACAAAGTCTTTGCATCTGTTCTGCTGTCAAATGTCTATGAAGAGGCAACTGCAACACCCAGAGTTCTCATAGGACAGGAACTCCGCTGTAGGGTACTGTCAATTCAGTAAGAAGCCTGGGGTGCAGAGGATGTCAGTGTGAGTTATGGGGCACAGGGGAGATGACCTCATTTCTGTAAAGGGGTAAGAGCCTGTGCCAAGAAAGGATGCCAAAATGGCGAGATACTGATGAAACCTGTGCAGACCAAGTGATGTTCCTGGACATACCAGACTGCTGAGCAACTAGCTGGGGGAGCTATGCCTGATACTGCCGATAACAAAATTCCAGTACTTAAATTCACTTGAGATTGAGTTATTTTGCCCCTTTTTTTCCAATAAGTGAAGTCATCTGCTACTGCTAACTCTCCTCTTTACTCTGCTGGCTTCCCTCCTAGTGCATACTGTTACCATGATTGCTATTCTGTTATTTTGCCTTTCATGGAGACAAAGCACTCTTAGTAGGATTTTCCAGTCAGCTGGCATGAACAAAGGCTAGTTTGGTTTTCATTATTTCTCTGCATCATCTTCAAGGCTATGCTGACATGTACAGAAATAGTGTATAAAACTATTAAAGCATTATTAAAATTTGTTTACATTAGGAAATGTGAGACAACTTCATCAGAACGAGCTGAGTGCTGTTTAGAGATCTGTGGCAAGAACATTTGGAAAAGTTTACACATATCCCAAAGGATCTCACTGTTTTTTCCTTTGCATAATTTTTCCATGAATAATACTTCAAATGTTATAAATGAATGCTACTTTTGCAATCCTTCAGTAGAACATGTGAACATCTACAGTCTCCAGAGCTTTCCAAAAAAGCAACAGGGGAAGAAGTTATAGTTCACAATTTTTCTCTGCTAAATATTGATCAATAAACTAATCGCAGGCACCCAAACAGAAAACTGAAAATGAGTTACATATCAGATGCTGAAAAACCAAGTGACAGAGTTTTTTTTGGATGGTAAAACAGTCTCAACCTTTTGTTATTTTTTGGTGAGCATCTAAGAAATAAAGTAGATTTTACCAGCTCTGTTTCTAAAACTTAACAAGGACTTTCAAAGCCACAGACTCTCTAGCCAAGTCGCTGCAGGAAGTTTTTACTGCTCTGTTGCCATTGTAACAAAGTCAATGGGTGATAATAAAAACTTTCATATACAAAGACCTACTTGCAAAACAGACAATAAAGAATTTTGTGGACAGAATCAACAAAAACAAAAGAAGAATGAAATCTAGAATGATGGCTATTGTAAAAGCAGAGTTTTCACTTTCAAAGTATTCCTTTACAATTCAACTAAATCCTATTAATGCATCCAGCATGCAAGAGACGCGTAAATTATGCCTGCTTTCCAGACAAGAACAAATCAAGAACAAGTACCAGAGTGCTTGTCTGCCCCTTCCCTTGTGGCCCCCCCAAAAAGCCAGGCCAACAAAAAACCCCAGCGTGTTTTGGTCAGATAAATTTAAGTCTGCCTGCTCTGTTTGGAAACAGCATGGAAATGCTCGTTGCTTGAGAGGTTATGAAGAGAATTTTCGTTACTGCATGAAACATCCTTTCTTCAGAGGGGCTGTAAACTACTTTTAATATCATCTCCTGGGAGTAAAGGGAGCATAAGTATGATTTTGTGTATCTGCCACACGATCCCTGTTGCTCTAATTAGTGTCCTATTGTAAAAGCCTCTCCCCCTGCCACACTAGCTAATAGCAAAAGATACAAATACATTTATAAAAAGCAATTTGGAAACCTTACTCTGCCATGCGTTTCTTTTCCCTAAGGACAGTAACTGGTAGAGAGCATTAATCTGTCTACTTTGGCAGTCCAGGGGAGATAATTCTAGAAATTTAACACAAAGATAAAGATTAATTCACTGTTTTATTCTAGAATTTACATTTTTAATCATCAGCAAATTCTCATTCTGTTTTCATTTTTTTAAGTTAAGAAGAATATACTAAGACTACGGAAATGTTCTACAGAATTCGTGATTAAGACTGTTGCAAATAAACAGTCTAGCTTTGCTGCAAAGTCCTTTCCTTCTCTAAGTGTTTTTTTCCCCAGTGACACTCCAGATGAACCACAATTTTCTCAAGTGCTTTCTAGTTCTAATATCCTTACAGATGTGTTTACATTTTCCTTCAAAATCATTCTCATTTTCTTTAATTTCCAACCTACACTTTTCCAGCTACAGCTTGCTCTTTTTTCTCGACTCCCTTCTACTTCTCAGTGAGCCTTCATTTATTACAGCATTTAGTGGATTTTCAAGCAAAATGTACAGGTTTACTTTCCTAAATAATCAGGAGGCAGCTTAAAAAAGTCTAACAACAAACTTATTCATTTAGTCACTGAAAAAAAAGTCATGGTAAGCACAGACAGAGCATTTCCTTCCTCCCTCAGTCAACTGTTTTGCTTTGTCCAAGCAACGCTTCCCCCGCCCCCAGTTTCAAAAGGGAGAGAGATCTGGAGCACGTGGAGTTCTTTTCCTTCACTTTACTTCCAGATTCCCTCTTTCAGACCTATTTTAACGTTTATAGGTCTCCACAACACATTTATTGGGCAATCTATTAGAAGATTTTCTCCATAGTCCCTACTGTCTCATACATTATCTCCTCAATCTGTAACAAGAACAGTTTGCCCCCTCCCTTTTTTCCCCCCCCAAACATTACCACCTACCTGTGCTAAGAATGCTTGGAACAGACACACAATTATTTCCCAAGTGTGGTCCTCCTCTGATACACTCTCTGCCTTATGTTCACTTTTGCATTAACTAAATCCACTAATTTAAAGGCTAATTCCAAAAGCTGCAGGCTTTCATTCATTGTTTGCAGCGAGGGAATAAACATTGATAGGTGGGTCAATCTTTTGTAATGTATTTAACTAAAATAAAAAGCTTTCTGCCAATAACAATGATAAAAAAAAAAAAAGAATGAGTTCAATCAGAGGAGTATATTAAGTTATACTTTTCCTTCTCACAGATTGAAGTACAATAGTGAATCATGCTGGGTTGTCATCTCAGGAGACTGATGTCCTTTCCTGGGCAAGTACAGCTTAGGCAGGCACAGATCTATTCACCCTGTCCCCATCTGTGTTACGAGAAACGTGTGTGCATGTGTGACAAAAGTTCAGTCTTCCTGGATTATTTAATTCTGGCTTCCTTTTTTGCTAAGATTGCCAGAAAGGGAACCAGCTGTTACCAATTAAATGGTGTGGACACAGAAGGGAGTTTGTTGATGTTAATATATGAAATGTCAAATAAAATACAAAAAGGACCCTAGAGAAGTCTCCCCAGTAGTGCTCAATCAGTATTTCAGAGTAGGACCGTGGAAATATGTTAATAATGTAGTGAAAGATGAAATTACAGAATAGGTAAGCTCATTGGTCTAGTTTAATATAGTCGGCAAGGACGGCAGCAGCAGCAAACTGGGCAAGCTCACCAAAAACCTGGAGCACACTTTTGTCTGTGCCACTGTTACTAAGCTCAAATACAGCTAACCATATCCCTAATCCACTTATGACTCCACTGTAAACAGACGCGAGTGTACTTCCTTTAAATGCTTCCTGAATTTCTGCACTTGTGTTACTTATACTGCACCAGTGGAATGTGCAAAACCCTGACTTAACGCTTCAGGAACAATGTTGAGTTTCTTGCATCTGCAGGGTTGTGCATGAGCTTTGATGACATTTGTGCTGGCAACGAAGACATACCTATTGTGAGAACATAGCTGAAGTGAAACTCTGAAGTCTGAGTTCAACAATATACATTAACCAGATCAGCAAAAAACATTTTTTGCAAAAATTATTTCAGATGGCTGCTCTCAAGGAAGAGACAAAAAAGAGCAGTAAAATCCCTTGTCCTCTGGCTGTTTTATATGTTCTTAAAATTCCTACAGAGTAATAGCTTGGCAATTAAAATAAATATCAGTAAATTAGGACATTAAAAAAACTTGCTTGGTTAGGCAGTCATAGAAACTAATACAAAGTGATTAAAAAGTTAAGAAGTGAGCATGGTCATTTTCTCTTGCATGACTCTGTATTTGTTTTGACAGAACGCTCTTCTACAATTTAATTATTGGGAAGCTTCGGTCTGTTGAAAAAAAACACACAATGCAGTAATTCTGTCTGGATGTAGTGGCTGATAAAAACATGTGAATCCCACATATTTGTTTGGTATTAATTGCCTTCAAAAATACTCAAATGAGCTCTAAATGTTTGCAGGGAATGCATCACAAAGGAAGAGCTTTGACATGAGTTTGAGTTTGAAACTCAAGGGCAAAGGGCTGTAAACTTCTGTGCAGAAAAAGAAGTTCTGCCATTTCCACCTTAAGTACAGCATAAGGAAAGCAGACACTATGCACATGAAGCAATAATCAAGGACTTACAGGAGGATTAGACAATCCCCGTTTTTACAGAACGATTGGCTGCTAAAGCACTTAGCACAAACTATTTATTGGTTGCCAAAGTAACCAGTAAAACAAATGGCAAAACTAAATGTCATACTAAGTGTTTACATGGAAAATGATACTTTCTTTTGAATCTGAAATGCCGGGAGTGCCATAGAGACGTCACTAGTGTAGTATACCTATTGCCAGAGGGTTAAAATGTGCAAACATCTCCTTGTCTCTTCCTTCTATGTTTTCAACACTTGCATGTAAATCATATACTTCACATCTGATAAAACAAAGCAACTGCTTTTAAT
This sequence comes from Struthio camelus, assembly GCF_040807025.1. Lineage (NCBI taxonomy): Eukaryota > Metazoa > Chordata > Aves > Struthioniformes > Struthionidae > Struthio > Struthio camelus. Next base: position 248,092 of record NC_090961.1, read on the forward strand.
TAACTAAAATAAATATTAAAAGTTCTTCAGAAACTTTCAAAGCTGAATGGACTCAACAAAATGGGCTGAATCTACCCCACTGACCAAAAGGGAAATATGCTGGCTACAGGTTAATTACTCCAGATTCCTGCTAGAGTGACAGGGTAAAACCTCTGGTCTAGTTTTTCTCCTGTCAAGAGTTATGCCAAGGCCTAAAAAAGGGGGGTGGAGGGCATGTTCCAAACTATTGCATAACACACCCCCTCCCACTACCACCACACACACACACAAATTAAGGACTGTCCATAGCTGAGCCTTATTTTCTATATTTTGATTAGGACATGATCCATGAACTTTTCAAAATTACATCAAGATGATATAGAAATTATGCATAAAAGTTTCTATACTGACCTATACTTAGTGTGCAAATTATAAGGATAATTAGCTACTTAGAGGGATAACTTATTTACTCTATATTACATTAAATATTTTCTTGTGTTCCGGGAAAATGTATTGAGTTACACCTAAAACAATCTGTATGCTAGCTGTACCATAAATGTGGGCACCTCACAGCCAACACTGCAAGAACACAGATGTCTTTTACTGCTAATTCAACTGGAAACTGTGAACAGTAAGCATACTATAAGCTCTCCAGATACGTTCTCTGTCTCTCCGTCTCTGTCTCTCTCTCACCATAGCAAGACAGAATGAACAGAAGGAACAGACTTAAGTTGCTGCCAAAGAAGTTGTGTGAATCACACAGTTCCTGAAAACATACAATTAAACTGTTTAAAGCTGTTTTTTAAATGCTAGTTGCAAGAGACCGGAATCTCTACAGTGCTACAGAAGGCATGGAACCTTCTTGTGAATGCACTATTCACAATTATATATGAATTTGGTAATTAAATGAGACCATCTTAGCCACTAATATACAAAACATACCCTGTTGTGAGACATCCACTTTAATCAGATGTCTGCCTCCTGTTCAAATTTACTGGAAAACTGGTTGGCAATCAAACTGGAAAATGGACACATGGTTTTCTCCAATATTTTGCAAACAGAAATATTGGAGAATATAACTGCTTTTATTGAATCCCACACTCCTAAAGACACTTTAAGCAGAAAAAAAAAAATCCCACAGTGTCCCTGGCTAGAATAAACTGTTTATCTTCTCTTGAAGAAGAGAAAGTAGGAGCTGTGTAGAAGATGAAGTTGCAAAGCTGACAAGGAAACTCCATTTGCATCGTTAACACACGAAATTATAACTTAGGGCCTGAAGAAGACACTCTTCCCTGCTCTTAATGTCCTTAATAGATTTTGGAATCATTAACACATATTGGACTTTTTCTCCATACTTGGAAACATACAGCAGCTTATAAGAAGAATGTATGTTACACGTGGAACTCAACTAGACTTAGCTATAAATAACATCTACTTTTCTGACTGTCAGAGGAACTGAACTGACGATTGCCCTGAAGGGGCCAAGAGCCTTTAAATTTCAATAAAATCAGTATATTCAGACTCCTATGCTTTAAACTATTGACTTGAACATGAAACTACTGCCTAGATTACTTTCAGATCATCTCCTATCATTATAAGTTGCTGGCTGCAATGGGTTTACTCCTCACTCATAATGGCTGAAGGAGAAAGACAATCTCAGACCACAATTTGAATCCAATAATGTTGACTCAAATACCTCAGAATGTGCTATTTTTAATTGTCCATGGTTAAATCTCTCATTACTGATATACGTATACTTTAGACCGAAATTACTCAAGACTAGCATATGGCTGTATCTTTTTCTCTTAGTGTTGTGAAATAAGCAGTAAATTATCTCCTTCAGGCTTAGTTAAATCTCTCTCAATTTGAATTCATTTTAACTAGCATTTGAATTCATTTTAATCTTCTTCAGGAACCAATTTACTTTTGAATAAAGCACACTGGATTCTGTTTAGTCACATAGATGCAGGTCACGTAGATGCAGGTCACCGAAAATTTGATGTGGGCATTACAAAATGCTGGTGGCATTCATTGTCTAACTGGCAGTAGATGAGAACTCTCCAGCTGAGCTAAAAACACAGCAGACTGCAAGTGCGTCTAGCCTTCAAAGGACATACTAACAGAAAAATGGGGCAATAGGAATGACTCAAGACTCAGTTTCTAGTCATCATCTTAGCTCTCATTCTGAACAGAGCAATCTTACAGAGCATGTAGGGGTACTGTAGAATCTGAGGGGAAAGCTCATCCTTTCCTAATACTGCAAGATACCATTGACACATTCAGTCAAGTAGAAATGAATATTGCCCTGAATATGATTTCTGCACTCCAGCTGAGCTCAGTGCAATGTAAAACCATATTATTTGCCTTGCTCAAGACAGTTTCAAGGTTCTTGTCTCCAGCTTTGGAACTGTATTTTTAATTGCTTTCCATTACAGCTCTAATAAAGTCTAAGCCCTCGATTAGGAATTACACAATATTGGTGATGGTCACAAATTATGCAGCTAGAACCAAAGTCAAGTTTCACAATCATCCTAATGGAATGCTAGTATCAAAACCCTAGTGTAAAGCATTCAAATGTAAGCAATACCAAAGTAAAAAGCCAAAAAGCCTACCCATATGTATGCTTTAAATACTTAAGATATAATCATAGGAGATCCAACGTCTTAGCTTTAAGTTTCAAGTTAAAAAAGAATCCTCATAAAAACAAAACCAAACTTCCCATGTCTGTAAAAAAAGTGCTAATTAATTAACAACTACTTTTGAACTTACTTAATTTACCTAGCTTAAAAACTATTTCCCCCCTGTGAACTATTTCTTTATATTTTACCCAACAAATAATTGTACTGAGCATTGGGAGGCAGGTGGGAAAGGGAATTCTGGAAGAAATGTTTTCTTCCAAGTTATTATTTCTGCAGATTCATTCTTTTTTTCCTTACAACTACAGGGACTGAAGACAAGATCAAATGTGTATCTGACTCCAGGAATGGAATTCACAATTCTGAGATAAAGGAAGAACCCTATATAATGACTGGCCATTCGACACTTAGATAGGTATTCACAGCAGCTAACATGCAGTGCTGGGAGATGGAGGAAGAGCATCTGCATTATTTTTCTTCTTTCATATTTAGTATCTTCCTCTTTCTTTCTCTCTTTCTGTCTCTATCTCATTTAGTGATAAGAAAAGACATTTTGAATGTAAAATGAAACAGCTTGTCAGATGAGGTCTGGACTTTTTTTTTTTTTTTAAACATTCATACTTGGTTTAGCATAATGAGACAGAAAATTGGCCACTCAGGACAAGAAATTAAAATAGAACAGCTTTTGAGATAATAGCTCCTAAAGTAGTAAGTATATTTTATATATTTTGATGTTTAGTTTGTGCACAGACATATTTATGCTTCTCTTCATCTGTAAGGCAAACAATGTAATTATCAAATGTTATGAATCTTCCTTCCTTTTCTCATAAAGGTTTTAGAACACTACTGCCAACATAATGCATTCAGCGTTCAGCTCAACTGGAAATTATAAGAAGCATTGCTCATTGATGCAAGTACACAGCACTGAGCAGTATGAAGAGGAGTCTCTGTAAAAACATTTAAGTGGAGAGTTCAAAATACAAAAAATACTAATTTTATACCTCTACTTCCATATGTTCTGATGAGACAGGATGTCCACAGCCAAAATGCTGTCAACTCCTATCCAGGAGTTTTTAAACAAACATCAGAGTTATATACATATCCACAAGAAGAAATTTTTGAAGGCATTTCATAGAGAAGTATTACTCACTGTGATCTATTTTAGTGGTTAAGAGGTAAAGTAACCTCCTAAATGAGCCAGATCATTCACATGAATCTTTCTATTGTGAACTTACCTAGTTTTTGTCATTTAAATTACCAATGTTCTAAATGAGCTACTGGATGTATTTTAATTGACTTAGTTCTTGAATTTTCTGTTAAAACTAACCTCTCCAGCCCTTTTAATTATTTTTGCTGGTCTTTTAAATTTCTTCCAACATACCAATCTATTTTTGGGAATGACCTCTCTTGCTCTATGATATATTGTTTTTATAAATTGAGCTTTAAATTCTTTCTTGGCTTTATTTGTTCCCTGTACCACTGCAACTTCAAGCCTAAGATATCACTACTTACCCTAACCTGAGGTTAACAATATGGTGTCAATATTCGTGTTATTGAATTTTTTTCTGAATATGCTAGATTTTTTTAAAACTGTGATTAGTATTGCACTGTCTACTAGCAAAACAGTACAGTCTCACTACCACCAGCAGTATCCACAGACTCTGTTCAAAGCTAAAGGTGTTCCACACAACTGAATAATCAGGGCACCTTATTGTGCCCGATAAGGAAACGTCAATTTGTATTTACAATGCAGGGGAACATAGCTTCTTTTAATATTACTCACTAACATAAAGTCACTCTTGACATAATCTGAAACTATCACAGATTCTAAAACCACGATACACTGGGAAAGGTGATATATCCATACTCACTATTCACTTGTAAACCTAGCATTGCATTGAGAAGCTGCTCAAGTGAATGTCAAAAAGTAATGAATCTAATTGAAACACTGAAAAAGGATACAGATAAAAATGAGATTAAATTTAGCTTCTTAAAAATGTTTCACTGTCTAGTAAAAAGCTTTACAAATTCAAAACTGTTTCCATACACTTCCCCCCTGCTCCACTGCATGCATACACCAATATGTTATCGTAGAGTTGTTCACCAATGCTTTGTTACACACCAGCTTGTCCATGAGGGCTGAGCTGCACGCAATGTCTTGTTATTTGATGGTTAAATCATTAATAGAGGCAGGCAGGTTTTGAAGAATTTGCTTTCCAAACAACCACTCCCGCGTCACAAACCCTCATCTTGTACAGAATGACATGGTTTCTGGAAATATATACGCAATAAAAAACGAAGGTCATATTTTGGGCCAACCAACCTCAACAGTGTTCCTTTAATCAAAAATATTTCCTAGTTTTGGTAAAACAAGGCTCCACTTTTATGACATCACTTCATGTTGAATAATATCCCTGGTGTATGTTCAGTTAAGTCAGGGAAAGCAGTGTGTTATATCTAAGCTCCCTCAAAACATGTATACTGACTGCAGTATACAGATCCAACTGGAATACAGTGCTTTCTACTAAGTAATATGAAAGGTGGTAACTGGAGATTCGAAAATAAAAAGATGAAAGATTCATGTTGTCTAAGTCACTGGTACCATATAGATTTACGAGACACAACAAACGTAGCAAATGAATACTGCCATGGCTACCCTCTTCTACTTACTTCTAAAGAGCAGGGACAAGATTGGATCTGTGCATCAAATTACATGAGAATGAAAGAAAGATGGTTGGATACGATGGTACAAGAGTTAATTGTACAAAAGTTAATTGTACAAATCATGCCCGTACAGCAAGTATGTGTGTTTTGGTCAACTTATGGATGATACTGTATTTTGTTTGATGTTGTTACAAAGTTATTACAAGTCTTTTGTCCTCCCCCTTTACCCAATGAAATTGTCTCAATTCTATGTGCTACTTTACACAGAAACCTGAAAGGAGAATTTCCTCTATTATTCACTGCACTGATTCCTTTTTACTTGAAGAGAGTTCCTTCTTCACTTATTAAATATTAATGAAAATGCACACATTTGTAAAAAACAAAACTAATCCAATTTCTGTTCTAATGCCAACAAACACTGAGTTATCCCTCAGACTGCAGTTGTTCATATGCAAGTTAACGATCTTTATTGATGAATCATGCTATGGAGAGTATTTCTGAACTGGTGGTCTGGCTTCTGGAAAACAAAGAACGTAGCAATACTACTGGGAGCGATAGTCTCTCCTTAGACTCTTAAATGGTAACAAGGTTGGTGGGAGAGCTGGATGTAAATACTAGCAACCTTGGCAACTTGCCCTAGTCAATCGCCAGGAGTAATTCTAGGCATACTGTGCTGTAGTTGGATTTTTATCTCGATATAGAAATGCAGTAAGTTTTATACTACCTACTAAAACTGTGAAACTTACTAATGGCTGATCTCAGAAATGCTCTTTCTTTGCTATCCATATAGGCCTGTTCCTATAGTTAGGCAAATATATAGCAACACACCTCATCTGCAGTCTCGGTAAAAGAAGTCTTACTTCTGAAATCAAATTGCTTTCATTCACTTAAGATCAATGGATTTGTTTTGCCTAGTTAAATGAATGCTGATATATGGGATATGACTTCCCTCTAAAAATATCTTAGGGTGAATATCATAAAGAGAGAAGAATTATTCAAGACAAAAGAACAATGCTAACTCAGGTACAAGCTGGCCATATAAAAATTTGCAATAAAAATTAGATCATTTACAACCATCAGTGGAGTGGTGGTGCTCCGGACCAAGGATGTTCTGAAACTAGGCATATGCATGGAAAAGTATTGGTTCTCTGACAGTACTTACAAGATAACTTTCTAACTGCAGCATATTTGAAACTGATTAATCCCTCCAAAAACCCTTTGATATAAAATGGGTTTCCCTGTGTACTTCAGTGAAGGATTTCTGTAACTGAAATTATTTTCTTATTCAAAATTTTAATTAAATTTTATACCTGCGATATCTTCTTTGGAGGAAACCAGTCGAGGAGAGCTGTTACCTGGCTCAATTCGTAATGATAATCTGTAAAAAACAGATTTTAGACAAATTAACAATAAAATACCTCAACAAAAGCAGAAGGAAACTGAAGAAAGTAATTACTGCGGCAGTGGTACGCAGGAAGTTTATTTCATTGGAAGTGTAGCTATTTAACTCAATATGTAACAAAATATGCCAATTTTTTTTTTTTTTTTAAGTAAATCACTACCCGCTAGTTTCAAGAAAGAAATTGGGAGGAAAGTCTCTGAAAACAGAAATTGAAATTGGTAATTTTTTTAATTTTCTATCTGTGTAAAAACATAAGTTAATATAATTTTTCACCTGAAAAAAATAGTCCAAAAGTTAGTAAACTTAGATGGAAACCCAATAAACATTTCCCCCCCCCCTCTGTGCAAGAAAAGTTGTATTCATTCTGTTATCTTGTGGGAATGTACAATCAGAAACAGCTATTTAGAAATACTAGTTACTCTGATTTATAGAAAGGGAGCATAATGGGGAAAGGTGAACAATACTTAATAGTGAATGCTTAAGAGTCAAAAAGATTATTAGAAGAAAAGAGTAATATTATACATCCCTCTACCTCACTCCATGTGTTTTATGCTGCACTTACTGTTTCCTTATCTAAGCACTACAGTGCATGTCTTGACCTTCCACTGAATATGACTTCTGCCACCTCTCATGTTCATGCACACTTAATTTCACATTCATGGGTCCTTTGTTCTGTACTGGTTTAAGAGGAAAAGTATGCATGACTACAATGTTAAGTAAATTTGAATGGAAAAGGCAAAGAGAATCAAAGGAAATTAACTGCTGTCACTGCACAGTGGCATACAGCCATACAAGTTGTGAGGGTTTCAAGCTAGATTGCTACACTCCACTGTATACAAATACCACTGAAAATCTTCTAATCTTTAATTAAAAATAGAGGGGGGGGAATGCTCTGACAGCATTTGAAAATATCACATATGGCTTAATTTTCATCTTCCTTATTACCTTTTCTTTCACATACACAGAATTTTTATGGGGAATGCCTCCCAGTCTCGTCCATTTTCCACAGTATTTAAATATCGACAACTATCTTTTAGTGCAAAGTTAGCTAAATAAATATATGCCCTTTGCTGCGTTTCAGAATTCATTTTGCTATTATTCAATTCTTTTAACTATCCAAACTAATGTACTTCATATAGGTAATGAATTATTCCTTTTCAGTGAAGATGACCATCTTTTCCTTCCATCAAGATGGTTTCAGTGAGTAGGAAATGGCAACATGCCTCTCCTGGGAGCCAGCAACGAGGAAGTTACAGTAATATAATTCAGAGCATGGTTCAAATGTTAATCATATGGAAATTTATTTCAGTATGGAGAAATGGCACAAAAAGTTACTGGAGTCTTCCTAGAAACAGGGGCCTTACTGTGTGAATTTACCTTCCATGCCTGTAGAAATGTTCCAGTTGCATCCCTTACATGGTAGCTGCACCTATTTGCTCACTTTTGAGACTGATCTGTTCCTCACTATATTAGAGGTATATTGCTCCCATGTTGAGAGGTGCAGAAGATTGTTGGTGGTGGTGGGTTTTTTTTTTTTTTTGTCTCCTGCTGCACTGTCCCACACATTGTGAAATGTGGGTATTAAGCTCATTGTTATTACATTGGCTCATAACTGACAAGAACTTACGGAAAACAACATTCATTTCATTTTGTTTCACAAAACAGTTGTTCTCCAAACAGACCAAAGGACAACCCAGCTCCTGCTAATCCTTCACTGCTCCAAAACTGCTAATTTCTCTCTTTTTTTCTATTTCTCTCTGTCCAAGGAAGTGGTCATCTCTCCTTCCCTATAGGTGATAACTGCACATTTTTCTGAAACTGTTTATGTATTAGCATTATTTGTTTGAATTCCATTTGTCGGTTCTCAGACTAGGTACTTAGTCTGAAGCCTGCTGCTTCTGTTCTTGTTTCTGCCAGCTTTAAGGAAATAAGCTCCGATACTTTTTACTCATTCTTTTATCAAAAAAATTACACTGTTTTATTAATCCACTGTGGCAAGAGTCACACTTCACACTGCTTGTATGGTCACCATGGAAACATTTATCTAATAAGCCCATCCCGAAGAGATATGACTGCAATTCAGCCAGTGTAAGCAAACAGCTTCTCCCCTTTATAATAGTGTGATTTATAATGCATTCCTCCTGAAATTTTCTTCCTTTGTTAGAATTTACATCTACATGAAACAATTATGGACTAGACTGTTATTCTTGAGCATACTGAACAGAATCTTGCTCATTAAGCCAGGTCCCTTCTATCACTTCAAGTATCTATTCATGGAATTGGATAATTTTCAGTGCAATTGTGACAGGACTACCGCATATACCTGAAGAGGCCACATACCATTTGTCTAACTTTGCATTTTCTATCAACTTCATTAGCTTTCGATATATCAAGTTCCAAGTCCTGATACATCTCATGTGTTTGAAACACAGCACAGGTGAAATACTGTATATAGATCTTTACATAAGAGGAAAGAAAAAATTTAATAGTAGATCTTGACACTCAAGTCAAGGACATTCTTATACTTTATATAGTGACAAGAGTATTTGACAAAACCAAATAGGATCAAGTTCCATGCAACTACTTGAGTAACAGTATTTCTTTCTTTCTGTTTATAAATGGTCTTGTACAGAAGAAATGGGAATATACAGCAGAAAGAAAGACTTAATAACCCTATGTTTTTAATAAGGTTTTAGAAAGAGGCATGGTATCAGTGATGTGTTTTCCACTTAAAAGTTCACTGACAGAGCAATGAGTGGAACTTCAGTGCTACAAAAAGAGATTGCATCACTCTGCACAGATCACATTTTCATTATAGGAAATGTAAAGACTGATAAAGCTAGTTGTCTTTTTGTTTAGGTCAAAGTATATGCTAAGTTCTCTTTTTTTAATGAAAAATGTGCAGGTGTAATCTTAGCTGTTCTGAAGTCTCTGACAGATTGGTCATTGACTTCAACAATGCCAGAATTTTGCAACATGCTTTCAGAATAGCAATGGATATAATTTAGCTATTTTGTTTAGGAAAAATCAAAATGTATTGAAAGATCAACAAAAAATATGAGTTAAATTTGAGTTTTAGTAAATATAAAACATTCATGCTGACATGTTTAACAAAAATTATTTAAAATAACCTGTAAGAAAAGGGAACGCTGACTATGAGCTGTCATTCCTGGTCCTTCTCCTCTCCTGTTCTATCTCACATCAAAAAGGCTGGAAGCAATCAAAAATATCTTTATTTCAAAGAAGAGATACTGACAGCCAAAACAGTTTCAACTAGTCTCGGCTTGCTGGTCACCAAATTCATTTTTGCAATTCCTCTGACGCTGCATTTTCCATTGAGAGGCAAGGGCTGTAGGCATGCACATGCACGCTCATCTGTTCTCACCTGGATGTATGTGCATATACCTATGCCGACAGTATAAGCAAAGTCTTCCAAATAGTAGCCTTATCAATAGGTCCGTGCAGACTTTGGTACTCAATGTATTTATAAACAATATATGTCATTCATATCCATCACAGACCAAATTATATTCTCCCAGCTCACTGCACCCAACAACATCACAAGTAAAAAACTACAATTGTTTCAACATGCCTAATAAATCACTTATCACCCTTACAAAGACATTCTCTTTTTTTGTGTCTGCACCTGATCAGAAATTCATCTTATGAGTCACTATATTCATCCAATATCAAAGTACAGTTACAATTTTTTTTTCCAGGAATTCTTTTTAAAAACAGAATCTTTGCTTTACCAGGGTTAGAAAGCTTCGTTTTAGTACAAGGACCAAGTGCTGACAAAGAAGGAAAAAATTAAAAATTTCACTATTTCACAATTATAAAGCAAGAGTTCAGCTGAGACATATGCTAGGACAGATCCTAGATATCAAGCCAGGAAACTGTGCATTAGAAACTGCAATTCCCAAGTTGAGGAATTAGTATTAACAAGCTACAGTGAAACAAGAACTAGAAATAAAATTTCTAGGGGGGGGAAAAAAAAAGGCATAGTTCAGCAAAAATCTCTAATGAACTGCCAATTCACGATTGGGAATTAAGTCAAGCAGCTTTTAAAGAACAAAGCATATAGAGAACGTATAAGGGTTTTATTCTTGTAAGGTAAAAAGATGACAGAAACAAATGTTGATAAATAAATAAATAAACTGATACCTAAAATATTTTTTGGAACCTGTTATGGCTGGTATGCTCTATAGAGTAACAGGACCTCTATCCCACCTAGTCTTAAATAGAACTCTACTATTGAGTGCTGCCATATAGCTCATTTAAGAGTAACCTTCCTGATAAACATGGAAGGAGGAACCTAACATAATGCAGAAAATAAAATGTGTAACCAGTCTTGAATATAGTTCAGTTTCACAGGGCTATGCTCCGCAGGACAGGATGAAACTATTGCCAGGACACTACGGCTACTTGCTCCATTCTCCTAATACTAAACAAGCAACTAAAGACAGAACATACAGTGAGGGGGGAAGAAGGGGTAGAAGAGGGGGACTTACATCCTTGCACACAAGCAAGGAATTTAGAGGCTCCATGAGGAGGCTGAAAGAAACGTACCCATCCTTCCTGAGACAAGGAAGATCTAAATTGCCAAGAAGCAGTACAGTCCTGAGCTCTTGCAGCCCAGGCATTTCTGACCAGTATCTGTTTATGTGGCAAAATTGGTCTGACATACCTGTAACGTTTTGGGCTACCTGTGCAGCACTTAAAACAGTAGGTCCAACACTCGCTGGATTTCATTGTTCCTGAACATGTCCTGTGGAACACAGCTGTCCATGATTTTCAGATAACAGACAGCCAAGTCACAACTATAGCTGTTGATCCAAATGGCAATTGGCTCAGTAGAAATCTCAAACTGCAATGGTGTTCCCCAACCATGCCTTTGACAATAATTCTTGGTGGAAAAGGTCCAAGAAATGTAGCTATCTGGAAGACCTATTTAAGATGGACTGTGGCCGAGGTTCGTTGTGATGAGTACTGATATTTTAAGTACCTGCTATACAGTTCCTGGCAGCATAAGACTAAAAGCAATATAGCGCAGCTGATATTTTTATGCAGCCGCCATTGTGAGGAGTCAGCGCAACATTTTCATTACATATTCATTTATCTTGGACACGTTTCTATAGCATCCTGCCTATCTGAATCTAAATTTGAACTGCTTTTTATGTAAATCATCTTACTAGAACACTGAAATAGCACAGTTTTGCCTAATATGCTCTAAAGCACTGAAATATATAACTTCTACCGAATGGGATTCCAATCCTGATGTGTCCCGGTAACACTGTACTACAAATAACAGTCTTCACATTGGCCTTAGTCAATATTGTGTGTCAACACAAAACTCTACAAGCCTATATCTAAATCAATAGTACATACACTGGAATCATTACATGGGGCTGTTTTCCAGTACAGTACAAAATTTTATTCCAGGTCAACTATGACTATTGTGTTCCAAACAAAAATAAGCTATTGGCCATTTAAAAATATACATATATTTGAGCTGATGCTGTAGATACACTGTTCTGGTACTGAGAGAACTGGCAGCAGCTTCAATGACTTTGTCAATACTCTCATTTTTGGTAGGATAAATCCTGAATTTCCTACACATGCAATCTCTTCTGGAATTAACAACACCATGTCCTAAACAGCTCTTGAAGAGTCTCAAGACCTAGTCCTATGGAATGTAATCAAGCAGATTATGCAGCAAATCCATGGAAATTACTTGTACATTGTTTAGTCTGACATTAGACTATGTACTTCCAGGATTCAGAATGCATAATCCAGTTCATAGGTGTCTGTGCCAGTGAGAAACAGGATACAGCACACAAAAGTATGGTGTTCCATTATTGTCTAGGGAACACTACAGGGGGAGTTTCACAAACATACTTTACACTTCATGTAATCATATAGACCTTGATTCAGGAAAACATTTAGTTATGTTCTTAAGTGCTTTGCTAAGTAAAAGTTAAGGAAAAACTTAAGCACACATTTAATCAATTGAATCAAGTCTTTCATCTTAACTGGTAAAGAATAGCTGGCTAAAAAAAAAAAAAACAACAGGAAAACATTTTTGGCAGCAATGTCTGATATCTAACATGTTTACAAGCTGTTCTGAGAAACTGTTTTACAGAGCAAGCGCACCTACTCTGAAAACAGCAGCTGGAGGCAATTTGTTACCATCTGACAGGTATAAGCATTGCTATATTCTTTTCACATTAATTCTACTTAAATGCATTTTGAAGAGATTTAGGCAAACTAAAATCAGCCTATTTTTAGAAATCCTCAAAGCAGTTTTAAGTTGCATGCCTATTAGTTTTGAAATTAAATGGAATAAATTGTAATGTTATCCACTAGGAACAAGGCAGAGTTAAAACTAACCCCCAGAGACTAATCTAGGAGATACTGCAACTCAGGAAATGAAATCCTCAGTGTTTGAAGATAAAATTCATTATCAGCCATGTATCTGTTAATTACTAGAATTTTAAATAAGCAGAATTCAGACTCAACTTTCTGGAAAAGTTGACCAAGTAAACCTTCTGTCTGCTGATATTATCTTTTAATAAAATTTTAATACTAGAGAAATTCTGGAAGACTGAAACAGAGCAAATCTGATGTTATATTCAAAACAGTATATTATATTACTGTCTTCAGGCTGGCTAGTGTGATATCAGTCTCAGAAAAAAATAACTGAGAATCTAACACAGGAATCACTTGATACAGAATTAAAACAGAGAAATACTAATATTATTAATCAATATGGTTTTGTGGGAAAGAAATCTTGCCAAATAAGTTTGATGACTCCTTTATGAGTTTAAAAGTATGTCTTGTAGTAGAACCTGCAATTGAACAGTGAGATGCAATGACAAATGTTAACATAACTGTGAGATCCACAAGCAAAATAGCAACCAAGAAGCAAACCTAAGTTACCCTTTTGAACAGAGTGTTGGTGAGACCATGCTGTATTGCTCAAAACGCAGGTAGACACATGAGGATGCTGCTGAGAAACTGGCAGGCAAAATTGTTTTGCTGAAGAGCAGGGATCTCTTGAGGACAAACTTCATCACTCAGCCTCTGAAGTCATAGCATTTGGCATCTACTACTCAGTTCCTTTTTCACAGGATATTAAACATTGCAGTTTCACAGCTGTCCTACAAGGATGTCCAAGACAACTGAGACAGAGCATGGCAACACCTTGTCTTTGTTATGTTGTATTCTGATGTTCCCCATCAAATAAGATTACTTCTTCAAACTTAAAGACTCAAAACAAACAAAAAACCCCCCCTAAGAAATTCTTAATTTGGAGTCTGGGCCAGGAATCTTCTGTAGCTGTCAGCAAGGCACAGTGTCTTCGCTATGTCCCCATTTTTCAGACTGTCTTTGATTACAGTAAAATAACTCTGAGGGAAGGACAGGGTTGGGAGATGAAGAAAGCACTTGAAAGGAGAAAATATGCTTGTTTGTCTTATTAAGGACCAAGAATAGCTGTGGAGAATACCAGGCCTGACCTAATGATATTCAAAACACAATAGTTTTGGAACCATGCAAGACATGGCAAGTTGGAAAAGGATGTGGTATGGCGTCACAATGTTTGGATACTGCTGTGTAGCTCAGGAAAAACTGCATACCTGGGGACAAGCACTCTTCTCAGGTTACCTAGGTGTCACCCACACTTCCTTTGTTTCCTGAGCATGACTTCTTACACTCCTTGAGGAGGAAGAAGATCCTACAGCATTTGCGTGGTATCTCTGACGCCTGGCGGCTGCAGCTGTCGGCGATTCCCTGCGATAATGATGAGTAGCAACACATTTTGGTATATTGGAAGGAATTCTGATCTTTTGGGTTCTTTTTTGGTCCCTTTAGTTCTGTAACCAGCAAATGTTTTAACCTCTCCGCTTGTGCAGAGAAAAGTATATGGTCTCAGTAAAACAAATGTATTATTTTTAGGATATGACATCACCGTCAGAGGTTTTCTGGAGAGTTCCCACTTACTGACAAGCAGGAACCTAACACGAGCAATTGGACTGCCACAAAAAAATGAAGAGAAAAGCTCTGTTTATGTAACTGCCAAACTTTCCTTTCCAGGATAACTGAGGTCCTCATCTGGCAAAATGCGTGTGTTGGGATCCTGCCAATGCATTTTAGGGCAATTGTCTAAGCTTCTCTCCTTGACAGCCTGGTACTAAGGTAGGTCTGTTCTTCCTGCCAAAGATCAAACACAGATCTCTTCAGAGTATACTAATGCTGCTCCTGGCTCAACAAGAGAGGTCACTAGAAAGAGAAAGAAAGAGGAGATTCTTTCCCACTGTAAAAACTTAGCGCTCTTTGCCTTTTTAAGGCTTACAGTTTTCTTCTGGCATGGGACCAGAAAATGCTATGAAACTGATGATCCATTAGGGAGAACTGAGAGGAAAATGTGGAATCAAATATTCAAAACAGAATCCACAAACTTCTTATCAAATAAAAAGACAGAAGAGGAAGGGGAGAGGTCTTTAAGGATGGACATGATAAGTTTTGATGAAGACTGTCTTTGATTTAAAGCTTTATTTCTGATGAAATAAACATGGTAGAATAAGGTCAAGGTTTTCTAATACAGAGTAATTCTTATAAACTTCAGCTAAATTTACTATGCTAACAATCAAACCTTTCCCCTCTTTTAAAACCTCTTATAACTAAACCTTGTATAGTCAGGCTTAGAAAAAAAAAACTTGTAAATTTGATCAAAATATTCATTCTCACAAATAACTGGATCAAAAAAAAAGTACTACATAATTTCTAAAATACATCAAATACCTTTCAGCATTATTAGCAAGACCACTAGTGGAGTTAAAATAGTTTCAAAAATTTAAACTGGAATTACTCATGACTTGTAGTTTCTCCAACTATTATGTCATGGTCTTAAATTTTTATAGAAACCATTTGTTTAATCCATTTTTACAAAAATATTAGAACTAATGAAAACTATTGTATATATAATGTTAACATTGCTGAATTACCAGGAAAGTCCATCTGAAGGTCAATTAATCAACACGACCAGCCTCTTGCATGCAGGCTGTAAAGCCTATACAATTACAGTTGTTCATCTTTCCCAGTCGCTACTCAGCTTAACTTTGTTCTATGTTTCCTACTTTAATGACGCATGGAAGTATGCTGGAAATAAGTAAATAAGGATCATTTATTAAATCTTAATACTGAGATTTAAATGGCACTCTACACTTAATACAAATCTTAGACTGCCTGACCTTTTTACCATGCTGTGCACAATACAGGTGTTCAATATGCTTCTGTTGCATAATCTCCATTTGTGAAACACAATGTCATGAGATGGAAAAAAGGAAGGGTAAATGCATTCTGCATCAGCATTCTGGCAGCAACTCTAATTTTATGCAGCAGATAAATTTTGTTATGAAAACATCATGCAAATAAACTTTTTCCGTTCTTTTTTCTACAGAAATATCACTGTTCTTAATATCTGTGATCAGTCAGACACAAAAACACAAACCTGTCAAAAACACAGCCAAGTATGTTCTTTTGCAGTGAATAACCCAGCGCTGGTTTAGCTTCTTTTGCTAGAGTTTACTCCAAGCAAGGGGACAAATTCTGGAGGCTTTTCTCTCTATCTGAAGCATGACCTGATCATACTCGGTGCAACTCTTGTTTCTGTTCCAAGAGAATGTCATGTCTAAATGGTTTTACCCTTAGAATCATTCTCTCAAGGAAAGCAAAGTTTCAAATACATGTATCACAAGAATCTGTATCAGCAGACTTGACTGAGCAATAGTACTTTACGTGCAATGGACCACAGCTAAGTGGGATAGCTCTAACAGCTGGAGTTATCACCAGTCACATTTATGTTCAGAAGTAAAGAAGAAAGGTAAATCACTTGTCTCATGCTGTGCTCAAACATGCTTTTTGCATGGAGATCCCTTTTTCCTGAACTTCTTAACAGAATTGTGCTTCTCTATGACAGCAACATCAACTATAATTACAGAAAAACGTAGAGAAGTTAGGGTAGTTCATTCTTTATGCTGACACATGCATGACACTGAGAACTGTGGAAATTAAACAGGTACTCCCAGATAAGGGAAATATAGTCTTCTGATTTAATGATTCCACTCTCCTGCTTTCACAGACACCTAATGATGGCCTTCATTTCATTAACTATCAAGCTTCAACTTAAAATTATTTATGTATTTATGTATTATTATGTATTAATGTATTTGTCTCAGTATTCCTCTTAAGAAGTCATTCCAGAGTTCCATTACTTTGTTGGTTAGAAACCAACTTGATCATGTTTAGCTTATCAACTGTTCTGTGCATTTATCCTTGTGCCAACATTATAATTTAAATAGCTCTTTACCCTCCCTGTTCTCTCCAAATTATATTTATATAAAGCAATTCTACCCCCTTAAACTTTTGCTTTACTGGGCTAAAGCGAAGCCTAGTTCTTTTAGTCTTGCATTACAAGACAGACTGTTTATTTACCTGATCACATCAGCTTTTTTTTGTATCTGCTCTGAGCATGGATGATCACAAGCGTGTATAGTACTCCACATGAGGTCTCACCTCCTAGTAACCTAGCTCACCTAGCTCCTAGCTCACTTCCTGAACTCCTACTATAAAAGTATTAACAATTCTTTTTAATTTTTCCTAGAAACACCGTACTTGGTAAGAGAAGGGTTGCATTTGTCTTTTTATGGCTATATCTCATTGGCGACACAGACATCTACCGATCAATATCATAAATTAGAATTAATTCATAAATTCATAACATTTTGATTTTTGTGTCATTATTATTTCAGTCATCAGGCCATCTGATTCTTCCTTTGTGATATCCCAATCTTCTTCCACTTTGATGATCCCTCCCAACGTTGTTTTTTCAACGAATGGGCCAAGTACACACAACTTTTGAGACAAGGTTCTCAACTGAAATATTTAGTAAAACTGGCAATAAGACTAGTTTTTAAAAGAACTTCATTATGAACTTTCCTCTTCCAAATATACACTAAAATCTTGCATACCACCATCATATTAACAAACCTCTGGCTGCCTTGATTACTTTTGCTTACCTAAATAGAGGTACTATATTCGCCAATCTCTAATTATATAGCATCACATCTGCCTTGGTTGAGTTATTTAAAATCTTGGCTGCCAGACCTATGATTTAATGTGCTAGCTCTTGCAGAATTATTGGTTACGGATTATCACCTCCTCCAACTGGAGCACATTCACATATTGACTCAGGTACTCTGCGCTTTCTATTTCATACCATTGTGTGGGTTGGCTCTTTCTCCACCTTTTTAGTAAGCATTGCTTTAATAAGCTCAACAAATAAAAATTGTCAGCTTTATATATGAAGTACCAGCTTCCAGTTCTGAACATCTCAGCGATGAAGTCAGAATGCTGGTTTTAAGGTTCCTGAAGAAAGTTCCCGGAATACAATCATAATGTAATAGAACGAAGACTAGATTTTCATCTTCTTTTGCCTTTAACTTTTGCATTTTAAATATCTGGTTAGAGTCATAAAGAATAACAGTCATTTTAGATTTTATTAGAAGTCTTGATATTATCTTGATATTATCAACTATGAAAAAAAGGTATTAAGAACGTCAGGCAAATCCCAAAATACCTTCTGTTAAAGGCTTTTTGTTTGTGTCTTAATCAAACTAACAGATAGGTGATCTTTCCATTAAGTTGCCCAAATCTGAGGAAAAGAATGCTACTTACTTATAGTTATCATCTTCCACAAATTTCTGAAGTTCTTCAATATAACGGACAGACTTTAAATACTTCTGCACATGGGGTAGTGTTGTAAGATGATCTGTAGAATATTAAAACATAAAAAGATGAATACTCACATCAAAAATAAATGAAATTGTTCTTCAATTTCTTCTGCTTCTCAAATTATCTTAATGGAAATAGAGAATGTGAACCATCCTGAAGAATAAAGTGGGTACAAATACTATTTTGTCCGTTTTTGTTATGAGGATGGTAGATTTGATCAAGCAAAAGTGATGCTCAGTTGTTAAACACAACACAGATGCATTTTATTACCATGAAAGCTAGAGATTTATTACATGCTATCAATTAACAAATTGAAAAATGTTTTTTTTGTGCAAGCCTTGCTTGAAGTTTGTGTTGACTCTTTTGGAGAAAATCAAAACATGCAGACATGTTGTAGTATCTGACTTAACTTTTACGCTCACTTAAAAAAAAAATGTTTTAAAGGCACCCATTATTTCTGAAGAGTGTTTCTTCAAGGCCATATTTGAACTTGCTCTCAGATTTTTTAAAAAAGCATTAAAAATTAATATATAGCAATACAGGAAGTTGCTATAACTGATAAAAGGAGTAGTCAGCAAAATAATAAGTTTTTTGTCATTTAAAGTGGTCAAAGACAAAACAAAAGTCACAGTAAAAACATGACACCTGAATAATCTAGCTCTACAGAATCATAAATTATTATGCCTAATCCCTAGCTTTAAATCCTGATAGATGAAGAGGGTGTGTATATATAAATATAAAAAAAAAAACACACACACACATACACATTTTTATATATGTTTATTTCTGTGACTAAACTAGCACAAACCAGAAAAAGCAAAATAAGCAATACTTATTGATTCTGTCACTTTTTTCTTTCTCTGAGAACTGAAATTCCACTGACACTCTAAATCTGTCGACAGAATAATCTTCCTTCTTTCCTCACGTTTCAACCTTACAACAACTGACTGAACCCATGAACGTTTATGATATTAAAGTTGACAAGGATAAGGGCAGGCATATTCAGGCATACAGAAGTAATTTCAATAAAATAATAATGAAATTAACACACTGCACACTCCAAAGACTACTGCAAAGGGAAGGAAAGGATCTTAAGATAATTCTCTCTCATTGCCTCTGGTGGAAACAAAATATAAACCAAATGCAATAGCTGTACTTGAAAACATGACATTTTTATTCCATATGTACTTACATCGTTCTAGTAAACTTCACACAACGTCTGTTATGGCTCTCAGAATTTAGAATACATACCCATTTGTCTAATTTGCCAGTAAGGCTGAAACTGCACAGCAGTGGAAGCTAAATCATTCAGTAGTGTCCAACTCTACCAACTTTAGCCTCATGTGTTGCCTTGACACAGGGCAGAAACCTGTTATCACGTTATTGTATTACATTTCAGTTAAGACTGAGTAAGTGTAAAAAATTTACCAACCATAGTTACAGGAGACTTGCAGATCAGCTATTATTCGGAGAATATTGTTCATTTGATTGGATCTTTGTTCATTCTCCATGATGCTGCCTGAAGCGGGATATGCAGAATCAATGTAGATTAAATCTAAGAGATAAATCCCTGAAACAAACAAAAAAAATCAACCAGTTGACCTAGTGTTTATATAGGAATCGTTATGTCATTGTTAATGACCAGAACAGCCAGTAACCACTGACCACCATTGTGGGCTGGTCCCATAAAAAAAAGGGGAGATTGGGTCTTGCACGTTCAGTTCTTAATTAGTATTTTAATTGTATGACTCTCTTAAAAAAAGAACATAATAGATTTTGATCATGTGTACTGATACAGGCTGACGTCTACTATGGAGAATTTGCAGCACCATAATGGTGACACTGCAAAAGTAAGACTGAGAGCTGCCATGAGCCACTGATGACGGTAAAGGCAATGCGCATGAAGCAGAGAGCAAGTACAACAGTATCTGGCTACAGTGAAGAAAGTTTCGCACTGCACTGTAGCACCTTCTAGGTCTGCCACTATTTACTAAATTAAGATAGCATTACATGTTTTTGTTGGGTTCCACGTTGCATTTGCTAAAAGACAAAGGAGAATTATATTTAGGCTTTGATTATGTGATGATTTCAAAAAGGATGAGCAAAAAGTTTTGTATTTATTTAATTCCTTGTTGAAAAATGGCATAATTACTTTGCCTAGGCCCTGGATTTTTCAGCAAATACAGGAAGATGGTGATTATTGCAGTTGCCAAAAATACTAATTGTGCTCATCTATATTGCACTTTTCATCCAAACAGATTTCCAAAGCATTGGCAGACTAGTCCAAATGTTGACCTTGGGTGGGATTGAACGGTGTGGCAAGATGTCAGCTTCATCACTGAAAATGTACCTGTATCCAAATGTTTAGTAGGCAGGTATTCTGCAGAGCTAGTCTTTGTTGCATGGTACGTCTACCTTCATGAATTGTATTAGGAGGAAAGAGGCAAGCTTAAGATTGAAATGAATTCACAATACTGAAAGAATTTCTTGCATGGAACCTGACTGCATTTATCAACGTGTAATCTCAATTTCACGCATGTCATTATGATTTGTAGTGGGCTTCTTTTACTGCTCTGGGACAGTCAGAAAGCCATCACAAATGAAGGAAAAATATGGACTATGAAGTATATATAACATAATTATCAAGTTTGAGAAAAATGAAGCAGCAGGGAGATCGCACAGAAAGTTTTAGCTTTGAATTTTGGAAACCTGAAACATAATGGCACCTTACTTTTAGTTCTGCAACACAGTCTTGCAACACTCAAAAAAGCTACTATGAAAGCATAATGCAAGGCTCACATATTTACTTCAGTAACTTACTGAAGGCGCTTAAATGAAAAGGAGAAGAAGTGAAGTCAGAAAAGAAGACTGATGAGAGAAATATCCCTGAAAATACAGTACCCTATAAATGCTTTAAGCTCATTCTATAGCAGTATCGTGGTATCTTTATTAAAGGAGAATTAGAATCTTGCCATTCCAATCTGGTGCAATTTTTTTTTTTTTTTTTTTGCATTGGCACAAATAATCATTGAATAACGTAGGTTGAAAGGGACATACGGAGGTCATCTATGCCAAACTCCTGCTCAAAGCAGGGCTAAACCGAAGCTGGATCACATTGCCCAGTGTCTTATCGAGTCACGTTTAGGGATGGAGACTAACTTCTCTGAGCAACTTGATCCAACGCTTAACCATTCTAACATCATTTTTTAAATTATTTATATTGTTATAATTTCCCATGTTATAACTTGTGACTGTTGCCTCTTGTTTGCTTGCTCTGCACCTCCAAGAAGAATCTGGCCTGTCTTCCCTATAAGCTCCCGCACATGACAACAAAACGTGTAGTAAAAAAATCATTATGAATCGGACCCATAGAACTTGAGAACTGTTGCTTGTTTTGCTCCTACATAAAATTTAGAAACTAACAAACAGGAAATACCCTTGCACTGAAGCAAATGCAGCAATACACACTCATGCACAAAATAAAAAATTGTTGTGTGATTAATGGATGAAATCTAGAACCTCACGCAGGTGGATCTTAGAGTTTAAAACACTGAGTAAAAGTAGAAAAATTACATCAAACAACAACAAACAATTAAATCAGCTTCATAAAACCATTTCAAGAAGTCAGCCAGCCTAAGACTTTGATATGCCCTAAGATTTCTGGCTTTCCACTAAATCCATTAGTAGGTGAATGTAGGCAACCTAACTATCAAGACGCTCTAGCGTAACTAAGAGTATTACTGGTATCTTCCTGATTGTTTACAGTTATTTTCCATTTCATCCATGAAATTAGACTGAAATCTTCAGGAATGTGTGATAAAATTTTGATTCTGCAGAACTGTGTTGCACTCTATAATAACTGAACAGAAGTTCACAGCATCTCAGAGAAGCGAGCAGGACTGTCTTAGACACAGAGTCTGCCTGTGCAGCCTTCTAGGGAGAGCGGAACCTGAAGCATTTTATGCTTTCTAAAGCATAGCTTTTCAGGAACATCTTTTTACCATCTGTGTAAGTGCTGACTACAAAAGCATTGCAAGCTTATAGCTATTACTCCAGTTCTGAAATCATATACAAAATATCTTTTCAACTCTTCTTAAGTTAGCAAGCAGCCCAAAATAAAATGCCATTAGAGAAAAGATTTTTGTGTAAGCTTATTGCACTCAGAATGGATGTTTAATTATAGACTGTCCAAGTCTTGAGACTTACACTCCCAGTACCTGATTACCAGGAGCTCAAAGATTTGATATTCTAGTGCTACTTGTTCTTCCACCTCTGCTGAAGCCAATCTGATGCTCCTAAAAGCCAAAATTCCAAATTCTTAATTTGATAAAGATAATTCTTATATCCATAGATTTGAGAGGAAGAGTTGGGAAATGCAGCACCTTTTGAAAGCAAGAGTGACATAATGATTAATTAATATTTTTCACTAGTCAGTATTCAGAAAATTCTCTGTAAAAACCTGTGCCATAGAAAACCAGGCAAAGATTTCTGCAATGCTTGGGTAAGTGCTGCTCTGGAATTTTTGACTCCGTAGTTTAGCTAAAAAGATAAATAGCATAGTCTCCGAGTCTCAGATGTCATTACACAACTCTCTCTGACCTCAGTGATGCTGGAAGGGAAATCCTTTATGAATAAAGTGAGAAAACTCTGTACAAAATGTACTGAGCCCGTTGTGAATGCTGTATTCAAACAGACCAAAGAGAAATCATTGCTTTACTTGGTGATCACTGCAGCCATTGCTACAGTGTCAAAACCATTAACTCAGTCTGATCTTTCTTTAAAAAATTGCTCAGACATTTAGGGTCAACTAAAAGGCAGAATTTAATTTAATGTATTTTTAAACTATTTTATGAGCTGCATGACAAAGTCGGTGATCCTTTGTTGCACAGAAAAAAAAGGAACATTCCGTAGGCCAGGAAAATAACTTGTGCAGCATAAAAATCCATATTAAATTTTCCATTTTCTTTTTTGAGCGTGTTTATAATCAATGACATTTTGCCCACGTTTTCTTGCCTCGCCTTGAAAAGTGCACTCTACCTTTTCAGAAAAACAGCTAGCTGCATGAGCAGAATCTCATTCACTTCTCAAGTACACCTGATACTTCATTACTACATAGTTTTACAGCTCAGATTCAGTCTTGCAGTGGAATTTTGCATATCTCAGGTGTTGTCTGGAAGATCTCCATTAATGCTTCTGCCCTGAGACTTAGGAATACCATATGGAAATTCCTTACAAGACCTTTTCTCACTGGAGCTGGGCTTGCTACTGTTCTGTCTCTTCAGAACTCTGCCACCTTGACCAATAAGCAGCTCACTGGGTCATAATGGAATTTGTCCAGCAGCAGTGAGGCTGTAACTGCCTACTTCATTTCTTTAGCGCTTAGCCTATTCATTCATGTGTTCTGCAAAGAACAAAGAAATTATATGAACTGTCAAAGAAAAATTAAGAAACGGATAGAGGCAGTAAAAAGCAAGAACAAACTCAGTTCATTATGAACTGTTAATGATTTGCCAGGAAACCATATGGCCATGACTAAAGTGTCCTCTCAAGACTACACCAACCTGTGCATTTTGATTAAGAAAATACCATATCCCTGATAGACCTACTGATGTGATAGATCACAGACTGCTCCAGTGGTCGAAGATAATTTGATATCTCCACCAGAAATAAAGGATGTTTAGTCCTTACAAGTGAGTAGAGTAGTTTAATTAATAATGTGACAACATATAGCCCCAACTGGAACTGCTAGTCTCGCTGTTTAGCGATCTGGTCAAGTTTTACAGTCTAGTTTAACTTCCTTCAATGGCCCAAATCAGTCCTTTAAAAATGTTCTTCCTGCATTGATAATGCTTCCTCTCCTGAAGAGATAATATATCTCATAAGTGTATATGTTTTGTAAGCGGGAAATTCATACAGCTCAGACTACCTCAACATGTTTCGCTGAAAAGCAACCTGGAGTATTTATTGTTTTCTCCCCAAAAGTACTTTCTAAAAACCATTTTTTCATTTCCATCTCCTCACACCTGTGGAAACAGTTTCTAAGACAGAACTCTGTACCATTAAAGTTATGTATGTTTTCAATAAATGCCTTCTTATCTGTTCTGCTTTCTGTCAAAAACAGCCCTCCATTTTTGTAACCTGTATTAGTGGTTTGGAGTTCCAGACCTGTGGACTAAGTATGATGATCTGATTCTTATTGCTCTCAACTACAATAATATCACAAGCCAAAGGTGACCAACATTTAAAGGAGGCCCAAGTGACTGACTTGGCTTCTCTGTATGGTTTGAATACAGCTCCATTAACTTCACTTTTCTACAGCAGTTTATTTTGTCCCTCTGTCCACATGCTTGGAAATGGCGAAAAATCAAAATTTCACTCAAGAATATTAGGTGAAAAGGACAGCATGGTTATTTTTGTATATTTAGACATTAACATGGGTAATGTTTTAAACCTGAGAGACTGTGGATAATTCTGCAACATATAGTCTATTGATAGCTATAAGCGGAGTAACTTTTGGTGGTTGCTGGTACTTGCTGCCATCTTATTTTATATTAAAATCTACAGCAACCAACAGGAAATCAACCCAAAACCCAATTACTGCTTTCAGCTCTTCTGAACTTGCCCTATTACAACGGATTCAAACATGCAGGGTGCTGCTTTAGCTGTCATCCAGCACAGTTATTAATATTCACATATCACCAGCTGGGATCAGGCACTTGACACACCAAAATGAAGGAAAGAACCCTGATCTCCCCAGCACTGGAATGGATGTTTATCAGTCTGATGATGAGTAAAATCAGATTTAGTCACCCAAAGATTCCTCCAGGGTCTGGGGAGCCTACCTACACTTCGATTCTTTGTAGCAGCTCTTCACTGTCCCTTCTTGTCAGCTGGCACATCAAAATGTTGTTAGAATAACAGAAGTAAAACTTCTACTTGTTCAGAACCTCAACATTGCAACATGTCTTATGAGTCTATGGCAGCCTGGTTCACGGCTACTTTCCAGGTACTTTGAGCAACTTTGAAGCTATTCTCATTGACATCAAGGGTACAAGCACCCTCTGGTTTTGTACCATTAATTATTTCTTTAGGGCAAACAGAAAATTTTCCAAGATAATATACAGATGAGGACCAGAACAAGGGGATACAACAGCAACAAAAGGGATGGGGGATTTAACATAGGATCTGTGAGTCCCAAAGAACAGTGCAAGAAAACAGCCTTGGGGGGCAGGAAGAAAGATACCAAACTAATGGACACCAATAAATTAAACTGAATGTAGAATGCTGGGATAAAACAACCCCTGTTTTAACTGTGTTCTTCTTCCCCCCTCCCTCCTTTTTCAGCAAGAGGGATGATTAGTTTATTATAAATTTTTTAGTGTTATCAGCCTTCATCCTGGAAGTGGCATTTTTGACTCTTCTATAATTAAGATGTGATAAGAAAAGTAGATGACAATCGGTTTATTTCACTGAGAGGAAAGAGAATTATTTCCTCCAGTGAAAGACTTTAAGACCTGCCTCTCAAAGGAGAGGCTCAAGGTTGCCATATGCCAAAGAAAACACACAGCGCTAGCTTTTCAAACCTTGGCTTACATTTGTGCTACTGTGCACAGAAAAAGTTCTCTAAGATGTGAAGCCATCAGGATATTTTCCAGAGGGTGAGCTCATGGGCAGCTGCTTCCACAGGCAAAACATTTTCCAGTGATACTGACTTTTCTCCATTGTTACTAAAACTAATTTCCCAGCTGGTTATATGTGGACAATACAGTATCCATTAGTTTACAGTATCATGGAAATAATAGCACAGAGTAAGGAAAAGCATGGCCAAATAATCTACAATTAAATGAATCAATGGAAATTACACTGTGTAAAGGGAAGGGGTTATTTTTAAATTGGCAAAAAGGACTATTATGCCTAGCTCTTATAATTTTTATCGTAGCAAGAGCTCAAACAAAGCAGTAACACTACTGACAATTTAAAGAGAGGGAAACTGAGGTACAATAGGAAAGTGACCCTGAAATGTAGTAGTCAGTGCCAGCCAGATCATGAATTCTGAGTGCTCCATTCACTAGACAACTACTTCCAGGACTAAACTCAATTGAAAAGGTATTTATGGAGAATTGCAGTGTTCAGCAGGATGCAAACATAAGTCTATAGATTTGTGTCTTTTGATTCACTCTTAAACTCTTCTGTTATCTCTTCATTCAATATTCAAGGCTTCTGAGAAAGAGAAAATAGAACTGATGCAGGTAACAAATATCTGTACTTTGGAGGTAATGGGTACTTAACAACTTGCTGTTAAGAAACCTAATTCTAAACCTTCTCAAATCAATGATTACACGCCTTCTAGTTCTGATGTATCTTGGTTCAACTATATAGGCATTAGAACTTTCATAAACGGCTATGGTGTGTGATTTGTTCTCACTAAGAATGACATAAGATACTATGAGTGACCAAATACTTGCAGTCCAGTAAATAAATCACATGTACGAAGTTATGCCAGTGGCAAAAGCTGTGAAGGTATATTTTAAACTCCAGCAGCAGAAACAAAAGGCAATCTGTTTTTAAAACATTTGCCTGGAAATCAGGAAATTTTAGTTCAGATTTACTGCTTTGCCACAGATTTCTTTGACCCAGACCCAGGCAAGTTACCACTATCCTCTATTCTCCACAGGTTCAGTGAGAAAGACAGCATTTCCTTCTGTAAGAAAAGCCTCATGCAAGTAAGTATTATGACCCCGGAGCCTTAACAATTTACAAAAGTAGGGTTTAATTTCCTTATAGAATATATAAAACAATGTGCAGCCTGCAAGAGAAGTAGCATTTACTCTTAAGAATTTGGGAATTCCAGACTGTTTTTGGGTTTATGATAATTTGCAGGCACAAGGTGTAATCCAGAATTTACAGTACCTAAATTGTCTCACAAATAAATACTGTTGCAAAACTGAAGGTGAAAAAATAGTGCAAATAAAGATTACATTGAAAAGTTGCAAAATTCTAAATGTGTCTTTTTCTCTTCCTTTCTTTTAATGGATATAAAACTACATTGCAAGATAGTAGGGCTAACAATCCCAAAACTGAGTGGCTGGAGCACACCACTAATGTATACTTCTAGTGTGCAGTGCCCTGCTAAGGGTCTTTGCAGTTCTGTAACGCAAATAAATTAGGAAGCAGCTTCTGTACGAGGCTTTTGCTAGTGAGACATTCACTACTTTGCATCAAAGAATAGTTAGCTCAACGAAGTATTTCAAATTAGCCTGGTGACTTCAACTTGTTATTCTTACATAACATTTTGACTAAGTAGAAAATTTATAATTTTGAGTATTTGGTAAATTATACTGTTACTATAACAATGACAAGCACAAACAAGTGCTATAAAAGGAGAACAAAAGTTAAATATCATAATGAACAAACCTAGTTCCCTACATATAATCACATACACTTTCTAAAGATATCCACAACCCAGAAGCCCCTGAGTACACACATGCTGCAGTGAAACATGGATGTCTGAGTCTAGTACATTCAGCAGTACAGGAAGTGGTGTCTACAAAGACGCACAGTAACTGGCATGCATAACAGCAAGAAACCTACGGAAAGTAATTATTTTCCTTTTCTTGTCCCCACAGTTGAGTGATCACAATGTTTTGATAGGAAAACCAGAAGAGACAAAAATATGTTTCCAATTTCTAGTCAGCTATATTAATGAAAATCTTTTCCCAAATACACTAGTGAGGTTGTAGCATACTAAATCAAGCAGAGGACAAAGAGAAAGCAACTTATCAATTTACTACTAACTGGTAAAAGCCCAAATCACTGCAGTCAGCAGTCTGCAAAACCAGAGACTCCATTCTTAAGAGATTAGCTCACAGTCAGAGAAGAGCCAACAGTTTTGTGGTTTCACTGGTTTCAAGAAATCGGGATTTTTTCCGTGAACTAAGGGCTGGAAAAATTTTCTGCAGAACCAAATGTATATAATGGTTAGCCTTGGTAGCATTTGGAATACTCTAATAACAAATTGTATGTGAATCTTTGCCAAGCCAACAACATGTGACTTGTAACAGATGCTGCTAGCCCAGGAGCCAACTGAATGGGATCAGTCAGAGGAAAGCAAAGATGGGATTATGACCAAATTTATCACTTCTGATGCCAGTTAGCCAGAACTTAGCAACAATACCACACACACACACAAATGCAGAACTACAATGAAGCTGAGTGAAATGGATGATACACTTTTTTCATAAAAAAGAGTTCTATTATTTTTATTTATACAATTCTAAATTCCAAAATGTTCCTGAGAAATAATGATTTTTGGTATTTAAAGAAAACTACTCCTTATAAAGCATCATATGCTTTTGCTGCAGTTAGTGACATCTGCCCAAGTGATTTTCCTTCTTAAATCTTGTTTTAGAAAATCTTTACAAATCTCAACAATGTTAAAACAATTCCCCAAAAGGTTTAGATTCACATGTACTGGCATTACACAACTGACTCACCTGCAACACACATCATTTTTGACTCCAGCTACATGTTCCTTTTCTTCATTATTCAAACTTCTCATCCTACTCACACACTGCTGAAAATTGTTTCTGTCCTTGTTGCCTTGGTCATTTAACCTTGTCTCTGCTGCATTTACTCTGTCCTTCCACTCTGCCACTAAAGACTTTCTTCAGCAAATCACCTCTAACTTCTCACAACAGTGTTTTTAGGTAGGTCACCTCTCCTTTCATCACCTTCCTTAAAAGTCTGCTTGCTTGCTGCAGCTACGGAGAAAACAGCTGACTTTTACTGGTGTCTCTGAGAAATAGTAAGGGACAACTGTAGTTCTTAATTAAAACAAAACCAATCTCTTTCCAAATTAAGTGCATCTTAGGCTACAAGAAAATCTATTTGCCTCAATGTATGCATTTTTCACTATCTTTAGATGGCAATTAATTTGGGTATTGCTAAAACTAATAAGCAGTAACATAGATCGCTGGATTCTGCTCTCCAGAAAGGAAAGGAACACAGCTGGACATAAATTATAATGCTTTTTTCAAACAATAACTGCAACTAAAGAAAAAAAGAGTCACAAAGGTTCTCTTTCCACTGCCATTCACTGTAAACGCACTGAGGTAGTTCAGGTAACTATGCATGTCTCACCTCGTGATTACCCCTCTCTGCGCTGCTCTGGCAAGCCTCTTCCTGGCCCATTCTATTCCTGTATGTTGTATTCACTACAGTGTTATAGCTAAACCAAAAGATATGCAGCAGGTCCTTGCCTTAGTTTCCTACATAGTGTGTCTGATTTAAACATGACAAGTAACATCATAATTTTCTTTATGTGGCAAATTTAGCTTTTTTACATCCATTCCTGAACAGAAAAACAGCATGAATTTTACTTCACTGACAGCAGCAAAGAAAAGTTAGTTTCATACAATAATGCTCTGAATTAATATCTTCTGAGCCCACTAGCCATCTGCCTCTCCTCAGGTATTGAGATGTGAGAGGTGAGGAATGGCAGTAGGAAGAAAAACAACAGCAGCCAGACTTCACACCAAAAAGCTCAAGGTTACTAGTCACTATGGTCACTGTACCAGTGATTAGACTTGCAGCTACAAGCTGTCAAATTCATGAAATCACAACTGTAACAAAAGATGGGTCTGGCTACATGTTTCCTGGACTGCCAGAACTTTTGTGTGTGTCTGTAGTTTGACTTACCACAGATTCTCCAGCTCTGTTCTGATTAATTTTTAAAAGACCAAAAACGTCAACCCTTACAGTGTTAGTCTCCTTGAAGTGTGAGCTTACTGGGAATGGTTAAAGTTCCTAGTTAAGTTCCCACAGTTGTTGCTTTTACCCAGTAAAATACTAAACAGCACTGCGCTAAGAAGCGAGAGAAAATTCCCCTCCCTGTAGCATTTTCTACTCTTCATTTTCACCACTAATGTAACTACAACTGGGATTCTCTTAAACTGAGCTTACCACATACACGGCTTATTGGTTAAAATTGGTTTACTTTAAAGGTTAAATTGGTTTGTTTCAATCTAAGAAAAAGTTAAAATTTAGCTTTAAGATACTGCACCCTCTCTAAGGCTCTCCCCACAGATGCAGTCGCTTCTGAAATACCGTACCTTCAGCAGCAGTTACAGAAAGAATCCTCTAATCGAGCAGTCAAAATATTAACAAGTAACCACTCTCTTTGTCTTAGTTTTTTCCCCATTTGTACACCACACAGTCATATTTAACTAGTGGACAATTCAAATAATGATAAAAGTCAGGAACCATTCACAAGATGCATTAGCCTAACGTAGTAAAGATGCAGTTGTTTATGACTATGGCAACAACATAGTTTTGTCAAATGTGTTGAAAAGTGTAGAGAACTTCCACCAAGGATTTTAATCCTGCCTCATCTTTCAGAAGTAATTTCCACTAAAATTAAAGAAATGCATACATATCTGAGTCTGTTGGAATCATCAGTGAAGGTGGTGGTAATCATTCTCATTTTTGTGTGTTTTATCTTAAGTAGTCCATTTCTGCAAACAGTGCAACAGAAAAGACAACTGAAATGACCAATACTTGACTAACTTTAAAAATATTGCAAGAATATCTATACTTTTTTCTTAAGTTTCATTTTTACTAATTTCTACCATTTTCTTTAATGGCATTTACACAGTAAAACAGACTACCTATGTCCACTACTCAAAACCATTTTAAACTAATGCAAAAAACCCTGCTTAATTTAAATTTGATAGTTTCTTCAACATTCAGTGGCCCTAGAGAGTCCGTATATTTCAGTGGTGGGGAGTAATTACATAGACACTCTATACACAAAAAGCCCCTCAGAAGTCACTAGAAATTTTGGAGATGGAAAGGGTATGTGCATACCTAAATCAATGAAAGATACTGTACCAATCACTGATGAATCATGTTTAAAATGACTTTTCTCATGTCAAAATTACTGACCACAAAAATTCCAGAAACAGAAACTAACAAATTCCCTTTCTGATTTGCAAAGCAGGTTTAAAGAACCTGTTAGGACTGGCCCAAACTATTACATGGTATAAGGGTGATTTGTGATTAAACATCAGTAAAACAAAACTCATGTTACATCTGTGACATAAAAAAACACTTTTTCATTAAAATTAACACTTCTGATGCTCACTTCTTAAAGAATCTCTCTATGTTGAGGTGACTTATTACTCAAGTATAAGACCTTGAGGAAACATTTCAAATACTTTTAAGATACAATTATACCTCTTTTCTGAGCTATTTAAACTTCAGAATAACTAGTAATTAACATTCAACAAGCAAAATCACAGATTTTTCATGAAAATATCACTGATGCCAACAGAGCTCACAGAAACTTTTAATCAGAAATTAACACACTGAAAGAGTAGCAGAACCTCTAAAACTCCTCAGTCTATAGATATCTATAGACACTGGCTTATGATTTAGAGAACAGAAAAAAAAATAGAAGTCTGATGGAGACTTAAAATGTGCTGAAAATATTGGTTATAATCCCTGGGTCGTTGAGAAGTTATGCAAGTAAAATTAACATGGAAGAGTTTCAGATAATACTGACATTCTCTTTGATAAAAGAGTACAGAACACATCTGGACAAATCCAGAACTGCGGAACAACCTAAAAGCTAGTATCTATGATCCAACTGGGCATTTTCTCATCTACAATCTGAAGATAGGAGAATATCTTCACACTCCTCTGCACTTGCTAGATAACAAAGAATGTGTGTAAAATACCTATAGATTAAATTTTTCTCAATGCACATCTACCTGTAAGTATATGAATGCCTTTCTTTCCTGGTATATTCATTTGGGATGTCAAAACACTGGGTTAGGATTAGAATCTTTTAACAGCTCTAAAGTTAACGGTAACTTTTCAAAATAATTACATATATTACATCTGACTTCATCTAGATGTGATGAGAAATATACTCTGAAACCTAGAGAAAATTCAGAAAAAGTTTTAATATTCTAGTGAATGGACTGATACATAGACTTCTTGAAATGGTAATCAGTAGTCCAAGAATGAAGTCTCCATCTCATTCTTTTCTTTTTCACTTCTGACAAAAGCCTTCTAGGGAGCACAGCAGAAATGAGATAGAACGAACTGTATTATGCAATATTGCCACAACTGAAAGTCAGTGACAGGTTACAGAGATATTCTCAGTAGAAAAGAATACAGTCTTGCTTCCAAAGAAACGAAGGGACATGAAAGGAAAGAGGAAAATATCTACTAGCCATAAATCTGTTCTATCTGGAAAAGGGACTTTGGAAAGCCAGATGTTTCCAACATAACACCATAAATTTAAGCACAACCTTCAAGCAACACTATGTAAAACACCTCTCTTCAAGGAACTTCACAAAGGATTAAAATATTTCTGAGGTAAGGAGGCACTGTGAGGAGACTGACAATTCAAGCTGCCTCAGCTTCATAAGTCTAACAAACATGTAACTGCTGCTCAGAACGTTTGCTCAGAAAACTAGTCAAAGGATAAAGGATAAAAGGTTCATGCTGGGAAAAATGCAGTAATTTAAGTTAAAAAAAAGAAAAAGTAATGATGAAGAGTCTTCAAAGGTCATGTTAATGCCAAAGATTGGCATACAACTGTTGGTTCTAGAATTAGAAAGAAATAACAACATTTTAAGTCAGTAGAATGTTTCTTGTCTGATAAACAGAATAAGCTGAAGAGAACTACAAGAAGGACCCAGCTTATTTTAATTGTGCCCACTTTCACAGTCTTCACTGCCCTGACTTCAGAAAACAACCTGATCAAATCTGGCAAGGCAGAAAGAAACCGGTAACTGTCCCTAGTTTCAGTGGGGGAATGAATTCATGAACACTTAATGCTGTGAATCTTGAGCTAGTACAGCCATCCTTGCCTTTCTCTGTCACTCTCCTTTGCCTATCTTCAGTCTAATGAGAGTGTGAAAGCTCACAATATCATAAAAGCTTTTTTCCAAAGTGACATATAAAAGCAATGTCTATAATGAGGCTGCTGGTGAGTTACTGATATGGGAAGTAACTAACAGGAGTGCTTTCTGGGGTATGGTATCTTCGGCACAAGGGCGAAAGTCAGTGAAAGTGAAAGATGCATTCTGTGTATTTGCCAGTTTTTTCCTTTCCATTTTGTGAACATTCACCTATATGAAAGGAAAAACAATTGAGATTTCAAGGCACATGGCTTTCCTCTTTCCAAGAGAGTAGTTAGAATCATCTTAAAAACATATCATAAAAAGAATTTTCTTCACATAAACCCTTACACAGGGGTAAAGGGAAAAGGGAGACTTTTAAAATGGAAGCCTTCCACAAATAAGTTACAAATATATGAATTACAGCTTTAATTAAATATTTAAATTGCTAATTGCTTTAAAGTATTTTAATGGTAGCTGCTACAATAGGAGCTGCCAAAAAACAGCTTGACATGGAAATATGGCACAACTAAGCCCGACTAACTGCTTTCACGTCGCAACTGTAAACAACGTATTTAATTAACTTTCCATCTCTTGATAGGATTGAGAACCTCTGCATATTCTTTACACTTTTATTAGGGAGGCAGATGCAGATTTGCCTTTACCTGTATTTAAAATAGAATCTCAAAACTGTTCCTTGGTGTGACTTCAGTGTAAGGTATTTAGAGTACAGCATCTCTCCTCATGTTTTCTTGTTAAAGCAGCAAAGCTGCTCGGCAAAATCCACACTGAGATTACAAACAGTAAAACATGGATTAAACTAAATCCAACCAAATACTGAAGTGAGAATCTTATTCTTTTTTTTTTTTCTTCAGCATGAAGAAATGTATTCGTGATAGAATTTCTCAAGACAGACACGAAAAAATTGGAGATGGTCCAGCAGATGGCCATCAAGATGATTACAGGGTTGGAAAATGTGAAATAGGAAGAAAGGTTAAAAGAGTTGGGTTTGCTCAGCACAGAGAAGAGAAGGTGCAGGGTGGATCTAATCAGTATTCCAATGCCTAAAAGGCATTGGAATTAAACATTGAGAACAGAGAACGTGTACAGAGAATGAATACAGAGAATTAAACATTGGACTAGGGTGCCCAGAGAAGTGGCAGAATCTCCCTTGCTGGAAATAGTCAAGATTCAACTTGACAGGGTCCTTCATAACCTAACCTATGGCCCTGCTCTCAACAGAAGGTTGAACCAGCCAATCTCCAGGGGTCCCTTCTTACCAGGAATTTTCTGATTCTATGATAAATGCAGCCTAAGCCTATACATCTATTATTGTAGGGCAGTTTGGGAGTACAGAAGCTACACGGACTAATTAGTTGTGTCCCTGTATAGCCTGTATAGCAACGACTGGGCCATGGACATTGATTTTAACTGTGAAAAAGCGATTTCTTGAAACATTTGCTCTAATCATGACATGTAAGCAAAATTCACTTTACAAAAATGTACAATTAAAGAAATAGCTTTATTTTGGCTTAATCAACTTCAACAACCTGAACTAACAAAAATAAAAATTCAGGTTGGTAGGATACATACTTAAATGCATATTTTGTAATGCTTGTCTGGTGAATAAGCCAGAATGTGTTAGTAACTATTTCAGAGATAATCACCATCAACATTACACCTGAAACAGTATTAGTCTTTTTCTAAGTAAAAAAGCACACAGTATGTGTGACACGCAAGTTGGCAGTAGTTTTTTTTTTGTCTTGAAGCAGCAATTATCATATAAAGACCAAAGATTTTCTGTACTGGAATGTTTTCCAGATCACGTCTCCAGATCATGTCATTTCTTAATTGAATCAAACTAGCTTCTTTTCATACCAATAAGCACACATATGCTTATTATACACACATGAAATACTCTCTCTCCTGGTTTCAGCTACAGACAACATTACTGGAGGGCCACATTACCACTCTGGGCTCGTCTATGCCTGGAAAGTGTAGATGAACTATTTTGGAATATTTATTCTGGAATACATATTCTATTACAGGCCCAGCATTCCTCTGGAATGATCATATCCAAACCAAGAGCTTCACGGGAATAACTGCTTCAGTAAGTTTTCAGTGTAGGCAGCATTCATCAGAATAAAACTTAGGGATTATTCAGGCAAATGTACTTCACAGCTTCAAAAATTGTATGTCAACCTATCATCCATACCCACTGTAAGTCTAATATACAAATCTACCTCCATTAATCAAACATGAAAATGCAGAGAATTCAGTAATGGAAAGGAATGTTCTAAAAATGATTTTACTTCAGGAAAAACAAGAAGATATAATTGGATTTCACAAATGGTGTTATGTACTCATAGGAAAAAGAAAGTAAAAACAACAGTGGTCTTTGTTACCTCTGTCAGAACACAATCTAAAACCATATTAACTATATTAAACAAACAAGCCGCAGTACGTTATTAAGAGACAGGACTCAACTCACACTCATGGCAAAATGCTTCATTTTTAAAAACCGGAAAATAACAACAAAGGGAACTACATTGCTATTATTATAGCATGTGCATGAGTCCAAAAGCACTTCTGCTTGCAGGATAAGTGCACGAGCAATAGCTTCAGCAATGAGGGACAATGAACAACTGCATTATTCTTAAAATCTCCCATGAGAGGCATAAGTATCTTTAAAAATAAGCATTCATTCTAAAAAAATCAAAACAAACTACCAGCATTGACTCATTTGATAACTCCACCTTCTGCCAAGAACACCTCCCATATTGTTGCTCCCTCTGTATCTAACAAGAGAAAACTAATGATCATCAACTCCAAAAAACCAGAAAAAGTTCGGATCACACTTCCTTCTCAGAAGCTGTAATACCTATTGCAGCCTTATACTACAAGCCTGAATGCCTCAATTGATTAAATATCCCTGAGAGGACATACAAGGAGAAAAGTCGCTCTCTAATCATTTAGGACTTTTAAGAAACTAACATTATGAATTTCACTTTATTTTTAAGGTAGGTTAGAGAGCAAATATATAATATACAGTTTGCAGGAAAAGTTGCTTAATAGAGTACCACCCTGTAAAATGTGATTTTACTGTTTGCACAGAGGTGGCAAGCAAACAGAAGACAGTTCAATTTCAAAGATGTTTTTAAAGGCTAGTTCTTTGTATCTGCTTGGCACTGGTGAGGCCGTATCTGGAATACTGCCATCCAGTCTTGATACACCCTTGTACAAGACAGGTATCTACCTGGAGAGAGGCCAGCAGAGGACCACTAGGATGGCAAGGAAGCAGGAACACTTGACACATGAGGAAAGGGGCTTGTTTAGCCTGGAGATGAGAAGGGGCCAGAGGCCAGAACCTAACTGTGGTTATTTACCTACCAAAAAGGAGCGGGGGTGGGGGTTGTAGTGAACACAGAGCCAGACTTTTCTCAGGGATTGACAGTGACAGCACAAGAGGCAACTCACACAAGTTGCAGCATGGGAAATTCCAACTGGAATGGGAAAAAAATCCATCACAGTGATAGTGGTCAGGCACTACAACATTGCCCAGAAAGGTTGTGAATTTCTGTCTTGGGAGATTTTCAAAACTCAGCTGGACAAGGACATCAGTAATCTGATCTAACTGAAGTTAGCCCTGCTTTGAATGGAAGGTTGAACTACACTACCTCCAGAGGCCTCCGTTCCTATATAATTTTCTTCTGTTCCCTAGTAACTTGCTGATACAGCTATGCAACTGACCTGCATACTGTGCCTTCACGCTGAAAGAAATCTGACTAGAGAATAAGAATTGTGATAGATGTTTTAGCAGACGATGCCCTCCTAAGATAAAATGTCTGTGTTTATTATTTTAGATTCACCAGCTGATTTTGATCATCAAGCTTTGCTCAATATATCCTTGCAGAAAAAGATGAGGCCGTTCTTTAATGTCTGTCTTTACTTATGTGACGGCTCAGATGAGAGGTGCGGACTGCATGCCTCTATCTAAATCACACTCCATAGTGCAATGCCACATAGCACAATGGTAGCCTTTCTACACAACACGTGACTGAGGCCATCATGGCAGCAGCGTGAAGACATGGCCTACAACATGCAGGTACAGTTTCATCTCTGTAGTCCCATCTATTGAATATTTCAGTACAAAGTGTGGGCAAAACCTGAGCTGTAAACATAAATTTAAATTAAAAAACCACACTGATCTGAGTAGCAGGAATGCTTGGCTTTGGCTGCATAGCAAATAGTATGATTCCCTAAATATAAAATTAAATGACGGGTTATTTGTTTTCTTAAATGTCCATATGGCCAAGTTAAATTCTTTCCAGAAAATTAATGTGCAACTAGCATTGCTAATTCTACATGTAGATTCCAAGATTTACCCAGGCATATTGACATATGATTCTGGTTTAGGCAACTCCAGACATTTTGAAATATTCTCAGCACAAAAGCCAGAGTTGGCTGTGGATAAAAGACACTTAAAATTAAAGTGCTAATCATTCTATCCCTATTTCAAAAAATTTCTGTGACATTTGTGTTCATGAAATACACAAGAAGGCAAGCAAGAAGCCAGTTTAAAGCAAAAAACCTAACTTTCTTCATTTATCTTTTTTTATACCTTTTGTCCTGTGTGCACAAACACCATGAATAATCTCTGTTCCCCTCTCCCATCTAGGGAATCATAGTACTATATACATTGTTCATCTTTTCAGATGTTCAGGGTATCTATCTGCTTAGCCCTGTATTTCCTGTAGAAGATACTGAACATCAACTCTTTATACAGCTGCAAGTATAAAAGTTAACTGGGACTTTGTACTAGGTAAGTATAAAAGTTAATTGGGACTTCTAATTAGGCAAAATAGGAAAAATTTAAACCTGGAGATGGTCCTGAAAAAACAAAAATGCCTAATTAATTCATGTCTGCTCTAAACGATTTATTTTCCTGTACTATTTATACCAGTTCAGAGTTCAGATTTGTCAGGAAGAATACCTGAAAGCCTTGTTTTTTAATCTATCTTTGATGATTTCATCAATCCAAATGCAAAGCTGTAGTAAGAATCCTATAAGCAAGACAAAGAATTGAATGTGAGTCTTTAAGAGAGAAAAAGGAATGAATATTAGGTGTTTCTCTCATGAATACAATATAAAGCTACTACAGCCAGATTTCATCAGTAGCCATAACCATTGCATACAGAATAGAAAGAAAACAAAGTGGAATCTAACTGCTAGTCTACTCTCTTTTTTTTGGTATGGAGTGATGAAGGAGAAGAGAGATTAGTTCAATAGCTGATCTTACAACTACAATCCTTGTTAAACACACCTAAATAATGTTTTTTGGTCAGGATTTCATATGACAACTTGCTTTCTGTTGTTCTTCTGCGCTTGGAGTGCCACTGTGCTATCAAAAAGAATGACACATGGCTGCTTTTCCTTCAGTTCACACTGCTTAGCTAGATAGGTTTCAATTTAATAAAATTACCTAGAAAGTAGAGAATTCTTTGTCAACTTATTCTTACTATCCTTTCCATAGTAATAAGAGGGTGAAAAATGCTATCTGTAAAATGGATGACTAGGTAAAACATAAGTATGCTGTGGAAATCAGTTTAGCATATATAAACAAAACAATTATATTGCACAGCACAAGAAAAAAGACTTTCTTAAGACAGTGAAATTAATTTTACTTTTGATGTGCAGATCAAAAAGAAATAACAACCCCTTTCACAGGAATTACAGAAATAGCACTAAAAAGAAACTAATTAGAAAATGAAATACTGTTTTACTCCTTTTGCTCTACGGGTCTAGGTTAGTTAGTCAAAATCCAATCTGACACTACACTCCCCTCTCTCAGTTTTCTGAACCAAAGT
The DNA here is from genome assembly GCF_040807025.1 of Struthio camelus. Classification (NCBI taxonomy): domain Eukaryota; kingdom Metazoa; phylum Chordata; class Aves; order Struthioniformes; family Struthionidae; genus Struthio; species Struthio camelus. The sequence continues at coordinate 287,342 of NC_090961.1, forward strand.
ATAAGAAACATGCATCTTGTAAAAAAGTGCACATGTGCTGTTAACAGAAAAGCAGTAATCAATATTAATGAAAATTAATGACATTTAATTTAACAACAGGCAATGATAACATATTTTACCAAGACAGCTGCCTTGGGCTAATCACTTGGGTGGCTCATTAAATTGTTTCTAGTCTTACTATGATCACACAGCTTGTATCATGCATCTAGACCGGACTCAGTTCCTGAATTAGAATAGTCTCACTAACGAGGGCTACAAAACGTGAGGAAATATTCATACAGCCACCTGATACTTACACCTAAAGGCTCAATCCATTCCATACAATCATTAGTATGAGATCTGTTTTCTTAGCTGCTGACCATCTCTATAGTTTAAGCATTTTTAATAAGTAAGCCCTGGTATTTAGAAGACACTATTAAGAAAAGATTCCAAGTTAGAAGAAGCACATGAATCCTTTATAGGCCATGTAATAGCTGGCTTCCCTTCCACCAAGCATTTTTGTTCATTCACTCTATTGTAACAATCTGCACACATTCGTATATTCTGAAATGCAGATTTGTAATTATTTTGAGAAATTCAAAAGTACTTTATACCAGATGCTATGCTGCAGTGTCACCATATGTCAAAAGAAACAAAGTGAAAGATTAAGATCTTCCTGAAAGTTGTGAACATTCAAGTTCTTGGATGAGTATAGAATCGGTCTTTTCCCCTGACCAAATGTGTGACACAACTGTGTGTTCCTTATCACAGCTCTATCCATAAACGTGATTGTATAACGCTTACATTTTTCTTTCTCAGTCATGTCTACTGTGCGTCCTCTGGGTCATAAGTACTGGATTAAGAACAAAGCCAAAGCACAATGTAAATACATGTGTCTCAAACTGTTCAAACTAATTCTTCAATCCTTACAAATATTAGCAACTGTTAAATAAATAACAAGAGTAAGCTCGAATGGATCTGATCAATTTTTTTTCCACTGAATAATAAATTAGTCAAAAAAGGGGTCCCTGTCTTCCCCAAAGTATTGGTTAATTCAGTTTAATTCACTGAATAGTTTTGGATGGAAGTTTTTCTTTTCCAGAGCCTGATTGGCAATTCATAAGAATAACTGTCATTTGCTTATTTTATCAACAGCTCAGCACTGAAATGTTTGCATCAGATGTATGAATCTGTGAACTTAAACTGTTAAATTGCAGTTCATTTTTTATATTTAACAATACTCTATGCTATTTTGAGCTTTTTCTAGAAACAAAGGAAAAAGAAATTGTATTTCTGGGAAAGATGATATATCACTAACAAAATTCCCAACGCTTTTAACTGTGGTGATATTACTTTTGAGAAGGTTACAGATATCGATTAGTCTTTTCAAACTTCATTAGCTTTCCCACAACAGCGTTTTCTCAGGTCTACTATGGCAGCTTTTATCTGTACAGAGGGCTTTCCTGCAAAAAGAGCTTAAACAAATGGGTAACATCAATCCTTCTAGGAATACGAAGGATATAATAGTGACTCAATATGACAAACATTTTCTACTAATGCCTGGTAGGGACAATCGGAAATGTGAGTGCTGGTACAGTGGCATAACATTTTAGCACGGTTAATCATTCACAAGTTTTAAGGGAAACAGAAGTAATACAGTTTCAATGAACTGAGTTTTATGTTTGACAGTTGATTTAGAAGTACTTCAGAGAAAACTGAAAATTCCTGAAAAATATTCTCTCCTTATGTTTTGATATCTCAAAACCTCAACTGAGCAGCTTAATGCCAGGATGTATCTCACAAAGATTGTGCTGATCTAGAAAGTTTTGCTCTTCCTTACCTGAACACACTGGTAACATTAAAAAAAAAAAGTTAAAAGCATGTCTGCTGATCCAAAAAGCCACTCAGGGTTTCTGTAGATATTTGAACCTTCTTAGAAAGTATCACCTGGAATACCCAAGAAAATTATCAAACTAAACAAATATATGTTCTGTCATTCCTTCCATCTATATTTGATGACAGAAGGGAAACATAAGCATTACTCCATACTTAGCTATCCCAAAAATAATAGGCAGAAACAAGCCCACAGTGCTTCCTGAATAACTTCACCCTGATGGATCTCAGGAATTAATCATTCCACCTTTCTTACTGTAGCAATAAAGAATATAGAGAATTAGACAAACGCAGCAGAAATCAAGCAACATTTAAAATACGACAGTAGAGCATGAAAAAAATTACCAGTAGTTCAGCTGGAACTATGTTTAGCAATTTACATCCAAAGTAACCTCTGACTAGTGCTAATCATTCTCCTATCCACTGAAACAGTCGAAAAATTCTGAAGCGAGTTGGAACTTCCCAGCAAAGCTTTCACAAAATTGTATCTTCTCAAGAGTACTGCCAAATTTTTTCATTTTTCCCCCAATTCCAACTATTTCACAATGCTTTTCCCATGAAGCAGGCAAAAATATATTACAAAATATAAATGTTGCAAGAGTGATTCATTTTAGTATTTTTAAACGTCTGCTTCTCCCTACTGAAGCCCTAGCCTGCCAGCCAATATGCTGAGCTACTGGACTGGATAACTGTCACAGCAGTCCCTGCAGTGCATCGCCTCTTTTACAAAAGGATCAGTGACGTATTGACAATATATTGACATTCCTCCCCACAAAAGGGAGATCTGTTGGGAGTTCTGTCTTCAGTTGTTGCCCTGCTAAAACCACAGAGAGCATGCCACAGCAGTTCAGTATCCTCTCTGCCACAAACCCTTTCAACCTACCACTCTAGCCCTATGGTCACACTATACTTCAGAAACAGTTTGGTTATCTGTACTGTTATAAACACTGGAGGGGTATTATATTAACCCCACAAAACAAAACTGAAAGAAAAAGAATTATTTCAAACATTAGTCTTCAAACATGAGTTTGATTGCCAACAAATGCCAACAGCAAGTGCCTTCAGACTTGTGATAGTTTCACCTACCTTGTTATCCAGTGTCAGAAAGCAGAGAACGCTTAGAGAAATAACATAAGAAAAAAGTAAAGCTGCATCAGTATTCTTCCAGATTTAGCCTCCTCTGGCCAGTAGGCTGTGGTTTAGGGACTTCCTGAGACAGATTTTGTACAAACCTTTTTGTGTTTAATTTTGATTGTATTTCTTCTTGACAATGTATCTTCTCCAAATTTGTCTGGTCCACTTCTTTTTCCTGATACTCCTGCTCACACACTTTTTTCAAATTTTGTTTTCACAACATCCTGCGGCAATGAATTCTGCAATTCAACTACATACTGTTTCAAAAAGTAATTAGTTCCACTGATTTCTCAATGTTTGCCTTTTTAAGATTGGTACATTCTTATCTATTGTGCATAGCCTGGAGCTTCTGGATCACTGGATCCAAGGTTAATCTCTATGACTAGCTGTTTATCACTAGTTACAAAAGCCAAGTCTAACATTAGATCACTCTTTGACGACTGAATTACTCTGGTGAAAACATCTGTCAGCTTTCACAGCCAGAAATAACAGGGGCCTGCCACTATTAGTAGGATCTGTTATTGTCTAATCATGGATATTTAAAATGTAAGCTGACCTCAGAGAATCTCAGTATTAAGAGCCAATAGAACAATTATGAAACATTTTGAAAATCATGTCATTCAGCACAAAGCCTTTAATAAAAGCAATGAATTCCACTTCATAGTATCACAAATCCAAGGAAAGGCCATTCCCACCTTGTCCAGGCAAAAGGCCTGCACAAATGCTAATCCCATTTTTCTGTTCTACCCTTCCTAGTGCTCTACCAAACAATTAGATATTCTATACACACTTGGCACCTCCACATAAAAGCTCCCTGTCTTCTGCCAAGTGGGTGCAACTTTATTTTCCCAAAAGACAAACTAACAGATTGAATAAATAAAAAGACTTTGCCATATGCAGTTTTCAATGACCCATATATAGAAACATTTCCAGGAAAACGGTATTTAGACTTTGCAGAAGAAAAAGCACTCAGCACTCAATAAAAAGGTTTATCTGTGCACTAATGTGTTTTTTTTCATATTCACAAGAGAGGCTAGTCCAAGAAACATGGTTTAGCTACTTCTGATCACTCAAATCTTTTTTCTTACATCATGTTTTCTTTGTATAAGAGCATTAATGAATTGAAAACACACCACAAGAGAAGTCTTTGTTTAGCCCGATTCATGCAGTTAAATACCTAGGCATTTAATTGCACTTATTTAAGTGCCATAAAACCAATGGACCCTAAGTATATGTATGTTAAAGAGCTTAAATGTATGTTAAAGAGCTTAAAAGTGCTTAAGAATGAACTCTATCCTTGGGAAATCTTTTATTTTCAAAAAACTTGTTGCTCTGGGGCATAACAGCAAGTTAGAAACACAATTTTTTCTATAAAAGCAAAGGACCTCAAAATATTCATTTTTAGATGAAAATTAAATAGTCAACTCAAGAGGAATCCAGACAGAGGATGGCCTGCCCAGCTTTGCAAATAGCTGTGAATTTAAGGAATTGACCAGCACAGGCGCTAGCCACCTCAACATCTTGGCAAAGAGTCTTGGCAGTCACCTCCCTTCACTCCTCCTGCTCCCTGCTTCCCTCCCTTGGGAAGCTCTGTGCATCTGCAGGCCGAAAAGGTAGCTGGGAAACGAGGGGGTGGGAATCGTAGCAAGTTGGAAGAAAACCTGATGGGCCTGTCTGCTAATTCAGTCAAAAATGAACAGAACTATCACATTCTGGTTCAATTAAATCAGCATTTCCCCCTACCCTGCTCTCAGTACAAAACCACTGCACTGGAAGGAGCTCTAATCTCAAGTATCCAGATGACAATACTTAACACCACCAAAACAACCCTTCAGTCCCTGGTTTTGTGTCCTCTTTAGCCATAGAAATGAGTAAGTTTTCAAATTAAACTAAACAGTAATAATCATATAATAATAACTCATGAGAGGTGCTAATATACCCTGCAGGAATACTGACCATACACTGAAGGTACAAGAAACACAGACCCTGAGGCACACAATTACTAGGGCAGTACATTTAGCAGGTTCTTTTTTCCTGATATGGTAGACACTTATTTTTACAATGGAAATAATTCGTTAATTATTATTAGAATGGTTACGACTTGTTAACATTTTAGCTCGAACAGAAACACATTTTTTGTTTTAACTCAGTATCTTTAAAAGTCCTTATTTGTCCTTTGATTAATCAAAGTGTTCTCATATTGGTCTTCTCAGTTTCTTCAATCCCCAAAGATCTTTTATAACTCGACTCAAAAGATTATGAACAAATTAACTTGAATGTGGTACGAGCTTTCCAACAACAGCTACGCTATACAACGAAAATGAAGTAAGTTTGGTTTGCTAACCTGTTGATTAAAAGGTAGTTTAAAAATAAATATTTTTATATCAAACATCATGAAGTTTTACTTTTACTTTTGTAAATTTCTTTGCAAGATTCCTAGCAACTTATAAGTACATCTTAAAGATGAATTTTACATTAATTAAAAAAATATTTTTTAAAAATAGAGGGGATAGCTAATGACCAGAAATATTCTACACATAGAAAGTTCTGTAATAGTATATTTTTAGAACGGTCTAGAGTAGTTAGAATTCATAGCAAACAAATGAAAAACATGCTTTAGATTACTAACCAACCTGAGTAGCACGCAAACGTTACAAAATGCACTGCGGTTCAGCCAAATTATGGATTGTCAATCTGTGTTAAGATTATTTTAGGAGTTTGCTTGAATTTGGACAATTTCACTTTCCTTTTTTTTCCTGGGAACATGAGAGAATTTTAAAAACTGTTAATCGCTGTTTCCATTGCTGTTTCCTGATAAAAACTACTGAGGAAGTGGTAAAAATGGAGAGTATCGGCACTACTCTGAATAAAGCAGCCTAGTCTTATTCCTCTCTCTTAACATTAAAAAAGAGAACTAGTCAGTAAAAACTTGTAGAGACTGCTTTACGCTATATGATGAAAAATACTCCATCTTTCTTCTATATATCAGTAAACGTATTATGAAATCTGTATTAAGCAGGACCCGCCCCTCCATGTTGGAGATGAACCTTACACAGTATCACATTCTAACATCTCATTTGATTTTAAAAAACAAACCACATTCCTTAAAGTTTCCATAATTTCTTCCTAACTCTAAGATGAACAGTATTACACATCATAGATAAATAGCTTTTGTTTTGGATTATCATTAATTATTTAATCAGTAGCAGCAACACAACAATAGAACTTTTTAGTTGGGTCTAGTTTTTACATGTTTAGGTACTACGAAAAAGAGCTCATGACTCATGTTTATGAGAAGTTTCAGTTACAGAAAACAATTTAAAAACTGCATATAACTGTAATAAATATATTACATAACACCACGAGTGAAATCCTGGTCTTTTCTTAAAAAAACAAAACAAAACAAAACAAAACCTCTACAAATTACTGTTGTCGTCTTAAATGATTTGCAGTTTTTCAGCTCAGCTATCCAGAGGAAAGCCTCACTTATGCATGCTGCCAAAGCCTGCAGAGGCAGTCTCCTGCACGCCAGACTACCCTGGACTGCCGAGCGCTGTGAGGTCACCGTGCAAACGCTCGGTTTCAGCCAGCCCTCTGCTGCTCGTGGTGAGGGGGAGGCCCCGAATGTGTCTTTTGCTGGTGGATCCCTTGTACTTGTGGGAGGAGGAAAGAGGCTTATCCAACCAGAACTTGTCAGCTTGTTGCATGCTTGCTCCCCGCACCCCCCCACCAGGATGTAAGTCCACCACAAAGGAACTGAGGTTCAAATAAGGCTGCTTTAGCCTTGCAAGAAACGATGGACTTAAAACTTTAGAACTGGAATACTGAGGTCTCCTCTTTCACTAAAAGAAAGTCTAACTGTACCTCCACACTTGCACTGTGGGGACGCGTGGCTTAGACTAAGTAGCCAAACTGTGAAAAATCTTAAAGAAAAATAGAGAAAAAGAAAGGAAATAATTTTGTAGAACATCTAGCTACTTACTCTTCTAATTACAGTACGTTATACAGAGCTTTTCAGCTGTAGATTTTAGGTCACGTTCACTGAAGAGAGATACTTCTGATACAATCAGCTAAGTGAGATGTCACAACTCCTATGGACGAGCTGTTCAGTTAACCTTTGATGAAAGCACGCTAAGGACTGAAGAAAGAAGCCAAAGGAGACAGGGTAAGAATGCTGCCGCAGCACAGCTGATTGCATTTAAAACATACAGATGTTTTTCTATGTCCAGGGTCCAAAAACTGACTGCTTTGGATAACAAATATGTTTTCTTGCAGGGAAGATGTCATAAAATGCAAAAAGACTACCATATGAGCGAATGAAAGATGTTACTGCTCCCTAATATATGCAACAAGATTGTTTTTTCCTTTTTTTAAGCATATTAAAATACAGTTGTTAAAATAGTTGAGACATTTTATGCTGTTACACAGTAAAAAGACTACTTGCTGTTATTTTCAAGAATATGAAATGTATTTTATCTTATTTAATTCTGCATGTAATTTTCGGCTTCATGCTTTCCTCAAACTGACTGCAAATGTATATGAATATTACACGCCTTTCAACAAACTTTCTATGACAGACTAATTTCTATAATACCACTTCAAAAGAACTACCTGTATTAAAAATTATCTCCAGTCAATCTTTCTTACATTCATGTCTGATCAAGGAGATATAAAAATTCCTGCAACTTTAATAGGTTCTATAAAATAAACATTTGAAAATTTTTGCAAAAATTTCATTGAAAAAAAAGAATACAGCATTTATGAGTACCTTTATATGAATATCTTTATGTAAGCACCAAATATTTACTTTATGATCTAACTACAATTTTTCATGAGTAAAAAGAGTCACATTTATGAAAATGTGAGACCTATGTTTAAGGGCTATTATGTACTAAGTGCGCATGTGCATATGCACACACACGCGTGTGCACGCGCACACACACACACACACACACACACACAGAGAACAAACACTTTTTGGTAGTGATTGGATTAAGGAAAATAAGGTGAGGCCACTGCTAAGGGAAGTAATAGCAAAAGCAGTGCTCTTTCAGTAATTACATTCCCAGTCTATGACAGAACTTCAGTAAAGCACAAAGAACAATCCACTAACAATGTTACTAAAATTTTTGATAATACAGAAAGAAATTTCACACTTCTAGTAACAAAAAGGTTACATTATTTTGCCAAAAACTTGGAAAAAAAAGATATACTGCACTAAAGGATATATAATCCTTTGAAGTTTCTTGCAGCACTTGGTACCATTTCAAAACAAAAGTTCTCCAAGTACTAGTTAAGATACCCTCGTTCTGAAGGGTTTCATTAGTCATCCCTTCCCCTCAGTGAAAAAAAATCTTTACTTCCAAGAACAATGAAGCAGTGTTTGAAGTTAGATTCTACCACAATTTGAAATGGACAGAAAAAGCTAAGTATGGAATGCATTAAAGTAACAGTCTGTGAAGAAATTAATTTAGTTTGTGTCAAAAGCGTCGCACTGCTTACAACAGAATCTAGTAAATAGTGGCAAAAACGCAAAAATCACTCCATTCCATAAGCTTGGAGTTAAGCTTTTCAACTTGCCTTTACATCACCTCTTCTTAACTGAAACTGCATGCTCGTGTAAGTCCTTCCTCATCCTCTATTATATTCACTTTAAAACTTTAAGCAAAACTTTAAAAGTTTTTCCTAATACTCGTGGCATGCATACTACTGTGCAGTATTTTCACTGTGAATTGCTGTTTCCTCTTACCAAACCCTTCAAAATAAGAATGCTCAGTTTAGCAGTAGTTCCGTTCACCTAAAACCAGACTACAAGTTAATTCTAAAAGAAAATCCATATCAGTTTAAGTCCCTACCCTCAGAAAAGACACCAAAAATTAACAAATCACATTATCTATGACAGCTACAATGAAAAATTGTGAGGCTAGATTAATATAATTCTATGCAAGAGAAGATTTGGGAGGAGGAGGAAGAACAGAGGAGTGAATGTTTTGAGAAAAGAGGCAGGCAATAAGAAAGCAAGCAGCTTCAGAAAATTAATGCGTATCTTCCTTATCACAATGCTGCTGTGAAATCCAGATCAAATTACTGGCCTGGTGCCTGGAACATGCCAGCTAACTGTAAGTCCACAAGCACTGACTATCAAAGGATTCTGCAGAGGTAAAACTTAATGTTTATCTTAAAAAAACAAAACAAACAAAAAACCCCTAAACTTTCTATAGCAGGATTTTACATTTTCAACACCTTTGCTCCATCTGCTTTTACAATCCAATTAAAATGTACAACTGTGCACTAACTAATCTAAAAGCCCCCTTTTTAATATCACAGGCAAAAATGTATTAAAGAAACACTGAAGATTTGAATGAGTAAGTGTGCATGCAGGTCTAAATGCAGAGTTGAAGGCACATATTTTAATAATTAAACTGATTATCTAGAGCCTGTTAAAATATTCAGATAGGTGTAAAAACCTATATTCAACAAACACGAGATTTTGCACACTAATATTTTCTCTCATTTCCCTGTATAGTTGTTTTGCCTTAAAAATTAACAGTGATACTGTAATACAGATATGTTTATTTTGACACACTGAATCATTCTGTGACAAAATCTGTTTCAGTTGTGTGTTGTGTGTAGGTCACGTTATTACGGTGAGACTAGCAGTCATTTGATGGGCTGGCTTTTCTACATACCTTACATGCTGTGATATCTTTGGTGCAGTTTCCTCAAGCATTTACATATATAAAAGAAGGCACTTTCACAAAAGGCACCTTGAGGCATGTTAGCTCTTATAGTAATTAGGGCTGAAAAGATAAACTGGATTATTTGATCATTTATTCACGCTTAGCTTGATACTTGCTCTTTCTTCAGAAGAAACATTTGGAAAATTTACAGGAAATCTTCACTGAACAACTAATGAGGATAGGAATAAATTGTGAGTGTTGTACCTTGCCCGTCCACTCTTCAATGAAATGAAAATCATTTATTACCAAAAAGATAAGTGTGACACATAAATAGAAACACATATAAAAGACCGAATGAAATAAATAATAAGCCAAATGAACCAAAACTGTGTGGAATTAGTTCTCTTAAAGGTATTACACTACGATTGCCTTTTGTGGAGTCTGAGCGACAGTGACAGAAATGGGCAGCAATTTGTTTTAAGAACAGTAGTTGTTATCTCAGAAGATACAATGAGTTAAATGGGGAATCCTATTTTATTTTGACAGTTTACTGAGCACTCCGGCTTTAAGTGCAAGACACTTAGAAAAATCTCTTCCTTCACTCTATTTTATAATGATTTTATAATGATTATCATAACCTGAAGCCTGACAGAGACTAAAAATGCCTCCTCAGTTCCTAAGCTGCAACATACAAACCACTTAAAATCTATTTTAACATTTTTTTTATAAGAATTGCTGCTATCTTTATCATATAGCTGATTTTGAAGTATTAGCTCCTCAAACCAAATCTAACTATACTGCAGCTCAAATGATCACTGAAGTCCCTAGAAATCCTCTTGTGTAACATCTTGGTTTTACCATGGAAAATTGCCTTCTCTGTAAAGCAGTCGCCAAGGCTAGATATAGTTTCACGTATCATTTGTACAAAAGCTGCATTTATATTGCTCAATGCATGAGCTTTCATACCTACAGTCCTCTAGCTTAATAACAGTTTACTATATATAGAGAAAAACAGGATCCGCAATAAGCAATGCTAATGCATTAACTTACTGGCTCCTTTTATGTTCCCTGTCTGTAGGAGTAACCCATGCCAATGAAATTTAAGATATAAAAACTTGTATTTTACTATGAAGTTCAGACAATTCTTTTTATACATTTTTGTCATGTTTACACTTTTCCAGACAAGATCTACACAGCTCATTATTTTGCTTTTTTATTTGTCTGTGATGCTACAGCACCGGTGATATCTTCCTTAAATATCAAAATGTTTTCTCCTTGAATTGATTTGTAAACCAAATACAGCATAATAAAGTCCAGTGTTTAGCCACCAACCAGTGATCTTCCTATGGTCTCAGCTCTTTTTTGTAGAGCACTGAAAACGTGAACTGTAGAAAGAACAGAGACGAGACCTTGCAGAGACTAAATATCAAAATCTCAATGGTTGAAAGATATCACATTGCAAAATCCCCTTAGGTCAAAATGCAACAGTGATGACAATATAAATCAAAGCTTTTGTGACCACCTTTCTTTCCAACATTAAATAGCAAACGTCTCATTTATGTTACTAAAAAATTTCATTCAACAAAAAAACCCCATAACACTGAAGAGTTACTGGTTGCATTTTCAAAGAAACTTAATACACTAGTATGTTCTTACAAGACATATTTTTCAGCAGATGGAGATGTACCTTCATTCTTATTTACACACAAAAATCTCATGGATATGTAAAATATTTCATGCAACCTGAAAAAGATGGTTAAATACAAATGTGTGCATGTCAATTTTTGTAAATATGAGGTCTTCTGAAAAATGGCATCAGAATTATAAATATTGGAAAAAAGGTATATATCTTGGAATATCCACAATGAAGTGCATATTCTGTTATGAGTAGCTTAAAAAAAACCCCAAACTACTGACATTGCCACCTTTAATACTTCTTCTTAAGATAAGCCAATAAAAAAAAAACAAAACAAAACTCTGAACATTAGTGCAGCAGCAATATTTTCACATAGAAATTTTTCTTAACTTCACCATTTCAAGATCATGACAGTGATAAATTATAGGTGAAACATCTCTATCATTTCAGATGATAAAGTATGATGATGATAAAATTTCAAATCTTGTTGAAAGGCCACCTGTAAGCTTTAAGATATTTGTAACAATCAAGAGGTATTACCTTTTGACTGAACACAAGTCCTATATAAGTGCTCTAGAGTACATGATGGAAAAATAATTTCAAGTAAAAGTCAAAGAAAGATTTTATTTGCTTTTTCCATTTAAGGGACAGGAAAATGCAGTCAGACGCTGAAACATCTGATGTCCCTTCAAAAAATTTCCTCTTTTTTTCACCAGACAATGGGAGCATCCTTAGTTGAGCAATCAGTGAAAGAGCAAGCTAACTCATTATCTACTTCCAGTCACATACATAGATAGGCGAACGTTTGGTCTGCAACCTGAAATTTTACCAAAGCACTTATTTTGATTAGGAGTATGAAAACTATTACAGTTATAACCCATAGAGCAAAGTTGCCAAAAATCTTCACATAGATGCAGTTATATTGGCTAAAGATAGAAGAAAAAAAATGTTTTTGCATGAATAAGGTACTATATACTACCAAGTAGTGTAAATTTATAAAAAATAAAATAACCTTGGTTTTAGTGGCTTATGTACTAGGAGTTTAGCAATATAACTGTACCAGCTCAGGTCCCATGAAAAATCCATTTAAACATACGCAAGCCTTGAACAACTAGAATCTAAACACAGAAACTACTTCAAACATTAATACTTCTTCTAATTAGAAGTTCTATTTGATGTTCAATTAAACTCACACTTATATCCTCTTTTTAAGTGTGATTCTTGCACTGCTGCTATTTTGCTGGTATGCTTGTTTATTGGAGAAGTTTTGTTGGTGTGCATGAGAATAAGAGTGGCATGCTGTACTTCCAGTAATTAAGAAAATTTGCAGCAACCTGCAAGCATGCATTTATATAACATAGCTATATGCAAAGGAGAGGTGGGAGCTGAAAAACCTACAGATACTTAAGAGCAATTTTGCACTGAGGATAAACATGGTCCAAGTAATACAGCCAGCTCCCTCACAGTCCAACACAGAAGAACTGGGGGTGTGGGGAGGGGGCAGAAATGGAGAAACAAGGAAAAATGAGTGATCAGCAAGAAGCAGCACTATTTAAGGGCAAAGTATGAGCAATTACTTGGCACAAGTACATCAGAAGAAAACTGAAAGCTAACTGCTAGAGAACCAATAAATAAGATCCTCCTCCTCTCTCATGGGAAAGGAACCTTATGTCTTAAGAATTTGATGCGCTCCTACTCAAAATAGAACAACAAGATATTCAAAAGTATTAAAGAATGCTACCCTTCCTTAAATTTGTTTCTATGGCTTCCGCCCCCACCTCCCCCAGTTTTTCCTTCTCTCCTTGAAAGATTAATCATGCAAAACAGTTGCACAAACATGCATGTTGGTTATAAAGTTCATTTCATCCAACTACAGAACAGAAAATTGATATCCATCTTCTGTGGACAGTCACAATATGCAACAAATAGTCCCCAATCTGAACTATTTATTTCAACTGAACAAGTACAGACAATATAAAGTAGAAAAGAGATCACTTCACAAATGGACTCCGCAGGAGGAAGGGCATCTGAAGGCAGGATGGTTCATGTTGCTATTTGTATGTGGAACGTTCTTATCTTACCAATGTACCTTTCCTTCCAGTGTTTTGTCTTATAGAAATACCACCTTAGGATAGGTGACAGGCAGACAAGAGGTCATGAGAAAAAGTAGTATTTCAGCATGGTCTAGTCATGGTGATATCCTTCATTGATGGTTTACTTTCTGCATTTTGAAGGATGTTAAATAGACGTGTTAAGATGAGGGTGTTTTCCATTGTTTTATTTAACAACTCTTTAAAAAATATTGGATAAAATAAAATTGTTATATATTGCTCAGAATTCTTCAGCCTGGGAAAAGAATGTTCACCCCAATTCCTGTGCTCAGTTAGAGACATGAGATGCTGTAACAAGAACACAAGTGAACTTTGAGGAAAAATCTAGTTTCCTTTCAGTGGTCACCATAAATGCAGTTTTGGAGGGGGGAAAAAAGTCTTTCAATTCAAATATTGAAATAAAACCCATATTACACCCACTATGCCAGAGACATTTGCAAGAACAGTTCATCTGTGTAGAAATATGAGCCCTGGAAAACTGCCAGGGTCTCCAAGTGTGACCTGCTGTGCAAACGCTGATTATGCAAGTTAAAGCTGTCTGGAGTGAATTTAATTTATGTTCCCTATTTTCCAGGATTCCAAATAACTTTGCTTTATTTGCGGCAGCCATGTCAAACTCCAAATTTGTATCTGACAAGTTTTCAAGATTCTCGTCAAAGTCTATAACGCACAATCCCTTTCTATTTGCAAAATGAAAATGAGTTTTTTCCAAACCACGTAAGAAATTGAGGCATAAAAACCCTTTGGAAAGCATTCAGAAGGATCAGTCCTGCTCACTTTTGTTTAAAACATTTACAGAAATAGCTACAGCACTTCTATGGTTTATTTCAAAACAACAAAAGAATGTGACCGACTGAGAGCCATACCTCTACTCACTAGGAATAATTACTTAAGCATGCATATCCACCTTATCTTGAAACTCACTAAAAATTTTACTTAAAAGTCAGCCGCTGCCTAGTATCAGAGAATCATGGAATAATTCAGAGTGGAAGGCACCTCATCAGGTCATTTGGTCCAACCTTTTTCTTGCAAAGCAAGGTTAACTTCAGTATTGAATCAGGTTGCTCAGAGCCTTGCCCAAGTCAAAAGTTTGCATATTTCCAGAAATGGAGATTCTACAGCCTCTCTGGATGACCTGTTTCAGACCTTGGCCCCTCTCCTCATTATGAAATCCTTTTTTCCTAACATCCCAAATGAATTTTCCTTGAGGCAATTTGTACCCATTGACCCTTGTATTTTCACTGTGCACTTCAGAGAAGAATCTCTTGCCTTCTCTATGAATGTCTATTAAGTAGCTGAAGACAGCAATAAGATCTCCTTTTCACCTTCTCTTCTAGAGGCTAAACAAATCCAGCTCTTCAAGTCTCTCCTCATACATCATTCATGTCTGCCAGCCCCTAGCCATGTTGGTGGCCCTCAGCTGGACTCGCTCCAGCTTCTCAGCAGCTGTTAAAATCATCATTTCATGTCATTAAAAAAAATTTCACTGTACTGAATATGACCAAGCAGTAAGCTGACAGTTACTTAAACTCTGAACAGTGATTCCACGTGAAGTGTTTTACAAGCATAACAAAATATGATGATAACATCACCTAGGTTTAAAAAAAAAAAAAAAAAACACACACACCCCCCCAAACAGGCTTTATACACTGAACAGGCTCCATATGGTATATTTAAAAAAACCAAATTATATATACAAATGCATATCAAAATTCAACAACAAAGAGTTATCAGACATACACAATATCTAAGTCCTGTTTATGTAGCTGACTAGAAAGTGTTCTCTAATAAGGACATTCATGGCAGTAGTGAAGAGCTGAGCTCATGTTTGCTAGAAGAACTTTGCCTATAAACTTCTGGTATTCAGGTCATTGCAAACTTTTTAAAAATAGTTCAAATTTCTACCTCAAATATGAAGATGCTCTGAGGACTAAATTAAACTAATTTCAGCAAAATAGTACTGTTGTAGGATATCAATAAACATCAGTAGATAATTTTAACAGGTGAGGGATTTTCTTCATTCCCTGGACACATCTGCATGTGCATTTCCTGTTCCTCAATGACAGGCCATTAAGTGAAGTGATCAGGGTGCCCTCAATGACAGGCCATTAAGTGAAGTGATCAGGGTGCGTGTAAAGAGAATGGAATGTTTCCAGGGAGAGTTGCAATAAATATTTTAGTCACAAGTTCTCCTAGTCTGGAAAAACAACAGATCTCACTACCTATGATATTTGGGCAGTAGAGTTTTTAATTTATAGTTATTAAGGATGAAAAAAGAGCATCCCCTCCTTTAAAAAAAAATAAAAAATTACTGTAATGTTCAAGACTGCTGACCAAAGTAAAATTGTTGTTTCATACAAACCATATCTCTTGCAATGTACAAATCTTTTACTCTACACAGTTATAAAATACTGCAAAACAGCTATTAAATACTTTCAGAACTTTCAAGAGTACAGATTTAGTAACATTTTGTTCACATTTAAAGGTTATACTTGTAATTGTAAGAAATGAAAATGTAATTGAAGTGAAAGCATCAATGTTGGAAACTTTTGTGATATTTGACTGGAAGAAAGGTTTTTTCAAATCCTGCTATTTATTATTTAATTTCTTGTGATATTTGGCAGGCTTTAGATAAGCCAGCAACTAACTATACAGTTCTGGTCATAGAAGGATACAACTAATCCTGCCGGACAAGAAAAGTTTCTCATTCATTCACATATATCTCAATTACTATATAATATTATTTTGTAAGCTTTAAAACAGATTCACCAGTTGTTAAGTTGTAACTGATTTCCTATTTGTTACTTACTGTTAAATTTATTTTAAAACAGATTTTAAAAGTTCTTTGTAGAAGAAAATTTGTCCAGAAATAAAGGAACATGATGACAGCGAGACTCATCTGTTTAATGTTAATAACTGCTCTGGGAGCTACTGCAAGCAAAACACAGGAATTTGAAAGCAATGATGAGGAAACAGAGCAAGAATTCATTTATACGAACAGGTATAAGCGTTCCAGTGACACACAAGACAAGTGCACTTACACCTTTATTGTACCTCAACAGAGAGTGACAGGTGCCATTTGTGTTAATTCTAAGGAACCTGAGGTTCTACTCGAAAACAGGGTAAATAAACAAGAACTACAATTACTTAACAATGAACTTCTTAAACAAAAGAGACAAATAGAAACTCTCCAGCAATTGGTAGAGGTGGATGGTGGGATTGTTAATGAGGTTAAACTTTTACGAAAAGAAAGCAGAAACATGAACTCTCGTGTCACACAACTCTATATGCAGCTACTACATGAAATTATCCGAAAACGGGACAACGCCTTAGAACTTTCCCAACTTGAGAATAAGATTTTGAACCAAACTGCAGATATGTTGCAGCTTGCAAACAAATACAAAGACTTAGAGCACAAGTACCAACATTTGATGTCAATTGCCAATAATCAGTCAGTAATAATAGCCCAACTGGAAGAACACTGTCAAAGAATGCCATCCATAAAGCCATTGCCACAGACTCCACAGGCACCAAACAAAGTGTACCAGCCTCCTACTTACAATCGCTTTATTAACCAGATATCTACTAATGAGATTCAGAGTGATCAGAACTTAAAGGTTCTGCCACCTACCTTACCAACCATGCCTGCAGTTACTAGCATTCCAACTTCAACTGATAAGCCATCTGGTAAGTAATTTTATTGGCATGCCTACATTAACTTATGCTAATACACAGCGAATAACAGTGTAATTATATCAGAAATGCAGATAGATTTTTTTTTTTTATTTAGGAAAACAAATGCAAACAAATGGATTTGAACTGACTGAGATTCTTCGTTAACTCTAAAGTCTATGTATATTGAGCCAATTGAACCAACTACTAAAGTGGCAAAAGCCCATCCAACGGGAGAGCTTAACATCATAATATAGCAGCATAACTGGACCTGTGCTTTTCTGGGCCATTGGACTTGTGGTTGCTAAAGTACGTTTAAGTACTTTAACACCATTTGCCACAAGGTTCTAATCCTCTTCTCTCAATTATAAAAAAATTCATTACTGTGATTCAGAAGTTCTTCAGACATTGTGTTACTGCCATATTATCCTCAGTTAAGGTTATCAGAGGTTTCAGTTACTGCAATAGTCCATTTTAAGGTTATCTCTTGTGAAAAGCAAAGCTCTATGGAAACCATAAGTTACACTAGTTTCAAGTTTGTTACTGGTACATCTTAAGTATTAAAAAAAAAAAAAAAAAAAAAAACCCAAAACACTCAAACCTCCAAACTGTTAATGTATGATAGGATACCTCAGAAACTGACATCCTAAGACAAAGCATAAATGTAACTGAAGACTGTCTAGAATATTTAAACAAATGTCTCTCTTAACACACTATAGTTTGGACAGAGTTCACAGACTAATATTCTAAACTGTGGAAGATGTGTCAAATTTCAGCTTGTTACATCCTGGCTTTCCTGACTTCAGCATAATATTACTAGTTTGACCTGTTTTCAAAGTTTTTTTTTTTTTTTTGGGGGGGGGTGGGAGGAGATAGGAAAAGGAAAACATGTAGCTGAGTGAGATGATGGAAGAGCTCGTGAGCAATCTAACTGAATTAAAGAGTTAACCATGAGTTTTATTTTTAGACTTTAAGCCAAATTTAAGTCACATTTGGGATTTAGATGTGAATGGCCATCATTAACTCTACATACAGTGCACCATTTGAGAATAGATCTGAAGTTAATTAAAATCAATAGAAAGACTCCCAGTGAAGGAAGGAAGTTTCACATTTGTTCTGCACAAAATCTTATTTCTCTCCTTATCTTTTAGTTTGCTACATTTGATTTGTTCCAGCAAATTTCCAACAACTGAAGTTAAGCTATCTTTCCTTCACCCTCTATTTTTGACAATGAACATTCAACACCTTTTCCTCAGCATCCAGAACATTTTCCATTCAACATATCTCAAACAAAATCCCTTCCCAAAGGTAACGCTCTGAAAGTTTCTCCAGCTAATTGTCCATAGGTGTCTGGAACGAATTTGAAAAACCCTACTTAGGCCCAGCCACTGAAAATCATCTACATATGATTTTATCCAATCCTTTGTGTACTGTGACACAGGCTGAGAGTTCAAGACAATGCTCTTCACTATCCATCTGATCATAGCTGACCTGTTAAATAAAAACTGAAGCAAAAAGGAAAAAAGAAGTATTAAATGTCTTCTCCGTTTCATCCATTGGCAACTCTTCTTCCTCACTCAGTAGCAGACCAATGCTTTTCTCTTGATCATGGACTTAACACTTCTCACCAGTTTTATTTTGTTGATGCTGCACGTAATGGCCATGAATTTGACACAGCTAGTATTTCTCGCGTTAGTGAGCAATTTGATGCAGATTCTACCTTGTCTGAGCTTTCTTTGACATTTTCAATGCTCTTGAAAGGCTCATGATTTAGCCAGGGCACTTTCTTACCACCCTCCCTAGTCTTCCACATTAGCAAAATCCATTACGATGTCCTTAACAGAGACTCTTTAGGAAACTTGTAGACTCTTTTGTTGGACTCATTTTCTACAGAACCTTTCTACTCATTCTCTGAATTTGCTGAATTCCATTTCATTCATGTCCATTGCTTTGTTTTGCTTTTCTATTCACTTTCCTTTCTTAAGAATTGTGGACATCATTATTTCATGGTCAAGATCACCTACACTGCTTTCCATTTCTCATTTTCAATCAGTTCTTTCCTACTTACTACGTTCAAGTCTAGTATATCCTGTTCTCTCTTTGCTTTCTCCATTTATGTATTTAGGTGTTTGTCCCCAACAAATTCCAAAAACTTGCTATATGTTCTTTATCTGCTGTAGTCTTCTCTCAAACAGATAACCAGGTAGTTACAAGTTAATAATTCAATAAAATAATCAGTCCAAAACAACTTTTATTGCCATACAGTAAAAATCGGTGGACAGCAGAACATGCATTTTCCAGAACTTTTCTGGAACTGTCAAGTGAAACATAACATCTAAGATTTCCTGTAGACAGCTATGTATTGTAATATTTTTATTAATTATTCTCCTAACAAATCCACTAACATTTATTATTTCTGTCTACCTAAACCACTTTTATCACTAGGATTATTTAACATGCAAAGGAGGGTAGAAGGGGTTTTCTACAGTAAAAGCAAAGCAAGTGCAAATGTTCGGTAAATACATACCGGGAATATAGAAAATATCTATCAAGTGATAGATGGAACAAAATTAGAGGGCGTAAGGGAAACTGCACAATTTTGCAAGTGGAATGTCAGCATGCGTAAGTACAGTCTGTGCAGTACAGAGAGATGAATGTAGAGATGGATGGCAGCATGTATAACTTTTTTTTAAGTTTAATAGTGATTGTATCACAACTTGAAAAAAGAAGAGCATGCTGAAGAAATGCTTCCATCAAGATACAGGAAATAAAGGTGCAAATAACATAGACGTCTCAAAGACTACAATAAAGGACAATAAAAACTATTGGACAAAGTATTGTGATTTGTATTTGTAGCGTATTTTAAATATTCTGATGTCTTTTTGGATAACAAGCATCTGAACATATATTAATGTCATGTACTTTCTTAAAAACAGAAAGAAAAAAACTTTAATAACCTGTAAAGGAACCCCCTGGAAGTAAGGGGCAGTAAGTGCCAAAAATCAAAGCACATTTAAGTTAATTATGTGCATGAACTGCACAGAAAGTGAAACTTTTATTCTTAACTTACTTCACTTATTTCCCTTTCATTTGTATTAATGGTTTTAAATTAAAATTACTATTAAACCTTACATGAATCCAAGCTTCCAGAGCCCTGTGAAGCACAATTTACTACTACTGAATGCTATCAAAGGCAGAAAAGATATGTAAGAGCCTGAGATATGACACCTCATATCAGTAAAATGCTATGTAATGTGAAAATATCAATGTAAAGTAGAATTAGATAAATCTCATTAATTCATAAGAACACTCCTCAGCCATAAGCACGAGCAAATACAAGATAGGAATTTGGAGGAGAGGGTACAGCAAAATCACGCAGCTCCTCATTCTTTAGTTTTTTTTCTACATGTTAGAAAAACATCTGGTAAAGTATTTTCTATTTAGCACAACTTAATTTTTCAAGTTAGGACCAAGAAGTGAAATGTGATTAGGGAGAATTTTCCGCCCACTTTTATATAACATGCTTTTCCTTTAAGGACAAAAATCCTGTCTTCAGAATCTATTTTTCATTGTTATCTGCGAGTTAATTGCATCACAACAGTTGAGCATATTCAATTTATCCTATTACATTATTAACTAAGCCTTCAACAACAGTTAAATCACATGGATCTGAAATCATTCAGATCAATTCAGGCCAAAAGTGTTCTGTAAAGAGAACGAATTTGAAGGCAGGCTTCAGTGACTACAGCTTTGACACAAGCACTTCCCTTAATGTTGCTTGAGTTCTAGTGTTACAAGGTATTTTTAAAAACTAATATATCCAATTCAGGAACTGCTTCCTTCAAATGACCAAACAACCTGTTTTATGTAACATGTAACTTTAGACATGTAACTTTAAATATTGTCAAAATGATACAATAACAAGTCCAGTGACTAGGGTGCTGGAAAGGCGAAAGCACTGCATTATAAAAAGATGTCACTGCGTAATTCCTAGGTAGCATTTTAAACAACAGAAAAAATGCATACCAAGGTGAAGTCTGGTATTTCAGATCAGAATCTAGCCTTGTGCTACATAAATCTAAAATATACAATAATCTATGTACAACATAATTTTATTTGGCAATAAATATTCCTAGATGCTGAATTCTGAAGAATTTTTAAGAATACAATCCAAACAGAACTATTGACTGCAGAAGAGAGGGAGTAAGGAGATGCAAGGCACAAAGACAGGGCTTGAAGAAATGTAATCACGTGGTTTGTTAGCAGCATTACAGACACAATTTTTTAAACCTTTTTCATGTTCTTCAATTTATCCTAAGACCCTTTCCTCTCCCATTGTCAAGGACAGGTCCAAGTCTAAAGCAATACAGTGGATCTCAGACAATCATCAAAAACTACTATGATCTTTATGTATGCATGATTTGTTCACTACACAATTCTGTCTCCATCCTACGCATTTATCCAAATTTATTCTTGCAGTTAAAAGTGCATTTTCTCCAACAAACAGGCTCCTAGATTACAAAGGTACTACAGCTCTACTCCTCAAAGGTCTGCTTGACTCCCTAGAAGTAATTTTATCAAGGCTACTCATCTGAAAGTTAGGATCCCCCTGCTCTTTCAAGTAAAGATAATAAGCCCTTGTTTGTAAAGCACACTAAGATTTCAGAAGGAAAATAATATATTTACATTTTATTATAAAAAACCATCAAGAATCAGAAAGATCTAGTAAGAGAACTGTCCTTTTCACCTAACAGCAGTATGTACGCTATAGAGGAAGTTAGTATAATTGCTCCCCAATCTTTTTAAATCTAAAATGGCAACATCTGTCACTGCTGGCCCAGCATCTTTCATAACAAAGAAATTAATAAAGAAATATCTGAATAGCTGCACAGTTCCATAGTTGAATGGTAAACTGCAATTTACATAACTCTACAGTTGTTGTCTTTTTCATATTTATAGTTCATAAATTGTGTCATAAGAAAAAATATTATAACTAGCATGCTGTCACTTTTACTTCAGTAAAAACTGATATAAGGCATCTGAAATGAAGAGAAGTGAATTTAACCATCTTACAGTTCCAAACACATCCCGTATTACAAAATAAAGTCCTCTTCTTTCTACACGTTTTTTCTACACCAATATTTATAAAGCAAGCTAGTGCATGCTGCTTAGAATTTAAAATCTTCAGAGCACTGATGCTCTTACTGTAATGACTTTCTACAGTATCATGACAGTAAACCCCCGGCCCTACACTCTGGTGTTACTTCAAAACAAAAACATTATTGTGACTATGATGCAAAACAAGATACTCATTTAGAAATACTTACGTGTCATGTTTGAAGTATCCTTCCATACCTACTATTACACATTTACTGTACTGAAGTATCATTTAAATGTAAACTAAACATTTGCTCCAAATGTGGTTTCAAAATAACAAAAAAATTAACGTGTCTGATTTAAGAGAGCAAGGCATACAGGAATAGCATCTTGTCAAAAAAAGGAATATATAAAATATTGGATTATTTTCTAGCAGTGACATTATCATCTATTCTGATCTCCTGCTAGATGATAAAAATGGATGGTTGCATAATAATACTAGCAATAGATCATTAAAAAAATAAATTACGAAAGACTCAACCAGTCTTACAGTAAAATGTATTTAGCCTTCCCTCCCCCAAAACAACTCATGGAATGCATTATAAAATATGGACATCATCACTGGAGGTACAGTAATTTTAACAGTGTATGCTTTATAACATACATACAAGTCAATTTATCTGAAAGGATCAGAGTGTCATGCTTCGATTCATGCATTTCCCAGAAAGGTTTATTTTATGATGAGGGATAAAAAAATGCCCCAATGTTTCTGCTACTGATTTTTTGTGAAAATAAAGGAAAACGTTGGTACTGATTCCCAGTAGAACTTGGGATTTCAAACATAACGATTCACAAATTGTTTACATTCAATTCTTATTTATTCCTTCCTTCTTCCCACTCATCCCCAAAAGGCAGACAAGTAGCTGTTGGATAAGTCTAACTCTGTCTGGAAATACTGAACATGTTCACAACACTGAGAAATTATACACAAAATCAGGAAATAGCCAATGAGTCACCTAATAGCAACACCACAAACTGTTCAAAATAATTCTAACTGTATCTTACTCCATTCTACTAAGCAAAATATGAATTCCAAGTAAAATTTCTATAGCCCTGTTTAGGAAAATTGCTCCTTAGACTTGCTTGAAAGAGCTAACAACCTTAGAAAGAGCTAACAACCTTAGAAAATCCTCAGGACAAAGTGCATTAGTTGTGACTTCTATCTATGGCTGGCTACCATTCCTTTCCTGGAGTCACCTAGAGGAAGGGGTAGTGTAGGGCCACAACTCACCAAAACCCAACAATTTTACATACATTAATACTTAATAGCTATAAGTTATATAGGATGCCAATGCAAAAAGCAGATGTGGTCCACCTTCAATAGATTTTGGTTTGCAACACCAAAAAATATAGCCCATAAGGTCAAGTACATCTGCAACAACAATTTATCAGAGTCTGGAATACTACACAGAAGAGAAAAATGCTATTATGTACAGTATGGCTGTATTTTCTGCACAAAAAAGATTTACAGGAATCCTTTATCAAAATATTCTGCTTTGTACAGATTTGGCAGTGCAGCATTGGAAGGGGACTAAACACAAGACGAACAAAAAGTGAATTTAAAAACTGAATTAATTTGATTCATTATCTACATTTGCAATATGCAGAAATACACATACACAACATGAGTGAGACAGACACTATATTCACACTGGTGATTTATGCTTTAATGATGCAATTTAGGCTGATAAATTCCTTATACAAAGTGCTACAGATTTTGTACCATCAAGAAAAATGACTAGATAGAAGAAGTGGGCAAAATTCAAAAATTAAATTGTCAAATGTAATCTGAACAAACAGATTATTGACACAGGGCACAGAAATATTAGGCATCCAAGCCAAACATGTATATGCTTCTGAACAAACATTAGAACTTTTATAAAAAAAGATAAGAGAACTAGACAGTTGGGTCTTTTCTAAAGTTATTGACATAGTAGCCTACCATAAACTTGAAGACAGACAAAATAGTGGAATAGCATAACATCAGTGAATAAACTAAAAGCATTAACAAAAAAGGTAAAACGTTTTCAGGTACCACAGAGACTATTTAAAGATGCCATATTGGAAATTCAGAACTATCCATCTATCCAAAAAGACTGGAAGGACCAGGAGATCTTGTCATGGTTAAGCAGCATGGTAAGCAACCACTATTATAAGAGAGAAGGCATTATTTGAAGCACTGAAGTCCTGTCCAAACATATTAGATATTAGAAAAGAACGTACTCTGTCAGGTTAAATGTCAAGACACACTGAAGTCTCAGGAACAACTTGCAAAAGGCATAAAAAAAACATAATAAATCTGTTTTCTAACGCATCAAGAACAGAAAACTTGACTAAGAGTCTATAGGGAAAGATAAAAGATGCACTCAGAGAAAAATAAGTCAACAATAGGAAATTTAAATTAATTTTTGACACATTCACTGAGCAGAAGCTTTCAGAGGTTCCTATACTGCCTTTGCTATTGGCAAGGAGGATACTCAGGAGCATCTACCTCTGACTGAAATGTTGGTAGAAGAGGTTATAGAACAAATGAAGAAAGTGAACACTAATGAATTGTGAAGACTTGTGCATATTCCCCAAGAGTTCTAAATTAATGTGAGTATGAAACTAGTAACTATTGTGTAATCCCTTACTAAAATCTGCTTCATTACCAGTGGAATGAAAGGTGACAAACGTGGCATTGCTTAAAAAACCCTAACTGATAAAAAAATATTTTAAGAACAGTGGAATAAGCAGTAAACAAATGTGAATCATATCTTTGGATAAGAATCAACCTGGCTTTTGTAATATTGCTTTTGTGTCACTTTTGGAGATTTTTGAAAGGATTAATGCCTACACAAACAGATTTCTGGTTCATATACATTGTGAGGTATGTGAATCATGTGAGTCCTACAGAGATCTGAGTTGGGGCCAGTGTTCTTCAGTACATTCCCTTGCATTTCTGATAAGAGACACATCTTGGACTGCAGGCCTTAGTCAAAGATTTGGAAGGTTAGTGTCTGAAAAAAACACCTCACAAAAGTAGTTGCAATCTCTGCTTTAAAGTTGTTATAATAGTTAATCTTAAAGCACTTTAACAGAAAAGAATCTCATGGGCAGTACAGCATTGCTACAAGGTGGCTTGGAAATAAACTGCAAGATTAGAAAGCTGACTGTATCAAATCATAAACTGCTATGTATTTATTTTTATGAAGATAAGATCAAAAACTTGTAGCTGGCTACTTTAGGAGTTGCTTCCATGATGACTCTGAACTGACATGGTTTTTGTTTTTAATAAGTTGTGCTACATATACATTGTGGTAAAATAAAACCAATTTAAATTATCAGAATTATGTTTGTCTCCTTCCACCTATCATGATAAATCACACAACTATGTCACAGAATACTGTGTCTACATCTAAGCTGCCAGAAATCTCAGCAGCCAATCACAACAGAAATGGAGAAGGGTCTTAGAAGCAGCACTCTATTTAAAATCTGTACATACAGCTAAGGAAACAACAACAACATAGTATGGACACAGACCAAAACATTTGGATCACTTCCCTGTGCACTGACTTCTTGATTAACTACTTAAGGGGGGGGGGGGGAGGGGAAGCTTCTTGCTACAGAACTAATTCATTACTAACTCATTTACTGAGTACAGGGATAGCCCCTACTACTTCCAGTGCTGGACAGTGAATTATGAAAAAGGATAGATGGAGGGAAATAATTTAAAACATAAGTTACTCTTAATATGCTTCAGTATGAAATCAAGGGTCTCTGACCTTGAGGATTCTCATTAACTCCCTCTTCTGCTTGGCAGATACACGAGCATAGCAGCAAAGACTCCTCCAGCTGCTATCTGCAGATACCACCACAGACTACCAAGTTGTTTATATCTAAATTTCTCAGACTCATTAATGTGGAATGTAACTATCTTTCTAGAGAAAATTTCTTTAAAAATCATGAAAAATACTTTCAAAAAGACTAAGCTCTTCTTTATGGACTCTATGAAACTCAAGAAATAACTACGTGTTCCCTTTTCCAAAAATGGAATAGGAATATTTGTAACTTCTGTAAATGTAAAATATTTTAAAAGTCTCCTCATCTACCTAAAATCTCCCTCACTGTATATAACACTCCATGTGGACACTCCATATTAAACATCTGAATTCTTATTTTGTTTTGCTTGTTATCATTTATTAGAGTGACAACAGTAATGCCTACATTATTATTTTATGCTGCTGATTCCATTGCTATTAATGTTTGTGCCAATGACAATTTTGAAAATCTAAAAAGCTGAAAAACCCCAAGACAGAAACTAAGTCAAATTTACCATTTTGTTTTCTAAAGGAAAAATATTAATATTTATCTATAGAATAACTCATGCTTAGCTTCTTTATAAATATAATCAATGTTCTTACACTTCATTTGTCTTAAAAATATTTTAAATAAAATCTATAAATCTACCTGTATCAGTTACTGGGAACTGTGATGTGTGCCAGGAAAAAAAAAAAAGTTGCAACAAATTAATCTGAAGTTTAAAAATGCAGACATAGTAGAAACTATATCTTCAAAAGATAAAAAAACAAATGCAGTTCTTAGCAGAAGCAACTCTGCTGTAAAAAGTTAAGAAAAAACCTAGCAATTCAAACATTGTCCTGTACTAAAGATGTGCTCAATTACTTTTTGACTGCAGAATCCTTCTGTTTTGACACAGGTCCCTGGAGAGACTGTCTACAGGCATTAGAAGATGGCCATGATACAAGCTCCATCTATCTTGTAAAACCAGAAAACACAAACCGACTTATGCAGGTCTGGTGTGATCAACGGCATGACCCTGGTGGCTGGACAGTCATTCAGAGACGGCTGGATGGGTCTGTCAACTTTTTCAGGAACTGGGAAACATACAAGGTTAGGACAAGTGAGCAGTTTTAATATCTTCTATCCTCTAAAAATTACTAGCAAAGTTAAAGTTAAAGAGTGATGATTTTAGAGTCTGGCCAATAGTTCACCTGAAAGGAAAATGTGTTTACCCTTCCAGAAGGGGAAGTCTCTGTAAAATAAGCTATTTGATTTGGTGTACTACTTAAGAATGCACTAGGACTTACCAACGAAACAAATGAACAATATTAACATGCTTCTCTTTCTTCCTTTACAGCAAGGATTTGGTAATATAGATGGAGAATATTGGCTTGGTTTAGAAAATATTTATTGGTTAACAAATCAAGGCAACTATAAGCTGCTCATAACAATGGAAGACTGGTCAGGTCGAAAAGTATTTGCTGAATATGCTAGCTTCAGACTGGAGCCAGAAAGCGAATATTACAAGTTGAGATTAGGACGCTACAATGGCAATGCTGGAGACTCTTTCACTTGGCACAATGGGAAACAATTCACCACGCTGGACCGAGACCATGATGTATATACAGGTAGGAGGCGCCTTCTGGTCTCCTTGATTTTTTTTTTGTAAAAGGAAAAACTTAAGGTCATACATAAAATATTAAAATGAAATCATAATCATGTTTTTAGAGAGCTGACAATTAGTAATTTACAAAGCACAAACTAATTTATGTTCTCAAACCTTATGAGAACTAATACTGAAACAAAAATTCTAAATGAAAATATTTAACATTTGATCTAAACAAGGGTCTGTAAAATATACTATTGGGGGTTGTTTGAGACAGCATTGCTAAACCTTAAAATTGGGTCTAGGGTGAAAAATGTTCCAGTAATGAGTCTATCTCTAGAACTTAAATACACAGTTGGGGCCAGAAAAAGTCTAAATTCACCTGTCTTTTACCACGTGGAATCTGTGCGTTAAATACACAATCAAAAAATTGTTTTGTGCTTAAGTGGTTTGTTTGTTACAGTATTTTTCATTTGCTCCCAGGACTGAATCAGAACTTTCTTTTGCAGGTAACTGCGCTCATTACCAGAAGGGAGGATGGTGGTACAATGCATGCGCCCATTCAAATCTCAACGGAGTCTGGTATCGGGGAGGACACTACCGCAGTCGGTATCAGGATGGTGTTTACTGGGCTGAATTCCGGGGTGGATCGTATTCACTAAAGAAAGTTGTTATGATGATAAGACCTAACCCCAACACATTCCACTGAAATTCTTCTTCTCTTGGTTTGTTTTCCTGTTCTCTTTAAAAAGCATGTAAAGCTATACTGTTATTATCTGAAATTATCTTTTCAGAAACAAGGTATGTAAGATATTGTACATTTATTGCTAAGATATGAGGGCTTGTATATTGTATTTTCAAGAAGCATTCCGGGGGGAAAAAGAAAAAGAAAAACCTGAAATGTCATAACATTCAGAACACTTCTTTGTACTAAAAGCAAGTATTAAGCTTTTTAGAACTGGCAGTTTAGATGGACTGTAGATAAACTTTCTGGTTTTTATTCCCTGTAAATTAAGTCAGATGGTAAAAATACTGCCACAACATTTAAATATTTTTGTATGTTATGATATGTATAAATATTCTCAAATATAGGAAATATTACGAACTGTACAGCAAGAGTTTTATTATTATTATTAGTCATTTGACACAGGAAATCATATCCTTTGAACTACGTAGCTGGTATATGTACATTGGTGAGATTATTCTAATTTAATTGTTGTTAACTGCCATTGATAAAGTTAGCACTATCTGCTCACAAACTCAAATTATATACTCAAGCCATTATTATCAGGATAAATTCAAACTGCCCCCTTCACTCTGAGCCTTTTAATACATCTGCTCCTATCATTTACTGTTCACCTTTGATTCAAATATTTTAGATTAAAAACTCGAGTCATTTTTCATACCAAAATGAACTGGCTACCTATATACAGGAATTGACTCAGATATACAATGGCTATAGCACGTTGTACAGCCAACATGTAATACTAAACAACAAACGTCACACTATTTTGTAGGTGACTTCATTATCTGCTATGTGGCCTCTGCAGTCAGAATGGCTGGATACAAATTAAACGGAATATCCAACTTTGCAGGCAAATGATGGATACCGGTATATAATCTATTTAATCCCCTTAGCCAGTAGATGAAAATTATATAAAGAAGTTCTCTGTAGTCAAGAGCAATTATATTTACAATATTTCACAATTATATTATTGTTTGTCAATTTCTTAAACAGATTTATTCATCTATGTTTAGAGATCAGTAACAACTATGAAATACTGAGTAGGATAGTTCTAATATTCTGTGGAGGTAGGTTTCTAGAACAGATTGTTGTAATGCACATTTCAAAATAGAAATTACCACAAAAAACATTAAGTTAGAGAATGCATATATGAATGAAAGCAAAAGCCCCTGGCAGTTCAATGCATTTTTCAGTAAGCCTGTGAGATTGTGTGTGTGCCTATGCGTGCATGCACACGTGTGCCTATGTGTGCATGTGTGTGTACTCATGCACACTTTTCCCTTGTTACCTCATCACTTCTTTACAAATGTATGATATGCATTAAAGTGATGTTTGTTGTAGCATGTGTTGTATATAACTGAAAGTAGGGTTTTTAATATATTATTAGATTATTCCTGTAACATTGCATTCCTTTAATAAAGCAACAAACGTTATTTTGACATATTTAGATTTCATCCTGTTTCAGTTCAGATTACATAAAGCAAAGAATAGATAATTACCTAATTTCACATAACTACCTCGTAATTCAAATCAGCTCTGACATGCAATTAATATTAAACTGTGTAAAATTTATGGTCTAAAATTGCAACACCAAAAGCAAACCTATTCCCAACTGAGAAAAACACTGAATTTCCAGATATCCCAAGGAGGAAGAAGTTTTTGTAGGTCATACTAAAAGCCACAATTTTCAAATAGTATTCAAGATTCACCTTCAACTGATGTATCCACTGGACTTTGGAAAATAACTGAGTATCTAATGTTTAGATAAGAAATATTAAATGTGTCTATTGGTTCTACAGCCTGGCCACAGTGTTGTAACAAGTAAGATAACATTAAAACAGGATAATTCCTATTGACAGTAACACTGATTACTAGTTTTGTCAGAAGCAAACACACACGTTAGACCGATGCCCACTTCAGATGAGTCAGAGGAACGCATGGCTTGTATGCATATTCAATTTATTATATCGCTATTATCAAAAACCCAAGACTTCCTGAAAATGCTTTAGCCTTAGGTCATGTTTGTACTCCATTCTCTTCCAGTGCTCCCTCTGTAATGCGCTACCACAGCACGTGTAGGTAGAGCACAAAGCATACCACTTAGCTTCTCTCAATATACAACCCATAGAGACTCTAAGATACAGGGGCAGAAAAACAAGTAACACATCACCCATATAGGCAGTAGTTGGAAGAGCTTCTTGTTACTGTTAAGTAACTACTCTGGAGCGTTTGCCCACTTTTACTTTTAAACCATGGGTCCCTATAAACAGTACCTCCCTACATGCACAGGTGCTCTTCCACGTGCCACTTCATGCCTGAAAGCCTCTGCACCTAAAAGCGCTTGGCTTGATGAAGGAAGGCACAGAGCTTCAGGTATCCATTCTGCAGATCTCAATGATGGGGCATATAGCCAGAAAAGCTTTTAAGAGTTGCTTTTCTGTAGCAACAGACCCAGCTACAAATAAGTCTCCATAATACACACTCATGGACCATGTCACTAGTGAAGATGTTAAACAGTATTGGACACAGTATCAATCCCTGGGGTTATACCACTAGTGACTGGCCTCCAAGTAGACTTCATGCTGCTGATCACAATCATCTGAGCCTAGCAGCTCAGCTAGTTTTCAGTTCATCTCACTGTCCAGTTATTTAGTCCATACTTCATCAGTTTGTCAATGAGGATGTTATAGGAGCCTTAAAATTGAGGAAGGAACCAGAAAGTTTGAGGGAAGGAAGGGCAATGTGGGTGGAATAAAAAAAATCTTGGCATATCTATACTTAAATTTAACAAACTCACTAACAAAAGAAAAGTTGGAGGATAGAATATTTTAGAAAACGGAGGAGTAAAAAGGTTGAGCCGTCATATCATTGGACAAAAGAGTGACGTTCATAACACAAGCTGTGGCTCAGCTGGCTGACACAGAAGAACTGAGGATATCTAATGCATTCACACCAACTAGGGTTGGGGGACAGATTGGAAAGGAAGCAGAAAATGAACAAGGTCCCCTATGTACACAGTAAGACCACAGCGTGCCTAGGTTTGAGTACCAATGACGCAAAAATTGCATACAATTACTGAAGTCACAGTTCTCTCTGAAGAGAGGGTAAATGACTATGAAATATGGGTCTGGAGCAGAAATATATATATTAAAACAGTTATATCTCACAGAGAATCTGAAATCACTCAGCTGAAGGCTGCTGTAACATAAAATGTTAAAAAACAAACTAACAAGCTTATGGTACCCACTATAAAATTTGTCTGCTTAAATACACATGCCTTTATATATACACAAGGCTACTTGAAAGAATGTTCCATCCTCCAAACTGGTCAGAATGATGTCTAGTGCTATCTAATACGATAATTCCTATGATATTAGAAGAGTCATATTTACATCATAATAAAATATTTTGCAGAAGTGTTCTAGGGAACTGTTTTAAAGATACAAAATTACTGAAATTAAAGGCATTGCAAAGGGCTGTCTATATACTACATGGATCCAATTCAGGAAAGCTATTTGGTGATTAGAGCTATGTTTGGCTCAGTGTGGACCATGACAGCAGGACAATAAGGACCATATCATTATTTCATAACTTAAAACGTGGTCCGATAAACCCCCTTAAACAAAAACAAACAAACAAGAAATCAAGGTTTAGCTTTTTTTTTTTGCATAAAATTTGCATAAAATTATTTTAAACAAATCCAGAGGCTGGCACATCAAGAAAAATTAGACATATAGAATTTAGAGCTTAATACAGTGAAGTTATTTGCCAATATATTAGAATCACAGATCTGCAAAATTTTCACTATGCATTTTTTTCATATTCACACAGTAGAACTCAATTTGCAATAAATCTACTATTTCACCACTATAAACTGTGAATGGTCTTAGTTTTTCCTCATGTTTCTTCTACAGTTTTGTTTCATCGCTTCCCAAAGAAATTCATCTCAGACAAGTTGATAGCACTATACTTCCTAAAAATCTCACACATAAAACGTGTTCCTATCTATCAGTAACAAAAGCACATCGAGTGAGTTTATACAGCAGCACAAAACTGCAGCACAGTGGAGAAGAGTTCTAACAGCTTCAGTTCTCCTATGTTCCTTCTTCATTTTAAAAGTGCCATAGAAACAGTCCGGCCACTGCAAATAGCCTTCTAACACTCAAGGCTGTTCTTCTGGCTTTTTGAAATATCACTACCTGTTTCAAAAAACTAAAGAAAATACCATAACTAATACATCTACAGTATATCAAGAACTAAACAGTGGAGTTCTACCTATAGCATTTAGACAAAAGGCTATTTTACAATATTTATCTTACTTCAGAAGACAATGCTTTATTAAGTTATGCACAAATTTCATAAAGGTTCATTTGAGAAACTATTCTGTCAAAGTCTTCAGTATTATGGCCACTGCTACAGTTCGAGAAAAAAATTACAGATTGTAGCAGAACATTCCCACCTTTGTCTTTTCTATGATATGCAGATACAGCATAAAAGACCACCTGCAATGAACACAGGAAAAGACTGCACCCATGGATTTCTAAAACAAGAATGCTACTATTTCCTCAGACCAAACTGTGGCTAAATGCTTCCAGCATTCCAGACCACAGTCTTGCTGTTCTCATTTTTTTTTTTTTAAACTTGGAAGATCTGTCTGGAAAAAAAAAAAACTGCTAGAAGTTTTAAAATAGTAGTTTTAAACATAGTAAAGAACATATTCATTTCACATATTACAGCCTGAGGTTGTGAACACACCAGTTGTTTCCTGTATTTGTCTGCTTACACAAGGGAGCAACTTTCTCAGGAAATAGGAAAATGCTTACTTTAAAAGAGCAGGAACACTGCCTCATCTTTGCTATCACCAGGGAGAAGCTCTCTGTGATGGATGAATCCTCAGGTGTAACATATGTAGGATAGGAAGTCTAACATAGGTTAGTTGGACACCAGCAGGGATTTCAGATTTAACCTTGTAACTAAATAATATGAGGATTTTTTGCTTTCATTACCTGTTTTTTTTAATTAGATTTGTAATGCTTTTTTTGGAATTAATTTCAGAATGTTGTAAAAAATATTTTTGTTTGAAATTTAATTAAAAATAGATTGGAACGATCTCCCAATAACTGGGTAGTACGAAAGCAATTCTCAAACAAGGCTGTGAGGCAACTCGATCAACCAGGGTGCTCAGGCAATGTAAGAAGTTCAGCTCCCCAGCACGTTCTCCAGAGCATCTCAAACAATCTCACAGACTGCCCCAGACAGAATGAGAGCTGATATCCCACGAATTAAGAGGAAGCAGTCAGAGACAAGAGGCTCTTTAGCATGATGTGGGAGTCCCATGAACTCTGCAAGCCTTCAGAGACTTTCACTCTCCTGTAATGCTATAAATTCATGATTTATTCCTAGCCAAAACCTGTTGACTTACTTGTTGGTTTAAGGAGACAGATTAAACAAGCTTTTCCATATCTAATATTGTCTTCCTCCAAAAGATATTTATCTACCATAATCAGTTCTCTTTGAACATTCTCTTTTGATAATGCTAAGCAATCCTTCAGACCTAAAGTATATCCATGGAACTTTCAATAACTTACACTAGTTTTTCAATTTTTTTTTTTTTAAATAAATGTGGCCATTAGGAATGGCTGTCAAATATATTTAGTAAGAAATATTTTATGTAAACAGCACTGACTATTATCCACAGGGATTTGTGCTGGGACTCATGCTGTTCAACATATTCATAAGTGACCTGAAAAAAACGGGGGTGAACAATGGAACAAAAAGCTGCTGTTGATATTAACTGATTCGGGTAGGAAAGAGAAGGGCTGACTGTGAGGTACTGTGGAAGGACTTACGAGACAGGGACTGGACAGTAAGACAACAGATAAAATCTACAGAGATCAACATAGTGATACAAACAAGGAAAAAAAAAACCTGACGTTCCATATAAAATGAAAGAAGCTAATAACTGCCAATAAAGGCAAGTTCTTGGAACGTTAGGATTTATTAAATGGAACACAGAACATTTTGAAGTCACTGTATAAACCTAAGGTGCACTTTTATCTCGAATACTGTGTGCAGTCCATGTCCACTCTCTTTCTCTCAGAAAGGTTACAGAATGGCCACAGAAGTTTGCCAAGGACAGTCAATGCACGCGTATGAGGAATGATCAACTAAGCAAGGACTCTTCAGTTTGGAAGAGAAATAACTGAAGATACAGTGTGAAGACAACAAGAGATAATGACAGAGGTCTATGAAGACATGAGTAGTCAGAAGAGGGTGCATAAAAAACAAGAGATACGAACTAAAGGTAGAAAATATCATGCTGAAATAAAACAAAAGAATGTGGTACTTGACAGAGATGAGGAAATCTCTGCCACCTGGGTGAGGGGGCTGCAAGGAGTTTATACATGAGAGAATGCATGAGTTTATGGAGAAGAAATGCACTGAGGTCACTAAATACAAAGACAGCATTTCTTGCTCAGGAAATTTATGTAGAATTCTTGAGCTCTAGTTATGCAGGTGCATTGATTTAAAAATTCTTATACTTTTTAGTTCCAGCTTAGCACCATCCCAAATTACTAAGAAACCTACAAAATAGATCATGATATGACTATGTAACATAACTTATTCCTAAAACAGAACATAAAAACTTCCTGAACTCATCTGCTTTCTCTGAATTACTAACTTCAAACAGAATCTGAATCAGAACTTCCATGATAGAAGAGAAATGATGTAGCAATTGCACATAATCTGTGGATGCGCTTTTCAGTGTCCTATTCGAAGAGTTTTTCCCACTTCTGGAGTTGTCAGTCTAGAGTTCAAGCTCTAGCGCTAGCCTGTTAGTTCTACAGTTCTTAGTAGCGAAGTGAAGGATTTAACAGAAGAAAAAACTTGTTTTTCCGAATAAATGGTAAGCCTTACAAGTCACAGATGCCTCATTCTGACAGGAGCGTAGGTCCGACGCTGCCTATAGAGACTGAGCAAGCCAGACAGTGCATCAAGAATCTCAAAAGCTAGTACCACTCAGACTGTACTCATTAAAAACAAATGGCATGCTCAGACATATTACCAGATGGAATACTGATAAACGCTTGGTTGCATGGCTACTTTGTACATTACAAAAGAACAGGAGGTAATCAACATTAGACGCTATTTTAACTGCAGGTCTGCTTTTATGAAATTTCTAGTTGAACTATAAATATATTTAGCATATGATAGAAATACTCATTCCAAAAATTTGTACAGAAGAGGAGAGAAAACATGCACATAAGTATTTGTGCATACCATTTCCAGGTTTTTATTTTACTGTAAGTTCTGTTTAGTAATGCAAACTGGATAGATTTTTCAAAACCCGCAAATTATACCAATGACAGAATACCATTTTGTCATTGTTGAAAGTCTTACTTTTAAATGTACACTTTCTTGATCCACTGGGTAATCTAGAGTTCTGGGGTAGCAGAGTAGAAAAAAGCATGAGTGAAAATATCATTTAGGCAGGTTCTCAAAAATATGAGTCTTTCACATATACTTTCTGAAGGCTGTTAAACAGATATATGCCTATGAGGACATGGTCTCTTGTCAGAGCTTTGTTTTTGTTCTGGCCATATACCGAAGTAATCAAAAAATAAATTCCTGTAGAATTCAAAATACTGTCTTTACACACAGCCTATGCTTATTACTGTTGTCAAAAACTGTTTCCAAGACTGTAAAAAGCAATCAGTGTTCTTTCTTTAAAAAATATTTATTTTTAATTCTTAAATATGCACTCCTTTGAGACAAAAGACAAATTTCAAGCAATCACTCCAATTTCTCCAAGTAAAAGGATGTGTTTTAAAATTCCCCCACTATAAGCTCATGTTGTGTAATAAGCTTTGGTGAAAATCTGGAGCTTAAGATACAGTTTGGCTACAATTACATTAAAAAAAAAAAAAAAATCTTCCCTTATATCACAGCGTCACCTAATCTGGGTCCTGAAATCCTCAGGTCTCCAAGAGTTAGAACTTTACAGGGCTTGTTGACGTACCTGGATTGCACAGCCTAAACAGAAGACAAGTTACAGCTAAGAGACTGTATCAGAATGCTGCTAGTACCACTACAGCTGATACTAAAGCACAGGAATACAGGGAAGCTGGACAAATCACATTTAGGCATTCATCTCAGCCATGCAGAACATAAGGTCACTCTTCTCATATGGGCATACACATTCACTGAGGATCATCAGAGAAAACAGGAGCTAGTTTCCCATTGAACTTCCAGCTAGACATGCTCTCCAGACATATATCATTCATTACAAATGCAGGTAACAAAGTAAGATACATTTTATGTACGTTTAGTGAGAAAGTCCTGTGGGGAGCACTGATGGGTAGAGACAAAAAAAAAAAAAAAAAAAAATCTACATATAGTGATTCTAAAAGCCATCAAGACTTCTACTCTTCAGAGAGGATACAACATAAATTGACACATAGCCAATAAAAATTGAACCAACAATTGTACAAAAGATAGCATTTTATGATTATAACTTTGACCCAAATCAAAGCAAATCTGAATACAAAGTTGAGTCTGCTTTCCCTCCCAGGCAACAGAAGGATGAAGATAGAGTTTTATAGGCTAACCAGCAGGATAATGATATAAAACCAATACAAAAAAAGCATTAAAATCTGATAGCCCTGAATTTGTGTAAATCTTTATAAGCTCTTTATAAGCACACGTACACTAAGTAAAATATTTCCAGCAATTGTTCACATCGTCTGCGTACTAACCTACTAAACTCTCCTTTCAACTTTTAAGTTAGGCTGTCCGTGATAACATGTTTGTCAACAAGACTCAGTTCATTACATTTGGCATCCGTTTGCTTCTCTAACAGTCTCTTGGCAAAGAATAAAAACATTTCTGCAAATCATAATTTGAGAAGGATCTTATCCTGATGGATCTATATGTCTTGCTTTAGGGTAAAAAAAGGCTATTATTTCCAAATGATTTAAGTAAATGTAACACCATATGTCATGAATTTCTTCCAATGTATATGCAATAAATCAACAGAATCAACAGTTAAAAACTAAAGGGATGAAGATACTAAAAAACATGCTGCAGGTTAGATTAAACTACTGACCAGCTGGAAGGGCTTATGCATCCATATAAGTCTTTCTTTCCCTCAGGAGTTCCTTAAATACTTTAAGACTATAAATAAGTTTGCGATGTTAAAAAGCATATGCAAAAAAACCCCCCAGTTTCCCTCACATATCCCTTTGAAATTATATGAATATCTCCATTTGCTTAAAGTGTCACAATGATAAGAAGCTTTTCTAAGAACTGTGTGGTATCATTCCTAGACTATCTAAGTTTCCTTCTCATAGATGTGGCTGTAATTGTAGACCATTAACTGGAATTCCTGTGTCAGCAATAATAGGCATGGGGAACTAGTATTTTAGGTAAAGATGTATCTCACATTTGATTTTGTGGAGTTCATGTGGCTGAAGTGCAAGACAAAATGACATTAGATGAGCACCAAGCTGCATTAAGAGTGGAGTTTGTGGTTATACCAATAGCTAAACTTGTGTAAGACATTTCTTTATGATGTATTTTGCTGCTTGTAACTTTGCCAAACATTAATGATTTGTGCTGAACATCTGTGATGGAAATTCTCGACTTAATTTTTTTTTTTTTTTTTCTGAGAACCATATTTACAGAATGTTCAAAACAGTTACTTCAACAGAACCATGCTTTATACATGTAGATTGCTATAGAAAAAGCACTGTATTTGTCATTTTTGGGCACGAAAAAATAATTACAATAAATATTACTGTTTCTATTATGCTGTATAATTGCTTACTGAAGACATGATTAAATACTCCTTAGACTAATTTATTACTTTTAAAAACCCCACCAATGGAAAGACCTTCCAATATGCTGAATGGACATTCTTAGCAGGAATCTGTGGCTTTGCAGTATTCAAGAATGCTAGTACAGTTCAGTAATGTGCAGGAATAGTGAGCTAAAAGAACAGTTAGGAAAATAATGATATAGTGCCCCTACATGGACAATAAAAGGGAGGTTCTGAAAAGAGAAGTCAATAAATTGAACTGTCTTTTCAGTTTGTATCTCTTTTCAATGTATTTACAAGAAATTGTCACAAAACAACTACAGTTTTGAGATACCAAGTTATTAGGTATCTGAAATACCAGTCTAGCAAGCTACCAGTCTAGCTAGCTATAAGGTCTCAAATCGTATCGTAATCAACCAGTGCTCTTGTAAATTCTAATGAACTCAAATGCACTGTAAACAGGAGATATACATATGGTTGGAGATTTCAGTAAAACATGAAACTTCTACAAGTTAGAGTGACCCTAGACAGAATCATATCTTAAAAATACACCAGATTTAATCTTTCTGAACGTCAAATGAAGTGAATCATACATTCTATATGTAGTGTTTTTCAGGTGCACAACATGCTACATAAATGATTGTCAAAATAAGCTAAGTTTTCTTGTACGTTTACACAGACACATGAGCCAAATGTTCACACTCACCTAAATATGGAATAGTAGGAACCATTTTTAAGCTTCTGATGTACTCTCGTGTCCTTTTGTAATTATCTTCCTTAGACAGCAAAT
This sequence comes from Struthio camelus, assembly GCF_040807025.1. Classification (NCBI taxonomy): domain Eukaryota; kingdom Metazoa; phylum Chordata; class Aves; order Struthioniformes; family Struthionidae; genus Struthio; species Struthio camelus. The sequence goes on from NC_090961.1 coordinate 326,345, forward strand.
AGTCTAACTTCTCAAAGTTGGCCTTATCTTTGCGATTCAGAAGCTACATAGAAAGCAAAATGAAGATCATTGTACAGCTGCTTCTTTTAAACTGTTAAAGACAACAAACACTAATCTATTGAGCATGTTTTCCTTTGCTGTGAGAATTTCAAGTTAAGATTAAATTCATCCTCATCCAAAACAGCACAATGTTTGAGAAGTGGTGCCTGTTAAGAAAAAAAAAAAAAAAAAAAGCACTTTCAGCTTAAATTTTAAGTTATGGATAAATGTGATTATTATTTTATCAAGAATCTACTTATCACCACTTCAGAATTTTGAATAACATCAGTATTAAATTTTTAAAGGAAAAATGTGTACTATCATACAGCCAGCAACGTGTTCAGAATTTACCAGAACTGTTAAATGTCTTCTTGAATTTGAAAGTAGAAGAAACAGCACTGGGAAATGCTCTAAATAAATGCAAGTTGTGCAGTGTATTACTAAAAGTATGAAGAGCTTTTTAAAAAAAATCTAAGAGAAATAAGTCATTATGATACTCACTTCTGGTTTTGATTACTGGAGTTGCTATAGAAAAATCACAAAAATATATAGCAGTGCAAAAAATCCTAAAATGACAGAACACGGAAGCATAAATGCACAGCATGCAACTGGAGCTATAAAAACATATTCTTACTTTCAGCTGCTTTTAGATACAGCAGTAATCTTTTAAAGATGATTTAAAAAAAAGTCAGTTGAGCCAGAGTGAGTGGAGGATTATGGCACTGTACACTGGCTTCTTGCATTTTACTTTCTGACAACAGATAGTTAGCTTTCCATAGCACATTTCATAACACGTCTCTTCCTTTCTAAAATTCCAACTCTTGTACGACAGAACTCATAAACCTTACTGTTCTGTCACTAGAGTCGTGAGTCTGCCCACTTTTATCAAAAATATTGTGATGCATATGCATGAGTTAATTGCTTCACTCAGTCTTGTTCAGAACAAGATGGGCTTGACAAAAGGCCTCAGTAAAACTGAGCCTTGTCCATGGGAACACTGAAACCTACAACTTAGGAACGGCACATACCACATCACAGCTAAATAACAGCTGCTAATAAACTACAGTAAAAGGTACAAGAGTGAAAGGATTTCAGATGAATTATACTGTTTACTTTTTAAATAGCATCGAGAATTCCTAAGGTCCTAACCCTGCACTGCAGCATACAGTTGGACTACTGTGTCTTCAAAAAGCCTTAGATTTTGTTGGAGTTTCCACACGGATGTAACAGGAGCTGGCCAAGATTTACTTTAATACACTAAAAAAAAAAATTTAGTATTTTCAAGTTGTCCAACGTAGAACAACGTCAGCATTGTAGAATTTTACTTTTTGTAGGTAAAAGAAAAAGAATTCCTCACCACAAGCATAGGAAAAAATTGAGCAAAAGTTGCTTGGTCTCTAACAAACACAAAGAAACATCACTTTTATGCTAGCGAAATCAAATTTTTCACAGCTGTGACAAACATTGAAAAGACACTAGCTTTTTAAAGGACCGGTAATAAACTTTAGAAAAAGAAAAGGTTCTTCTTTCTTAGAGGAGAAAATTTACATATTTGAAGTGAAAGACTACCTTTTGAATTCTAAATTCACCTGGGCATATGTCACATTTTTCAACTGGGAATATGTCACATTTTATTTTCTTCTCTAATGGCATTCTAAATTCCTTAAATATGCTACAGAGAAACTTTGAAAACAAATGTTAATGAGTGTAGTACATTACACAGTGACACACAATGCATTTCTTAACATTTCTTTAGGTCTGTCTTGCAATGAGTTATTCACACAGTTTCACACACAAATAGTCTTCCTTATCTAAATTCCAACTTCGTATTTACTTCAAGCAGCTCAGCAGGCACTTGCATTTTTATTACCTCAGAGCCTCATTTTGAAAATTCAAACCATATAAGAAGTTACAGACATTTAAAAAGTGTTATAAACTAAGGTAAAAAAGTTAAGTACAGTCATATATATTCATCGGTTCTTAACAGTTACTGTGATCCATGTTGGGTGAAATATAGAATTAATGGGAATTACCTAATCCTCTGTATATTTAAAGATTACATACAGTAGGACTACATTATAATCATATATTCCAATACAGATAAATATGCAAAACATTTTGCATAAGTAATTTATACAATCACAGTAAATTTAAATGAGAAATTCTGCCATGAAGAGACTGAATTTCTGAAAATGGAACTATCAATGCTTTTAATTTCCAAAATAAATGAAAACTGAAATGTATTGTATAATAAACAGAGAATGAATGCTTCCATATTTGGAAGTTCCTCCCCCCCACCTTTCCTATTGCACAATGTATTAACGATACAGTGATTTGGATAACAGGATACAGATACATGCTCTTGTACTGGAGTCTGCTAAGACTATTTATCAACGAAAAACCTCTTGAGCATGTAATCAGTGGCTTCTAGAACAGTCAAATCGCTTCTTGAGGAAAATAGAATGGTTAAAACATGCAACCATTTAAGCTTTACTTTGATAAAACATGCAGCAGATCACTTTTCCTCCTATGATGGTGCAACACAAGCAAGAAGCAACACAAGCAAGAAGGTAGATAACGTTATTTCCCAATTAAACAGTTCATAAGAGTTCAGAAAACCTCAGAATTCAAACAAGAAAAGACAAGACAACGGTCAAAGGAAAACTTACAGCCCAGGTTTTTGTCAGCCTGAAGATAGGTGCACTTTGCAGTGCTGACACCACTGACATAAGGGAATGAAGGTTATTCAGTTCAAGAAGCTTCTGGAAAAAGAAAAGGAGTAATAACTTTTAGTATGCCTGAAAGGGAAACAAGATCAATGTCAAAGTTGCATTAATAAAATACAAAGTTTTCATCAATAACTGCAGACAAGAACATCATCCATTGCTGTCAATGCGTGGAATTCTTAAGTCTGCTTTAAAAGTTGTAAGTTTTCCTAATATACCTGCAAAACAATAGGCTTTTTAGTTTTGAGAATGTTAACTGTATCTAATTTGAATGTGTTCTTTTGTAAGGCTGTCCTTTTAGGAGCATAAAATATGAAATAATTATTTGGTACGTTGTTCTTGAAAATAAGTCAAAATGTTAATAGTATCATTTTGGAAATAAAGCATTTAATCTGCCTAAAAAACAACAAACAAACAAACAAAAACCAATGAAAGATGCTGATGACAGCTTAATAATTAATATAGCTTTATTTTGTAATTTATTTTACAAGGCAACTTTTTTCATTTCAACATGCCTTAAATTCACTCTCTGCTGATAATCACTCAAAACACATTGATCTCAAAAGAAATAGTATTTTGAAATAAAGTTGGCTTAGATGATAAATTTTCTTACAACATAGTTCCAGGAATACAGAAAAAAAATTGAGAAACGCTATCGTGTAACTTATTTGTAAAACATAAAAAGAGGCTGTATTTTTCTTCTTTCTTCCAGTACTGGTTACTATGAACAGTACCTTGCTATTAAAAGCTTAGATAATATAAGTTTGCCTCTGCAGAGTGTAAATGCACAAGAATTCCTTCACGTAGAACTCCTACTACATTTAGGCGGTAAGCAAAATTGAATTATAGTGACCAAATTAACATAATTCTGTTTGCTAATCATTTGTGATTTTGTTCAAAAACACAGAATTCTATTCCCAGGTCCTCCCTTTCTGAACAGGGCAAGGGACCAAGCATGATGGAAGAACTCATAGCTTTGTAAGTGATCTTCCAGCCAGCTTTCCAAGGATGAGGAAATCTTTGTTATTTACACTTAAAGATTTAATAAATAAGTAAATGCCTAGAGATGTTTCTTTAAAACAGAACGATACATCAAATATTTGGCCAACATACTGTTAAAATGCTAGAGTAAAACATAATCCATCTCCTTGAGCAATAGATTTACTCATTACTCAGGAGAATGAGGAAGATCTTTTTTCTCAGTAAAAAACAAAGGAAGAGAAAGAAGGGCTGTTTCTTCTTTTCCACACAGGACCAAAAAAACTCAGTTATTTATAAGAATAGCCTAACATCTCTGAGTTGCCCATTACTCCCAGTACTTGGACTACGTGTTTGCGCTGGAAACTATTTTAGGTATGCTCTTTTCTGCATAAGCACAAAACTTCTACGTTAACTGATGGACATGTCCACAATATATAACCAAACTGCTTGTATTACATGTAAAATACTATTCTAATTACCTTTGCACTAGTATTTTGCGTTCAATCCACAGACTAGATAACATCAGCTGTTTTGAAAATTAAAAAAAAATACAGAAACATATGCACACACATTGACCCACTATTTCACATGTACAAGATTAGCACTCAGGTCTTTGATCCAACTGCTATCTTCTTACTAATATCAGCATGTATCACAGGTGCTCATGCACAACTGAATGACTACAGGTCACGGAGCAAATAACCATTTTTTCCTACACTCAGCATCCTCAGCGAAAATTAACTGTTCCACAGTCTTTCTTGAAATGTCAGCTCTATTCCACGGAACAATGGCCATTTCTGCGATACAGATTTGATATGTGGAATTATTAAAGAACATTTAAATTACGGAACATCCATAGAATTTCAGCAGAAGATGGAATAAATATTTAAAAAGCGTTAAGAGCGACTTGTAAAAAGCAGTGCTGAAATTCATTAAAATAACTGAGTTTGAACAGCGGTAATTTATATCAACAACTATTTGTTGCAAATAGGAATGATGTTTCACAATGATCATTTTAGAAGTAAAAATTTTTCTGAGTTTTTTTTTTTTTTTAATATAAACAAAAAGATAAATCTGAATGGAGGGAAACAGAACAGTTAACTTTTTTCAGTATCGGCAAAAATCCTTCTGTTATCTGTTATCTTACTTTTATTTTTATGCAGTTCAGTAGCTAGCCAGCAACAAGACAAGTCACTTTTAACCTTGTTAGGCAACAAGGCAAGAACAAGAGCAGTGATCAGTTACACTTAACTGAATACTTTCATTTAGCTAAGTGAAAACAATAGACGCCATACCTTTGTCTTAGTCACGTGGTACAACATAGCAGATGCGCTAGAAAAGAATGTTACCTTCTGTAATCCAACAACGGTTGATAGGAGTAGTGCAGAAACAAACAAAAAGGAAGTAAGATTTTGAATGATAGACAATAAATATGCACTTACTTTAGCTATTTTCACAAAATGGCTCAATATTTCTGCCCTTATTTTTAAGGTCTGTGCTGTTAAAATTTCTCGTACAACCCAAAAACTGACCTATAAAGTAAACACATACAATTGAATTTAGTTATAAGAATAACTTTATTAGATTAAAAATATGTACACTTCCATGATGTTCCTTGGAAAACACAAGGTAGGAAAAGAGAACAGTTCTGATCCCATGAATTCTCATCTTTATAGATGTAATTATCCCAAAGCAGTACCACTGGACTTAAGAACTAGGAAGAAAAGTGGGGCAGCACTATGATAACTGAAGCAATAGAAGGAACACAGGATAAGAAAGGGAAGAAAAGCTAATGCTGTAGCATGACACATCAGCAAAGAGCATCAGGAACTCAAAATCTAAAGGAAAAAATAGAAAAAAAACATGGAAAAAATAACTGAAAATAGAAACTGTCAATTTAAAATCTTAATCCTCATTTAGTAAAATACTTAAATTCTTGAGTTTTTATTCATAGGAGTAGTTCTATTTAACTTTGTATTCAAAGAGAAGTGGCAAATAGTACCTGCTCATCACACTAATCAGAATTTACCTGGTTAAACCTCCTAGTAAAGGCAACAATATTTGGAGCGAGGATATGTTTTTCTTTCTTATTCCATCCACAGCTGGCTAGTTCCTAGGAAAAACAAAGATCGTGTTAAACGTCAATAATGTTTAGAAACACTAAGAAGTGTAGAAACTGATAGATGAGAGGAACATGTATCAGATATTTCTAAAACTAATCCAAAGGCACTCACTCCATGACAACTACTCTATCCAAACATTTCCTTACATACATATGTGATGCTACTCATATATTCTCCTGACACTGGAAAAATAGACATCACTATTTAATACTAAGATACAGAGAGAACGTGCAGTCAGTCACTGCTGAAGTCTCTGAAGCTTAATTCTGCATTTCAATCCAGGGTTTTCCCGTATGAGCACATTAGCAGACATAGGAGTAAAGACTTCACTTTCATGTAATCTTATCTACCTTGTTCAAAATTGAAGCTAAAGCAAAAAAAAAAAAAAAAAAAGCAATATTAGAAATAGCTACAGTTTTTTTTTTTGTTTTTTTTTTTTTAAGAATACAAAATTCAGCTGTGCAACTACCGGTGGTAAATTAGGTATGGTGACATTTAGATATAACCATTATTACAGTTAGTAATAAATTGCACTATAAAACTTCCATGAATACACCACAGTATAGCATACTTAATCTCTAAATTTGGTTTGTTTATTGAAATGTGAGATCTACAACACTCGAAGAACACAATTTTGCAACTGTAATATTATTAATGTTTACAGGAATTAGAAATTAAAGTTAAAATTTTTTTGTGAAATGCCTTTAGGCGATACTCAGACTGCAACAACTTATCATTTGAAAAAGGCTGGACAGTAATGGTCCCAAGTCTGAAGGTCTTCCAGTGGACAGAATGTTGGGGTTAGGGCTTTTTGTTTTATATACTTGTAACTGCAATTAATTAATTCCAATACATTAAAAAAATCTTCTGATTTTTGAACTGTAAGGAGGCTGAAGAATCTATAACAGCAACAACATTAAGTGTTCTATGGCAAAAAATGTCTTTCACTTAAACTGCAAAATAAATAGGGGAAGTTCCTCTTGGAACTGTAAAGTTAAAAAATAGAAGTACTAAAAAGCAGATTAGTGATTTCTCCTTACATTAACTGTATTAAATAATGCATCAAAGGAAATCTGAAGTGGTAACTACAGATTTGATTCTGTCAGAAAGAAAGTGCCCATTTTCAAAAGGTTATTTCAGGCAGTTCCAAATATATTTAGACAGTCTGGCTTTTTTTAATTACAGATTCAAGTTACCACATATCTATACAGTCTTTATATTTGGATCTAACAAGCAGAGGATACGTACATACTCAAAATGAGGACTCCATAAGACTAAATCACTCTTCTGTTTTTAGAACCACAAAATTTCAATCAGAATGTTGTTCAGCTTTCCAAATGATTGCTATTAACTTCAGAGGCCGTCAGGCCAAAAGGCAGAGTCAGCCAAAGAGAATTCTGTCTCCAAAAAGCACTTTGTACACACTAATAAACTGAACACTTTCTCCAGAAATAAAAGGCAGCATGTTGTTGTGGGAGTACCAGGAAAAGCATTTCCAGTTCCAAATACATTCCATATCATAATCTTCCAGCACTTAAGCCTTCTGCACATAACAGTGCCAATTTGCACCTGTCAAGACAGAGTTTCTCCACATGATCAGCACATATTTCATCTTAGAGCCTGGAAATTATATGCTTATGTGGAAAAATCTCAGTCACTCTACCAGGGATAGCAAAACTCACATTTGTTAGCAAAGTGGAAGAGGTCAGTAACCTAAGGATCTTAAGTAGTTGTGAGAGGGCTAGTGAGTAACAATGGAAAATCCTGTACATGGTAAATTAATTTAGGTAAGTTTAAAATTTGGACTAAATAGAAAAACTGATGATATGAGTAAGTGATCCAAAATTCCCCTGCTGAACTTTTTTTTTTTTTTTTTTTTTAAACTGCTGAAATATACTATTTCCAGTATTAAACTTCATCTTTTTGTATGGAAGGATGCAGATAATTTCCTTAATGTACACAGTTACAAGAAACTTTCCAACCAAGTATGCAAAAAAACAATTTGCAGAGATTGCCATTTCCAGGATGTTTAAAAATCTCTAAGTAAAGCTAAATAGAAATCTAGAACGTAAGCAGTTATTTCTGTTGCAGTACAAAGAACTGTTAATCAGAGGTTCTGTTACTGAGCTCTTATAAAGTAACATGCAAACACATTTTTTAATGACAGCTCAATAGAAAAACAGAAACAAGCCTCAGCATGTGCTATGTTTAAAGGATGTTTGTGTGCTTGAAGCAAGAAGTCTTTGACAACCAGCCCTCTACAATCTAACATGAGTTTGTGCACGGACAGGAACATTTAAAAGATATTTAAACCTGAAGAAAATACAACGATGTAAGGCTCTCCCAAACACCAAATTCAAAAACAGGTAGCTCATTAATGAGCTGAAGACTCAGGAGACTCTCGCTGTGCAAAGTTCTGCCATTGAACTAAGCAAGCTATGCAAGTTCAAGCAAATCATTTCAACCTCTCCATCCTTTTTTCATTTCCTCTTTCTGGCACAGGAAACTTAAAGTGCAATTCCCCTATTTCCATATGTCAGTGTATTTATCAGTACCTCTTGAATACAAAGGAAGCTCGTTCTGCAGAACAATCTTGACCACCTTGCACAAACAAGTACAAAAGAAAAAGCAAGCATCGTGTTCCTCCCTGCAGGTAAGCAGGATTAGAATGCAACAACAGCAGCAGTTCCACAACAGCTTCATTAAATTTTCTCTTGTCCTCAGAAAAGACAGTTAATATCACTCATATCACTGAAAAGGCTATTACGGAAAAAGTTTCTTCCTAGTAAAGACTACTTTCCAACAAAGAGAGGAAAGAGCAGATATTAACATGAAATCCTTGGTGAACAACTTAAATTTCCAGTATTTGAAATAGTTCTCCTCTGTGTCTTTCTTAAAAGGTAAAAAAATTAAATGGCACTACTACATTAACTTTTAATTTATTCCCTTAGAATTTAATCTTAACCATGATAGTACAAGTTTGAAAATTTACCAAGCAGCTGATGCAGCCTAAAATACAGGTTACAACTACAGGTGCAAGTCAAACTCTAATGAACTGATAAGAAAGACCAGAAGAGAAGAAAGATAATTTTGATATTTGATGTATTTATCCTGAAGAAACTCTCACACAAAGCAAAACAGAAAGAATTCCAGAAAAGCACAGTCATCTCTTTTGAAGACAGCCAGCAAAACAGAATAAATGGGGCCAGGGTACATGTAGAGTCACAGGGCCAACAAGGAATACACCTAGCAGCATTAGTGAACTGCAAGAAGTTGATATAAGCGTTTTTGAAAGAAAAAGCATTATTTAAATGGTTACATTTCCTCACACACTGAAGTTCGAAACTTCTAAGAGATAGTTTAAGAAAACCTACCTCAGGCTGTATAGCTTTAAATACTGGCATATCCATTAATGTAATCTGGCTCTGCAATAAAGACAAAATTTTAAATAATGTAAATAAATGCTTGCTATCTCTTCATATTACATCTGCTTGGTGTGGCCCTTCCGTAGCTGTAATGCATATATGAACATTTTCTCCATATAGCAGATTTGCTCAGTCCAGTATTAGGTCTCCCCTTTCCAGGTAGATGTATGACAAGCAAGAACTCCACCGTTCTGAGTGTCAGCATGACATTACTTTCTCTTACATTTACTTGCTATACCAATGTGAAGACCTTCAGTACCTGTAGTGGTGTAATAACAAAGGAATTGGGTTTCCTGAGAGTCTTGCTGTTTGTTTTGGAACTTCACTGACATAACAGAAATGGCAAGAAGAATGATTTGCCTTTCACATAGAAAGCAGCACATATTTTAAATTTGCTGGGTTGAAAGGCAATAAAGCATTATAATGTGTTAATTAGTTATGATGGGAACATGCTTTAAAGGGGTCATGCAGAGATTTTCAGAGACACTGATGAGTATGTCCTGACAAGACATCGTAATGCTGTTTCAAAGCCAATTATTTTGATAAAAAATTATTTATAAAATCTTTAGCATCACAGTGAGACGATACTTACATTGCTTCTGTGGCTCTAATGACATTGCATATTTAGAATTCATGTAAATTATGTTTAACCAATAGGGTACGGTTACTTCAATTTTACTATGAGTGTATAATCCTACAGAGCTTTAAACTATGCAATTTTCATGCTTGGATATGTAAAAGGACATGTCTAAAGAATGCTTTTTTGGATCATTCCCCAGGAAACCTTATCTGTTGATCGTTTTGTTTTGCTAAACCCAAAATAGCAAAATCTTGCTAATCATCTGTCAGAGTGCTCATTTGATTCTGTCAATTAAGAATGGTAACTTTCCATTTAAACAACATTTAAAAAAGGTTTCTACTATCAGTATTAATGCCCAGACACGAGCTGAGAAAAGTTTACAAAGGCCAATAATATTTGACAGTCACACATGGAAATTTCCTTCCATAAATGGTTAATTTACATACTCTAATTACCTCTTGCTTTTATATTATGCTAAGACAAAGATTTTGCCACAAAGCCCTAGCTGATCACTCTTAGAAGCACTCATTTCAGGATTTATACTTCCAAGTAATGTTTGAGCATTTGCAAACTCTGATGTCATTAGCATCATCCGTAGCTCCCACAAAAACTACAAAAGTTCCTTTGCAACTTCTTGGCTGTCTACTAGTAAGATGCACAGTAGATGCTCCAAAAAGCAGATTATGAGCCCTACTATGTGACTTTATTAATAAAGAAGTTTTCGGTGACAATTAGTAATCATTTGAACAAGTCATTGTTAAAGAAAAAATGCTGAAGAGGTGAAAATGAAATTCAATAGTATTGACAAACCTCTGGTCTTTCCATTATCTAATCACCACCATGGAATTTCTCCTGTGCCATTTCTAAACTTAAAAAAAACCACACATACTAAACTTGAAGATATGGCCTTAACTTGGCTTCATTCCATTTCTCTGAACACCTATACTCAATACAATAATTCTATCTTTCAGAGACCTGCTGTTCAATACGTATTTACTCAACATGGTACCACCTACAAGCCCAGACCTATGGTTTTTTTCAGTCTCTTCAACTGAACTCAAGTTATCTGAAACATTCAAACTGCTATAGTCTTAAAGTACATGTAATGAGAAAGGGTATGCATCATTTACTGGTTATTACTGTTCACTGTTTAAAAAAGGAATAATTATTTCTCTGGATGGCATAGAAGCAGTAAACATAATTGAGTTGTCAAGAGAGGATCAGGGTAACCCAGTGAAAATGTGGCAGTATAAAAACTACTGTGGCTAAGGAAATTGTTGTGTTTATGTGGTTTTTAATACAGGTCACACAAACTTGTAACAATATGCCCAAAAGACTCATCATATACATTTATTCCCAAGTGGTAAAATTACAGGAATAATGTTGCCATATCTACAGGACTTTTTGTGTGAATAGGTATTACAGAATCTCAAGCCAAATGAAAAAAAAAAACACCACTATTTAGATGCCCAGAATACTACTGAAAACACTGAAGTAGCTTCATTAGCTTGTACCCTCAACTCCCTTCTGCTCCCTAGCAAGCAAATGTGGAAATGTAAATTAGAAACAAAGCACCAAGTACATGAGGACTATATTGGACTTTTGGCAATGCAGCAGCTCTGCTTCAGTTTGGCACTGAAACTTTGTTATTAAGGATTGAAAGTTGTCTCCTCTCTGCAAGTATTCTCTCTCCAGGATTTAAGAAATTGATGTTTCTGAAAAACTGATGCTTCAGCAGGAAAGAGGAATATTTGAGGTTTCAACTAAAAAATGAATAGGACTATGGATACCTAACATTGTTTCTAAACCTATGCTAGGGTTTTCTAAAACACTGGAAAAAATTTAAATGGCTTTAAGTCGAAAAACCAATATGCTAAGTCAGCTCAGTACTGAATAGGTCCCGAGACATGTTTACATTGTTAAAGTTTATATAATCATAAATTTGCCTTTGAGAACACTGCAAGTTTGTTTAAAAGATTTTGTTTTAAGAAAAAGGTTTTATGCTATTTTTATATCCTGAGAGCCCTGAATATTATACAAACATAAATGCAAAAATAACATTTCTACTTACAGCAAACTCCTCAGGAGTTACTTTCAACACATCAAATACAACTGCATCATAGCTTTTATTGGCATAATCCGAACTCCGCCCCTCCAGAGAATCTGAGCTGCTACTACCCTACAAAGAAAAAATAGTAGGATTATGTGCAGAGCAATGAACTTCATGTCAAATTTAAAAAAAGGGTTTTTTTTGTTTATGAGTAAAAATCTTAAGAAATTACCAAAGTATGAACTTAAAGGTCACACACTGAATCCTTGAATTTAATTTAGCATGGTACACGAATGTTTCCAACATATTTTACCAAACTGACTTTCTTCTGCCAAAACAATACTGATATACTTAACGCTATTTTAGCTGTATGAAATTTCTAGCTTTAAAATGCTGGTTTTAGAATTACAGACTAGATAAAAGGTCTGTCAGATAACAAACTGGCTGGGATTTTGAAGAATCACAGTCAGCGGAAATTTTTAAATTAAATATACAAGGTGAAGAGTAGGTAGATATGAGATCCAAATCATGCTGCTTTAACCATAACACTATAAAAAGTGAAAAATACGACATGTCTTGAAACTTAACTCAAGGTTAGTTCCAGGATATTTTAGAGTAGTATTGTGCCTTGCCCTCCATTTTAAATTTCTTATCCTCGCGCTCAGATAAAGGCACTTGTGGCTGTTTTCCCCTTTTGAGGAATAGTCTTATACAATAATTAATTTTTCCTTCTCTTACCCTAAAACGACATCCTGAATAAAAAAATAAAAATATATCTATGTAAAAGCTTAAATCCCTATCTTACTTAGGTTATTCCTTCATTAGAAGAGAACAGATTGTCAAAACAAGATGAATCGTTATCTGTGGCATGTAAATCTCACTTACAGCTGCCTTCGTAGCAAAGAACTAGAAGGTGGTAAATGAGGTTTTGTTTTCTTTTTAATTAAACAAAGTAGTTCTTGGATATCTGAGGAACTACTGATTTGTAGTGGGTAAGTGTGACATACCAGGGAACCATTAAGACAATTTTTGTAAAGAAAAGCACTGCCTCAGTATTAAAAAATACGTGGGTCAAGGAACATGGCTGATACTATCTTCTTGGATTTCTGAAAGACTTTTGACAAGGCCCCTCTCTCTAAAGATGTCCCTGGGTTGCACATAGCTGTGGCTGAGATGCTACCAGAGGGGATGTTTCCTATATGCTTGCTGCACTTTTATGCCCTTCTTTAGAAATTTGCTTTTGGCTACTGTCAGAGGCAGATGAACATAATAAATAAAAATTCAGTTTGACCCCGGAGCCTTCTTATGTTCTGCTTAACGACAGATTTTTCTGTCTTGAGAAAATGGTGTGAGAAAGCTTTTTTTTTTTTTTTTATGATTTTGAAGAAGAATTTCAAAATTGTTTTTATATATCTCATTTAAAAATTGTCTCCCCATCTTTATATGAAAAACTATTTTTGTTAGTACGAGGACATTTATACTATGTTTGCAGCCCACAGTTGTATCATGCATTTTTATTTTGTTATAAGATTTTTAAAGATCAGGACCTCTGTAAAGCTGCTCAGCTCACTCCTGAGACAGTTGACTTGTTTCATGAAAAACAGGACCACTGCTCTGATAGGATCAAGTTGTATGTGCAAAAGGAGCCATTACTATGGAAAAGCTTGTTTTCAACAGTGCTTCAGTTTTCTCAAGAGCTAAAAAGTAGAATTTTTCAAGTGGGGAAGAATTACATCAAAATGTTACCTTTTTCTAAATGCAAAAAGTAATTCCAATTATACATTTAAGACATGTGCTTTCCATGGCAAGCTTTACTACAGCTGATGTATAAAATTTCCAAGTCCTATATGAAAGGAAATAAAAGCCAGTAGGACAACTAATTCCCAAGTAGTCTTCAGTTGGCTGTCCTGAAGCTACAGACAGGCTGTTAGCTGCGCACAGCAGATAACATGAAACCAGGTAGGTTTTGGAAATGGCATGACAGAGCCACCTGGTCGCTGAAGGATATTAAAGGTAAAATAAACAAGTCTCTATACAGTACTTTCTTACTAGTAGACTAGTAAATTCCAACAAAAGTTCTGCTGGAATATTTCTGATTGGCTCCATCTGGATGGTATGTTACATTGTTTCTTAACTCATTAGCAATAAACAGCTGCTATATTTTCAGAAATTTTAGTCATGGAATAAAAAGTCAAAAAATGCCATTTAAAATTAATCAAAATGAATAATCATCAATAAAAGAAAAACCAAAAAGAAAGTGTAAGCTGTGAACACTCTGAACCATGATTTTCTAGATTTACTTTGCTGTCAAATACTACACTGTTTACAAGAAATAGGCCTGACATGACTGACAGCAGAAAGGGTTTCTGTGAAAGTCCAAGCAAACCAGAATTTCCATTTTGATACAGAAACTAACAAAACAAAAACAACGAACTGTACCTCTGGAGCAGCGGAGGTGATTATCACATTGGCCATGAGGTCATTCCTTTTATACATGCTCTCCCTAAGAAGCAGGAAGTTTCAGCTCAGCCAGCACTGGTGAGACAACATGAAGAAAACAGAATTTCTGTAAAGCAAATCTATGTATGCTTACAGTATCAACTGTAAAGGAGTATTAGCGAATATCACTAAAGCCATGCCAGGTCCTTACCCTCACTTCCAATAACTCAAGAAATGCAAAAAACCTCATATATTACTTGTCATTTATGTTGACCTAGTTTTATATGAAGTCCATGCTAGAGAGCATTTATAAAGCTAGACAGTTAGATGCATTTAAAAAACAGGAAATCTAAGCTATAAACTGAACAAAGAATTGGTGCTTCCTCACATTTCCCGGCTCATCGCTTAAATTAGTCTCATCACTGGGGATTAAAGTCTCACTGTATCTTCTTAATGAACAAATCCTATTTGCAACTCTTACGCCTCCACTAATACCCATACGGACAGGTGTGCTTGAAAGCATCTTCTATCAGGCCCCAAGGAACAGAAGTTCTCCAGGGAAGAAAAGCTGCTGATATTACCCTCCCTAGTTGGAAGGATGAATCTCAAGGATCTCTGCTAATCCAGCAACAGTATGGACTGAAGTGAGACGTTTTCCAGAAGGGCTTAGGCAGATAGATGCAGTTCCAAATCGGCTTAGGACTTCATATACGTAATATAACCAGAAACCAAAGACTAGAGGGCAAAAAATTAAGAGTATGTGGTATCACAAAGAAGCTGTGTCTAACCACTTGAATGAAATAATCTGTTCCAGTTGAAGTTTCCGCAGAAATGTAAAAAATGTAATGAAAGCAAAAACATACATTATAGTTCTGAAATAACAAAGATGTTGATCACCACGGTAAGGCTCATAGCTAGAGGAACCAATCGGTGTTCAAATAATGCACAAATAATTACAAGACAGCATATTCACGAGTATTGAACAAAATCATATTCCACTGATCTCCTGGAATCTGACTTCATTTTTTGTTTTCTTGGATATATGTCAATTGTTATATATTAAAGATATGCATCATGTGGACAACAGGTGAACATATAATACCATGGATCTAATTCAGCTGTGTCTCATTCAGACAAATAGAATTTTACATAAGAATGCATCATAGGTTAACCTACCACCAAAGTGACAGCAACTGACATGAATACTGATTTGAATTCAGATAGCATAGGTTTTCATAATAGAATTATACACACATTTTAAAATCACTTATCCAATGACAACAAGAGCAAATTAAAAGCACAAAACCCATTCCTTTCAATCAACATTTTATGTCAGGGGAAAGTAAAGGGAATCCTAAGCAACTTTATTTTCAAATCTATGCAGCAAAACACCCCAAAAAATTTGACCACAAGATTTGCTAATCCAGAAAATCCTTCGGATGACTTTCTCATATCACTCAGAATTGTCACCAATAGACATGTCAGGTCCTCCCCTCAGATGGGACCTCTGATTACTGCTGTGAAAAATTATAATCAATTCTCTGTTTCTAATGACGAGACTACTGAAGACAAACATTCTTTTTATTTGTCTGAAATGAAATGAAACCAAAACCAGAATTCAAATTCTGTTCTCAAACATAATAATCAATTTCACACAGATACAGTGTTCAGTGCATTTTGGATGTCTCATTGCTAGCTTATTAATGAAAGAGCAGCTTTAGCTTAATGGCCCAATGACACCTGGCACAATGGCACAGTACCTGCCACAGTCCTTTACCGCAATGTTCAAGATAATACATATGGCCTTGGCCTTATCCTGTCACTGGAAATTTTGTCGGCTAATATGTCATAACGATACAACTAAAATGTAAGCTCCTTGCATCATGAATCAGGAGCTTACACATTCTCAAAGCTAAGACTATTCTTACCTTATAAACAGTTTTATAGGACTACATTAAAAGACTTAAAACTATGATGAGATGGCTGGTTAGGTGGACAGTAGGAGGGCGGTGGACGTTTACAAGCCTTACTGAAGTCATGGTGTTCAGCATGATCTTCCATAGCTTATATTCTTCTCAGAGAAGGTCTTAGCAGAGGACTTGCCTCTCGCTTTGTCAGGTAACAGATGCTTTGCAAGAATTTAGGTCTGAGAATCCAAATGAAACCTTAAGTAAGAGCTTGTTTAGATGGGTATAAAAGCTAAAACAATCCAGACTCGCAGGACTGTGCAGAAAGGAATGCTCAGTCCAAACACCTGTCTCATCAAAAGGTCATTGGACTTTAAGTTCTCTAGAGAAGGACTGACTTCCACAAGCAGCTAATTTATGTCTGTTGCTGGCACAGTCCTTCTGAAGGACGGCCAAACAAGCATAGTAAACTTTGGTTCAAATAGCTCAGCATTCCAGTATCTGCAAAATAGACTGAAAAAAGAAGACCGACCACCACTTCCCCCAAATTAAATAATCAGTATTACGCCAACAGGCCAAAAAAACCCTGAATATTTCTAATTACTAAACCCAAATAGGCTATTAGGAACAGGTTTAGACACCGACACTACGTAGCCCCGTTTCACTGTGCAAAGAATCTGCAGTGTTGCAGACATTTCATACCCTTTCTATATGCTGCTAACAGACAGCTTGTAAGAATTTTTCAGATGTGGTATGCACTTACGTACTAATAGTGGAAGTATGCGTGTGTGTGTGTGTGTGCGCGCGTGCGTGCACGCATGCCTGCACAGACACAAAGTACAGAAAACGCTCACAGATTAAGTTCCGATTCAACTCAGAATGAGGAAAAAAAACAAATAGCACCATTTTTAATGGTTATTTCATCATTCCCCACGGCATGCACAGGTGAATCCCATGACAAACACTGCCACAGGTTCCTGTACACGTACTGTTGTAGCAAAATATACAAAAGACATACAGTTTGCAGATACTCATACATGCACCTAGGGATAGTGCCCCATCTCCCTTTGCATCTTCATCCTTACCTGCAACACCTAGATCACACAAATAGGAAAATACTGAAAAAGCAAGCAGCTGAGAATAAAAGGAACCACTGATTTTACTCCTTGAGGCAGGTGAGGTCTTCACTCCATCTATCATGCTACAAGGCCCTACAGGACAAAATCCAGCTTTTCTGCCACTATCTCATGGACATGCATAAGATGGATCAGTAACTGTGTTTCAAATAATGCCACGTTCTCCTCAGTTAAACTTGCCAAGAAGCGATTTCCTTTATCTTGCTTCCTGATAAAATAAACTTTTATATTTTGTGTGCTAGCAGACCACAAAGTTTTTCTAGGTCTGGAGCTGCTCGTGTTAATAGCCCTTGGAGATACTGAAGTGGAAAGCAATTTTCATGATGTAATTTCTTTAAAATGTGGCATTTATATCAGAGCCACAAAAACATCCCCGTCTCCTCCTTCTCTGCCTTCCAGACTAGGCTTTCCAGCGTGCGGGGGCTCAAAAATGCTCTGAAAGGGGAAAGAAAAATCCCATATGTGATCTTGTATCCTGTCCAAGCTGAGTTTTACTCCAAGTTTTACTATTCAGCAAACCAAAAAGAGACAGAGATGCTCTAATATCAGAAAATAGAAGTATAACATACTTTTCCCCTTCAACATTCAGCGTTATAAAGATTGCAAGGTTAGATTATTTCATTCTAAAAAGGAAAGAAAATATGTATTTCTTCTCCAAATACTTCAAATAAGTATGAAAAATACACTGCCTGTTTATACGTGCAGAGGTTTTTTCAAGATTCACATCTCCAAATATTTAGCTACACATCCATTTCTTTTGCTCTCTTGAGGAAAGTCCCGGGGAGCAAATGTCTTTTTCAGTCAAATCAAAAACGGAGTTTTATTCTTGTGAAGATGTGTTGATGTCAATTATTTCCACACCTGCTACCACAAGAGGTAATACTCTGCAAAATAAGAAACACTGGAGCTACTACTAGGCCTACTGTAACAGAAGTCAGTCTGGCTATGTAAAAAGATATTAAAAGTAACTAATATAAAAGCTACTCTCTCATATTTGCAATATTTCACTCCAATGTGATTAAAAAGAATTTGTTGAAGTTTTGAAAATTATGAAGTTTCCAACATACTGACAATAAAAGGCAGAAAAGTCACTAAAAGGACAAATATAACTTCATTTCATAACATTTGCTTCTTAAAAAAGAAGAAATCTTTAACCTTACATTAATCATCAAAAAAAAAAAAAAAAAAAAAAGCATCATACAAAGTATGCTAAAACAACCAAAACCTTTTCAGGGAAAGTTTATTTTTGAAAGAAAGATTTGCCTTGCAGTAGATCTCACTCAGAGATTACTGGTAGCAAAATGGAAATAAATCAAGACACATACGTACATGCTGCTAGAGGCTGTCTTAACATACCCATTTAGAAATAGGAGTTCTTCTTTGAAGTGGAAAAGAAGACAGGGCAAGATCAATTTAAATTGAAAATAATCAAAACAGAACACAAAAAAATCCCTATAGCCACTACTTTACCAGCATTTGTCAGATGATATCATTTATGGAACAGAACTGACATTCTCTGACAACAAAAGTGTCAAATTAAAGTATGTTTTCAGGAATAAGCATACAACGACCACATGAGTTCATTCTCATTAGTACCTATCCAACTCACAAAAAGTCATTAAAGACTCTTAAGCACAGAGATGCACCTCTGGCAAAGGAAACCCTGTGCCATAGATCCTGAATGCTGGGAGAGCATCCTGGGGAAGCAATGCTAACTGATGACTCTGTTCTCATTCTCCTTAGGCAAGTACTAATGACCACTGCTCTTACTGATTCTCCTGCTGGAGAGAAAATATTGGGCTAGACAGACTTTCGATCAGACCTGGTACAGATAGTCTGGGCTTCAAAGTTTAACAGTCTTTCTCAGCTGATTTCAAAGCCTACTTACTTATTACCTTCATTGGCTGATTATGGTGATTAGTTGACTATGATATTCCCCTGACATCACCGAGTCATGAACTTGCAGCTGTAGCATGCTTTTAAGAAAAGATATGTGGTATTTTACCAAAAGGTAATTGTTCTTTCTAAAATAGCGCTGAACTAGTTAAGTGAAAGCAATTAAAGAGCACTGCCGTGACCGGGCACTGATAAACTTAGTTGGAACTAAGGAAAGCTACCAGATTTTTCTAAATGAATTTGGTACTAGACGTCACAACGATTAGTTATTATTGACCAAGATAAAGGAATTAAGAACACTAACAGAATCTTGCTCTTTCTGCCTCTAGTAAGATCAACAACATCCTATTCCCACTTTATTGACAACTGCCACAAATTAAGGACACCTTTATGACAGATCATATACAGAGTGCTACTTTCAATTCTGAATTGTTTTTAATCATCGTACCCTTCATTTTCCTCTTTCTTCATTCTAAAACTATTTCTCCAGATGTTTAACATTAAAATATTTCTTTCCTTGATGAACCAGGAACAAAGTCACATTCAGAGGCTGTGGGCGTAGAGTACAAATGAGAATATGTTAGTCCATTTAACATATTGGAAGAGGAAAGTGGAACTGTACTATGAGAATAGGATGAAACAATGTCATTACACTTGCACCTCTGTGCTCACGTTCAGCCACTGATGTGAGATGTGATGTAGATGGTTATGCGAGTTTCACTTCAGCCCAGAGGCTTGGGGAAGGGGCGGGGGGGAAAAGCAGCTTTATTTGTTTTATTGCTAAATTAAGAGATGCAAAGGCTTAGCATCAAAGTATTTAAAACTGTATATTGGCTGTTCTCCATATTTGGATAGTTATGGATGATATTTTTCTCCAAATTTCCCTTGTTTAGTATAACTATTAATATTTTAAAAAGTTTTAAAAATCCTTCCAAGTCAGAACAATTTATAACTGCTTCATCACTTGAGTGACACAGCAAGCCAGTCTGGAAACATCTGGTAAGGAGAATGTCTTTATCTACCACCTACTGACTGTAACCTTGTAAAGAAGCAGCTGCCAAGCGCTATGGGGACACTTGCTAACCTAGAGAGAAGTTAATGCACACATCTCAGAAGCACTAAGCAACACTGGTGTAAAACCATTTTATGCCTCACCAACAGCATTCCCTCTGACATGTTTAGTACATCCAAACATTACATCACATCTTTTTTGGATACATCCAAATATCACCTCTCAGAATCCATTTCTTATCCCCTCACATATAATTTCTGCAATGGGCAAAGAAAAAGGATCACATCTCCTATGGTAAAGACAGAAATGATCCACATGAGCCCCACTCCCTTTAGAAAACAGCACTATTTTATATGGCATTCTGAGCCCTTTCATGACATGCACATGTTACATACATACAAAAACGTGTGCACATAATGGGTACACATAATGTACATGAGACTGGACAGTTGAGTTGTCTAAACAGACACAGTGCCTTATATGAAAAAACTCTTGTCCTTTTGAAATAATGCAACAGCAAGCAAAACACCTTTGTGGCCATTTTGTAAATCACGGAAAAGTCTAGCACATTCAAAACCCTGAATGCAAATAATAAATGCCTGCTAACAGTTTAGTAAGAAACAAAATAATTAGTCTATACAAGATTAAAAGCCTTTACATTTATGTGACTAAAGATTCTCCTAAGCAGTGGCTGTCCTGTGTACATATTTTCAGGATCAATTTCACTAGTAAGTCCCCAATTTGTTTCATTATGTTTTAGGCAACAGTACCACCTACAGATGAAATATGCTATGAACAAGTTAGAAGTAGTTTCATGCACATTCTACTCTGAGAAACATCCTATTGCAGTTAATGATGAATAATGTAAATAACGGAAGTAATACTTATCATTCTGCATACGAATTTCTAAACTGGGCTGTGACAAGATCCAGTGAAATTACATGTTCTGAGAGTAAACAGTACTCCAGCGTTCACTGCAGCAATTTATACCAAACATTGTTTTACTATCAGCACGAATACAGAAATTGAGCGCAGCTAACAAAGCATCCCAGATTTAGGATCACAAGACCTGTCAATCTTCAATGAATCAACACAGAATTTTAACCAAAAACACTATAAACACTGTTAACACTCTGAGGATTAACTACAAGTTAGCCTATTGAGTTAGTTGATCACAATCTGAAATCACTGAACTAAGTAAAGTATTCATCGCTAACATTGTTTCTGAGCACAAAGGCTGGAAAAGCTGATTCTTGCAGCATCTCCTAATTGTTGCTAATAAATCAAATTTAACAAATGAAAAAAGGAGACTCCAGAGTTGACTGCTCCTACTAAAATCACCTGAGCTCTCCTACTTCCACCTCTAGCACATACGTACACTCAAATGAATTCAACCACGAGCAACAAAGCACGAGTATTTCAGCTGCCAGTAGCTGCTGCGATAAGTTTAAGAAACAACTTCAGAATCCAGGTCCCAGCCTCATTGGGCTTTATGAATGTGCGCAACTGATTTGAATTATACCCAAAGCAGGTTAAAAGCAACATTCAAATGTCAGTTGTGTTGCTAGGATATATCCTACTTTAGCATTCACATTTCACACTAGATAAATTTTCCAGAGGATTTTCAAAAGAACTCACGGTTGCAAGGCAACCTGGACACACAAAAAAGGAATCTGTGGCAATCAATACATCAAAAAGGTAGGTTGACATTCTACAGACTGAACAAAAGTAAGGTCTTCCTTATTATTTTTCGAAATAATAATGAAATTGTAAGACTGAGATTTTGAGTTAAGAGAGGTAAGCACAATCACTTAATGAAAGGCTCTTCATAACGCTCTTAAGCTGTCAACATTTATTTTAAAATTATTAAACATCCTACAGGATCCTTAGTTGGTGAAACCATGAAGAAGTACGAGGCTGAGAAAGCAGGTTTGGATATGAAATACTATTTGTATCCTGATTATGCCCCATATCTACACTATACCTACTGGTAATTAAGTTCATTCCAACCACTGTTTATTATATTTACAAGTTCACTATTGAGCATTCTCTTCCTCTTCTCTCCATCCTGCTATGGCCATCATCGTTTACCATATTAAGAAGTAATGACATGATCGAAGCTATCTATTATTTAATGTTTCTTTTGCTAGAAAGTGCCGTTCTATTAAGTAAAGATAACAGCAAAAGCCAGTAAGTCTGGATACCTAAACAAATTAGGACAAAAAACAGGATGCATGTTTATAATGATGTGAGTAGTTGGCCCTTTGAAAACCTTTGCCCAGGACTGTTTTATCCATCTCTAGAAACCTTTACATGAAGGTTGGACAATACCCAACCCTACATCAAATGAGAATTCAGGGAAGTCTTATGACATACAATATAGAATATATCAGCTCTTACCTCTAGGGTCCTCTCCAGTTTTCATTATGTATGAATTTAAGAGAGGATACAGATCAACAAAAGCTTTTATGCTGCAAATCAGTTTCTAGAGCAGCGGAAGCTATTAATAAGAATAGAACATAACTGTACTTGGCAAGTTCCACCAGCACTGACAAAATGGAGTTGCTGGTGCAAAACCCTGATTCTGCAGTAAACAGCCATGAGACAAGTGGGAACCAGTAAACAGTCTGTTATTTTTTCATAGAACAAATATGGACTTACTGGAAGACAGCAGGAGGATTTTAAGCTCCCTGTTAGCTTTGACTGACATGACATGCACTGCCATATCAAAATATCACAGATTCTTCTCCCCAGTTTAGATAAACGCTGCATCTGCTCTCACTGTGTACAGTAGGCCAAGTTGTCAGAAGAAAAACAAGCAAACACACAGGACCTGCTTTGCACAGAAAAAAGCATACTGTATTGTAAAGAAATCTGACCAGCTCTCACTGAAGTAAGTTCCACTGTTCTGTGGCGATACCAAAATGCATGTATTACGTAAAAATTGATGCCTCTGCTTCCAACTGGAAAAAAAAATTATGTCAGTTATTGGCATTTAGAACATGTTTTCTGCTTCTGCAAGAAACAGCTTTTCATTTGCGTTGTGAAACTGGAAATGCCTTTCAACTGAAGCACTAACTCCCAGTCCAATGTTACACACTGATTTCAGTTGTGTCAGCAAAACTAGTTGAAGTTCTTATTTAGTGCCACTCTCCAGATTAGAGGACACACTGCCTGTCACACTGAGCATCATTAACGTATTTTGAAACAACATATAAACAGCACGTTACAGCCAGGAACTTGCAGGGACTAACCATTGCAACACTTAGGTACTGGCAAACAGCCTTTGTAGTATCTGAGTGCACTATCAATAATAAGCTGGTTTGGTATTCAAATGTTCAGAGTCAGCAGGAATATCTCACATGTTCTATTTCTATTGAAAAAGTGGGCATTTTTTAAATTAAGAAGATGACTACCAAAAAAAGAAATCTAGTATCTGTTGCCAGAAACTTCCTGAACTGCTTCACGCCTCTAATTTGGACTCACTCATTACATGTCAATCAAAAAGGTCAGGGGTCTCCTCTCCAAATCCAATTTAATTAAGACTTATAGAACACGTCAAGCTTTTTAACATTCCACTAGGTGGCAGTGATTCTTAGCTTATTAATGACCTATTTTCAAAATGTCTTAAATCTCTCATGTTTCAGTATGTAAGTGTATCTGAGGAAGTTTACTAAAGTACATATTCTTGTACCGAAATGGAAGAAAAGTGCTTTGTAGGTTTTGCTTGCCTTTTTTTTTTTTTTAAATACAATTACCTGGAGAACTGATTTTATGGCATCCTTAAAAAAATAACAGAAATAAACAGAGAGAAAGTGTGGCAACTTAGTCAGTGTGAAATCAGTCAGAAGACAATGCTAGATAGCACTGGACTGTGCTAAATCCTGAAGAACAGAATTTATTCAGGGATAGACAACAATTTTAACCCTTGTAGTTTCCGTCATTCCAACTTACTTTTATGTTCGCATTAATTTTGCCCAATCATTTCGGCTGAAAATCCCCCAGATATTTTGGAAAAGATTTGCAAAGTGTAGGAAGCAGTGATAACATTACTACCTTGCCCTTGATTTAACCTATACTCCAATGATGATGTTCATATAGGTCTGCAATAAATAAACATTCCCTCTTCAGTCTAAAGAGTTTTTCACCACAACTATTGCCATGTTCAGTCACTGCTTCACCAGCAGAAAACTAATTCAGAAAGCCTGCTGTCTCTCATAGACTTTGTAGGACCCACAGCCTTAATAACTACCTTTTCTATAACAACACAGCAACCAATAAATAACCAGTTGCCGGGGGGGGGGGGTGGGGGAGTGAAGGGTGCCTTAATGGCAGACAAACGGAAGAAATGAACCTCCTTTTCTCTCCCCTCCCACTTTTTCACTGTACTAATGCTGAGCAGTGGGAGCAGAGGCTGATTTACAGTAGTCCTGGGAACCTTCATCACTGAGCAAAGAATAAAAGTCTTAATGCTAGACACAGTACAACAACAAACAAAATAAAGACAGAGCTAGACTACATGAAAACGAGAGAACTGATGAGGACGACTGTGGCATATGCATTTCTGAGTTCTGAAAAATACTGCAGCTTTATTTCTTAAGAAAAACAGGGAGCAGCAGTAAATTGGGAAATTAAAGTAAAAGGTTTTTTTGACTGTTCATGTAAGCAAACAAGATATTAATTACTATACAGAACCAACTGGTTCTTCAGGTCTGAATCCTACAGGCTGGTAACTACAAAACTGCTGGGTGATGGACTTTTGGCTACTTGATAAGGCTTATTCTGAATCCTAGACAAAAGGATTGAAGTTTAATTAAAGGAACTCATGCTCTCTTGGCAGGGTGGGAGGGAAGCAAGAGCAAGGAAGCAGAATCAGTCATCTGGCTGCACAGGAAAGGCATTAGATGGCTTGGAGAGAATTTATCTGAGATGACCAGACTCCTTAGAAACTCTAACGCAAATACAGAGAAAGATTGTGAGTGATGTAGAAACTGGGGCACAGAAATAAGTGCTTATTATTTTGACACTAAGTAAAATAAAGATGTTACACAGTGTAAACGTCTCCTTGCTTCAGCCAACACGTTGCAGAACTGAACTGTGAATCTGAGGCTCCCACAGCAAAGAACGCTAGAGAAGGATGTGCCTACCCTACAGGAGCACCTCAGCAATCATTACTGCCCGCAGGACCTAGGGTCACTGTGAGGGTGGATTCTGCTTCCAAGAATGAGTAACAGATAGAACCTGTATCAAGAAAGGCTGACAGAGAGACTGAAGAGACTAGCAAACAAAGGACAGAGAATTGTGTTCCTTGCCTGCAAGTTTACAGGAACGAGTGAACACTTCTGTATTTTTTTTCTTCAATGCCAAGACCTAGGAAAGAACTACTTACTGAAAGAACAAAAATGACAGAACAAGGAAGAAAAACCAGAACTACACAATGGAAATTCTAAAACATTTTACTTAAGCAGGTATGTAACAAAAGTTGTTTGTATGTGTTCTCTCTCACAAACAAGAGGCTCTGAAGTCCGGAAAATTAGCTAGGGATATGTACAGATGGGGATTAAAAACTACTCATGAGAAGAAAAGAATTTATATAGAAAAACACAAGGCTTCTAGAAACCTGCTGAATCACAGACCCTGAAAGACAAAAAAAATCAGCAAGGAAATGACTTATATGAGAATACGAGCAAGTGGAAAAAAGACAGGAAGTAATAGGATACTGATTGGGGGTAGTGGTGGGGAATAAACCTGCCTGAGCTATAGAGTGAGGAGTTGTCTAATGATAGGATGTCCAGGAAGTGTGAAATTAATCCCAGCAGGGAAGATTGTGTAAATCAAACAGACTGACTGCAAGGTTCAAATGCATTAAATATTTAGGATTTCTACAAAAGCCATCTGGAATTTCCATCTCAAAGAGAGGAAAAAAAAAAAAAGTCAGCAATGAGTAATCACCTCAAAAAGGGTGCTAGGAGTAAAATGTTGACATGAAAACAGGGGAAAAAACACTAAGAATAGTTCAAAGCCAATCTGATATAGAGCTTGCAATAGATATTAAAATACAAAGACTATATAATCCTTTTATCATGTAAGCGACTGCATGCTGTGGAAATGGTTCAGAGATGAAGGATAAGCTATACATAGCCCAGAATTATATGACTAGTCTGTTATTATTAAAAAAAAAAAAAAGAAGTGTGAAAGCACAGGATTCTTAATAGAAATAATTACAAGGAAGCAGAAATCACCGCATCCAACATAGTAAACTCAACAGGGAATGCTTTAGTTAGTATACATACTTGAGCTGGTAATCCAGACAGTTGCAGAGTTTCCCATCGCTCTAGATTAACATTTCAATGCAATAATAATTCAATCTACTTGATGATTTTTCATAATTAGCTTCCAAATACTCCTAGATGATACAGAAGTTATTTCAGTGGAACATTCATATTCCATATGATGGAAGCATATGGCTTAATGAACTCAGCATGACTGGACAAGCCACTTACAAATACTACACAGAAATATGCATCAACCAAAGCAAGCTCCATCCTCTCCGAGTTGGCTTGCAGGTGTAGTAGCAGGTATGTAGTAGTAGCAGCTTTCAGGACAGTAGCAGATATGGGAGAAGCAAAGCTGCTATCTGCTCAAACCCATGAAGTGTGTGTGTGTGTGTGTGTGTGTGTGTGTATGGGAGGGAGGGAACATTGGCACAACAGAGCCATGCTTTGGACCATGCTGAGGTTAAAAGAAAAATAATCAAGTTTTAAGATTTTGGTTAAAGAAATCCTTTACCACCTTTATGTTGTACTATTAAGTTTGAAAATAAGATTTAGGCATCAGCTATCCACATGATAAAGTGAAAACTACTGTGATGCAGATATAATGCAAAACAGGGTGTTCCAAAACATTAAAGCAATAGCTACAGAATTCTGAATGCTTTATGAGTATAGATACCAGAGCTGGTAATTCAGTTAGCTAAGATGCTTCCCAGAACATCAGGCTACCAGTTTCAATTTTCTCAGGCTTTCTCAGATTTTGACAGTAACCTGGCATAGGGATCAGGTTTAAAATGAACTGCTCTGAAAGCAGGACAAAATCCTAAATCCAACAGATGATTGTGTGAAGACAGCTTGATTGCAATATACACATCAATTCAAGCAAGTTACCAGACCAGATTCTCCAGATCAGTCTCTTGCTGACACTTTTTAGAAGGAATGCCCTTAGAACTGTTGCCCTCACTTTTCTGGAACAGGAAAAGAACACTATACTGCTACTCCAGTGGCCGCTTCCTTGCGAGAAGGCATCTAGAGTGTTGCAACTCCTTGTTGTGATGCATCCTAGGCACAAACAATCAAGGAGGTTCCTGCAGAGCACTGAGGATAACTTTTTGACACAGGTGGTGGAGAAGCCAACGAGGAGAGGCGCGCTGCTGGACCTTGTACTAACAAACAACAAAGGTCTGGTTGGAGATCTGAAGGCTGGGGGCAGCCTTGGCTGCAGTGACCATGAGATGGTGGAGTTCAGGATCCTACGAGGAGGGAGCAGGGCAATAAGTAGGATCGCAGCCCTGGACTTCAGGAGAGCTAACTTTGGCCTCTTCAGGGACCTACTTGGAGGAATCTCATGGGGTAGGGCCCTAGAAGGAAGAGGGGTCCAAGAAAGCTGGTTAATATTTAAGCATCACTTCCTCCAAACTCCAGATGGGTGCATCCCTCTGAGTAAGAAGTCCAGCAAAGTGGGCAGCAGACCTGCATGGATGAGCAAGGAACTCCTGGCAAAACTCCAACAGAAGAAGGAAGTGTACAGAATGTGGAAAAGGGGACAGGCCACTTGGGAGGAATACAGGGACGTTGTCAGAGCGTGCAGGGATGTGACAAGGAAGGCTAAGGCCCAGTTGGAATTAAATCTGGCAAGGGATGTCAAGGACAACAAGGGATGTCAAGGACAACAAGGGATGTCAAGGACAACAAGGGATGTCAAGGACAACAAGGGATGTCAAGGACAACAAGGGATGTCAAGGACAACAAGAAGGCCTTCTTCAAATACATCAATAGCAAAAGGAAGACTAGGGAAAACGTGGGCCCGCTGCTGAACGGGGTGGGTGCCCTGGTGACGAAGGATACAGAGAAGGCAGAATTACTGAATGCCTTCTTTGCGTCAGCCTTTATTGCTAAGGCCAGCCCTCAGGAATCCCTGACCCCGGAGACAAGAGAAAATTTGGAGAAGGGAAGACTTTCCCTTGGTTGAGGAGGATCAGGTTAGAGATCATTTGTGCAAACCTGACATCCACAAATGTGGATGAGGGGATGCACCCCCGAGTGCTGAGGGAGCTGGCGGATGTTATTGCTAGGCCACTCTCCATCGTCTTTGAAAGGTCCTGGAGATCAGGAGAGGTGCCTGAGGACTGGAAGAAAGCCAGTGTCACCCCAGTCTTCCAAAAGGGCCAGAAGGAGGAGCCAGGAAACTACAGGCCCGGCAGCCTCACCTCCATCCCTGGCAAGGTGATGGAACAGCTCCTCCTGGAGGTCATCACTAAGCACATGGAGGACAAGAAGGTGATCAGGAGTAGGCAGCATGGATTCATCAAAGAGAAATCATGCTGGACCAATCTGATAGCCTTCTACAATGGAATAACTTGGGTAGGTGAGGGCAGAGCAGTGGATGTTGTCTACCTGGACTTCAGCAAGGCTTTTGACGCTGTCTCCCATCACATCCTCCTAGGTAAACTCAGGAAGTGTGGGCTAGATGAGTGGACGGTGAGGTGGATGGAGAACTGGCTGGATGGCAAAGCTCAGAGGGTTGTGGTGAATGGCGCAGAGTCAAGTTGGAGGCCTGTAGCTAGTGGTGTCCCCCAGGGGTCAGTCCTGGGTCCAGTCTTGTTCAATATATTCATCAATGACCTGGAGGAAGGGACAGAGTGCACCCTCAGCAAGTTTGCTGAGAATACTAAACTGGGGGGAGAGGCTGACACACCAGAAGACTGTGCTGCCATGGAGAGGGACCTGGACAGGCTGGAGAGTTGGGCGGAGAGGAACCTCCTGAAGTTTAAGAAAGGCAAGTCCAGGGTCCTGCATCTAGGGAGGAATAACCCCATGCAGCAGTAGAGGCTGGGAGTGGCTTGCTGGAAAGTAGCTCTGCAGAGAAGGACCTGGCTGTCCTGGTGGACAAGTTAAACATGAGCCAGTAATGTGCCCTTGTGGCCAAGAAAGCCAATGGTCTCCTGGGGTGCATTAGGCAGAGTGTTGCCAGCAGGTGGAGGGAGGTGATCCTGCCCCTCTGCTCAGCCCTGGGGAGGCCTCCCCTGGAGTACTGTGTCCAGTTCTGGGCTCCCCAGTACAAGAGAGACATGGCACTACCGGAGAGAGTCCAGCAGAGGGCTACAAAGACGACAAGGGGACTGGAGCATCTCTCCTATGAAGAAAGGCTGAGAGAGCTGGGTCTGTTTAGCCGGGAGAAGAGAAAACTAAGAGGGGATCTCATCAATGTGTACAAGTATTTGAAGGGAGGTTGTCAAGAGGATGGGGCCAGACTTCTCCATGGTGCCCAGCGACAGGACAAGAGGCAATGGGCACAAACCGAAACACAGGAAGTTCCACCTGAACCTGAGAAAAAACTTCTTTCCTGTGAGGGTGACAGAGCACTAGAACAGGTTGCCCAGAGAGGTTGTGGAGTCTCCTTTCCTGGAGATATTCAAAACCCACCTGGATGTGATCCTGTGCAATGTACTCTAGATGACCTTGCTTGAGCAGGGAGTTGGACTCTATGATCTCCAGAGGTCCCTTCCAACCTTGGCCATTCTGTGATTCTGTGATTAAATTTGTCTTAATCCACACTACATGCAGCTGATATTCTGCAGGAGTCAACCTTACAAATGCTGCTCACTTAGGCTGCCTGTTGGCACCTCTCCTGAGGCAGGAGTCAAAGGGACAGATTTGCAAGGACAAACTTGCCATTCCAGGATTGCTTATATAAAAATTTTGAAATGCTGGGTTCCAATGGTTTGAATGTCACTCTTTGATCAGCTAAAAAACCCACAAATATTTGGTCTTAAAACAAAATAAATATTTACAACTATGTAAACATAGTTATCCTGTGTTAATTGGCAATTACTTAACTCAAATGAAATATGACCACAAACTCTGTCTTAGCAAACCCTGAGAAAGATTATGATTTAAAATAAGAAAAAAAGGGAATAAGCACTGCTGCATAATGTGGAAGGGATCAAAATGAAAAGTATTTTCATTTAACAACAACAATAATAATCACAAAACCAATATTTGTTCTTAACAGAGACTGAGTAATAAACACCAAGTTAAGAATCCCATGCAGTCTTGATCCATATCAAAACAAACCTGCTGCTCTCTCTCTCTCTCTCTCCCCAACAGAAGTCCTCTTTCAAAAGCCATTACCCTTCAAACAAGTCTGATGACTGACAGGGGTTACAAAGGCAAGATATGCATTTGAGAGAATTATACTTTAGGAAGACTCGAGAATTATACTTTAGGGGAGTTTCAAAGCAATCACAGGAAAAAAAAAAAATATATATATATATATGCAGTATTACAGCATAATATTGTGATGGCTCTATCACAACTCCAGGGCTCTCAAACAGAACTAATAAGACGCTTCTATAATCTTTGGTATCAAACATAAATGAAAAAAGGAAAACAGTTGCTACTTTAATCACAGTTGCATACTTACAGTGAAATAAGGCAGTTCTGCACTCATTCAACCCATTTTGCTGCACACCTCCATCAATCTGTCATTGGGTCTACCTCTGGCTATTGAGTAGGTTCCTCTCTTGCTTAAAAGCATGGCATGCCTGTAAATTACCAGAAAACAGAATTATGGTGACATTTATTATGTAACTCAGTTCTTCCCAAACTGTGCATTCCTCATCTGAAACATGCACTGCTTTTTTTTATTCTTAGCTCTCCCTCCCAGCTTTGAATGGCTGTGATGATAGCTCCCCATTCTAGTTTCCTTGTTATGTGACAAATTCCAAAACTTAAGAAACTGAAGAATGTATCAGTGAGGGAAAAGCAATATATTAAGAATTTCATAACCAAATGTTTCCCAAATACCTATAACTCTTCCCCACTCTGTCAAGCTACATGATTTCCAGGTTAATATGGGCGTGCTTATAGGTTTCAGTCACTTCTTTCACAGTGCTTTATGAACGGTAAACTCTGCTCATTCTTCACTTTGGTTTCCTCAAGATTTAATACACAGCACGAGAGACAAACCCAAATACAATCATTCTTCCCTCTCTGTATTAGCAAATTCAGCTTCAGCTCTCCCAGCAAACACGGTCAGCAACAAGCTTCAGAAAATACTGTTTAGGCAACTTGCCATAGTGACATTTAGACGTTCTGCTACCTTTCCCCCTGCTTTGCTTTATGCCACCTGTTATAATAGCTAATATTTACAACAATGAAATATTAAATGCAAGGAAAATCATCTCAAAGACAGATATTTTCATGGGGGAATTGATATGAAAATCTCATTAAAGCCTATGCTGCGTTACTAAGTTAATGAAAAACACTGAGGATCAGATAGTGTTACTGCTGCGCCTCCGCTAGTCTCCACTCTTCTACTAAGGAGCTTCCAACTATGAAAGCCTGTGTGTCCTATTCTTGTAATACATATAGTTCCTACTGACGTTGAACACTTTTCTGGAAAAGTGTTCTCTTCAAACACACACACCTCATCCAAACTTCTGGTGTACATACAGTAGGCACTCCCTGTCTAGGCAAAAATCCTGGTTCATAAAGGAATCAAAATGACAACTTACAAATGAGTTCTTAAACACTAAAGAATTACATCCAAAATGAAAGATGCACTGTGCACTCACACCCCATCTCAACTGCATCAGTCAGATTTGTTCCCTGGCAGTGAACCTTTTCGCGCGCGCGTGTGTGCGTACGTACGTTGACAAGGCTAAGGACTGATCTTATTACTGTTTTTAACTGCTCCATGGGAAACTACAGAGAAATTGGACCAGAATTTTCTCCAAGGTGAGTAGTGAAAGGACAAGAGGTAACAGACACTAGTTGCAACAAGGGAAATTCCAATAAGGAAAAAATATTCACAATGAGAATGCTTAAGCACTGGAACAAGCTGCCCAGAGATGGGCATCAAAACTCAGACGATAGCCAAAACTCAACAAGACCCCAAGCAACCTCCTCTAAATTGACCCTGCTTTCAGCAGGGATTTGGACCAGATGACCTTCAGAGGTCCCTTCCAACCTACACTATTCTATGTGTAGGGCAATTCCTTATCCTAATGGATGGGTATTTTCCTCATATGCCATTATTTCAGTCCAGAGCTAGATTCTGTGAATAAGCATACTGTTCCATATCCCACCCTCAGTGTCTTAACTGTCTTGGATTCATAACACTTATATTTTGCATAGCTGTGACATCACTAATATATCTAACCTGCTATTCACAGCACTTAAGCCTTAAGAGATCATTAAAATCACTTAGTCTGACCTTCTGTTTTTTAATGATATGACAAGTCTTTAAATTTCACCCAGTTGTTTCTGTTTTAAGCTCAATAACTTATTTCTAAATGAACAAAGGAAGTTTTTCCAGAAAGAGAAAGGAGAGATCAGAAATCTCCTGTTTTCTTGCTCCAGAAATGCATCCCAATTTTTTACTCAAAGCTTTCCGGCTTTGGTTTCATTTGTTTGTATTCTGAACACAACAGCAGCTGTATCAGGAGGTGCCAGTGTGCAGCCCAGCTTCCGAACTCCACTGATCAGCTCATAGGTAGAATGTAAAGAAAAGCAGAAGAATAGGGAAACCATGTAGCGTTACTTCCCCAAAATATTCTTCCAATCTATCATGATTTGCAGTTCAGAGACTTCCTCAGTCAATTATGAAATCTTTGCACTTAATAGCCCCTAAAGAACTTCTCTCTTATTAATTTACCCAGTTGCTTCTCTTATGAATATAACCAGTTGCTTCTCAAATCTACATAATCTTGGAGCATCTGCAACATCCTCTGATAAGGAGTTCTGCAGCTTAACTTGTGAGAAAATTAATTTTATTTGGTGAAAAATCTCTGCTCTTCAAGCTGGCTTTTCTTAGCGTTATGTTATGTCCTCTGGTTCTTACATTAAAAAAGACAATTAAAAAACGATCTTTCCTATTCACCTCGTCAGTGTACACTGTTATGAAGATACGATACCTTCTCTTTGCCCGCTCTTGCAGGCCATGGGCTCTCAGCTGAGTTGCTCCTCATAAGGCAGCCATGCCTTTCTCTTCACGCCCATCGCCCTTTTTCTGCAGCTTTTCTAATTTTGTAGTACCCTTTGGAAGACGTGTATAGAAGGACTGGATACACTGTTCAAGATGTGCACCCACTATATAGTGTTCTCTAGTCTTTTCCAAAAAAAATTCCTAGCACTCTAGGACTTCCTTTTCTGATTGCTCTGAGCTGCTGTGCTCACTGAATTCTCTTTGGTCTATCCTCTTGAAGAGGCTGATTGCAGCAAACTTTTCTCTCCTGTGTTCGAGACACCCCTTGATCCTCCATTTAATCAGCTAAGCTGACCTTGCTCTTTAAGTATCTCACCACCAATTCTTAAAGTGTTCTTACTGCTTGTTTTGGAATGCTCAAAACTTTTACCTTTTTAAAAGGTACCTTTGTCCTTTTTAAAACAAGGGCATCAAAATTGTGTATTATAACCCAGTATCATTTTCACTAATGCTTTACAGAACTTTAAATTTCTTTCCTAATTCTATTCACTACTTCCTTGTCTATGTATTCAAAGAGAGCATTACTCCTTTTTTTGCTGTAACATTGACCTGAGAGTTCATGTTGAGTTGCTTACTTATTTTGATTACCTAAATCATTTGCAGAATGACTGCTCTCCAAGATGCATTCTCCTGTACTTAAAACGAAGCCGGTAGTCTCTCCCTCAATATATACATTTCTATTTGGCCTTAACACAAACTTTATTCAAACGCTTAGCATATCCAGCAG
Source organism: Struthio camelus (assembly GCF_040807025.1). Taxonomy (NCBI): domain Eukaryota; kingdom Metazoa; phylum Chordata; class Aves; order Struthioniformes; family Struthionidae; genus Struthio; species Struthio camelus. The sequence goes on from NC_090961.1 coordinate 360,649, forward strand.
TCAACTTGTTAAAATGGTGAATGGAAAAGAGTGAAGTAATGTCATTTACAAATGTTAACAATGACATTCACATAACTACTGCCAGACCACTGATGAAGTTGTACATTATTAGACCTCTTGCAACTGTACGTGTATTATCAAACTGATTCCATAACATTAGATAATAATTCTTCCATCAGCTACTCTCAGAGATGTATCTGATAGACAGCAATTAATCCATGTATTGTATTTGTTACTGAAAGGATTATTTTTAAAGTTGGAGTGTCACAGTACTAGAGTGTTTGATTAAGCATATTTACAACTACTGAGTTACCTTGGTCAGTTCAACCTACAAATGCATCCAAGAACAAAGTTTCCTTCAGTTGATGATACTAACTTTTCATAGAGGCAGGTTGCCTGACTACACGAATACTTCTGTTTTTCAATATTTTATGAAATAAAACCCATCTTATTTTCCCCATTGTTTTATTCAATATGGATAACCAATGTTAAGGAATAAGCTTGAGGGAGTACTTGTCTTTTGTTAGCACTGGTGCTCTTCCAGTCTTCAAAATCAGAACTAGCAGCCAGAAAGCTTTACTTCCATTCAGCAATTTTAGAAGAAATCTATAATCTGGTCCTCAGGCTTTAAAACCATTTATCTTCAAGAGATACTGTCTGATATTTATTAATCAGAAAATATTTCATAATTCTCACCTGATACAACATCCTGTTTCTTACCAAAAGGAAACAGGAATGGCTGTTTATTATATAGACATTAATGATTTTCCCAAATTCACCTGGCAATAGACCAACACAATTGCTAGGCAGGCTCCCTACTTCCTCCTATAGCCCTCCAGCAGAGCTACCGATTCTTCCTTGCTATCTTTAGCTCTAATAGCTGCAATTGGCTTCAAAATTTTTAGTTTACTTATTGATCTATGGTACTTCATGAATTTCAATTTATACAGATTGCTATCTATTTCTTTTTTTGCTTCTAAATGTTGCTTCTATTTTGCAACTAAGACAGATTGAGCTGCTGATGAAAAGTGTTATTTTTCTCAAATATCATAGGAACTAAAGACATGATTTTTAAAGTGGATGGTCTTCCATTGAACTTTTTTTCCCCGCTCCATATGGGCTAATCTCCCAAGTTTGACAAAAAACAGCAACAATTTTGGGAACATAACTTTAGACAGAGAAACGTTGGTGAAAATTGAAGTGCAATAAGACAATCGTGTTTTCTGGCTGTTGAAAGAGAGGAGTTTTTGCTGCCTATGATAAATGTGGTTAAAAGGCATTTACAAGATTTGTATACAAGATGAACGAAAAGATCTTCCATTTTCTAAAGCTCTCATTGGCAACGCTTCTAAATACACTATCATTTCAACACACAGTTTCATTTCAAAGATCTTGCGCTATGAGCGTGGAAATAAAGTTTAAAGGGAACAAAAGGAAAGCTCATAACACCTGTCATCTTAATTTCCAAATGTCTCCTCTTTACTAAACTAAAGACAAAATAAATCTAAAATACATACATAAAATAAATAAATACAAAAGAATTAGTTAAAATAGTTTTATAGCATTTTTCTTCTAAACTAGTGCTATTATACAGGATGGAAAACATCCAGAGAATGAACACAAAAGTGCACAGTTCCGTCCTTAGCATGGATTCTTTCTATCCTTCTAATACATGAAGAACAACTACTATCCACAACATGACTGTTCAACTTGGAAAAAAAAAATCTGAGTTAAAAAATATCTGCTGGTCCTAACAGGCACAAATTGCTACATTCAAGCATAAGCTCGATAAAGCAAGGACTATCATCCTCCATATTAAGGGGGCACAAATCTGATTTTAAGTTACTCCAGTAACAAATAAGAAAACAGATTTCAAACGTTTCATTCCGTGGGGTTCAGAATCACAGACAACACCACAAACTATATCCTAAAGCCACGCTGAGGTTCCCCAGTGGGGGATTCAACAGCGGTTCTTCACCGTTACGTGCCCAAACCCTAACGGACTGCCAAACCCCCAAATCATTCATTCACAAACACTTCAAGAACAGATCTCAGCCAGCCAGGTCCCCGGGCGAAAACACCGTTTGCACAGCACCACCGCACACGACACGCGAACAGCTTTCGAAGACATTCCCAGGGGAAGGAGAATTTGGGCAAACCGATGCGGTTCTGTTCGGCTCTGCCATCCCGGCCGCCCCCCGGAGCCGGGCCGGGCCGGGCCCCCCGCAGCCCCGCCGCCCCCGGAGCCGGGCCGGGCCGGGCCCCCCGCAGCCCCGCCGCCCCCCGGAGCCGGGCCGGGCCGGGCCGGGCCCCCCGCAGCCCCGCCGCCCCCCGGAGCCGGGCCGGGCCGGGCCCCCCGCAGCCCCGCCGCCCCCCGGAGCCGGGCCGGGCCGGGCCGGGCCCCCCGGAGCCGGGCGGAGGGCGGCGCGCAACGGGCGGCGCGGCCTCACCTCAGGGCCGCGAGGCTTCTCCCCGGCGCCCGGCCCGCCCGGGCCCGTTTCGCAGGGCGGCGAGTGTGGCCACGCCGCGGCAGCCCGGCGGAGCCGCGCCCGAGAAGGCACCGGCGAGGCGCGGCCGGCGGCCGAGACCCGCCGGGCACCTGACCGCGGGCCGCGCCGCCCCGGGCCGCGCGGGGGCGCCCCGCCGCGGCGGGCACCGGCTGCCCCGCGCCGCGCTCGCCGCCCCTCGCCGAGGCCGGGGGCCGCGGGCGTCCCGCGGTGGCGCGTCCCGGGGCCGCCCGGCCGGGCCGCACCGCAGGGCCCCGCCCGCGCGGGCGGCTGCGGCGAAGGGCCGCGGCCCGGCGAGGAGCGCTGGCCGGGCGCGGGGCGCCGGGGCCCGGCCGCCGCTCACCTGCCCGGCGCGGCCAAGGGCCCGGCGCTGCCCGGCCCGGCCGCCGCTCACCTGTCGGAGCCGGCCGCCCTGGCGCCGCCCGCCCGCCAGCCTTGTGGGCGCGGGCACCGCTCGGCGGGGGGCGCCCTCCGCGCCGCCGCCGCCCGCCGAGCCGGGCCGAGCCCCCCACCCGCGCCGCCGCCGCCGCCGCCGCCGAGGACGAGGCCCAGGCCGGCCGAGGGGAAGGAGGGGCGGGAACGGGGCGCGCCAGACTGACAGGCCCGCTAGCCAATTGCTGCTCCGCCTGGGGGCGCTCGCCAATCGCTGCGGGCCGGGGCGGGAGCATGCAAAGGAGAAGCCAGTGCGCAGGAGCTGCCGCCGCGGCCCCTTCTCGCCCGCAGGTGACGGACGGACGGACGGACGGACGGACGGACGGACGGACGGACGGACGGACGGACGGACGGACGGACGGACGGACGGACGGACGGACGGACGGACGGACGTTCGTTCGTTCGTTCTCCCCCCCGCCCCGCCCCAGGCCGCCGGCGGGGAGCGGCACCGGCGTCTGGTCGCGGCCGGCCGAGGCGTTGAAACAGCTTTGTGTGCTCTGTTGTAACGCGCTCTACTGTGGGAACGCTTCCACCTAGTTAGGTGTGGGTGAATTTGCGGGGTGGGGAGATCCCAGCAAGCCCGCGGCTGCCCAGGGAGGGCGGCTGGCGGCGCCTGTCCTGCTCCCAGCTGGCTTCCCGAACGCAGCGCTCCCGGGGCGGCTGGTCCGCCCGCAGCCCTCTACGGACAAACGTTTTCTCTTTGGAGCGGTAGCTACGGGCAGGATTGCGTTCCCAGCCATCGGACCGACGTTTCATGCGTGGCATAAGAGCGCACACCCCAAAGGAAGGGTTGTGAGAGGCTGCGTGATGGCCAGAGCGGACTGAGAAGATGCTGGCTTTCCAGTCGCCTAGTTACTACAGGTCTTCACTGAGCGTTTATCGTCGGGTAGACAACTCGTGTGCCTAAGACTAGTGAAGCCAGAACAGTTTGAAGATCTTCAGACATCCCGAATAAACCTGTATTACTTTTCTTTCCACACTAGAAGGATTAATTTCAAGGATAAACTACAAAAATAGCTTTTAGCACAGGGCTGGGATGTGCTTGTGAATTCTAATGTTCACAACTCCAATATCCAAATCGAAAGCAAATACGCTACATGGAAAGGTATTTTCCCTACGCTTTTTCCCCAGAATTGCCAAAGGAATATAGTTAATTCATATATATATATGTATATAAAAATATATTTTTAATATAAATTGTATTCCAATCATTTAACAGGCATAGGCTATTGTTAAAGACTAGACTAATCTTTAGAGGTAGACTATTCTATTAGACTAGGCTAGAATTGTCCATTAGACTAGACTCAGATAGACGATCCTTTAGCAACTTGGAGAAACCCCCAACTGAAAGCAGTTTGTCCTATAGGTACTGTTGAGCAATGTACACTTTTCTCTAAAACTTCTGGCTTCAGAAAATGTCTACTGCCTGAATACAGCAGCACCCTTGTGCGTTACAGCAGTACCCTCTTTGAATCCTGGGTATGAACGTTTCCCTGCTAAGAATGGGGAATTACTCAGCAGATGCCACTGCTTAGGGTATCATAATAAGCAAAGATAGGAATTTCTTCTTTTGGTTCCTGTTTCAGGTTGCTGCTATGACCTGCAACTTAAAATATCTGCAAGTTACTTATTTGTATTTTTTTAAAAGTTAACCAGCACCCCCTGGTGGAAGATAAATGCATAGACAAAATTGGGGGTTGTACTGAGTTACTTTAAAAGGTTGGCACATTGCATAAAAGAGGAGTCTCGTTTTAAAGACAAAAACATTAGCCATCTAATTTCCCAAAATGTTAGTGAAATGTTTCTGTCTATAGTTCAATGCATTGAATGCTCAATTTAAATATTTCCTAAAGCCAGGCACAGTAAAAATTGGAATGTGCTATTCGATACGTGTAATGAAATTAAGTGTCTGTGGGATCAGACTCCATTTTTTTTTCCTGCAGGATAGTTGCTGCAAGAAAATAAATTCTACAAAGTGTCATGTTCATTGGCTATTCTAGTTTCCCCTTAAGCTGTTTCAAGAAGTTTACATTAGTTAAAAAATAATGTGGAGTGTGTCTGCAGGTACACACAGGACAGTTGAATAGAATTTTTTAACATAAAACAAACTTTTTCATTAGCCTTCCTAAATACTTCTTTACATAATTTTTGTCTTCTGACTCCCGGCTGGCTAAAAGGGGTGATTTATAGTACCTTTTCAACAAGTGGTCCATCTCAGATTCTGTTTTTTCCTTGTTGTTGAATTCAGATGCCCCAGGCAAGATGAGAAAAGTTGCAGATTTCAGAGCATTTTACATAACAAATTGTCAAAATTCATCAAATAAAATGAACTCTGGCACTGGGCAAATAAGTACAAATTGATGCTGAAATTATCAGTAATATGTTCCAGGATTATTATTTCATTCACTATAACAAAAAACTTTGCATCTTCCAAGGGGTTTTGACAGAATCTGTGTCAGAATTTCTAATGTTGATTTTAAATATACTCATTCTCTGCTATATATTCCATTCCCACATAAGGCTTTGTATGGAAATGGCCACATCTTTCCTTTTGTTGAATCTACTACAGAAGTGGTAGCTTCCAGCCAGGGCTCTCACTGCTGATCACGCACAGCCCTACTGCGCAACATTCCATAAATCTTTATATTACAAGAACGTTTATACCCACTAGCTACAGTCAAAGCTCCACAATGGTGGACACCCCTAGGTCCCTGTTTGCAATACCTATTCTATTGAAACTTACAGGCAGGCTTTAGGGAAACAAGATATACTATGTACAAAAGTAGGAGAAATGAGGCAAATGAAATAAATGAGTTCTGATAAGCAGCTCAGGCTTAGTGTTATCTTAGACCTAGAAGTCCTGTTTGCTATTAAAATGATGAAACATTAAGTAGTTTTGGTAAACATAACTTTCTTTTATGCGTTCGTCAACATAAGTTACTTCGGTTTGTTCAACATAATTCTTTTATTGGACACCTGTGCTGAAATAGCCTATTTTCCAAATTATTAGGGACAAACTCTTTTTATGAGCTAAAACAAGCAGATGAGTTGAAGTTTAACCATATGTACTGTACTATGGCACTGTAATTATTGCCATGGATTGCAACTTTAAACAAATCTAAACTGCCCAAGGTCAATGGGCTATCCCTGTATACAACTAGTTGAAGTTAGAATCCTATGCAGCAAAATGTTAGCTGGAAAAAAAAAAGGAACTACCGACCCCCCCCCCCCCCCCCAAATAATTTCCAAGTGTTAACTCCAAAGTATCTGCATTATTTTATTAAACTCAGAGATATTTTCAAATCTTAAAACAGTCTGATAGGCACCACCACAATTTTTCCTATTTTACATGTCAGTAACAGGCAAGGAAGGGGTCTGTTACCTGAAGCTACCAGCCAGTTTACATAGACAATTGACCTACGCCATATTATTTCCAAGCACTGTGGAACCTGCAGTCCTTGTATTCTGAAGAATTTTCTTCTAGGACAAAAGGAGATAAATTAATCTTAAGGAATTCATATACTGTGAGCTCTTGTGATATACTATGCTTGCCTTGAACGGACAGATACTGTTGTACACAGTATGACAATTTGATTGTAATGTCATGATTTCAACTTCATTCTTGCTTTATTTGACTAGCTTGACGAGGTTTGACTTATTAAACCTATACAGATAGTTTTATAAGCTTGTTGCTTCGGCACGTCAGCTCTCTCTTTTCAGATCCCTCCCTTCACTGTTTTCCCCAATTTTCAAAAAACAATTGTTTATCTTCACTTTTAAGAGCTTTTCCATTCACCTTCAATGTAGCTATTTTCTTATCATCACATTTCACTTATAACTAGCCAGGGTCACTGTCCTCTGCCTGCTTACTATGTTTTCAAACAAGCACCTTTGTACTTTCTCTGATACCGCCTCATACCAATGAATTCTCCATCAGCTTTGCAAAATTGCCTCTATATCATCTTTCAAAACCCTCCTCTGTTTCAATGCCAGCAGAAGTCCAGTGTGGCTGACTGCAACTTGTCCCTCTGACCAACCCCTTTATTTCTTTTCCTCTCCTGTCTACATCTGTTGTCTTTTGTTTTATGCCATACAAGACCTTTGGGAAAACAAACTTACGTAAGAACACATCTTACTCAACATGAGTCTGATTCACAGTTAGAGATAAAAACACTTTTTCAGAGCTCAGTACTGTCTTTGTAAGCCTTCTGTTACTTTCTGTGTTGCAGGGAAAGAGCATCGGGATTTTCCCTGATACTATTCTTCCTTTTTTTTTTTTTTTTAAAAGCCAGTGCTTAAGATGTGTTTGGCAGAAAGTGAAATCTCATATTTGATCTTCTGCCTGCTCAGCATTATTGGCTTCCAAACACATAGTTCTGGTGTAGCTAGAAGAAAGCTCAGTTTGCACTGAGTAGTCAAAGGAGCATGAGCTTTCATTAAAGTACAAGCTTTGCTCTAATAACCTAGACCAAATTGCACTACATTCACAGACAGGTGAGCAGTAGTTTATCACTACCCATACTGACATGTCTGCCTTTCGATAGTGCTGCAATTTGGTGCTTTTCAAAAGAATACAATTTAAAATTTCAATTAAAAGAGAAGAGGGTGATTTAAAGGAAAGATTGTTTTATTTCAGTAATAATTCAAATTATTTCTAGTCGTTCACAGGTCCTTATTTTTAATCATGGTTCCATTTGTGCTATAGGGCACACTATCCAGATGCTACTGAACACATTATGCAAGGTATACATAGATTGCTCTGATGCGCTGCATCCCATTCTTACCAAAATAATACATTTCTAGAAATAGCAGACGTGCCAGTTCTATGTGAAAGATGTTCCTACCTGCCTTCCCTACTTTCTCTCTGCCTCCTCCTCCTTTCCCCTCCAAAAAAAGTTTGGCATACTAAGGAACATTATCTGCTCCAAAGGGAAAATTGATCTAGAATTCTATAACTTGAATTGAACATGCATACCACAGTCTAAATAAACATGCTGTATTTTGTTTCCAAAGGCGAGTAGAAAGCAGCCAGCCATACCAAGGAGGAGGCTTGTCTACCCTTGCCTTCAAATGGAAATACCTAAGAGATACTGGGGTCTGTGACCATTGCTGCAGTGTAGCCCTTTCTGCGTACTTACATATTAAACGCAATTTCCACAAGGCAGCCAGTGTTGTGTCATACCTGTGCCAGCATCCTGCGCACAGGCCACCTGCTGTAAACCAATCTATAATGTCTATAATGCCATTGTTGGGGAGTATTTCAGCCCACACTTTTTCTAACTCACAAGCCTACACACGTAACAGCTAAAGGACTGTAAACAGCTTGTATTAGTGTTCTGTGGACAGTAGTTTATAATGAAGGAAACAGCAAATGTTTTCTGAAGGAACTAGGGAGCAGCTCTAAAAGTTAGCTTCATCGGGTTCCTGGATACAGCCTTACTATGTATTATTTCCAACTGTAGGGGTACCTGACAAGATGAAACAATTCTGCCAACTGAAAAAAAGGGGGGTGGGTGGGTAGAATCTAGTAAGCTTGCTAAGTTCTGCCCCCCTTCTCTCCTCAGATAAAAGCAACATTAAGTTTATTCCACTCTTCACAAGTAATGCAGAGTGGAATAAACAAGACATGACTGTTTTTTTAGACTATGTAAGATAGAGGATTTGAAAAGATGTTTTGCTTGGATAGTTATTCATTCTGAAGAAGGCGGCAATAAAGGTCTATGGAAGAAAAGGAGGGAGGGAAGGGGCAGGAAGGAGGAGCCAGTCAAGAGAACTATATCCTTCAGCTGCATTAACACTATATAAACACACCTCTTGCTACCACGTAAGTTTACAACTCGTTTAAACTTTATTATAAGAAAAAGTCTTTGCTAGCATACATCTCACATACAATGAAAAGCTGGCCATGATGCCAGTAAATTTTAACCAAATTTAATAGTAACAGATGTGTTTTCATGAATTATTAAGCAGAAATGCTTTCTGCAAGATTCTAGTTGTCCCAGGAAGGATGAGTCTATCTCAGCAAATCAGTGATAGTATACTACTTCATTTAGAATGTATTTAACTACCACAAGTTGCTTGTTACAAAGGCACTTAGGGAGTTGTCAACAGCCAGCCGCAACGAAACAAGGCTCTGCCACCAGAAAGCTGAAAGCAACTTGTGCTAAATTCAAGCTTGTGGTTTAGTAAGGGTATCCAATACTTGGTGAGAACAGTATTAGTTCTACTGTTACATATGGCATAAAACAATAAGCTGTTGGGGAAACAAAATATACCTCCCAACCCAACTGACTTGCATCTAGACTGGTGTTAAGACAGATTGCTACCACCAGTCCAGAAAGTTTTTCATTTTGCTTTAAGGGTCAGAAAAGTTTTTCGAGCACAACACTGAAATGATTACCTGCTCAGAACTAAACAAGGCGGCTGTCAAAAAAAGAGGAATTTCAGAGTCATTTGTCTCTAAAGGTCTTTTGATTCCCTACTGGTACATGGGCATCTGTATTAAACTGCAACTTTTTATAGATGCTTTTCCTGAACTGATAAAAACAACTCCTCTACTAATTAAATATCTGAATTTAGACGCTGACACCACAAATTTGCTCTAGAAGCATTTTAATTTACAAACAGCAATTCCCATTGACTTTATACCATAAAAAAAGCAATTTACAAGCAAGAAACAAATTCATCAGAACAAAATAAAGCAGCACTGAAATATTCATGTCACAAAACTAAAAACAAAATGAATACAAGAGTAAAATATCATTTGAATAAATACTTTAAAATTCATGCTATAAAATAATCCTTAATGGCAAGTTATTAATTGTTACAGCATCAGCTTAGCTAGCTTCATTTACTTCACATGGTGATGAAGTGTGGAGTTGTGAGGTTACCGGTTTATATTGCAAGATAATGACACCAAGTCAAGTCATTCAAATTGTTCAAATATTTATCATGAAAAGCAATCATACAAACAAAAGTTATTTAAAAATACCATTTTTCAGTCAGAAACGAAAACACTGCTAAAATTGTGCAAGATGTATATCTAATCAGATATACAACCAGAGACTTGCAATACAAGTCCAAAGGTTGAATTCATAGCATATGTAAATTGGAGAAACAGCAGTTTATTGTATCTACCATAGCAGGAGTTACTTATATAAACTACAAGCAAACCTGCTCAGTTATTGATACTTAGCTTCACATCCCCTGAAGAAAAACAGGAACACATGTCCCAGGCTTACTTGTTTAGCATTTTTTTTTTAAATGTAAACTTGCATAACTAAGTTAACGCTATCACAGGGATGTGCAAGTAGTATTAAAACTACAATATTAAATACAACTATTCTGGCACTTGTTAAAAGATATGTAAAATGCACAAAGGTTATAAACTTTGAACATTTTGAATGACTTTACTAAACTTCCGATTCAATCACTGAGTATTATGAAATTTACAATTCATGAACTAAACAGTTTCATATAAAGAATTTACACAATTCCCCAAATACTTTCAAATATAAAATTTAATAAATAACCCTGACCAGTCTAAAAGCACCATTCAAGGGTAACATTCCCTTGCAAAATAGATTAGGTGTTGCATATTTGAGTCCCTTTCAATGGTTTCATGTGAAACCCATTTAGAAAAATGACAATAAAAGAATCACAGTAAACTAATACAAAAAAATTCAAATAAGATACATATTTTTGAAGGTAAAGCTCATTCAATCTTTTCCCAGCCCTTGATTTTATTCTTGCTGTTCCTTCCCATATTTCAGCCTAAACATATTAGAGGCCTCATTGTTTTGTCTAAAAGTCAACCAAAGGCTGCAGCATAAAACATGAATTTATGCTTGGGAAGATTGCATCAAAAACTACCAATTTAGGCCTACAGTATATTCTGCTGAACAGTGAATTGACAGTATCCTTTATATGCTATTGAAAGAATTCACACTAAAATGCAGAGCCAATCTTTAGGCCGTGTTGACCAAACTGAACTTCCAATATACTCTAAATATTTACATAGCTATTTTCTAAATGTATTTACAACTTTAATAGAAATGATATGGAAGATAACTGATTAAGAAAACTAAAATAACTGTTTAAAACCACAAACATTAGCAAAGATATAAAATTCTTTATTTTCACAGTTTGTAATAGGTTAAACATCTAGAGGAAAGGACACTGTCACTGTTTTCACATTTGTCTATAATTAAAAAGGTAGATTAAGAAGAGACTCAATTATGAACCAGCCTATATGATTTCATGATTTATTTTGTTGTCAAATATTTCTTCACATATTTATTGACTTCTGCATTTATTGTAAATGAAATGTGTAACAGCTCTGTGCTAACCTAAAACTGTACAGAAACAAGACACTGTACAGTACTTCCATAATTTGCTTAAAATAACACAGCATACTTCGTCTTGGTGGACTTGTGAAATGAACTTCAATTAGATAATGTTTCATGTTTCATGACAATGTTAATCCTGGCATACCATTATGTGACAAGGCACAATTTAATTGCTGTTGCCAGGTTTGAAGTTCGTTTTCTACCAGAGTCGCACACTTTGTAAGTGTAAAAATAACGGTCAATGATGTTTTATGCTTACCTATGTATGCATCCTTTGAAGCACTGCTGAACTTTACAGTACTGTGTTATGGCTTGATCATTCTTAACACTGCTAGCAGTGGAAAAGGTAAATGGCATATCAGCATGAATAGTCGCAAGCAGAACTTGCAAACTGCTGAATCATGATATTGTAGAAAAAGTGATCGTTTCCTGCCCCTTAACAGTCCTGTTACAATGTTTTGAACCTGAACCTGTACAATCAAAGTGATTTTTTTTGTTTTTGTCAGAGACAATTTTGGATAAGTCACTCTTTGGTAAACTCAAACCAGTTTAATAAATTTACAAATACAAAGAACTATATTTAAATAATGTTAAGATTGTGACACAGAAAAATTCAAGAAATATATTATTAGTAGCCCATATCCTGCTTTCCTCAACTCACGCTACTGTGAAAGTAGTTACGCCAAAGGCACCACAGCACAGGTCCAAGATGAAGGGTTAAGAATAAATCTAAATTTCTTTGATTTTGCATGTCTCAATCTTAATTTATCAAAACACAATTTTTTGCATTTAGTTACTTAAAAAACATAGCAGAAAAAACAGTATCAGAAACACCAACACGTGTTTAAGTGGGTAAACATACAGACATCCTACCTCCCCTAGACAGACATAATTTCCTTTACTGGAAACAAAATTCTATTGTTACTTCAAAGAGAGAACACCCTTCCCACCCGCCACCCCCCTCACTTAGGCAGTTTTAGGAGGAAAGGCAAATTATGCATTCAATTTAACTGAAACTGCTCCTATGGAGCAAGTTGGATTTATACTGTAAATCTTTATTTAATAAGATTAATCATTATTGCGGACTGTCACAATATTAAGAACTAGTGTATTTTATAAAGCTACTGCACAAATACGCCCCAACTTCATGGGCAAAGGGCCTGAAAAGTGTTTAAAAAAAAAAAAAAATCTACATATAGCAATTTGAGCTACAGGCGCCCAAAAAGCATTACAAGATAGCAAACCTACCTTTTTGCTTTCCTGTAATTTAGGAATGAGCTTTTACTTTCTAAATTTCAGGAAATAAACATGTTCACAGATGTATTTTCACTATTTGCTAAACAAACATATGGACCAATTATATAAAGCATAATTCTTCTGTATTTTAAAGTAGTACGTGATTAACTGAATTCTGCTTATCAGGTAGAATTCTACACAGTAGTGTTTGCCAGCTCATGCTTTTGAGGTCTCTTAAGCTATTGTTTTATTGTTTGTTTTTTTTTTTGGTTTTTTTTTGCTTTTGTTTCACTGTTACCATTAGGTTTCACATTTTAAATATTATACTGACCTAAATAATGAAGTTAGCACCATATTAAAAAGAAATGGTGAAACAAAAAGATTTAGAGTACTTTTAAAGTTGTTGGTGGTTTCCTTATGCAGAAAACAACCACTGAAATAATGGGGAAGCCATAGCAACTCTTTGTAATACTAACACATGAAATAACAGACATATTGCTTGCAATTCCCATAGAATATTTGTTTTTTATACAAAAAAGTACAAATTCCAAGTGCTGACATATCACTTGGAGCTGTAAGTAGGAAGTCAATGTGCACCTGAAAACAGCTCTCTGTGAAGAGACCCATTACAACACTGCTTGGAAGTACTGTAGTTTAAACTACAACATCCCTTTCTGGTTAGTGTTAGCCAACCACGAAGAGTGATGAAGTTAAATTTAGTTACCTGGTATGTTTCTACAGTACGAAATGAAGGTAGATTCTGAGGCCAGTAAAAACACATTTAAAACCACAATGCTACTTTTGGGTTTGCTAATAGTATTTTTTTTATATATATATATAGATATATATCTATCTCTATATATAAAAAAAGGTCAGCACCACAGGTTGTCTAGCTTGTGTTCTAGACAACTAACAAAAACCCAAACAATTAACCATAATTTAATAGATTTATGGCATTTGGTTTACATATGTTATAAAGCAAAGCTATTAAAACAAGGTAATTCACTTTGCTCACTTTTGCACACAACGTAATAGTTTAATAAAATAAAAACCAAACATTCTTCTAAAAACCAAATCATCCTCCCAAAGTCCAGAGTCCTAAATCCTAGGCAGAGAGAAGACCTAGCAGTTGTAAAACTGGTACATAGTATAAACCTTGACATACTTTTACATTCACCTCAACCAGAATAGGAAAAGTGAAAGCATTTTATATATATAAAGCAATTTTATATATATAAACAGACTAACTACCAGAAACAGTTAGTAAAAATGAACAGAATCCATTGTGATGCATGGAAGGAATCAGATGGATAATACTTTCTCTCCCCCTTAGTCCTGCATAACCCTCATTACCAGCAACAGGATTTAGGAAATAAAGTAAGGGAGACTATAGCTTATTGGTATATCCAGCAGAGCTGCCGATCTTATTTTATTATCTTTCTCTGCTGGAAATTGTGTCTTGCCAGATCAAACAATAGGGACATTTTAGCAGACTTTTCCTATTCCTTCCCCAGTACACTGTCTTTTATATTTTGAGCATCTTCAGAAGAAAAAACAAAACAAACCCCCCCACCCCCACCCCAAAAACAGCCTCCATCACAAACAACGAACATTTATGTAGTCTTCTCCAGAAAACATTTCAGAAAGTCAGGAAAATTAAAAGGCTGTTGTACTGAAGATTACTAAAAGAATAAAAAATTAAAAAAACGCATTATTAATGTGCTTGTTTGAGTTGCACTTAGAATGTAGTATTTTAATCAGATGTGTTAGACATTGCATGAATTTCCATACTAGAATCCATAACTTCAGAAGCTGAAGCATCATTATCTACTTTCTGTTCCACAAATGCCTCTGTTCTGTCCGGAGACTCTACCCTGTTTCGTACTTCTGTTACCCCAGGGTGATTCTTTCGCAAATGCTGGTTTAGCGTACCCTGGAAAGGAAAACACTTTCCACAGATCTCACAACGAAAGGGCTTGTCATCTGTGTGGCCACGAATATGATACTCGAGTTGGTCCTTGCGGGTATATTTCTTCCCGCAAAACTTGCACACAAAAGGAGTTATTCCCATGTGCAGTCGCATGTGTCGATCAAGGCTCCCCTTCTGGTTGAAAGACTTTCCACAGTAGATACAAATTAACCTTTCATTGTATGGATACCAGTGACCTCTTGCATTTCTTTCCCGTGGACTACTTTCATATCCTGGGTTACTCACCATGGTTTCACTGTCAGCCCCTTGTATCAAGCCCTGAACATCACTATGCAAGTGACCAGTGGATACCCGCTTTTGGCGTGCACGGCCCCCTCTGAAACAGCTCAGCATAGACCTTGAAGGACTTGAATTGCTTAGGCTTCCGAAGGTTTCAGACACACCTGTAGCCTGGGATGAGGCATGGGTAAATGAATAAACATGCTGTAACACAGACCCATAGGAACCAACATTTACTGCCACCACTTGCTCTCCATCCACCATTTCAGTATGATATCCATCATCACCAAGGGAAGAGCTATCAGAGCAACTGGGCCTGTCAGACTTTTCCATTTTAACTTTCACCTCTGCAATTTGACTCTCCCTTACTATCAGGTCTCCTTGCTCATGATCACCTTCAATCTGAATCTCATACTCAGAGATGCTCCCACTGCTTCCTCGATCTGAATGCCCTTCTTCTTGCAGACGACTACGTAGAGTTTTGCCTGGAGTAGTTTCCATCCTAAGATCGCTGCTTGCTGTTGACTGTCGCACCTGAGAGCAATAGGGGGGAGATATCTCAATAGGATTGGCAAAGTAGCTGCTGTCTTTAACTCCATTGCGGTTTTCTGAATTTTCTTCAGCACCAACAGTGACAGAGTCAACATCACCAACGCTGATCTTTGAATGAATACTCTCTAGTATTTGTGTGCATTTATCAATGACGCACTGCATCTGCAGAAAGCTGGCTGCAGTCAGAAAACTGACAACATCCTTCAGCTGCAAGGACATCCTTCCAGTGTAACAAAATGAAAGCAACTGTTCAAAAACATTAGGATTTTTAATAACCGATATTGACAAGCCACTCATGGTGCTTAATGCTGAATGGTCACGGAAATATGGGGAACTGGCAGCTAGGACTGCTTTATGGGCTCGAAATGGCTGACCCTGAATATGCACAATTATGTCACATAGCTTTCCTTGCAAGCGGAGTTCATTTAACTGGCTCAAAACAGTGTTGCTGTACTCAGGCACATCAAACTGAATGAAACTGCTGCTGTCCATTTCTACTGATGTAAAGTGTAATCTGAAAGAAAAAAAAAAAAGATTTACCACTGAGAATGCATACACAGTTTTTCATTTCAAAAATAAAGGCTTAAACATGGTGAAGTTAATTCATCACAATTATCTAAGGTGTGTTACAACAGAATAGTTGGTACAAATACTTGATATAATACAAAGAGTAGGGTCTCAATTTCACACATTTCTATCATTCAAATTATGCCTCTGCAATCTTCGCAATTCAGTTACTCATAATACATCACAGGCTCCCTAGGAGTTTCTATGTCTAAGCAAAAAAAACTTCCTAATTTCACCCCCTGGTAAAAACTGCAGAACAATACCCCCATCCTCCCAGAAGGATATTAAAGTTGCTAGGCAGGTCAAAAGCTTCAGAATCCTTACTGGATCTTGACTACATTGATAGACACAGGGAACTGCTCTGTTAAATTACCCAAGAATGACTTTGGGAAGGTATTTCATGAAGTTTGAAAAACCTGTTAAAGAAAAGCCCAGGCTTTTCTTTAAAGCACAGGCTCATTCACTGCTTACTGCATATATTTAGAATACTTTTTTTTTTTTGTTCTAGTACTTCAGTATGCAAATACATATTTCATTACGAAATTTGTTCGTCAGTTATATGTAACATCCTTTGAGTCACAAAAAATATGTTTTGAGTCACAAATATTTTAAAAGAGTATTATTTAGATCTAGATATGCCAAATTTATTTCAGGAGAAATGAATATACTACATCAATGACACTTCTAGTCTAGACAAAAAAAATTACCTCCTTAGACAATAATCTCAATAATTATGTATATAAGAAAAATATCATTCAACACTGGCATCAAGAAACAAGGAAATTCCAATTGAAGGAGACGTTTCACTCAATCCACACTATTTACCCAGCATGTCTTGAGGTTTCCAGAGAATCCTCAATTTGTGTCAGTATGTGCAGCAGTATTTGAAGGAAAAGTATGGGAACTACCCAGGGACTTCCAATGTTTTGAGCTTCTTTTTATGGTATCATTAAGTCTCTATTCACAGGTTTACATGCTTGCAATAGTCAGTACCTAATTTTTCCATAGTGCCCCCCTCTCTCTGTTTTTTTTTTTTTTTAAATAAACCATGATCTCAGCAATTCAAGTTTCACTGCATATTCTTTTGAAGCTCATTTACAGATCTTTCTGACACTGCAGTAATTTCCTTGCTAGAATGATTTGCTATTTAAAGTCTAACCTAAGCCCAAATCCGTAAGTTCTCAAACTTTCTTCATACACTGGGAAGCGTCGTTGCAAGATGTGCTAGAGAAATATATACATTTCAAAACAAGATCTAAAGAAAAGCACTTCAGCAATTTTTTCAATAAACCAAATATACACTCCTCCTCTTTAGCAGGCAACACCTTACAATTCCAGGACTGGATCCCAATCAAGTGCTCAACACTCTACAGACTTTTATTGCTATTTGTCTCACATTAATGCAGAAGTCTAATCACATTACATAGCAACCATACCTGCATGCAGGAAGCATGTCTAATGTATCACAACTTCCTACTGGATTTTTTTTCTGTTTATGTCTTATGTTACACGCTGTAATAGGACACATGAACAATTTAAATCAACAAACTATGAAAATTCAGGAACTCTTCTAAAACAACATCAACAGCCAGGAACATGATAAATAGCCTACAAGGAAGAACTCAAGATACATCAGCTGACTGGCACCTAAAACCAGGGTTCACTATCTTCAAAAACAGGATCTCTACTGAGCTATAAAATAAGACAGTCAGCTTCCTAACTCAAGGGATAATGCTAGTCAGGTGTGAAAATTGTCAGAAACTTCCACACAGCATCCTAAATCAGATCATCAGAATTGCTAAACATGTTCTGTAAGTTACCACTGTGTCACAAAGTACACCACAACGGGGAAGCTAGACTTCATCTCTTTTCACAATTGTTTTTTTAAAAGCAGGGGGAAGACGTTTCACACGCTCTTATACTTGATGAGGGAAATAAGGACTAAGAAGGTTGACAGAAGTGATATGATCACAGCTACCCAAAGACAGCTTTGGCAGGGCAGTTCTTTCACTCAGCAAACAAAACTACTAAACGATTCAATGCTTGAGAGCTGAAGAAAGTCAGAAGTAGATCAGAAATCAAACATCAAAGCAAGCAAACAAAAACCAAAGGAACAGTGAGGTAGTCAACAAATGGAAAGATTAACTTTGTTATTCTGAGTATTCCTGCACTGTTCAAGTCCTTAGTGGATGTTTCCACTCTACTGGGAAGACTGAAAGCTCAGCAGTTGGGATATGTATTTGGCAACATCCTCTTCATTTTACAGGGCAGCAGGCTTCCTTACTAACCCAACACAGGTCACTGTCTTTAATGTGTGGGGCTTATGCACTGTGTACAGCATCAACAGCAGGATATCCTTGATTGAACTTCTCTCTGCTACAGTGAGGAAGAGCTTTTGGCCCTGAAGTGATACGGATTGACGTTACCTAGGTTGAGGGTGGTGTACAAACTATTACAGCAGTTTTTAAGCAATGACCATTTGTTATTCCTGTATCTTTGTGGATTCTTGTCCTCAGGTGCCACATCTAAGTCAAGCATCGCACAATTATCCTGTGCCTAGAACGTGCAGAAAGTTTGTCATATTTGGCAAGCGGCCTTCCTCCTTCCCCCATATTTCCCTAAGGGCTCTTATGCTGCAAAATGAAGAACAGCTTAGTCCCAGACAAAACATTAAAATACAAGTGGTCAGCACTAGCACTAGCCCAGACTGGGGGAATGGATTAGGGTGAGCACACTTAAGTAAGAAGATGGGCACTTCATACCTTATTGAGGAGAAAGTAATTACATTCTTTTGATTAAGGCATCTTAGTACTTGCAGATGAATTCAGACCCCCTAGGACACGGGAGTCAAACGGACTGTGAACACATGTTAGAGAAAGCAGGGGGGCCAGGAAGAGGAGGTCAAAGATAGGAAAGGGATCCTTAGCAATCCTTGCACAACATGTTAGAGCTTCTACATCTGTCCTTAGGTGTCAGTGTAGTGGACAAGCAGTAAAAAACAAACTGGGATCAAGGGAAGAACACCATATTGCTTTAAATGCAATGGCAAACAGATCAAATACACAAAATATAGCCCCAAAAGCAGCACATAATGATTTTCGATACCCATCTGTTCTTAAAAAAAATGCAAGTAAACAAGCTACAGCGCACACTTGTTGCAACAACTTCTCCACCTCAGTTTCTTCTTTCCAAAACACCTTCTGCTTCCTGTTATTTTGAAAACATCTGAAGAAAGCGTTAAGTAAAATGAATTTTAAACAGATGCAACAGTGCTTGACAGAAGAGAATCCCTCCTTAACTTTTAGCCAGTCAAGCTCTCAAACATCTCTCATGGAAGAGGTCCCAATGAAGTTGCCAGGGAATACCAGTTCACGAGTAGACAAGACTGTAGCAGGAATTGCACTGAGCCTGCAGCAACCTTGCCGGGATTAGTACCAGGGCACCCCAATTTTCTTGCATAGATTTACACAAGCAAGACCCACGTGAAAATCTTGGCATTACACGCCTTGTCAGAGAGGCGATCACCTCTGACCGTAATGCAATGTTTTACTGATGAGCAACGCTTAGAAAAGAATGATCTTACTTATTCATGCAAATCCCCAATACCACTATCTACAAAATCATATTAATCTTCAGATTATATTCCTATAGACAAAAAGGTTTTATTTTATTTGTATACAGAGTGAAATTGGTAGCTCCGCAATCCAATTAAAGTAGAACTAACCAAAATATTCTTCAGAAGGGTACTGTACCATAATAATGCTCAGTTAATTACCGACACGGGCAAGCCAGCAGCTATTTTAAGACAAAGTGATTTATTCTTGAAATAAGAATAAGTCCACCTGCAGGCACCTGTCCATGACTAGGTCATCTGTTAAAATTCCTGCATAACTAGATAGAACCATTTAAGGTTTTCACAGACATGTTTCCAAGACATCAGCTGAACGCTTTCCAATTTTAGAGCGCAGGCACAGGCAAGAACTGGACACATCAGTTCACTCTGTCTCATTAGCGTTACACGTAGATACTCCTGTTGGTTTCTGTAGGAGATCATCCATTCACACTCAAAAGAATCATACCAATTCTCTTTGCACCTGCATTACATTTATTCATCATGCTCTCATAGGGCAAAGCTAGACCATAGTATGAATTTACTAGCAGTGGGTACTTATTTATCACTGCCCTATGTCTTCAAACAAAAGTAACCTGTGAGCATGAGTGATATGCATTTAATATTCCTCATTAGATTTTAGAGGAAACTTACTTTAAAAATTATGTTCTATGAAAGCTCTTATTTCACTTAAAAAGTAAGATTAGACAATGACAAAATACATTTGGTATTTCATTTTACTGCCATCATACAGTGAGAGCAGGGAAGCATCATATAACCGCGATATGAAGCCAATTTGCCAATGTTATATCTAAGTTTGCACCTGTTCAATTTCATTCACTCACTGATGTATGATTCACTGTTCTTATAGACAGGTGAATCATGTAATTCATGCTCATTTTAACTCACACAAAGGTGCAAGAAAAGCTCCCTTGCACTCTCTTTAGTTAACTTAGCATCATAAGTTCCACAGGTAAAAAACAGAAATTGCAAATCATTACTATTGCAGCAAGTGTCTCAAAACAGATATACACAGAAAAGCGAGGAGGGTCATAATCAAAATTAAGACTAAAACAAAAAAAGTCCTCCCATGACATGAAGAACAGATACTCTATACGTTACTGCTCAGAATTTAAAGACAAAGCAAGAACAAAACCCAGCTACTTGCACTAATTAGTGCAGGCCTCTCTTGCACGTTGTAGAATTCAGTATTTACTACACCGTTTGCAAGAACCTAAGATACCAGTTTGCAACATAATAATGTCATTCAAGAGTATTTTTAGTTCAGGAATGTAAACCTATCACCTGTGTTCAAGAAAGTTTTAGGGCAAGATCTTCATCACTCTTGCTCCTTTCATCTTGCAGTTGCTTGTAGACAGTCTTCAGAGCAGTCACAATAATTAATGCTAGTTGTACCAAAGGAAAACTGGAACCAGATACTGCACAGTCTAAGGGCATATCTACAAGAGTCCTCCTTTTAAAAAAAAGGAAAATAGGGAATAAACCAATCATATAATCTTCTTTTACCAGTTTTACTCTACCAAGGTATTTTTTTGCTTTTTAAAAGTCAATAGATAGTGCCTTTGGATGACCTTATGTAGTGTGTCACACAGCTCTGCTGCTCCACTGAAAATTTGGCTCCCAAAGTATGGTAAGCTTACCTGCAGCTAGAAAAGGTTTTTAATATGGAAGTCATAAAGAAAAAAAAAAATTAAATCCTACTTTCCCCCTGATCGAGATAGTTTTCTGCAGAGCTACAACACACTTATAATACCATAAAAGCAGTACTATGTAAATATGTAGTATCACTTTTTGCATCAGTCCTTCCTAAATGTAAAGTTATTTTCTTGAGAACTCTCCAGTCTTTAGAGATCATGAAAGGAAAGTAATTATTTTTATTATTCTCAAATGAGATAATAGGATAGTATTGCTTTTATAGATTTAAAAATCATTTGCACTAAAGGGATTTCCAGAAACGTACACAATAAATGGTAAAAATAGAGCCTTGTCTATTTTTGGCTCAGGCATATGGGCTACTTTGGGGTCAATACAACCTGCTGCCAAAAACAACCTCCTCGTGACTGAACATGTATATAATGATACACTTCTTCATGCAGTTCACACACCAAATCATCCATCCATACATATAGGCACACATGTATACATACAAATATAAAACAACTTCAAGCAACAGAAAGGATGATTAAGGTGGATGTTTCCCCCCGATAGTTAAGGGAACACTTGGAGCTTAGGGGAAGGAATGTGCAAAATAAGTCTTTATGTACCAACCAGGTTTTTCAAAACTTTGATTGCACTACAAAGAATTAACATTTAAATGCTGTTTAACATATGTTATATATGCATATCATATAATCATAGCACTACAGTAAGCAGAAATAACTGTTGAAGTCCTCACTCTTTCTGAACTTGGTCACCCAGAAGTTATTCACGAGCACTTGACAACTAGAAACGAGAATTTCATGAGACAAGGCAGTAAGACTTGAGGAATGGTTTAAAGAATCTGTACTGTGCCAAAAACGTAATGCCTCAAAATCCCTGTTAAACACTTATGGTACAGAGGCAGTATTATGATGCATTCTTGCAACACTTACTTATCTGGGAGTAATTCCTTAATCCTTCATTGTTTACACTGCAGGAATGTCAATTTTTAAACTATTACCCCAAACTGAAAATGCCTTTTGTGGGACAACTACAAACTGTTAATGCTGGTAAAAGTGCAAGTATCTGCTTGACTACATGAAGTGATATTTTCACCCATTTTCTTTCAAAGTTTTTCTTGAATAGAATATTAAACAAGTATGGACTTACTTTCCCAAGTATCCATGAGGTCAAACAGGATCACTTCTTATCACTCTTACTTATATTTTGGGCACTCTGGGTCCCGCTCTGGGTTTTAAGAAACTCATGAAGTTGAATTCTAGAAGTATTATTAATCCTAAAAAAAATAAACAACAATCTTTTCTTGGGTCAATTTGTGTTCTTTGGTTTGAAACTCACTCAAATTTATTTAAACTTAGACACACTGGAGAGTACAGATAGAGATCACTGAATATAAATAGGGAATTTTGATTTCTCATAATAAATAAGTCGCTCTCAGTGACTTAGATGGCAATTTAACAGAGTTGAAACACAAGTCTCAGAAGACATTACAGCACAACAGAAAATTCTGTGACATTTCTGTTGCGGCATGAAGTTTCATTTTCTTTATGGCTTCTCCAGCATTATAAAATGCACTTTATTTATAGCTTCTTTTACATTGAAAGTGATATCATAAAGCTTTTTAGTTCAAGAAAGTTGTTTACCTACTGGTTTTGCCACTCACAGGTAAAGAAAGCTACTGCCAGTATGATTAAAAACAGCTAACATAACCCTATACTTACATAAACTTTCTAGCTGTACTTTTCTTAAGCTCCCTATTGTTCTGAACAGTCTACAGTACTTTTGATTCACAACTCAAAAGCCCTCCAAAAAAACCCAAGACAGAAACTAAGTTACCTTTGTAATAGTCTAAAAACATTGTAATGCAGAAATTATGGAGATCATGTCTCACAAAAAGAAAGGGCTATGGAAACAGTTAGTTCCTTTCTTAACAAATTTTGATCTCAAATCCTCTTTCTTCCAAAAGCTAACAATTCATGAATCATTCTGTAAACTTAATTCACATGGTACATTAAGTTCTGGGATGCTTTGACCTAAGTTTAAAAATACCCACTTCCTGGGATCAAAGGAAATACAATCATTTTGGTCCCTTAAAATAATGAATTATGTAATAAACAGTGCATATGTCTTGGTATTTATCTGAGAACAGCCTTGAAAATAAGTCTGCATCAATCCTATTTTGGACTAAAATACAGAGTCCTGTATAACTGTGGAGGCTCTACAAGAATTTAAGACTTCATTACCTCATAAAAATGCAGAAAAAACCCATTTCCTCAGACACTCAAGTCTGTTAGTACTGGCTCACAAATAATCACTAGTAAAACTAATTCATATACACTTTTCATCAGCAGATATCAAGATACTACAGTGAAAGTCAATATTGTTACTCCCCTCCTGCAATTAGAGATGCAACACTTTGCTCAATTTTTAAGCAACCATAGTGGAATCAAGAGCAAAACCCACATCTCGGGCAACTAGTCCCATGCTCAAGTATCACAGAACATAATCCCACCATTTTTATGGGTAAGCAATACATTAAACCCCAGCACGTTTCAAAGAAAAATGCTTATTAATTCAGACTTCTGTCTAACAGAAATGAAAAGGATTCTTTTTTCACATGACAAACACTGACAGCAGGATGAATTCCCCATTTGGGAAGCCCTTCAGAGAAGTAATAACAAGAGCTTTCAGAGAACATGGAAAAACGTTACTTTTGCCAGCCTGAGAAGACCACTTGAAGGACAGGATAATTTTAACACCCACATGTACACAGACAAGAGCGTGTACATACACATATGTATATACACACACACTCACACATGCTAGTATTGAGAACACTATGAGGGTATTCTTGATGGCCACTAAAGTGCAACAGGGCAATTATTAGACCTGCCTATTTAGCATTTCATAGAAAAAACTGCAGCCTCTTATCCGAGCAAGTAACTCCAAAAAAAGGAATCCAGAAACAGAAGTTCAAGGACTACTTTCCTCCTTTATTCTCAAATGGTCTTCACAATTGCTCACCTGTATAAAAGTGCTTAGAAGAGCAAAACAAACAACTACTGACGCATGAAGAAAGGATCACCGAGTTATCAGAAGTGGCTATAAAAATAAAATAATTTTGGCTGCAGAAGTCAAGTTATCATAAAAGCAGTTACCTGTATGTACCTAGTTCTGAATACAGAGGAGAAAAGAAAAAAAAGTTACTAGAAGACAACCTGTAAGCAGCTGAGACTGGTAGAACTATTAAGTGTCAGACAAATAAAACTTAAAGGCACATTTATGATACAAACACTTTAAATCAGCGGTATCTTACAAGTAATCAGCACAAGCTTTTATTTTGTGCACAGATTTCATAACACGCATGCATTAGAACACCCTTTATTTAATCTTCTATGGGCATAGTCAACATTTCCTAGATTTCTGACAACTTTGGGAAATTTACAGTTTTGAAGAGATGAGACTTGCAAAATATATACTTAGGATGTTAAGAATTTGGGGGAGGAGAAGATTTTACACATTTTGCTATGAGAATAAGAAGTGTTTATTTGCAAGGAAGTACTTAGCATTATCCATCTTAAAGAATTACTTAAAAAAAAAAAACTAATCAGTCCTACTCAAATCATAATTTTTTCAGTACAATGTTTCTTTTAAACAACGAAGTAACTGTATTGTCTACGTTTCTGTAACAAACATTTTTGCAGTAGATTTAAACAGAACAAAGTGCATCTGAAGAGTACATTCCCACCATCTTCTTTCATAAGAAAAAGTCTTTGATTCCATTACTTTCAATAGACTGAACATTTTGTAGCTGTCATTAAAGCAAAAGAGTCACTGAAGCACAGGCTCAGCCCGTTTCCAAGAGCAGAGAACTGTGACTTGCGACAATTACACTAGAGGTGACACAACACCATTTTTTGTTCTTATGTGCTGCACACGTTTTCATCAAAAGATCTAGGTCTCCTGTATTAACATTTATAAGACAGTTCAGGCTTCAAGTGCACCTGCAATCCTGGTTTGTTTTTAAATAAGTCTAACGTATACACTATGCATGCCTGCACAAGCTCTGAAAGGCCTTAGCAGTTGCAGCGACCGAGGGTGAACTAGAACTTCCAACTCCTCTAACGAAAGGGCAGCACCTGCAGGGCCCACCGGCTGCTGGCAGTAACGGCACGGGCCCGCAAGCCCTTCGGCCAGCCGAGCCCAGCACCCCGGTTAGCGTACAGCCGGCCCAGCTTAACGAAGGACCGAAACACACAGCCGCCCGCCCGCCGCGACGCCGGCCCCTGCGAGGCAAGACGGGAGCGCCGCGGCCGCGACCGCGGCCCGGCCCGGCGGCGCCGCCGCCCCCCCGCGCTCCCGCCGGCCCGGCCCGCCCCGCCGCCGCCCCGCGGGGCCGCCGCCCGCCGGGGCCTGTCCAGGCGCCGGGACCCCCGGGAGCGGCCTCCGCCCCGCTGCGGGAGGGCCGCCGCCGCCCCGGGGCCGGCCGCCCGCCGCGGAGCGCGGCCCGCTCGCCGCTCACCTGGGGCTGTCGGGGCCTCTCACATGGCGGGTCCCGGCCCCGTCCCGTCCCGTCCCCGGCCCGGCCCGTCTCTCGCCCGCTCCCACCGCCGCTTCCCGCCCGCTCCCACAGCTAAGCGCACCCGGAAATGATTCCGCGAGCGGCGCTTCCGCTTCCTGGTGACGTACGGCGGCCGTGGGCGGTGCCGCCCGCCGCGCGGTCCTGCCGCCCGCCCGCGCACCGGCGCCGCCTGCGTCCCGGGGTGGCGGCCGCCGACGGCAGAGGCCGGTCCGGTCCTGGGGGCCGCCGGCCCCTCGCGGCGCGGCGCGGCGGCAGCCGAGCCAGGCTCCTCGCTGCGGGCCGTGCCCGACCCGTGCCCCTGCTCCCCGCCCCCGGGCAGCGCAGACGTGCGGGCAGCAAGCTCGGGGGGGGGGGGGGGGGGACACCCCCCCGGGCCCTGCAGCCGCGGCCGTCCGTCCCGCCCCCGCGCCGGGCCCCGACACGCTCCGTGCGGCCCCGCCCTTGTCCCTGGCTCCTTCCCAGATTGCTTTAACTAGAACGCCCGTATTTTTGGAGTTTACCCTGACTCTGCTTGCAGCACATTTAGGGCAACAATGCACCGTTTTACCTGACAGCTCACCGTACCTACCGCTCGATACAGACAGAATGACAGATACTGCAGGCACATCCACATCGCCTAACTGGGCACCGTGCTCTGTCTTCTGCAGGCACATCTTTCTCTCCCTATAAAACGTACAGAAGGTCGTCTTCAGAAATTAACTGCTGGAATAGAGCAGCAGCCCAGGTGAGCATCTTCCGACTGCAGCATAAAGAACAAACAGTTAAATAACATAGACACAGAAACACTATTTGTCCATCGGTATCAAAGATAATCAAATGACTGTAATTCTGAACAGAGGGAATATTTAAGGCTTCTCCTTATGTGCATTCACTAAATGTAAATCTAAAGCAACAGCAAATGAACCCACTTGTGTCGTACGCCATTTAAAATTGCTGAAGATGGAAGACTGTGGTAGGTATAAATATTTATTTTTCCAAGAGTTAGCTGAGTATGTTTTAAATGAAAGCAAATTCAGTTTTGTTTCAATAGCAAGCATTCAGATGTTGAGTAAGCAGCGTCAACTATGACCGTTCCATGAGGATTGGAGATGGAGGCTGGATAAAGTAAAATTTTCAGTAAGAATACCTAAATGTCGACAGGAAGAGAAGGAATTCGTCATAAGAAGATCAAGGAAGTTAATCTTTAATAAGTTTTCACAGTGCAAAATTTCTTTCATACTTGGATAAGAAAAAAATTGACATGTATCTGTACCTATTTAAAGTTACCTGTATGCCTTTTGGACATGCAGTCACTGCCACTATTGAATGTTCTGGAATTTTCACACCACCCTGCAAATACTCTACTTGAACTCTGAGATCACTGTGATGTGCAAACCACAGTTATCTTAAAGCCTGTTTGATAAATTTGGACAAATGTGACAACTAAGTAGCTACACTGAAGAAACAGACCCACTTCTACGTATTCATCAGCTTTTCACGTTTTAAAGATCAGGTTTTAGTTTAGCGTTTTATTATGTGAGGCTGGCATGTTTGACATTTCAAGAAGACGCGTTACTAGATGCATTTTTTTCTTTATATATTTAATAAAGTTATATATCAACAACTTTTGGATTTGAAGTTTTGCTGGAGCACTTACCCTTCTGGCAAAAGTGAAATATGAAATACTAGCACTAGACATGCATTCCTTTCATCCAAGCTTAAGAAAACATTTACAAAGTTGACAGATAACATTTATTAAAACATGTCATACAAAAGAGGGGCATGGGACTCTTCTATAAGAAGAAAATATTGAACAGTAACATTAAATTAATTAAAACCATGCTGTACACTTAGGACAGCAATATTTATAGACAAAACTATCCAACCTCTGCAATACAGGCATAACATCTCACAAAATATCAAGATATGCAATTTTACTGTTATAAATGACTTGTTAGAATAAAAACTTATAGCTCATTAAGGAAGATTCACTTGACTTGCATAAACAGTTACATTTCTGGAAGAAATTATGAAACCCCATGGAGAACAAAAGAGGAGCAGCAATTGACAGACACAGGCTTCAAGCAAAATCAGAACTTACAATTTAATCACATTAAAAAGCATACCATTTTCTTTTCCAGCATCTTCCCGTAGGGCACTGACAGTTTACAGCTTATAGCTAAAGAACTCTAGCTATGCAATTAAACATTAACTGACAAAAATAGCAACTTTCCCTTTGCTCTTTTGAGAAAGCTTCTAATTCTGTTAAATCAAAGCAACAAACTCAATATACTGCTGTATGTTCTCATGATTCAGAGACAGGTCACCTTACTGGCACCAGCGTAAAAACGTTGAGATTACAAGATCTGAAGTGTCTCCATTCTTTCAGGATCAATAGTACGGGGATGTCAAGTATTGATTTTAAAATAAAGATACCCAATATATCAGCCTTTGCTCACCCCCCACCCCTTGCTCCTGGATACAGGATAAAATTTCTTAGCATCAGAAACACCTTGGACAAAAAGGGCTAAAACCAAACTTTTTTTTTTTTTTTTTTTTTTTTTTACTAACAGTACCTTCTAGAGTCTACCTGCTCATCTATAAAACAAAGACAGCTGCTGCATGCAACTGCTATGTTTAAAAAAGACCACTGGTGTATGAAATAGGAACCTCCTCCCTCAAAAGGGTCAGACATACTCCTAAACAGAGATCTTAACCCTACACTAAGACGGGTTAAAATTTTTCAGCATTGCAATTACTCAGATTCCACAGTAATGAACACCTTAATTACAGAATGGAATGAAAAGAAACTTAGCTGCAGTATCATTAAGTGTTCTTATCACTGATAGGCCAATGAGTAGCGTCACAGTAACAGGAAATTCTGAAAGCCTCCGGTGTGCACAATGATACTGGCTTTTGGAAAATGTTCACTTTGCTACAGCCAACAGCAGAGGCAGGGGATGTTAATCATAAAAATGCATACAAGTTTCTAAAAGCAGTATCATTACAGCTGATGAAACTTAAGGGGAGATGAATGAAATCCACCCATATACACATGGATTCATATCATATATCTGGATCACTTCCCTCCTCACCACAAACAAGAAGTAATTATTTATATCTTGAACAAGTCCATCCCATCAGTGATGCTTAAGAGCTTGACAGAAGCTGAATTTCTTGTTCTTAGTTTACTATGTACAGCTCTGTTGGGCATAAATAGCAGGGTCTCAGTAGCAAGGGGCTGCAAGGGTCACTTGTGTGGGAGGAGGTCATGAACTGCCCTATGCCAGCCAAAACAGGTTCCAGCCAGCTCTGAAACCAATGTAAACAACACATTGCATGCCAAAACTTCAACCAGAAGAGCATGTGGCACCTCTCCTTCAACATATTTAAGGGGCAGCAGCTGCTAGTGGGAGATGTAGGGAGACACATAAGGAAGAGATGCTCTTGGGGAAATATGCTTGGAAACAAGAGGAGAAATGGACGAGATGCTCTTGGGAAGACACGTGGAGGAAAGATTGTTGAGGATATGAATGGAGATGCCGTCTTGGAAGGAGGTACTCCATGCCAGAGGAGGTGCAGCTCTGGGGGAATGTGGCCCCTGCATAAGCCATGCACTTCTGAGGTGATTGCATCCCATAGGAGACCCATGCCAGAGCAGGTACACCCCTGAAGAAGACTGTGGCTCATGGAGAAACCACACGAGGCAGTGACGCTGAGAAGCCCAGAGCAGCAGAAAAGAGCAATACACATATGATGCCAACTTCCTGTGCCACCTGTCACCTCACCAAGGAATTGTGAGCAACTGAGTGCAGCCCCTGGTGAACACAAGGAAAATCAAGACCAGGAAAGGGGGAAATAAAGGTGTTTGACTTGAGCAGAGCCTTGGGGAAGGAGGAGAAAAGGTGTTTCCTCAAGTGTTTGGTTGTACTTTGTTTTCATTTTCTCAATACCTGAATCAGCGATTAGAAGTTTGTTAACTGGCAATAAATTAAATTCAGTAAAAAAATACCCCCAGCTGAGACTGTTTTGCCTCCGATAACAGGTCATGAAAAAGTAAGGATTTCAGAAAAATATCTCAAACTTCCCTTAAATCATCATACTCTCAATTAGATCAAGACAATCACATCAGTATTTTCCTGTAATCAAGTACTTTCATATGGATTAACATCAGAAAGCCAAGTGTTACCAAAAAAAAAAAAAAAAATCAGTGGAGCAACACTGTTGGAGTTTCAAGACAATGTCATAATACTGGGTAAAACAGTAATAAGCCGCTATGAAAAAATTACTATTCATGATAAATCACTAAAAAGGATATGGTTCTATAACATGATCTGCTGTACCTGTATAAAACCTTTAAAGTGTCTCTCTCAGTACATTTTATTTTAAAGCTTTATTTCACAGTAATCTAGCTGCAAATAGGGGTAATGTTTCACTTTCAAATGTCCCATATAAAAGTCATTCCAAGCTGGTAAAAGAAATGGTTTTGCTGGCAGCTCTGTAGGATGGTCTGGTTTTAATGGAAATAATTTTTTCTTGGCTGTGGTTCTCAGCCCGGGATTTCTGACCAGCTTTTTTTATGGTTAAACGGGAAGAGGCACCATTAACCTCTTTTATGTAACACTGGTGTCACAATTTGAAAGGGGTTGAGAACCAATGTAAAATACAAGATCATTCTTGAAACGAGTATGAGAATACCTTCCTCAAATGTAATGATGATACTTGCAGAAATGACACCCTGTATGTGGTAAGGCCTTGGAGAACGGAAAGATAGGGCCAGTGAGTGCAGAACCCTTTCCTCTACACTCATGTAAACAGGCAAGCATTATAAGTTTTAATATTAAAAAGACAGTGTTAGCAGTGTGGAAACAAACCATAAAGGGAATATCATTTCTAAGTTTAAAAAACATACGTATAAAGATTTCTTTTTTTTTAAATACAAAGTGCTTCTATACATTAAGCAGGTTACAGTGTTAGTGAGCAAATCCCTGTTTAGTTACCTTGATTACAAGGGTTATACATGGCCACCATGGTATATCGTAGAGTTCAATCAAGTGCTAAGAATAGGAACTCCTTGGTGCTACCATTCATACCCATTGCCAGCAATGGTTTCATCATATTTGGGAATATCTCTTTTAACAAAGATCCATATGAAAAATATCTGAAGCTTCAAAAGATTAAGAGTTAAGAGCCTCTAACAAAAAATTAAGATTTATAAGTAAAATGCCAGAAAAAAAGTTACAGTAATTACAGCTCACTGAGTAATAAACCCCAGCTTGCACCAGACATTCATGTTCACGATAACAGTTTGGCCACATCTTACAACAATTTTAAATTGGGAGTTCAAAAAAGCATCTAAATGAGAATTATCTTTGTGTAGTTTTGCTTCAACATACAGGGTCATCTGTTTTTTTTTTTTTTTAAAGCATGTTATTCTGCAGATTGCAGTATCTAATATGTACATTGGGGCCAGACAGGCTTAGAAGGCCTTTGATGCTGGTTAACTTTTTTTTAGTCACACGTTATCAGCGCATTACTTGGACATCACCCCTTTAATTATAGCCAGTCTATGCTCTAAAAGCTCTTTCCTTTTTACACTAGATTTCAGTAAACAACAAAGAAGGGTTAAACTGCTTTTGCGTAGGAAAGCACTAAACTTTCAACCCCCAAATCCTGTTGCCTCCTTCACAATTGATGCCCTCACTCTACCTGCAGAGCTGGCAGTATCTCTCAAAACTACAAACGCTTCTCCATCTGTCTCCAGTAATGAAAGCCCAGCATACAGATCCTCAACCTAATAGAGCACAAGTGCCACTTTCCTGACAAAAATCCAGACTTGAGACGTGACCATGGTACCACATTCTGCAGTACCATTAACGGATCCAAATTTTATACTTTCTACCTTTTTTTCTCCCCCCAAACAAGCAGTTTCATTCCAAGAGGCAAACAACTCTGGCTGCTTGTGATCACATGTAACCAGTCACAGTAGTTCAGTACCAGGAATCTGTATTATAGCTCATAATGTTCAAACAGTAAAGAATTAAGTGTATAAATACCTATCAATGACTAAATCATTTCCCTAAAGAGATTTCTAAAACTAGACAGAAGTTCTCAAACAAGTCTTAGTACCAAAAAAAAGGTCAATTTGTAAATATACAGAGTTTGGTACTTGCTACTGTAGTAAGCCATAAAAACCGGAACACAAGGCTACAGTTAAAAGGTATGAGTGTTTTGAATAAGATTCAAATATTACATCTCCCTTTAAAATTTTTTTTGACAATACATACTTATTACACACACTTCTAAAAGCTCTCATGATATAGCAATTAAAATTGAGAGTCAAACCAAGAGCCATACAGCATTAGGCCCTAAAGGAGCAAAGACAAATTACATTTAAAATAGTTTTAAGTTTATATAGTGCTCAACTATATTTAAGTGCTTTACAGACTCTTTAAATAGAAATAAGCACAAAATTACACAACTAGATGTTTTACTAAAGATGGATAAAAAATGGAAGACAGATAAAGAAAAGCCAAATCAGCTTTAATACAGCCTTTCATTAAGCAATACAATAAAGGCTATTTAATAAAGCATGTTAAGCATGTTGGCAGTCTCCAGTTTGAGGTGGAATTATGTTTTTTTTTTTTCCTCTCCGTTAAAACATGAATCATGCAAATTTTATTAACAGGTAGCCCGCATAACCCGGTGTGGTCATCCTTGTTCTCTTTCCCACTAAGGCTACCTGAATAGCTGCTTTATGCAAATATTTGCAGAGTTTGGGTCAATTTAGAATTGGGTTTTACTGTGAATTTACAAGACTTAGAAAAACAATGGGGTTTCTGAATACTGCTGCAATGGCAGTCAGCAATATCACAAAGACCTTACAGACCTCATTTGGCAAGTTAATCTTTCAGATTAACCATTTGCACTTCACACATTAACACACCTGCAGTAACACTGTGGAAAATAAAAAAAGTTTGGTCTGCTCATACCAGCATAATCATTAGAACGTGTTTTTTATGAGAATTTAAATTTCACAATAGCAAGTACCAGACACTATTTGCATAATTAGTTTATTTTGCTTACTCCACTAAACAAATGTAAGCTCTAATGTTTTAGTTCATCTCAGTAGTACTCTGCTCAGCTTTAGAAGCTTGATACGATTTGGTACAAGAGGTTACATGCCGGTGAAAACTGTCCCGCCACATAAATCTTTTTCCACAGATGTTACACTCGTATGGTTTTATGCCTGTATGAATTTTCATATGGCCAACAAGATGGTGTTTCATTTTGAATTTCTTACCGCAGACACCACAGCCGTAAGGTCGAAGACCAAGGTGCATACTCATATGCCGATCTCGCTGACTCTTGTGTGTAAAGCTTTTACCACACTGACAAGGATATAGCTTATCAGCATGTGAGAATCCAGTGAGGGATGTTTCTTCTTTAATTCCTGTAGCCATTTCAATACCTTCACCATAACCTGTTGCTATCATAAGATCCTGTCTGTGAGCACTTAAATTTCCATCTGCCCTTTCACCAGAAAACTCCTCCATAGAAGAGCCATAGAAGTCAACTTGCTCATCATAATTACTTTCATCTGCCTGTTCATCAAATTCTGCTTCCATCTTTTTGTCACCTATATGAAAGTCTTCAACACCTGAAGACTGGATTGAATGATCTGCCTGAATGGCATTCATGGATTCAGAAACTTGGTGTTCATCATAAGGATTATCAACACCTTCACAGTCCTGTTCAAATCTTTCTGGTTTCACATGGATCCACCGCTTGTGAGACATGATGCTGGGTTTGCTATATATAGGTCTTGTATATTGATACTCTGCACTATCACTAGTCCCTTCTTCACCATCCTGACTTGTCATTCCTGTGCTGAGTCTATCATGTTCTGTTGAAGAATTACTGGGAAGGTACTCGTGTTCTGTTAGTTGACATGACAGTTCATCTTTAGAGCTTTCTTCTTCATTTTCGCCATCCCTCAGCTCCTGCACTTTGTGGAATTCTGTCTGTCCTCCAGAGCCAAGTTCAAAGGTTTCAACAAGGCCGTTGTAACTACTACTACTCGGGGACTGATGATCACTGCCATGGTTCATCTTCTGACAGAGAACTGTTGGGTTCCCCTCTAGCACTTCAGTGCATTTATCTACTACATGCCACATCTGAAGAAAGCTTGCTGCTGTCAAATAACTTACTATTTCTGGAGCAGGCATAACCAACCGACCTGTATAGGTAGACAGAAGAATGTTTTCAAATACTCTTGGATTCATCACATCAGGCAGGACTATCCGCCTGCTATTTTTCAGGAGCACCTGATCACAGAAGTAAGGTGAACTAGCTGCAAGAACAGCTTTATGGGCTCTGAAGAGATGGCCCTGAACTACAATGGACACATCACATAATTGTCCTTGCTGGCGCTGCTGGTTTAACTTCTGCAAAATGGTGCTAGAAAAATCTGGAAATTCCACTCGAAAAGAGCTTGATCCAGACTCCATTTCATTACAAATCTAGTGTTGTGCTGCAAGAGGAAAAGAAGAGAGAGAAGGATCAGAAATTCTGCTTAGTAAAGTTTGGTCTTTCCAGTTGCTTATATTCAAATTTTTTTCTTTAAGGAATAACATCTAATGGACTCGTACAGAAGTCGACTCAAAACTTTTGGGAACCTGTGTCACTGGCCTATTTTTATCTTCCCCCCTCCATTTCATCTTTTCCCTTTTTGAAAGTTATATCAAGGCCACAAATTCCCATGCCAACACATCTTGCTGCACTTCATCTATCCACAAGCACTCATCATCTACAGCAGAAGTTAGGAACAGATTTACCTAGTTGACAGAATGATTATTCAAGCATGAGTTTAGGATAACAAAAACAATTATTTGATGAAACTTTAGCAGTAGAGTTAACTGCAGGATGTCCTAGAGTTTGTAAAGGTGTATGAAAGATTCTGCATTTCAACTGCCAAACAAATAATCTCATTAATCCCCCAATAAAGACTGACTGTACTCTTATGAAATGTTCCACCTTAAACAAAGTTTTCAAAAGTCATCATATTGATTCATTCAACAACAAAGGCGGCATAGAGTCCTAGTGAGAATGAGGCTTATGACTCTTCCAGGGGTATTTCCCTGTCATTTTATTAGATGAAAGTTGAAAGAGCAACATCCTGTGCAGTTGCAACACTACAATCCAATCCTTTCTTTCTGAGCTTTTTCAGATGTTATTACAAGATTCCTTAATTTAACATTTTAAATTATGTAAACAGGAAAGCGATACCTGAGCTGTACAGAATTTTTTGCATATGTACCTTGTATATGTGTGACAATGCAACAAAATTAGAGGCTAGAAGCTCAGCTAATAGCTCAGATTTTAATGTTTGTATTCCCACATGATCCAGATGTCTTACCACAAAGTTGATGTCATCTTAAGTAATAAAACTGTTCAAAATTTCTGCCTTAAATTTGAAGTTTAAGATAAATTTACATGTTTTTAAACATGAGAAATAATGACCAGTCATGAAAGACCAAGATTAACTCCCTGAATAAGTTAAATTTGTGCAATTTTTCAACT
Source organism: Struthio camelus (assembly GCF_040807025.1). NCBI lineage: Eukaryota > Metazoa > Chordata > Aves > Struthioniformes > Struthionidae > Struthio > Struthio camelus. The sequence continues at coordinate 395,933 of NC_090961.1, forward strand.
ACATCATGTTTAAATTGAATACAATAGAACTCTGAAAGCCATGAAATAACAAGCAGCTTTCCCCTGTCAAATTCTGTTTCTCATCAGTAGGGAAGTGTCAAAATTTTAATAGATAGGGCTGTGCACCTTAGAGACAATATTTAGGAAGCTAGCAGACAGCACACACAGAATTTTAAGCACTTTTTGAATATGGTGCAAAAATAGACACTGAATTACAAACAGTTGCAGGACTCCAACTGAAGTAGTTCTATGGAGAAATGAAATGTAGAAAACATGATTATGAATCCTCGCTACAGATAACGTGCAAAATAACCACAGTACTTTCTACACAGTTACATAACTGTCAATAGAAAAATGTGCTGACTGGTGCACTGTGTTAAGATGCCAGAATTTGGCACAAATGCATGGCTGCTAAGAAGACGACAGCAATGTTTGCATACAAAATATAGATGGCTCAGGAGCGATTATGCACTTTGAAATTTACTGTTTTACCAGTTAGTTTAACTTTTCATTTTCAACACTCCTCAGTCTTTCCTCAAAGCATCAAGCTAGAAACGATTATGCACATCCTTGAACAAACTGCTTGAGATGCATTCCCAAAAGTATCTGAAAAATCTCAACATGAAGGTGCAAAATTGAAATCAGCATATTTTCCCCCTTTTAAATTAAAAGGGAAAAGAGTCTAGGGACAGTAAGCAATTCACCAGAAGTAAAGTATGACAAACTGTCATACCTCAGGTGCAAATGTGGAATTTGTACTGAATATTACTATACTTATAATTTCGCTATTTTTTAGCTAGTCTGAGAACAATTTGTCTGATGGGGAACATAAGCTGTTCTGCAATCTGAATAAGTCTTGATTTAGTAAATCTAACAGAATATTAGAAATAGCAGCTTTTAAATGACTTTCTTGGAAAGGAAGCTCTCTGAAGCATTTGCAGTTAAACTGATCTTCTCAAAATCATGACCTATGTAATAGCAATAAAGAGTATTTGCACTTTGAAATTTACTGTTTTACCAGTTAGTTTAATTTTTCATTTTCAACACTCCTCAGTCTTTCCTCAAAGCATCAGTCCTTCTATATACCTGTAATACCAACCCACTTCAAGAAACCAGATCAGCTGCTTATATTTATCACTGAGTAACAGAATACTGTCAGCACTAGTGTTACATATTTTTTCCACTTTGCTTAAAACAAGTGGACAAAATTATTGAAGTACATTTCTTCAACATAATAAATCGTTATCTAATACAATGATCATTACAAAATATTTTTTTAAAAGCAGCATTTATATGCAGATGTGTAAATTCTTTATCTCCTTTCAGAATATTCCCAGACATAAGCATCTATTCTACAATGCTTGCCTACAACAAAGATACCCTTTTATGATACATTCAATTGAAATTTAAATAGGCATGCCTGCACACCTAACAATTGCTAGCCTGAACTGCCATCCTTCAAAAAGGACACAGCTTAGTCCAAGAAGCAAATATAGCTTGGAAAACATATTTATTCACCATTGAAACAATTCCATTAGGGAGCAGAGCTGATATTATATATACCGAACTAACATGAAAAGCAAAGCCATCTAAACACACATAAGATATTTTTAACTATACATTTCAAGAATATTTGGGTTTTTCCTTCTGCAGAGGTTTTACTTCCTCCTTTTACAACCTGTTCTGTTTCTGCTTTTTCTCTACCCACGTCATAGAGAGCAAAGTTTTTCTATTTTAACCCACAACAAGTTTTTAGTCTCCAGGCTGGAACGCTCAGATGAAACACGCAAAGCAAACGTTACTGGCTTAAAAACAAAGTCACTTTCAAAAGCGCAGCACGCGGTTCCTCGAGGCCGTCGTACATAAAGCCTCCTGAAAGACGCGATTGTTTTACCCCAGCCGCGGCAGCCGCCCGCGGCTCATCCGCACCAGCGGCGGCGGGACCGGCCTCCGCCGGCTCCGCAGGCCCCGCGGCCGCCGACGGCCCCGCCCCGCCCGGCCCGGCCCCCGCCGCCGCCGCCGCCGCCGCCGCCGCCGTCCCCGCGCCGCGCGGTTCCCGGGCCCGGCGACGGCGGCGGGGCGGGGCCGCGCCGGGGCCGCGCTCGGGGCTCGCCGGGGGGCGGGGGCGGCCAGGCCTCGCGCGCCGCCCCAGAGCGGGCCCGCGGAGCCGGGGCGGCGGCAGCGCGGCCCCCGGCGGCGACCTCTCACCTGGGGGCCTCAGCGTCCCTCGCATAGCGGGTGCGGCCCGGCTCCAGGCGCGGCGCCACCGCCGCAGCTTCCCCGCCGCCGCCGCCGCCGCCACCACCACCGCCGCCGCTGCCCGGCCCACACCGGAAACCGCCTCCCTGCCAGCGCTTCCGCATCCGGGTCCCGCGGCGGGCGGCCCCGCCCCTTCCTGCCCGAGCCCGAGCCCAGGGGCAGCCGGGAAGAGGCGGCGGGGGGCAGCGGAGCCCGGCGGCGGCGGCGGCCGCGGTGGGAGGGGCTCGGGGAGCAGCGGAGCCCGGCGGCGGCGGCGGCGGCGGCGGCGGGGGGCAGCGGAGCCCGGCGGCGGCGGCGGGGGGCTGGGGGCTCGGGGCTCAGGGGGCAGCGGAGCCCGGCGGCGGTTGCGGCGGCGGGGGGGCTCGGGGGGCAGCGGAGCCCGGCGGCGGTTGCGGCGGCGGCGGGGGGCTGGGGGCTCGGGGGGCAGCGGAGCCCGGCGGCGGCGGCGGCGGCGGGAGGGGCTCGGGGGGCAGCGGAGCCCGGCGGCGGGAGGGGCTCGGGGGGCGGCGGAGCCCGGCGGCGGCGGGGGGGCTGGGGGCTCGGGGGGCAGCGGAGCCCGGCGGCGGCGGCGGCGGCGGGAGGGGCTCGGGGGGCAGCGGAGCCCGGCGGCGGTTGCGGCGGCGGCGGGGGGCTGGGGGCTCGGGGGGCGGCGGAGCCCGGCGGCGGCGGGGGGGCTGGGGGCTGGGGGCTGGGGGCTCGGGGGGCAGCGGAGCCCGGCGGCGGCGGCGGTGCCTCGGAGGCCGCGGGGAGGGCGCCGCCGAGGAGCGAGTGGCCGCGGGCAGCGCTGGAGCCTCGTCAGCGGCTGGAAAGGGCGGCTGCGGGGCGGGAGCGCGGGGCGGGAGCGCGGGGCGGGAGCGCTGGCCCGCGGCAGCAGCAGGGCCCGCAGCGCCGGTCGTTCGCTGCCTAAGGCGTTTCACGGAGCAGGTGCGGTCTAACGCCTTGAGAACGCACAGAGAGGCGATCGCACTGGAGCAGCACAGTGACGTTCCCCAGTCCAGCATCTTTTTCTTTATATTGGCAAGTTAATGGGTTTCAGGGGAAAGGGTAACAAATTTCTAGTAGGAAATTTTGTAAGAATTTGTACTCAAGAAAAGTTTGTTTTTGCCACAGTATTTGTGGTCTGAGCATGTGCTGAGGCATTATATCTATGGCCAAAAATCATGCCTTTATTTTAAGTTATTACAGCTTCTTCCTGCAATGCTTAAAGTACTTTATGTAATGTTCTTCTGCGGGAGCTACATCTATATGTAAGGAAGGCCTGAATCCCGTGAAGTCCTTTCCCTGCGTTCTAAATACCTGACACACACGTTCTTCCAATCAATTTCTCTGAATGAGTTTGGCACTCTCCTTTGTGTTTTCCTGATTGTGTAGAGCCAGGAATCATTCAGCGAGGACTCCGCGTGTAGAAATGCAGCACCAGATGAATATACAACAAGCACTGTTGTAATGAAATACATGTTAATAAATTATTCTATTTGTGTAAAAAGAGATTGATGTTTCTGTATATCCAGATGGGATCCCACTTACGCGTTGGCAGAGGGGAAATGACTTTTTGGAATAGCCCTCCATCCACTGATATGTGTGAAATACATAAAAATGGACAGATGGGATAAATCTTTGTATCCACTTTCAGGTTTTTCCCTTACTTTCATAAACTGTCTAGATTTTCGATATGAAATTTAGAGCAAGATTATGTTTAGGATTCTTTTAATGTTGAGAATAACTGAATTAGGAAACAGATGGTTTAGGAGTTGCTCCCAAAGCATAGCGATGTTGCTATACTGGCCATGAGAACAAAGTCTTAGAGCTGAATCAAGCTTCAAGCCTCTAACAAGGTAGGTAAAAGCTTTAAAAATGGTCTGAGAGAGTTGTGCCAGAAGCTGCTCTGTTTGTTCTGAATCCCTTGGATGAAACCAGCAGACATCCCTGATACCATCTCCCAAGGTTGAGTTTTGTCCAACTGGTAGATAAAGAGAAGGGGGTGGGGGGAAGCACCTGAGCTAGAAGGCAAATGCTATAGCAGAACATGCAAGAGTTAAGCCAAAATAAGAGTAATGACGTGTTTTGCATTTAGCTCTGCAGATGTCTGTGGGAGTGTTGTGTCAGCAGCACCATAAACGTGTGTAAGAGGTGTAAGGGAAGCACGTGTTGCATTGTTTGCCCAGTGACGGCACTCCTGGGTTCTCTGAGCAGGCTGTTAACACGCTTATCAGTGTCATTAGTTTAAAGGTGCAATTGCTTTTGCATCTTGGGAAAATTGGGGTTTAATCCAACATTGGGTGTGTCATTAAGTGGTATAGTGAAGGAAGTAGTAAGTCAAAGTGGTAGACCAGGCAAAGAGGTAACTTCTGTCATCAGTTTCAGTGACTTCATCTCAGAGTTTTAATAAGTAAGGGAAAGCGGATTCACAGAGCTTTATCCTAAGTAATAGGATGAGGAAAAAATACTTTCTGATACAGGATGGGAAGGAGCTATGGTTTAATACTGAGAATTAAACATTCCATTTCATTGTTGACAGGCAATTTTTTTGTTTTAACTGAAGTTTAAGCACAAATGTGCCGTCCTAGATCATTCTTCTCCGAACTTAAGCATGTAGTGAATAATGGATACATTCTCTTTGGAATCTTTGTACAAAGTTTGTGTTTAGTGATGGAAGCAATATAAAGGGCCATAATAACTCCCATCCTCCAATAATACTGCTGATTTTGTCTTGGTATTAAGGTGTATTATTATATAAATCTAGATAAGAATTGTTCAGTCTATGCTGTCAGAATTGAGAGCTGGGTTTAGTGATGGAAAGCCAGCATTTAATTCCTACCAGCTGTTTTAAACTAGATTTTAAAGAATGCCCATACAATGTACTGTGTTTAATTTCTCATATTACCTAAAGTATATCTACTGAATTTAGTCCTGGATGAAAACAGGCTTTAAATGAAACTAATCGGACGGATTACTTTCTGCAGTTCATTGGTAGCTGTATGTGATTCAGAAATTTAATTTAATGCAAAACTGAACAGAGGAAAACAAAGAAATAGCTGGAAACTCACCAACATCACATGTACTATACTTAAAGAGATGCATTTGCCACTCAGGGGTTGTGCTCATAATTGCTTTAACATTGATTTTCTTTTTACAGTTTGATTTGGGAGTTGATGTATTTTCCAATATAAAGTCAGTAAGAATAACTTTATAACCACAAAATTTCCCTGAAGATTCTCCTTTTTCTTTATTTATTCCACTGATGTTCTCCATTCCAAAGTTTATCAGTGCTGCTGTAGGCACTATCAGGAGGGGATAACCAGAGAGTGGTAGCTGGTTTTCCCCAAGGAGCTGATTTTATTGTCCTAGGACGGAACAGCCAGGGCCCTGCTGTTGTACTCATGCTAAAGACAGGTACCTGGATCAGCCAAACGACAAGAAATACTCTACAGTCAGACCGCTCAATTGGCCATGCAACAAGCACATACATGAACATTCCAAAAATAAGATGAGATTCCACAAGAACAATTTATAGGCTGAAAATAGATCAAAGACTTCCTTTGAAGCCTCCAAACAAGCCTGTGGCATTCAGGATAGTGTTTTTGTGCCAGCACGTTAAGGGAGGTTGTAACTGTACAGCTAGTAGGATTGTATCTTAACTTTAGAAAATTGACTTATTTCTATAAGGAATCAAGCTTCCAAACAAGTTCATACAGTTTTTAACAGTATCTTAGCTAAGAGACAACTGATTTCTAGGCATTTTGGGGAAGACAGACTACTGAAACTCTGTGGCTCTTGCTCTAAGAAAAGAAAAAAAGTTGTTCAAGTATAGCTACTGCTTTTGCTAGGTGGTATGGCATTTTTCGTACAGTTCATTTGTCAAGGATGCACCAAAACAGCTCTGTGTAGCTTCTCGGTAAAAACCTGATTTCAGTACCACTGATTTTTATTTTTGTTTCAAAAGCAGTTTTTACTCAGTTTGGTTTTTTTTTTTTTTGGGGGGGGGGGAACATGACTGGGTCTTCTTTACAAGTGAAAATGCAGTAAAATAATTTTAGTCTTGGGGACATCTTGGAAGACTTCTAGCATAAGCAGTGACTATATACATTTCCCAGTCTTGTCTGTTTAGATGCTCTAAGTCTATCTGGAAACACTGAAGATTTTAATTTTAGCTGCACCCATAGTACTTGGTTTCCTTATGAAAGTCTTCAAAGAAAAGAAATTGTGATTATATTTATCTATCCATGCATCAGTGCACTTAGTTTGTTGCCATCTCTGTTGCCAATTACCAAATATCTTTCAGATGGTAACGATTCAGTAGTTTAAAGAGAGAAAGGCTGGGAATTTAGACTATGACCTTTGTTACTTAAGGTAATTCTGCAGAATATTTTATTTCTGGAATGTCTCAATCTAACATAAATGTTTGATTGCTTGATATGTTTGATTTCTATTTGAATGATATCATATACTTACTTTTGTCCAAAGGTCTCAGGCGGGGCAGGCGAAGGCACTGCAAAAAGGGGGGAAAAGAAGATGGTGGCAAGAGGGAAGCACTTGTCAGCGCTCCGTAAAACGGCAGATGGTGCTGAAGGCTAGGGCAGTGCACGCCGGCTGGGGACGCTTCCAGCTCTGACTGGGTCCCAGGTGGATTTGGTACAAGTAGATGTTACAACTTCTGGTCACTTGGCAAATCTGTAGTCTATTGTTCAATCGTGATTATAACTCTTTAGAGCAAAAGAAATCTTGTGAAAGAAACTAATTTCATTTTATTTTACAGTTAATGTTTATGGAACTAATCATTGTATGGAGACAAAATATAGGCCAAATTTTATGAAGTCCATAAAATATTTAAACTGGCATACTAGAATATGAAATCTGAAAACATTAGACTTTTTAGGAAAGGCACTGTTTTTGTGAACAAAGATCTAATTATTATAATGTCTCCTTTCCTAAGTTCCATATAAAATATTAAATGAGATCCAGAATATGTTAAATGTTAACAAACTTTTGACCAATCTTTGTTTAGTATCAAGTCTTAAACATTTGCATTTTGAAATTGTTACATGAAGCCTAATTTAATTGCATTTGCATCATTTTAAAATTTTACTTCAACAGGTAATAGTGAAAAAACATTAACTTTTTTGGTACTTGCAAAATTTGGGATTAGTTTGCATTTGAAATAAAAACTTGCTTCTTATTTCATCCCATGATATTCATTAACCTTAAGTCTTTTCTTCTTTTCATTGCAATTTCCCCCTAATAAGCACAGAAGGAAAGATAGGTCCCGTAATGTGTCAAGACTTAAGTCACACATATAGCATCTACTACCAAAAAAAAAAAAAAAACCCACACAGTATTTTGGGAATTATGTTGTTCAGAACTAGGTCTTCTGTTCTATTCCAGGGTAGCATACCTTGCTTTCTTGTCCCGAGATCCAAAAACTTATAGGGGGAAGGCGCGTGTGTGGTGAATGTCAACTTTACCACGTAGGCAATGGAAAGGCAGATAATATTGTTAGAAAAATGTGACATTAACATGGCTTACTTTATTGTTTGTAGGGACTACACTTCAGCCTGTGAAAGGTTTTTCTTCCTAAAAATGTAATTGAGGCTTGAGTTTTTAGTTAGCAATAAACATAATTTAGTTATTAATACTGACAAAGTGGGTTAGGTTAAAGTAATACCTGGTTGACCATTATGTACAAAGTAACCATAATTAGGTAACGTAGTTACAAGGAAGTATCAAGTTGTATTTCTTCCATAAGCTAAATTTAGATGTATTTGTGTTCATGTTATTTTACATGATACATATCATTTATTGACTTCAAGTCCTGTGAATTCTTTTACTTGTCAAAGGCTTGGTATTTGTGCAATTTTTACTATGAAAACATTAAATCTTAACAAACAGCCTCTAGTCTCTAATTCTCAGGTAACTTCACAGGAGTTACCTGCGAGGAGTTACCTCACAGGTAACTCTGCAGTTACAATTCACCTGAGATCATCTTATCAGAAGACAACGTGTCATTACTTGAAACCATCATTTGTAAGAGCTTATTAAATTGTTTCATTCCATGTTATTATTCCCTGAATAAAGTATTTACAATTTAACTTCAAAGGTCAGGTCTGGAGCTCAAGCCCCATGGGTTTCACTGTATTGTACTGTGCAAGTGTAACAACTTTTTTTTTTTTTTTTTTGACTATTATAAAAGTCAACTGTATTTCACAGGCTGTTGATGTTCTTGTGCATCTCTCTCACCTATATGAGGCAATGGCTTCTAGCATCACTTTCCAAAGTTACCTTTACAGTTAACTCGCTTTTTCTTCTCCTTCTCTAAAAAAGGATAGATACTAATGCTTATGATAAATCCAGAATACTCAGATTTATCTCAAAATAACATTTCTAAAAATTATATTTATAGTGTTTAATCTTTTCATGTGAATCCCAGTCAAAACAGATAATCTCTACATTTTTTAAATTTATCACCAAGACTTCTTTAGCTAGCTTTCTTATCATTGAAATGCAACAGTCTGGGGAATTATTACATATGGACAAAATATGTACTGTATATTTACAGTGAGTCTTGCTCTCACACCATAAAGGCACCTGCATTTGCCTCCCCTTCTCATTATCAGAGCTCTAAAGCTGAAACCTGGGGTTACTGATGGGGGTGTTAAGCCTAGATGAAGTATCAGCAGCATAGCCGGAGTTTTGGGGGCTGGAGTTCCCTGTGACCAGAGTTCAGTGGTGTCACACTGATTTGGATCATTCACATGCTGTGGAAGTCTCATCCTGTGTCACTAAAATTTCACCCAAGGTAAAGCAATAAAGAGATTTTCTTTGAATTAGCTGAGCAAGAGAACATCTTAAAACAGAGAATGGAAGGGAGAGAGCAGACTGTTCCACAGGGGCTAAATGGATTCTTGAGGTGGCAGCCATGCCCATTTGAGCAAGTACTGTCTCTGAAAAAAACTTGGTCCATGTACGTATTTTCAAGTCTCTATAATAGTGCACATTCACAGATTTTAAGTCCATTACTTCAGACATTAACAAGAACTTTATTATAAACATGATGAAAGAGAAAGCAAATATTTTATCAAGCATTTAGTTTGCTTTTGTAATCATTATCAGAATACATTAGTAAATTAAGCAATATATGAGAAAAAACAAGTGGTGTACAAAGATGACTTGAATGAGGAAAGAGATATTTTCAGATGAAATTTGGAAATGAAACATGTTATAGAGCAGCTGCTGCAGAAGAGAAATCTCCAGCAGCTATGATGGCAATAATGTAGGGAAAAGATGACCTCAGTGCTAGAGATGGGCAGATAAGAAAGGGGACAGGTAAAATGCTGTAGGAGACACCCTGGAACATTTGTAGAAACTTGGTTGAAGGAAGATGATCAGAGCAACATTGTGATGCCAATGAACAGTGTTTTAGAAAAGCTGAACTTACAGATTAAGTGGCACAAAACATTAAAAATAGCTTAGGATCAAATCACATAAGCTGCCTCAACACATAATATAAAATCCCTATATTGAGATTTGAGGCCTAAATAGGAATAATCTAGCATCAGAACCGTACTACTGGCTAGGTAACTAGGATGGCAACAATGGTTTTAACCTATAAACGGAAATTTGACTGTAAGGAGCAGGAAACAATAATAATCATTGGTTTCTCCTACCACTATGTAGACTAAATAAATGTCACCTCAGGATATGATGCCAAGGCTAAGTTTTCAGATACAGTCAACTAATTCTAGCTTTGTGGAGCAGTCAGCTATGATTCCACTAGAGGAGACAGGTCTTGACTTGGTAGTGAGCAGCGTACAGGACCTGGGTCAGAATATTATTAAGAATGAAGATATTCATAAAATAATCAGAATGAATATTATCAGTGAATCACTCTGTAACATAGAGACCGACTAATAGACCAAAATGTACTCATATCTGGTATCTTTGCAGGAACCTTAAAGCAAAAGACATCCTGGAGGTTTGGAGCCTCCAGTCTCCCAAAAAGAACTTTACATAGACCAGAAGAAAACTGGCAAGGCTGAACAGCAGAATAAAGAAGGCTGTTAGTAAAGGCGTAACTCCAAAAAGTTGAAGTTTTGTTCAAATGATGAAAATAGAAAAGATCATAAACTCAGATCAATTAGATGTCAAAGTACAATAAGGCAGGTTGAAGTAAAAGAGTTTGAGGAAAGGAGATGTAATTAATCCCTTTTCAACATGTATGCTAGTATGCTAGGAGCAGGAAGCTAATAGATTTTGCAGGGTCAGTGGATGATCAAGAGCATTCAGAGAATTAAAATCATTTTTTTTCAACTAGGTCTTTTGTTAAGATCAAGGAGGTTTGCACACTGAACTCATGTTTTATTAGGGGTATCTTGAAAGATCTATCTCAGAATGAAATGTCTTTAGAAAGTGCTATAGAACAGATTAAGAAAATTAAAAAAAAAAAAATAGCCACAGCCAGATAGCTTTAAAAACCTTGGGTAAAAGCTATCTGAATATGAAATTTGTCACTTACTGAGTATAAATGGAACCAGTTGCAACTGCAGTTGCAGTTGTTTAGAAGAACTGTTCCTATATCAGAGGAACAGAACTGGTAAATGTGATACCAGTTTTTAGGACATTTAGGAGAGACTCAGAGACCTGGAGACAAGCATATCTGACATCCATATTTGGAAAAGCGGTGGAAACAATAATAAAATAATTAGTACACAAACAGAAAAATATGTCTCTGGGAAGCATCAGCACAGCTTTTGCCTTGCAGAACTGTTCATACTCTCTGCAGAAGCTGTTAAGCAAGAGACCAATTAATATAATCTTGGAAGCCCATCTCCAAAAGGCATCTGTCAAATTCCCTCACCAAAAGCTCTTAAAGAAATCAAGCAGCCCAGGGACAAAAGGGAAAGTTCTCACATGAATAAATACCTGGTTAAAAGATGAAATTAAGGTGGAAATTCACCAGTGAAGTCCAGCAGGGGTCTGTACTGAGGCCTCTGTTGTCCAACACAGAAAAGAGTCAAATAGTGAAGTGACAAATTTTTCTGCTGATACCAGGTTATTTGTGGCAGTAAAAACAAGAGCCCAGAGTCAGAAGTTGCAGAAGGACTTAATGGTACTGAGCAATAGAGAACAAAATAGGAAACGCCATGGTGTCACTGCATGCATCAGTGCACACCAGCACCTTCAATAATGTGCACAGTTCTGCTGTGTCCTCCCAGACCTCGAGGGGGCACAGAGGATGCTAACAAGGACGGTCAGTGGGAGCAAGTGGTTTCTGTGTGAGGGTGGCTAAATAGATCGGGATACTTTAATCTGGAAAGGGGTATACCAGAGAGCCTGCCACACCATCTGTACAGAGAACATTTCTGGCTTGGGAAACCCCAGGGCTGCTGAGAGCTGAAGGCTGCAATAGGATGCTGGGGGCTCTCCCATGTGTATCTGCAAGTGGCCACTTGATGTGAGGCTGGACTGGATGAAATTTCCTCAGTTATTGACAACTTAATGGAGGGTTTTAGAAATAAGGTCCATATCTAGTCAGTCCAAAATGGAGCTAGTAGGAATTGTTGCTGTTTATATTTACAATAAAGCATCACTTACACAAATCTAAAGACATATGCAATTATGTCTCAATCAAAACAGATAAATTATGTTTATTAATAATGATTTATAATTATGATGTTAAAGTGGCAGATTGTTCCATGGTTTGTTATAGAACAGTCTCCAGTAGGAACTGCATCACGTGAATGAATAGGCAAATAGGCAAAATGACAGGCAAGATGAGTAATCTTGCTTTTGATCATTATGTTGATTTTGCTATACTATTCTTTGCTCTGTCCCTTTGAGAGCAGCAGATTGAGTGCTACAGATTTTCATTCTGTTTTGACACTGTGCCTTTAAAATTTCATGTTGCACAAAAGAATATGTCAAAGTGACAGGAAAAAAAGCTGGCATTTATCTCTGAAGTCACCTCTGTTACTGGTGGTGCTTGATTTCTTATTGCCCTGTGGGATAATTGCAAACAATACAGAAAATAATTCGAGTGAACTTGGTTATCTTTTCAGGGTGCTACTGAATCAGTTTCCAATATGATGTTGTTTCATTGAGAAAAAATAGCCCTCCCCCACCCCAAGACTCCTACACCCTTAAAAAGCCAAAACTTGCTGCAGGAGCGTTTGGCATTCCCACCACCGCCTTAACGACTATAGAAATTGCTCGTTAGAAAAATATGCTGTGTGTTTAGGTCTGAAGGACCGCGTGCCCGGTCTGTCAGGGCCGAGTTCACCCTCCAGCTGGGCAGCTGCGTGCAGCAGACCCTGGCGGCGCGGCCCCACGGGCAGAGCTGAGCCGAGCTCGGGGCCCGGCTGCACCAGCTTCCCTCGAGCATCGAGCATGGTGTCTGGCCTCTTTGTGCTTCGTTTCCAGCCTGTGAGGTGAGGAGCGGTGCTCCCGCTGCTGCGAGGAGGGGGCACGTGCTCAGACACGGACTTCAGAAGAAAGGCTTTGAGAAGAAGTTTCGAAAAGGAAGCACGGTGCATGATGACTGGAAAGGGGTTTCAAACATAACTGATAGAGAGGAGAACGGCAGAAGGGCATTCAAAGCATTGCAAGGCTGGAATTCTCTATCATAAAAAACAACTTTTGCAGGTATTTTCAGTTCATTCCCCAGCTTTTTCATTGTCTTCATAATGTTCATTGAAGAAAAGCAGCGATATTAATAGTACACATGCTGAAAAATTAGAATATATCATTTACCTCAAGCATTTCCTAGCAGTGTGTCCATAGGTGGGAAATTTCTGAAGTGTGCACATTCTGCATTGCTATTTCAGCCTGTCTACTTTTCTTCTAAAAGTTGATTCTCCATAAGGAGAATCATTTTCCATGAACAGAAAACTGCTGCAGGTTCAGCCAGCTGAACACATATGCCTGTATGCCTCGTTTTTGAAGGCTTCTCACATGACCATGGAGGATGGCAGTTCTTCTCCTGAGTAATCTCAGGACAGGCTCTAAATCCTGTTAATGTACTTTTGTCTCTTGGCAGCAGAGGGTCTATGTTCAATTTATAGTTTGGAAACAGACAGCAGAAAAATCTGAGATGCTTGACTTCAGCCTTAAGTAACACTAATGTTACAGGAACTGCATAAAAAAGTTTTTGGATTAGTTAAACCTGAAGAGGAGTTAATATGTATTATCAGCTAGACGGACTTACTTCTAACTTGGCACTTAAACCAACAGAGACACAAGGCTAAGGCACCATGACCCTATCACTATACTTCAAGTTTTATTATCATTAGATTTGTCTAACAGAAAGTCCATAGAGAATCTTACAGTACCCTTCCAATTTATGCGGGATTTGCAGCATTTTTGAAACCAGAAAGTAAATGTAAAGAAGTCTTAAAAGCCTTCAAGTTTATCCAGTGTGTCCATTTGGGTGACACCAAATAGACAGAAGTGATATATACATATGATCTATTTTATTTTTTAATTAGTTTTCACAGCACACATTGCCGGTGGTGGGCAGTCTCCTGGACCACACGTTCGTACCAACGGCACACAGGAAGTTCGGGCGGAGAGCTGCTGCCTGTGCTTTTTGCCAGGCCTGATTCATTTAACTGGTTTTATTTAACATTTTGTATGTTAGGTACATACAAATTCCCATCAAGAATGTAGGCCATTAGGTGATTAAAAAAGGCTTCCTCCAACTTTGACAGGCTATCAAGCTATTGATAATGTTTCAAATGTCTTTTAATCCAAGGGCTTCCCTTGTGATCTCTTCTGAAAGAGATCTTTGTTACCTGCTATACTGTTTGCTTAACCAAAACTCTTTCTGAGAAGAATAGTGGGCACAATTGTCTCAGGACACTGCATCTTACATTTTTGCCGGAACAGTAGCAAACCAGCTGTTCTGCTCTGGGCCAAGTGACAAGTGCCGGCTGCAAAAGCTAACAGGCTCAGCTTCGCAAATCAGGGAGGAGGGGAAAGGAGTAGCTTATTGGAAAGTCTCTTTACACATGCTTCTGAAACAAGCAGTGCCAGGTACTACTTTGCTGCCTAAGCCACCCATCAAGATTCTCCCAACATAATTTGCTTTAAACCAAGATGACTGAAGCAAAAAGCTTCTTTCCTAATTTACAAGCAGAAAACACTTATATTTATTTGTTAAAGAGCAAGTTTATGTCACCTTCCATAGTTTGCTTCTTTCAAATGACAAAGGGAGAAGCTGTAATGGAGAGATGGAACAGCAAACAGCTACCTGAAGCCTATGGGCTGGTCTGCGTAGAGGACACTAATGCCAGTGAGAAGTATGGCTGCCAAAGGTGAATAATCACACATACAATGGGCAGGAAAGAAACTCACAGCAGAAGAGAGCTCAGCCCAGCCTCCCCTCACACAGGCAGGGGCAGAGGCTCTTTAGCTGCCCCAGCACACAGCAAACAGCACCAAGGATTGGTGCTATTATTAGCATGTCCAAGTTTGTTTTCTCCTGGTACAGAAGTCAGCTTTTCCCTATTGCTGGGCAAGCTGTTCAGATGCAGCCTTAGGGTACTGTTATAAGGGTTATCATCTACCTGTCACTGAAGAGATCACATAAGCCACTTTTATAAAAATGCATTTTGGAATTTCTGTCTAGACTATCACACTGCAAGCTCTGCACCTTGCTTGGCCTGCCAGGTAGCCTTGCCAAGTACTTGGAGAGGGAAACACTCAAGTAGCCTACTTTTTAAATGAAAGGTTCCTGGAAAGAATCAACAACATAAAAACAATTGATACCTGGCTCTACAAACTGTAAGTCTTCGATTCCATCCTCAGGTTACAGTAGCACCATGGTCCTCCAGCAGGAAGCCCAAACCACCAAGGCTTACAACTCAAAAGTCATCCTGACTAATACTGAGTTCAGATACCCAACAGAGGCCTCAGTGAGGTTCTTAAAAGCTCCTAATGCTCTCTGCTAAAAGAGTCAGGTGCTGGCGGTTATCACCTGCCAGGTGGCTCTGCCCTTGAGTTGCCTCTCTGATCATGCAGCATCTAACTGAAGGTAGCTGTGACTGGGGACGTCTCTAATAAGGCCTGAACAAAGGCATCCAGTTCTGAGATCATGCGGAAGAACATCAGATCAATCCCTCTCATTTTCCCTCATACTCCTTGGAAGCTACTAAGACCTTTTGTTTAGATGGAATTCATTATCTCCATTTTTATGCTTATGTGGCACAAAATATTACATTTGTTTAAAAATGCATTTTCCTGTGTCTCTTCTGATTCTTTGCCAATCAAGAAGTTTTGAATTTGCTTGAAGTTTTAGGAATATATGCTGCATTACTGTTTTGCATAACACTGTAAATAAGGATCTGGAATATGATATTGGCTTAGCATTTACACCAAAGTAGTACTGGCAGTCCCTATTTAGATTCAGGATCCCATAGTGCTGAGTAATGAATAAACAAAAGGCATTCCTACCCAAATATCTGATGAGATATGAGAACTAGCTGCAGCACATTCAGTGGATGGACTGTGGGAGAAGAAAATGGGCATGGTGATAAGAGGAATATATGATTACGGTGTGAAGTGCAGACAAAAACATTCTAGGTAGTTGCCAATGAGCAGCCAGCACCTCATTTCTTGTGTTAGCACTAGAACTGTTGTGCTGTGAACTTCTGTCACGATTAACTTTGTAGGATTTTGGGAATAAACAGCTGTTTTTGCTACCTTCTTCTTGTTCCCCCTTCCTGCATTTTCTTCAGAAAAATTCGTATTTGTAAAGGTAAAAATCTGTCTGCAATGCCAGTTGCAATTAACTGTGAGCGTGGCCTGAAAAACATTTTGGATTTCCTTTTTGGCCAGTTCTACAGTCATGACATATGTGAAATTTACACTGACTCCAGGAGCAGAGCTGCAGGGTCAAGGCTATTTTATTAAATCAAAATTTCTATTTTGCAAAGGAAGCAAATGGAAACAGCATTAAGTACTATTGTTTGTTTGTTTTACTTTCTCCTGAGCTTATAGATTTTGGATCAAACTCACAAATATAAGCAAATACATTATCATTTTTGGCTCTCTCTAGTGTTTCCTGAGACCTGTAAATACTGAAGCTTCAGTTTGGGATCTGCAGTCACAGCAAAAGTACAAAAGCCTGGTGGATGCCAAACCAAACGCTGGAGTTTTATTTTCTATTATTAGCATGTCCAGGTTTGTTTTGCATTTCAATTGCAGCACAAACAGGGGCCCTAAGGCTAGTGGTTGTTATAACCTGCATTAAAATGGGAATAATAGAATTGTAAAGTATTACACAAAAATGCGGCTTCAATTAATGAGATGTTTTGTGTTAAGATGCCCAACTGGAGAAGTTTCCTCCTAGCTAGGGGCACTGGAGTTTGCATATTTGACAGCACATATTTGGCTTCCTCCTTTTGCCTGGTTTTGGCGGATGCTAATACTGTCCATATCTTTCAGAAGTAGAGGATATGTTTTATAAATATGACAGATTCTGATCCAGGTCGGTTTTGTTATGGCTGTTTCTGGTAGCTGGTTTTGTTTTCACTCTTGTGCACACTAAGCAAATGCACTAAGAAAGAAGGAAGTAGAATACAGACTAAAACACTGGCTGGCAACTCAGCTGGCCTCTTTCTCTCACCAAAGATCTTCTGCAGAGATAGAATATCTGGCCCAGCTCTACCGACTGATTATTCCTTGGATACCAATTGCATGGAGGCTGCAGGTGGCTCATTAGCTTATCTCTCTCTGTGTTTTTATAAGAAGAATGAACTTAATTTAAAAGAATGTTTGGCCATTGGGTGCTTCTGCTGCTCGAGGCCTTTGGGTTGTCGCCAGGTTGCCGCTCATGTGCTGAGCCCTGACGGTCGCATGCGTCCCATTGGGGGCAGCAGGAAACCACTGATGGTGTCATCCCCAGAGCTGTGACCAGGCCTGCCCAGAAGCTCGTGCTAGTGAGGGTGATGGCTGTTTTATTCCTACATGGCACCATCTGGTGACTCCTGGCACTGAACTGAACTGCTGGAAAGTTTTGCTTTTGCCTACTTTATAATCATCCAAAAATAATGTAAAGTATTTCCTTTTACTACTGTGAAGTGGAAACACCATTTCTGCACAAAATAAATTGTTTTGAAGTGTGATACTCATGATCACCAAAGCCAAGTGCTTGAAATATTCCTTTTGTGTAATAGTGCTGCCAACTGCTTTGCTCTTTAAAGGAAATACTTATTAAATGCTCTCACTGTGAAATCAAATCCTTTCCATGTATTTCTTAAAACTAATAATAATAATAATAATAAAACAGTTATTTTCCCAGAAAGGAAGTCTGAGCTGAACCTTTTTAGACAGTTGCTTGGCCTGGAGTTGGACTCTCAGTGAATTACAAGGCAGGGCTGCGTGTCCTGGCATGCAGTTGCACTGATGTTGTTTTACGCTGCTGAGACAGAATACTGGTGCTAAAAATCGCTGTTACCTCCATCTTCCTGTAACAGAGTTTCGACCCGTGTCTGAATTCCAGAGGGGGAAATTCGTGGGCTTCAGTGAAACTTGTGCTTTGGTGCCAGGTGTCAGTCATTGCCAACAGCTGCTCATCTCGCAGGGTCTGTTTCTTCTCGAGCTGAAACAGGTGATGCACGTACAGTTAGAAAACAGAAGAGAGCAGAGCATGTACTTCCCAGTGGCCTGGTGCTGGCTAATAGAAGAGGATCTTTTCTTTTATATATATATATATATATATATATATATTTTATATATATAAATTTTTATTAAATTTATATATATATTTATATATATATATATATATATATATATTTTTTTTTTTTTTTCCTTTTCCTCCCCTTCCTTGCAGGATATGGCTTTGTTGGTTCTTGCCATTTGGAACTGTTCTTCTGCTGTCTAGCTTTTTAAGTGCACTGAATACGAATTGTCTAATGGAGTTGAGCACTCTACCGGCAACCAAGGTAAATTTGGTGATGATGAAGTCAATGTAACAATGCCAACTGTAATTTGTTTCCATACCAGTGTCTGTGAGTATTGGAAATATGCACCTGTAACAGGTTGCAAAAGCCCTGAACAGCATTTTGACATCCTGTGTGAACACCTGACAGAGAACTCATTTGGCAGAAAAACAAAACAATAACATATCTAAACTAATGAGAAATTGTATCTGTCCGCCTCAGTGATCTGCTGCCTTTTCACTTTTGACACAGCATTTATATTTTTTCCAATTGACTGAAGTTATTTCCACTACCTATTGATATTTGCAGTAGCTCAGATTGACTCTAAAATACCTGAGATCTGCTTTGTCCTGTATATATAAACACATTAAAGTTTTTCCAGTCTACATGCAAAATAGCATCCATGAGATGTTTGATGGAATGGGAAGACAAAAAGATTAATAGTGACTTTTAGATACAAGAGAACAGCCTAGTTAACCTTTTCTGTGTCAATTTTATATACAACTGTTCTTTTATTTCCCAATGCACTAGCTGAAATAAATACCTCAAAGTTTCTGCAATGCTCTGAGCTTATCACCTAGTGCTACAGCAGGAGTAACTTAGGCGGAGGGCAGTTCTTGTAACCTATGGAGAAGCTGATGTCTTGTTCCACTGTAACTTCTCTTTCTTTTGGCATTAGTAATTGCACTGCCATTACTTGCTGCAGCAACCCTGGATAGTGTTAACAATCAGCTAGCACCATCCCAATTGTAATTTCTTAATCAGCTTATGAGAAACATAAAATATCTAGTATGAGATGAAGAATGATGATATTTCACATTTCAGGACTGGCAATATGCTATTCTGTTTCATGCTGTGAATATGCCCAGAGTATTAATCATAAAATACCTTTAGACAGGCAACTGGGAGAAAGGGATTCTTGATTCTGTGTTCCCCAAATGAGCAAGCCAGTACCAATAAGTCCTCCAAATCAGACTCACCAAATCACAGGGAAGTCCTGGAGATCATCAAATCCAACCTTGTGGTGAGAGCAGGGCTATAGATTAAGTTACCCAGGGCCATGTCAAATCAAATCTTGAATGTTTCCAGCTGTGGAGATTCCCCCACTTCTCTGAGCAACCTATTCCAGTGTTTAGCTCTTCTCACAGCAAATAATTTTGCTTACAGCCAGGCAGAATTTCATCCAAGGCAACCTCTGCCTGTTGCCTCTTGTCCTGGCACCGTGCACCCTTGTGAAGAGAGTACCTCCACCTTCCCCATAACTACCTTTCAGGTACTGGCAGACTCTGACTAGCTCACCACTCTGTGCAGTAGCATTTCCCTGTTCATAAAGGATTAATTGTGAGCAGATTGCTGGGTTGTATATATGGAATGATCTTGATTTTCCGTGCAACAGCAGCATGAAAGGGAAGAGCAGCTGGATGTCCCACTCCCAGGATGCCTTAAAGAGGCTTTTTCATTCTGCTGCTCAGTCAGAGAACTGCTGACACCAAACTCAACATCCAGACTTTTACTAAAATTCAACCAGTCTAGATCTGCTTTTCTGAGAAAATCCTACCTGAAATGAGAATAGCAACATGCCTGTCAAACAGCTCTACCATACACTTGGTACACCGTGCCAGTCAGAAAGACACCTCTACTGGGAGAGTCTGCAGGAAAGGTGAATTTGCACTAGTGCAATTTAAGTGATGGGAGGCCTTATGCCTGCAGAATTTCTTTAACTTGCACAAAACAATTGGTGTTTGTACCAGCGGGCTTACGGTGCATGGTTGTGGCTGTGTCTACTCTTCCTCTTGGTCAGGCCCCAGCACCCGCAGTCAAGCTCTCCCCTCCCTCCGAAGCTGGAAAGGGAGCCACTCTCTGGAGGAGCCTGGGCGTCCGGACCTGCTGCGGGAGACGGTGCAGGACGCCTTGCAGCGCCCCGTGCTGTGTTCGGGATGTCGCAGTTTCAGAGCACAGTCCATTCTTTTACCAGGCTCTGTCTTTTTTCTCTTTTTTCTCTTTTTTGTCTGTGTTGGCTCTGGGCCACAAATGTGATTTATCAGTTACCATGCTTTTAAAATTTAATTAAGTTGTAAAAGTCTTCCAATTATCCCACTTCGGGCTGTGTGGATCTGCTGTATTTGCCTCTTCGGGCTGGGCGGCTCTGGCGGAGCCCACGCTCGGGGGCTCGGCTCTGAACCGCTGCTGTCCCGCCCCCGTCAGCGCCCCTGCACCCAGGTCTCCAGCGCCAGCCAATGGCTCTCCAGTGGATTACCTACTTGTAAAGATACAAATGACCTGGAAAGGAGAAAAGCAATTACGACTAAGGCCTCCAATTTAAACACCCCTAACATGTTAACAACCAAAGTCACAACTGCTTGTAGAAAAATAGGATCACCACATTACACAGCTTCAAATATCAAGATGATAATGCTAAGGGAGAATTAATCATTAAGTTCTGGCAGAAAGCAGAAAGCTGCAATTATTGTAGGAAGGGTTTAGCACTTACACGTCAAGCTCTGAGTACTAGGTCTGATATGGATAGTATCTGGGACTAGGTTTGTAATCAGGAACAACCTGGAGACAGAAATCTGAGTAGAGTCCATAATTCTCATTCTCCTTTTTTTTTTCTTCATATTTATGTCTTAATCATTCTGAGCTGAGAGACTCTATTTTTTCTTCCTTGCCTTGAATGCTTTTTTAATGGCGGTGGGGGCTTTTTTCCTCCCTGTTTTTCCTACTGTGATTAATTAAAAATACATACTGTTAAGGTTATGGATTTCAGAGTTTTTCTGTTATAACCAGAAAGATAATTGTTCTGAAAAATTATTTAAAAGGAAACTTTTCCTTTACATTTGACGGGGTGACATAGGCATCTTTCCAAAGCATGCTTATTCTGATTTTGAGACAGGCATGTTCTGGATGAACTTCTGTGGGTAAACCAAACATTTTTTTTTTATGATTCTTACAGCACAAGACTGGCTATAGTTGCACAATGATGATGAAAAAATGTATTGAGGCCTGTCTCATAACGTTTGGAGACCTGAAGAGCCTGGACCCTCGTTTAGTCCGACACGCTGACGACCGCAAGTGCTCTGCGTCAGTACATGGTGCACAAAGTCAGACTTTGCCGGCGAGCCCTGGGCCGGGCAGCCTCTGGTGCCTCTGCGTCGTGCAGAGGTGCATAAAAAAGTTTCCTGCTTCAGGGAACTTGGGTTTTGATGGTACACTCTCTGCTCAGATAAACCTCTTACTTATTTTGGGTGCTGCGGAACTAGTCTCAGAGACTGGAAATAGGGAACGTATTTTTAAATCTGAGTCCAGCTGCTTCAAATGAGAAGAAAGTAAAATTTATACTTCTGTAATTTTACAAGACAGTTCATCTGCATGTTGTTAAGTTTATGTTGTATGTTTGTATGAAATTTTATATTTCAGCAGGCAGGTACTGTCAGTAAATCCACCGTAGCGCTATTGCTCAGAAATACACTAATCCATTCATCTCCATGTTATCTTACATTATTGCTGAATTAAAAAAAATCTGGGCATTGATATAAGTCTAGAAAATAATTATGTATGTATCAAATATTTATTGTTTGTTCATAAAAAGGGAAAGCTACAATGATAAGATAGATAAGCTTTACAATGTAGCAAAAAATTATATATAAAATTTTATAGCACTAATCAAGAACAGGAAAGTATTGAGTTCCACAACACCTTTAAATTTTAAATAGACCCACATTGCAAGATCCCTTGAGCAAATCTTAAATAATACATTATAAAGATATAAATTTCATTCTGCTTCTCCCCCAAAAAGGGAGGTTGTGTGTTGTGAGGACCAACCTGTGTTGCAAACAGACTCCAACAAGGATGCTTGTAAAAACAAACCAACCAAACAGAAACCCATTTATGATTCAGCTATAGACTTGTCTTTATTGTACTTATAAAATATACATAGCCTTTTATTGAATTGCCTGCTGTCAAAATCTGCAAGAATTTTATTGCTTTTTACTGTCCTGGAGAGGAATAAAGCAGCAGCCTCTGTGTAATTTCATAAGAAGCAAGGACAGTAAATCTAATTTTGTTGGATATGGGATCGATGATAAAAAATCATGCAGTGACCAAAAATTAGAAGTTTTGGAATATACAGTATCAGTATGTCTTCTCCTCATCTATATTTTTAAAGCATTTTTGGGGATATTCATGTCTGAACGCATTTCACATTATGGTACACTGTATGAGCTATTTTAAGCTTTGTTTTTATACATTTCCCACTGTAAATATATTAGCCTGTTCCAATATTGCATCAAGGTTTGAGTCTACGCACTTTACAGCAGTATCTCTTTTCTCTCACTTTGAAGTGGGATGCGGCTGGCTGTGCACTATGATGAGAATAAGTGGGACTTGGCCATTTCTCTTCCTTTTGCTTCCTTTCCTCTGAATAGAATCAGGGATCAAAGCATGAAACCTCTAATCTCTCACCACAGAAGCCACTAGCCTGGAACTTGAAAATCAGAATATAATTTTAAAGCAAAATTTCAAAGCTCAGCAGCTTTTCAGTGAGATGTACAGTATGTTGCTGTCGGCTGAGTTCAAACCTTGGGAACCCACCGACCCTTTCCCGAATTCCTGAAGGTTCCTGGGGAATGCTGGAGCGATGTGTATGACAAGTAGCTCATCACGTCCTTTTATGAGTGGAATAAAGCTCTGTAAAAAAATTGTTTGACCTCCCATCCCACAGGTACTGTAACGTTCAGCCACGAAGTCAGTTTAACAACCCAAGACCAGCCACGGAGGAGTTTGTCCCTCCCAGCCTGTTTCCCGGTGCTGGAGGCTCCATGTTATCCCCCACGGACGCTGGGGGCGTCTGGGAGCTGGTGCCACCAGTCCTGGCCCGTCTGCGTTGGCTCTGGAGCACCCCATGCACCTTGCTGTCTAACGGGGTGACGCGGACCGCTCCCAAGTGCCTGCAGCTTTGGTCACTGGGAGCTGAGGAAGTTCAGAACCAAACCGTTAAATTAACAGTGTTTCAGGACAGGGAGTAAAGAAGCAGCAATAATCCCGCTGAAAGTTTTGAACATCAGGGGATATAAAAGGAGGGAATTTGAAGATGGCCAAAACCCTTAAAAGAAACAGAAGGCAAAGAAGGCAGCATGAAGTACAGATGGATGAGAAATAACTGATATACTTAGCACAGGACGTATGAGTAAAAGACTATCGGTTGTTGTCTTTGCAGGAAACCTACAGTAGCTCTTCCTCAGTCACAGTGAAGTGTGATTTTCTCGTACAATTAACTGAAAAGCCCTTCAGTCTTAGTAAGACCTGACTGGGACTCATCAAGTTGTTGCTATCTAGAGTGCTGAAAATCTTGATTCAACTTTTAATCCAAATTATGTTTTGCAGAGGCCATTGAAGCTTAAACTTTGTAGAGGAAAAAAATTGTAACACACTTACATGGCAGAAAGATGCTACTCAGTATAATAAGCAGAAGTCTTGCAAATACAAATGTTTGTAATCAGAAATGTGAAAAACACAATCAAATTAATTTAACCAAGGAAATAGAATTTAAAGATACTGCTAAGTCAGCATTTATCAAATAAAAATAAAAGTTCATTCTAATCCCTTGGTTAATAAGGAATAGAAACGAGGAATAACGTTAAGCAAATAGTGAATGTATTTTCCTATTACTTTACAGCCCACAGAATTATATTCTTCTTTATTACTAGAATAAAAACTGTTTGCAGTGTATTAACTTACTAATCTTTATCATAAACTTGCTTTGGCCCTTTATCATGTACTGCTCAATGAAAGCACACATTTTGTGTGGATCTTTGTGTGCATGCATGTTGTGAGTGTGATGTAGCATTATCTCCATATCTACAGCTATCCTGCTACTTTTTTGAGTGAACTTACAAAAATGTTTCCTAGTTATTCACAGAAAAATATTTTTAAGCTACTGTGTTTGTTTCCGTTGGTTCATGATTTTACCATCAACAAAGTCATGGTCTGCTAGTCCAAACCCACTGGCACTCTTGTCAGGACTGACTGGATTCTTGTAGCAGTGCGCGCAGATAAGGTAAGGAGCTGTGTCAGTGTGACGGATGGTGCTGCAGGGGTACTCTCAGGGCTCATGTCCGAGGTTGCACAGCTTGTGTTTTTATTGCAGTTGCTAGAATAAAGGCGACCAGGCGCGGTGCAGTCTTGCAGCGGAGAGGAGCGTGGGCCATGACTCTGGGCTGAAACAGGGTTCGGCTTGGGAGCGGCGATCAGCCCTCCCAATGGGAGACATTCAGGTCCCAGGGGAAAGTTTGGTGTTTTGGGATGGGATCAAGGGAACCGCAGCCTCACGGTGTGCTGGAGCCAGGGGACGGTGCAAAGGGCTCCCGCAGGGGACGGCGCATGTCCTTGCCGGACGGAGCAGAGGGGCGAGCGCGAAGATGCGGCTGGCGGGGAGCAGCACCCTACCCTTCCCTTGCCGTTCAGGCCGCGAGGAGCCTTCACCCTCCTCCCCTGCTGGAGGGGTCAGGCAGAATGCTGTGGTGGAGCCATCACTGCCCTGTTCAGGTGTCACAGACGAGGGTGATGGGACACAGTATGAGAGCAGATTTCAGCAGAGCACCTGGAGCCCTGCACCCTCCCATGGAGCGAATGCTCCTGCTGGAAGTTTGGCTGTGGAAACGCAAGGCAAGGCAAGGCAAGGCAGGGCCGGCTCTGCTGTGGCAGCACGCTCCGCCACCACATCCTCCTGCTGGGGTGGCCAAGGCAGCTTGGACCCTCGTGCTGGAAAGGGCTGGTGAAGCCTCCCACCGGTGGGGTTGTGCTGAAGCAGCTGCTTTGATTCCCATTCAGAAACGGGCAGCAGAACAAGCTGTCAGTGCCCGAGCTGCCTCCGCTGCCGTGAGGTTACCTCCGACGTCCCCCGGCGCGCGGGCGGCCTCTGCCCCCGGCGCCGGGGCTGAACCCGCCGCTGCCGCCCCTCCTGCTCCGCCCACGCCGACTGCAGCCCCTCGCTGGAGGCGGTTTTGCATGGCCCTATGAATATATGTAACTTTGCTTTTTGTGTGTGGGCTTGTCATAGCAACTGACGTAGCTTAGCGTGTTTTCATATGGGTAAGAAAGGTGGAACGTGAAATGATTAGAATTCCGTGAAAAACCTTTTGTCTTGCCAGGGAGGCTGTTGACACTCTTTTTTTGTTGTCTAAAAGCAGGACAAAGAGTATTATTATGAAGCTGGGCTGGGACTTTTTAGTCCATGAAGTAGCTAAAACCTTCCTGGAAAACTCTGGTCTAATCGATTGTCTTGCCTTAGTTTCCACGTGTCTAAAATGGGCCTCTTAGAGGAGTGTTCTGAGGTTATGTGCCCTTATTCCTGCAGGAGAAAGTTGAAGTGATTTTGGGCAATAGAAAATTTTAAAAGTAAGGTGCATGTTCTGACATTTGCTACAACTTGCTTGCTATTTTTCTGGGAAAAAAAAATGCCAATTATTACTGTCATGTAAAATAGCTTTTTGTAAAAAAAAAAAACTAATAAAATCAACCAACTTTGGCAACAAAGGCAACAATTTTTTCATGTGAAAATGGTGAAAGGTATCCTAAATGTATCCTAAATTCCCAAAAAATGTATCTTATTTGCAGACATTTGTTCTTTGCACAAAGGTTTACTTTCTGCCTGAATCTTTTTCTTTTTTGTTTTTTGAGGTGCACTGACACTTACGGGAGGATGCTTCTCTGGGGGCACCACGGCCAAAAACAAGTGTTCGGAAATGGCTTGGCATCGCAGTCAGTTTCCTAGTATCCACAAGACACAGGCTGAAGCAAAAGGCCTGCAAGTAAATATGTATTTAGAGATAAACCAATCCCAGGCTCCTGCGAAAGTAATCTGCTATCAGATGCTGGCTCTCTAAAGCTTTTAGATACTGGATACCTGCAAAAATTCAGCTCATTCTTTCTTGTGAAACAAATCTTATTTGTAAGTGTTTTACTGTCTAAATTTTGACACAGAGCGTGAGACAGCTGTGCTGTATTCATCCTGACGCTGTCTCCTTTCTTTCAGTGACCTTGACAAAAAGGAATTCAGTGAACACAAATAGAACCTAAAAGTTTGGTCACGGGCAAAAAAGCAACCATAACCTCTCCTTAGACGTACAGCCCGGAGAGCTGCCGGTCCTGGGGCCTCAGGCGCCGACCGGGGGGCGGGAGGTGGCCAGTGCCGCAGCCCGGCGGCCGGGGCCGGGTCCAGGTTCGGGTCCAGGTTCGGGTCCAGGTTCGGGTCCGGGGCCGGGTCCGCTCGCCCCGGAGCGCCACGGGAGGGGTCGGGGCCGGGTCCGGGTCCGGGTCCGGGGCCGGGTCCAGGTCCAGGGTCGGGTCCAGGGTCGGGTCCGGGTCCGGGGCGGCCCCAGGCCCACGCGGCCCCGCGCGGCTGGGCGAGCGCCGGGGTTGCACCGCTTCCCGAACACGCAATTCTTAGGACGGGAAACAGCGCCTTTAGAACCAGAGCGCTCTGCTCTGCTCTGCCTTAGCGGGAGCGCTCGAGGCTGGACCTCTGCTCTGCTGCGCGGTGGGGCCACCCGCGGACATGGCCGTGTCCCGCATCCCACCTCCTGCATCCCACCTCCCGCATCCCACATCCCACCTCTCACATGCCACGTCCCACCTCCCGCATCCCACATCCCACCTCTCGTGTCCCGCGCCCTGCGTCCCGCGTCCCACCTACTGCGTCCCACCTCCCGCGTCCCGCGCCGGGCGGCAGGCACTGCTCGCCGCCCCCATGCTGCTGATTAACGCCATAGATCACTCTTCCTGCGCGGGAATCAATGACAGTGGTTAAAGGTCTGTCCAATTGCCATTTTTCCAGTAATGAGTTTATAACAAAGCTGCCACCAAATAGTTTAGTGTCATGTGTTTTCTCTTTTATTGATTTCAATAAAAAGGCTAATTTGGAGATGTGCTGGATTGTCATTTCTGGGTGGAGAGTAGTTAATATAACTAACGGCATCACTGCAGCACAATGGAGACATTAAACCTGCCTACTCCTAGAAAATAGATCGAGTTCAGCAGACAAAGGAGGATGTTTTAAGCGCACACGAAAGGCTGGGCAGAGCGTGGCAGCTGCCGGGAGGCGCGCTGACAGCCGAGGTGCTGGCCAGCCTGCGAGACCCGGCCACGGCGGTCCGACTCTGCCTTGCCCTTGGCTCAGGGAGAGCAGCGCGTTTCCCCAGACCTCGTTTGCACGTTGCCACATTATGTACACACGTATTGCCATGTTATGCACATATCTATTACTGTTTTGCACATATATATTGCCGTGTTGTGTACATATGTATTGCTGTGTTGTGCATGTATATATTGCCGTGTTGTGTACACAGCAGGAAAGCAGCCCCCTGTCACTCTTTGGGTTCGTGTCAGGGTGGGGGAAGCGCAGGCTGCTGCAGCATGGCGCAGGTCACTCCAATGCAGGGATTAACCTTTCTGCAGCGTTTTCGGCCTGATTTCAAGCCGAAGGTCTGCCGAGGCCTGGCACTGCGGAGACGCCGGTGCAGCGGGCTCGCAGTGAGGTGGGACCTGCTGGCGCCTCAGCGGTCGAGGCACCGGCGAGGCCACTGCTCCTCGCGACTCGAAACCACTCTCCCCGTGCCTCCGGCCCCAGCGGCTGGAGGTGGCCGAGGGCGTCCGCAGCAAGCTGTCTAATCCTCCGCTCTGGGAAACCGCAGAGGCCTCTCGGCACGGCCGGGTGGCTCCTCCGCCTCTGCGCGCTGTTGGCGTTCAGAGGGATTACTCCTTCCTGGGCTCATGTTTCCTCCGGTCCAGATCTCAATCTGTTCACTGCATCCTTTTATGAGTTTTAGGATTATAAATTCTTTTCTCTTTCACAGTGCTAAGAAAAGGCTGCCAGAGCAGAAGTCGATGCAAGAATTGCCATAATAGTTTAAGAATTAAAAAAAAAAATTGTGTCAGACTTGGTGCTACGTGGCTCCAAGCCATTTGAGATCGTGTCCTTAACTTCTCAAAGAATTCTGGCTTTGGAAATATTAGCCTAAGCAGTTCTGAGTAATATTTCGGGAAAGTATTATATTGGCTTTAGCTACTATAAGTCCAGCATTAGTAACAAAACTCCAGTTAAATACCTGATGAAAACAAAGGCATTCTCGAAAGATTGGATGTTTTAAAACAACACACACTTTGGCTTATTAAAGGTTCCCTTATTTCAAAAGAAAAGGATTAAACAGAAATCTAATTTAAAGAGCTTTTTTTAAAAAAAAACAAAACAAACTAAACATAGTTTGACAACGAAGAAACCCCATTTGTCTGTGATCTCGCATGAATACTGAGCTACATCTAGCGCCGTGCAAGGGGTGCGTGGAGCTGCTGCTCAGGTGGTGGTGGGAGCCACGGTCGGGTTTCCCGGAGCTGTGCAGAAAGACGAGTGGGTCCCGAGCCAGCTGCACTGCGAAGGGTGCTTGCAGCTCCAGGCACGCTGCAGTCGGTGGAGAGGCTCAATGAGGTCCACAATAACCGCTCTGGAAACAGTGTGTGCGTGATTCGTGTGTGTGCAAATGTGAGCGCACTTGCAGGTGTGCAAGGAGGGGTCATGTACGGACACCTGCTCCCCTGTTCCTCGTCCTTTCATTATCGCACCAGAGAGCACAGGCACGCAGGTGCATCCCAGCTCACGCCGCCTTGGGTTTTCATCCCTGCTTATAAATGAAATTGGTCAAATCACTGTGGTTTAAGATAGGAAAACACAACAAAAGCTGCTCAGCTGAAAGATTTTTGGCACAATATGAAGAAGAAAATAGATGCTGGCTCCTCTTTCAAATGAGTGCTGTGCTCTGCAGAGCAAAGATCAAGCCAAAGTTCACGTTATCAGCTCCTGCACCTCACCTGGGGCTCCATTATTGATAGGTCTGTCATCCCCCCTAATATTGGAGGGGTAATAGCAGCCGATGATTAGGCCACTCTTGAGCTATTAACTACATTTCTTATCCCCTTTATAAGAGCTTCTTAGTCAGCTGGGAAACAAAGGCTGCCTTCAGTGGACGGGAGCCCAAGTTGCGGGCTGCATCCTGCCTCCTGAAAGACACAACTGTTACACTTAGAGGAGCGCCGAAGCCAGCGAGGGGTGGATGTCAAAGGTTACCCCGCCGTGCTATCTGGAATGAGCGGGCCCTGACTGCCGCTCACGCTGACAGAAGCTTGCAGGGAAATTACAGAAAATTGCCTGTTTTGTCAACATTTTCTCGGGAGGTTTAGAAAAAAAAAGGACTCTAGTTTCAGGGAGTTAAAGGGGCTCAGTCAGCCTAGAAGTGACTGACAAACACTCTATTATTCATCTATGTAAAAAAGTGATATTTTATATCATTTCTTTGAGTGATTGTTAAGTGACTGGATAGTGACATTGACGTGCAAGATAATCCTAGTAATATTTCCCGTTCTTGTTTGAAGGCAGACTTGCACATTTGTCAGTGTTAACAATAGATATTCAAAGGTAGCACTGATGGAGAGCCGGCTCCTGGTACAAACCCAAAGTGCTGGGAGGGATCTGCACCCTCATATCTCAGCATGGAGGGGACTGGAAATGGGTTGTGCTGCAGTGGAGAAAACAGGCACGCACTCTCTTTAACCAATCCTTTCAGCTTGGGTAAAAATACAGATATGACCAACATGATTTCTGCCTCATTGCAGCTGGAAAATAGCTCTTGTTTTAATTATCTAACAGAAACTTAACAGAAATCTTCTGTAAAGAAGAAC
This sequence comes from Struthio camelus, assembly GCF_040807025.1. NCBI lineage: Eukaryota > Metazoa > Chordata > Aves > Struthioniformes > Struthionidae > Struthio > Struthio camelus. Next base: position 425,851 of record NC_090961.1, read on the forward strand.
TTTATACTAGGAAGGACAGGAGAGGGAGAGAATGACCAACAATCAAGTCGTGGGTGGGACTGGCAAGCAAAGGGTCTGGGGTGATGTGAGCAGAAGGGACCTCTTAATCACCAAAACAGAGCTGGCGTGGAATCACCTCGAGCGGCGTATGCAGGTAAATAAGGAAGTGCCTATGGAGGACACTATGGGGAAAGCTCTCATAGCACGCGGGGCAGCCTCTCTGAAGTGCCTGCACACTAATGCACGCAGCCTGGAGAGCAAATAGGAGGCATTACAGATGTGTGTGCAGTTGCATGGCTGTGATCGCATTGGGGTCACGGAGACATGGTGGGATAGCTGGCACGCCTGGAGTGCTGCGACGGACAGGCCAGAAAGGCGAGGAGAGGGAGCTGCCCTTTATGTGAGGGAGCAGCAGGAATGCATGGAGCTCTGCCAAGGGAAGGGAGAAGAGCCAGCTGAGAGCTTATGGGTCAGGATTAGCAGGCAAACCGACAGGGGTGACACCATCGTGAGTTTCTGCTGTAAACCGCCTGATCAGGTAGAAGAAGTAGACAGACAGCTGGGAGAAGCTTCGCCTTTGCTGGCCCTGGTCCTCATGGGGGACTTTAACTACCCTGATATCTTCTGGAGGAACAATACAGCAGGGCACAAGCAACCCAGGAGGTTTCTGGGGTGCATTGAGGACAACTTTGTAACACAGGTGATTGAGCAGCTAACGAGGGAGGGGATTCTGATGGACTTTGTACTTACAAATAAGGAAGGACTGGTTGGGGATGTGAAAATGAGGAGCAGCCTTGGCTGCAGCCACCACGACTGCTCTAGCATGTGTCTATGGATAAATAGGGGTTTACGTCACGTTCTAGTGATTTTTACTCCAAAGACACCAAACCATGCCTGCTCTCTCTTGACTTGCTGGCTTTGCTTTCTGCACAAAGTGTATATTTCTCCTAGTTGTGTATATTTCTCCTAGTTATACGCCATTAGGAGCTCAAAGAACATTTTTACATACTGTTAATTTCAAAAACAGTTTCTATAGGTAAAGCTTCTCTCTTGCCGCCAGTTTTACCAGGTAGATGGGTAGATGAATAGAAGAGTTAAATAAAATGCTTAGACAAATTGTATAAAAGTCTTTGTCTCTACCGGTTAGTTATTGTCTACATGTTACAGGGACTCCTTATTATTCAAACCATGTCTGTATTAATACATAGGATACACAGAGAAAGTTTAGGCACCAATTTATAGCCAGTGTGATAGCTGACTTTATCCTTTGGGGAATGAGTTGGGACTTGGTTTGTGTGTGCAAATTCCAGGTGAGAAAGTACAATGTCAGTCTACACCTGGAGCAGTCTATTTCTTTAACTAATTTCCATAGAACTTGTCTTGATAAATGGGCTGTGCTTAGAGATCAAACTGTATTCAAAAATGACACAGGAATTTCGATTGCACTTTGCGGGGGGTGTGTGCGTGTGTGTGTTTACAAAGCTGCTGTCAGAGAACTACTGTTCACCATTTGTTCCTTTAAACTGGTAGTTCAGAAGTAACTGGAATAACGGGAGGGAAATAAGTGGAAGGAGATGTTTTAGCACAGCATTTATGATGGGGCTCTGAAAAGCAGCACATTGACCCTCTCCAGCTGCTTTGTTCGGAGGCTGTGACGCATCTCCTAGAAGGTGAAATGCATTTTTGGAGATGCCAAGCACCTCAGGACTCAACACAACTAAACATAAAGGCTAGAGTTTTCTGGTGAGCCAGTGAGAGTTGCGTAACACGAAGGCTACTGAAAGCTTCATCTGCTGGATCTGTCTCTGCTTCCTAAATCTATTTGGAAGTGTGACTGATACAAGGAGTTTTTTACTTTTATAAGCAGCATATAGAGTTCATTTCAAATATTCAAATATCACTACTAATTTAGAGCAATCACGGGAGATGAGCTATAGGACTGTAGCCGTTCCCAGAGGCCTTGGGCAGCAGAACATGTGGGAATGACACGGCAAGCGTTGGTGCCAGGAGCAAGGGGCTGGGAACGCGCCAGGGCAGTAGAAAGTGAAATCCTTGATGACTGAGGAGGAGAATCAGACAAAGCTACAAAGCTACCAACCTGGACTTGCATGCAGTTTTTGATTGTGCTTCTTCATCAGTGGGCTTGAAATACTGTGCTTGGGTTAACTAACAAAAGTTGTCTTATTCAGAAAATTCTACCTTATGTCATAGTGAATTCCTGCTGGTGCATTGCTCCCAAATTGCAGGCTGTGGTTAATTCTAGGAAGAAATTATTTTTCCTTATTGTGACAGAAATAGTTCTTTGGCCCTTTTTCTTAGGTACCTCTGAAGTTGCTTGTTTCAGCTGGGAGAAGAAACAGAACACATGTAACAGCAGTAAAAAATTGTGTTGACCTGACCAGGATAACAGATGCTGGGAAGTATTTATTGCTGTTTCCAAATGCTTACACAGCCTTCCAGAGGCTAGTACATGGCAAAGTAGTGGAGAGACATAGATTTTTGTAATAGTTATATTACAAACTGTACCCACACCTTTGAGGTTTATGGCATTATGGTGGCTGGTTTTACCCCTTAGTGTGCAGAGGAGAAAGGGGAAACTGTATTTGCATTGATATTTCCACTCGGGGCCGCTGCTTTGGTTCTGTTGTGATTTGTGATTGTTCTAGTGGAGTTCAAATCATTCACTTACACTTTCATATCAAGCATATTGCTTTAAAAACACACAGCTTTCAAATCTCTTCAAAAATGGGGAATTTATTGGAAGAATACTATATATTTAAGCACTGCATTCAAAGGGAACTGCTGTTATGACTCATTTATAACAGTGGTGATGTGTATATGACAAGATGTCAAGAATATGCTCAGAAATGTGATACTCTGTACATGAAATCTCCTGGTTTGTTTTGTTCAGTGACTCTGCAGCTCACCCCGCGACCTCTGCAGGAACGTTTCTGGCTCTTTCAGAGCACCAGATGTCAGTTCGTTAGTTAACCATTTTGCTTCTCCATGTATTAGGACAGTTCTCAATTACACAAATTGCTCTTTAGAGAGAGAGCAGGAGATCATTTCTATAACATATGATCATTTAATCTTTTGTCAGTACCAGCATTCTGCTCTGAACTCATGGAGGCTGCCATCAGCTGTCAGAGACCTGGATCTTGATGTCACTGCTGCGGGACTGCATACATACTGCCAGCAACCTCTGGTTATAAAATCAGATGTTTTTCTGGCCACCTCATGTACAATTAGCATCTACTGAGCACTTCTGATTGCCTGCTGTCATGAAGTTCAAATCATATGAAGCTTCTTGCATGATAGGATTAGTAAGAGAATCCTTAATTTTTCTCCCTCAGGTTACCTCTATGTTAATACCTTCTTTTGTGTTTGCTTGTTGCCTAACACATTTTGGGTGCTGGGGAAACAAATAATAAAAAGAATAGCTCTAACGGCAATATAGTATGCTGTAGTCTGTTAGTCTTTGTTCATCTCTGCAGAGGACATTTTAGTTATTAAAATATATTTCACACTAAAGCCTGCAGTTTGGGAGGCTGAAGACAAGTTGTAAAAGCCCAGATGTGTGAGAAGTCTTTCTTTGCCGAGTTGTTTCCATCACATCAAGGAACTTATGGGTGCTTTTACAAAAGTGGTCTTTTATTATTGTTTTGCATGACAATTAAAGTTTGGATAACACAAGAATAAAGAAAATAAAACTGACTTTTGAAGCTGACCTCTTTTGGGTGTGACCAGTTCACACAGCTATTTTTATTCACTCCGGTCATTATGTTAGATTAAAAAAAAAACTGACTAGGACTGAAAAACTAAAAAGGGAGCATAGCCTATCAAAGGGAGTATAGTCTATACTATGACTATAGTCATAGTATATCAAGCATAGTCTATCTAGGCTTCGAAACCCTGATCACAGGCTGCAGCCAAAAGATCCAGCATAAATGTGATTTTTCCTCAGTATGGCTCCAGTTTCAAAAAAAGGGAGCATGGACTTCCTGGAATTTTGGGAAGCAGGAGGAGACACATGTGCCCCAGATGCCCCTCTGGCCCCCAGCTGCCGACTGTGCCCTACTCCCAAAGCCCTTAGTGTTGTGCCTTCTCACGAACGTTCCCTCGAGGGTCTGAGGGATCTTGCTCACCAGGATGACCAGACGAAGAAGGCTTTCACACCCTCTGTATGAGGCAGAAGCATTTTATGGTGCTGTAGATTCTCTTCCCTGAGAGCTTGGGCTTCCCCGTGTGCTCCAGCGCTCTTAGCTTCAGTGGCTAACAGAGGATGTGGTAACAAATCCTCATAATCTTCAAACACGAAACTATGTGTAATGCATCCACAGCTGCCTCATGTTTCCCGCAACAGCTGAGAGATGGGAAAGTAGTTAGACTATTACTCATCTTGTAATGGCCACTGATTTATTCCTGCAGTGGATTTTGCTTCCAGTGTTCCTCTAACTGTATCTCCTTCTCTGCCTGCTTCCTCTGGGCATAACGAGAGACCTACTGACAGATACTTCCCAGCTTGGGTCCTGTCTCGTGTCCCTCTCACATTTTCTATCCAAAGAAAGGCAGCAACAGTATCTGCAGCAGGACAGCCATGAGCCCCAGCACTAGAAGAGCTATCAAGGATTTTTGCTCTATTTTCTGCTTTATATGTTACTCTGCAGCTGGGGTTTTGTGGTCTGTAATGGCTCACAGAAATGTAGAGTTTTTACTAGCAGTCAAAATAATTTAGCTTGCTTGCATCAGCCCTCGCCATCACCCCCAGGAAGATCCAGACATCTTAGGTTAGAATCAGCAGCAGAGGTAGGTGAATTAAGCATAAATGGTTTGTGGGAATGTCAGTGTTAATATCCGAGAGCTATCACAGTCTTGCAAAGAAATGCCAGCCAATCTTGTTAGTAGTGTGAAACAGAGACCCGTTCATTTCTGTTTCTCTTCCGAAGCACAGCAGTTCTTAGAGTGCTGCTTCTTAGCTAGCCCTGGTGCTAGGGGCATGCTCTACATCGTGTTGGAGCAAAGCGAGTGGAAGCAACACTTGGGATTGTGGGCAGCCTTTGAGGGTTACCCATGCTGGAACTGCCCAATTCAATTGCAATCTTAATTTAGTTTTATTTAATGCTGATAAGCTTTTTTAATACCTTGCATAACTGCAGTTGATGTAACTGCACCCTCAGGAGCTAGTGTTTTGGCGACAACATTGGGACTCCTGTGACATGAACCACAAGTGTAACTGTGCCCTTGAGGCTTCCACTGCAGTGCAGAAGGGCCACTATCCCAGCCAATGTCTGTCTATGAGACAGGGAACCGAGCAAGAGAAAGGCGGGTAGCTGTGCTGCTGGCCAGGAGAGTATTTGTCTTGGTCACCAATTTGTAAAGGTTATAAGGCACCACTGTGATGAGCTGCTCAACCTCCCATGTAACAGGAGCCATGGAACTTTCTGAAAGTCATTACGTTGGAACTGGAGAGTTCCTTTTAGGAAAAACACATAATCTTAATCAAAAAAAGTGCTGCTAAGGCAAGGTCCACTGCAACTCTCAAGAAGTTATTTCAATACTTAACTTTCCTCACAATAAAACAAAAAAAAAAGTCCTCCAAACAAAACTGACTTAATTTTAGCCTGAATTTACACAGTTTCAGCTTTTCCTAGAACTACACCTACTCAGCTTTGGTTTCCTATTAGCAAGTACATATTAACATTATCCATTAGACATTTTTAATCCACTTTACATGTTATATATTCTTTTGTTTGTTTGTTTCTAAGTTAACATTTTTTGTTATGAATCACATGCTGTAATGAAGCCTCTTTCAGCAGCATTTTTAGTTGTATCAATTTAGCAGCAATCTATTGGAAAAAAATGGATTTAGTTTCACAGAAACAGTCTTCATAAACTTAACTTCACTGGCACCAGTTATAAGTCTCTCCTTCAACGATTATCAGAATAATGGTGAGACTGAAGTCAGGTTTTACTGGCTTATAATCGCTTGGACTGCCTCATATATTCTTTGTAAATAAAAATGATTTTTCTCCCAGACTACTAAATGTTCAAAGGCCTCTTGAAAGAGTTAGCACTGACGGTTCAGGTCACTCTTTACTTACTTCTTTTTGAATACTTGGTTGCAAATGATTTGAATTTGCTGATTTAAAAATATCTGACTTTAATTACTGCTCTTTAGCAACCTTCAGAGTTACTCTGATGCAATGTTTCAGCACCTTCCTTTAATACAATCATTTTATTCAGCATTTTTCTCACATTTGGGATAGAAATATGTGTTGAACACTGCCTTTGCTGAATTATCATTGACAGTTTATCATTTCCATTAGAAACAGCAGAATTTTAGAACTCTCTGTGATCCTACTACGTACAATTTCCCCCCCCCCCCATCCATTAGTGTCCCAATTAGACTGATATGGCACGAATTCTGAGCAAGAGGGAAGTGCAAATCAATACCTTTTAAAAACACAGCAGTTCAGAATTTGGTATTATATCAAGAAGAAATATTCAGTAGCAGGCTTTGTGTAAATTAGACTTTCTCTCCCTTAACTGATAATCTCTGTTCGGAACATCTGTACCTTGAATGAATCAGTTTTCTACTTGTGGCTTAGTGGATTAGGACAGTGCTATCTGTAGGAGTTTTCATGCACAAGAAAAACTTATATGTAGAAATGATTTATACATGACTGATGTTCACTGGCATCCCCTACTATTGTGTACGATTTTTTTCAAGAGGACACATTTTTTTTAATGCAGCATCAGACAGTCTAGTAGCATTCTCAGTAACCGCAAAGCCATGCACCCAGGAAAGTTGCACATTCTCTCCTGAAGACTGAACTTCCCATCTTCTACTTCTCAGAAATGGTTGTTCAGATTTATCTGCTACACAACACTATGTAGAAAATCAAATAGTTGAGGTTTTCTCTGCAAATATTTCTTTTTCAAAATAGAACCTTTAATGTGTTCTAAAAAGCCTTTCTAACTTGAGCTTGCTCTCACTGTTATTAATTTTTTTATTAGAGATCTTGTTATTTTCAGGGTTCCTGAGGGACCCATTAACAGTAGACTTTTATGGAAAAGAAGCATGGTTAAACTGGTGAAAATAACTGTGCACAAGTCATAAGTAAGTAATATAAGCTGCAGCAAGGATACTGTGTGTTGTTTTAATTTCCAAAATAGCAACAGTTCAGACATTTAATTGCATTTTTTATGACTTTTTTTCATAGCTGCCTAGTGTAAAATATGTTGCCAGTAATATATAACTGCTAACAACTTTTAAGTTTCTTAAGCTGGCATTAGATTTCTTATCCTATTGGAGAGGAAGGTTACTTAATGTACTCTTCATCCTTAGGAGGAAAAAAATGTTATTCATGGTGGGTATATATCTCTGTTTTTCTCTTCTTATAATGTCAGCAGTACGTGAAATCTTTTCTGCAGCAAGAAAGATACAGGACAGATTGATTTATTCATGTCTTTCCACAATGCTAGGTGTGTAAACAGAGCTTTTCCACAAAGGGGATTTTATGAGGAGCCAACTCAGCTCAATTCTGTAATAAGTGATTGGTAGCACCATGGGCATGCAGAGCCTCCAGTCCTTGCCCCTCCCTCACTTGTGCAATAACAACTCATTGCAGCGCTGATGTACCCAGCGCACTGTACAGCTCTGGAGATGCAGTTTCCCTGATGTCTGACGCCCTGCCAGCACCGCATCCCTGCAGGCCCGTGCCGGCCCAGGGTCCTCATACAAGCAGCAGGCAGGGCTGCGTTCATTTGTTCCAGAGCAGTATCCATCCAAATTCCTGATCATCCTGAGATAAGCAGTCGGGAGACTGCAAAGCAAGCCTGACAGAGCAGGGCAGGACATGTCTCACCTAGACATGACGGTGAAAGTTTGGCAGCTGACAGTTGTCTCCTTATTTTTTTCTCCTTTCCCTTTTCGCGGTAGCATTGATAGGAGACACTCTTGTTTGCTTTGGACATTCAGCTGTTACTAGTTCCCCATCCCACAAATTCACCGGTAAAGGCCCTTTAATGTCTGAACTTGCTCTGAGATTTTATTTCGAACTTTGTATCAACCTACGGTGACCTCCAAAATCCTGCTTATTATGGAGGACCAGGAGGATCAGAGCCAGGTGCTTGCCCTGAAGCTTTGGCTCAAGCATCAAGTTATCTATTTGATCTGAAATTAAATAAACATTTTGAAGGAGAGGGAGCATGACAGAAAGAAGTGGGAGAAGGCTTCCTTAACAAGCTGTTTGTTATGCAACTGTGTACCAAAACTTAGCAGCAATGAACTTTGCCACCCCCCCATTTACAAACAAAGCAGATATGTACAATTCATAGAACATTTAACAGAAGAGAACTGTCCTCCAACGCTGTGTTTGTTTTCTCCCTGCACACAGGCTGTAGTCCTGAGCGTGCTGAAAAGTTTGGGTGAATTTGGCAGGCATGGGACCAGCACTCGTCACATCTGGCTCATAATTAATATAAAAAGGATGACTGAAAATCATTTACCTCGGATTTTAGAAGAGCAGACACAAGGTGCCACCATACAGTCAGACTTACATGTACCAAAAAAGACAGTAGGAATTCACTTGTTTGAATTAGTCTCAAGTTGATCTATTATTTTAAAACTGCCGCTCAAGCTCTCATCATTTTCAGCTCTAATACTGCAAGCTGCTTTTCTCAACTTCCTCTTCCCCCATGCCTTGCTCAAAATGAAAAGATCATTTTAGTATGAGCTCTCCCTTCACCCTTGCCCTGGCTCTCCTTTCCCTGTGGCTTCAGATGCGTGCTACTTGCCTCCTCGTCCAGGTCCATTGAAGCCTCTACCACCTCACTGCCATAGCTCATTTGTGACAGTACTAGAGTTTGGTAGCTATATCCAGTCACACAGTTTTGCCAGCAGATTTTTACATTTTTAAATAAGCTTTCAGATAAGCACATTTTCTCCCGTGCTGCCCCTACCTCTATCCTACCATAGCTACCAGCTGCTGTTCTGTGTAGGACATCTTGACTTTAATGGTGCTTAGCTTGATCTCTAATATTGCAAAAGACCCATGCAAATATTAATAACCATAAAAGTTTATAGGGATGGGAAAGTGAGGCACACAGGCTAAGACACTGTTCTGTCTGTCTCAGGCTATGCTATGTCTATCTCTCTAGGTCCTTGCTGTACCGTGGCCTCCCAGACAGATGATGTAAAGCAGCTCATACCTAGGCTGTTCATGGCTAGCATCCCTTGAGGAAGAACGGATGCCTCCATACTCCAGAGAAGTTGTGTATGTCTCCTCCAGATCCCCCATACTCCCAAAATTATAATTTTTGTGATGGTGATGGTGCTGGGCTAGATCACAGTTTTGTTATTAATGTGAAGGCAGTATCATAGACTAGTGGAGTGCTGTTTATAAACACTGCGTTGAAGATGAACGCTCTGTGCCTTGGGGCATGGCACAAAGGTGGATGGAGGCCTTTGAGCCTGTCCTGGGCAGAGGAGGGAATTTGGGCTCTATTCTCACCCGTAATGTCTGCCTGGAACAGCCCTTGTGTGAATTACTCAGCCAGCTCTCCTTGGATTGCCTTGGGGAAGAGACTACTGGCTAACTAGAAAGAAGCCTCTGTGTGAAGTATCATGCCTGAAGCATGGATTACCTGGATACCAGGGTCTGCAGTGGACAGAGAACAAGTCAGGCTGATAGGGTAGACATGATAAGACCTAAATCCTGTTTCCCGAAACAGCTTGACCATTCAGGAGCCCAAATCCTATTGAATTTCAGTAACTTAGTTCCTTCTCTTGTTCACTTGTCAGCCTGAATGTCATTAGGGAGATACACAAATTCTCTAAATTCATAGTATGGTATTAACATCAGCTACCTGTTCATCCTGCCACTCTCTCTTCCTCTTTGTCTTTCATCCACCGTCTCCTTTCTAAATCACTGACAACATACTAGAGGGCTGCTGTATTTATTAGGATCCAGTAAGGCATTACACATTCCTTCCATGTGATGCGCTTTTAATTATTCCCCTGGGGATTATTCAAGCAATGCTTATGGTGGGAATATACACTAGGGCTGTTCAGGTTAATGGCCCAATGATTCACTAGACAAGACATTCTTGGAAGGTAATTGATTGCATTAATTGTTCCACTGAACGGTGTGAACCACAGCTGCCACATGGCCCTCCCAGCACTGGCTGAGAGCTTTGCCAGGGCAGCAGCAATGGGGCCAGGTGTTGCCAGTTGTCAACCTGCAGGTGTGTTGGTTCTTTGCATTTTTCCTTTGTCCAAGGCTGTTCTCTGCTGCCGTGTATGCTCTTTGTTTCTAATTCCTGCAGGAGATCTGTGATGTCCTCTGAGACTAGAATAGGTGCTAAGGAGTGGGGAGGGACATTTAGCAGGCAATGTTTAAGCATGCCTGCTCTTTGACACTGCTAGGTATTAGGTTACTAGATACTCTTATTCAAAAGGGTTGAAAAATGGGCAATTTGGAAAACTTTATTATTCTCAAAACAGAGAATGACTTGGTGAAACTTAATATTGCTCAGACAGATTGAAAGCAGCTATGATTTAGCTGGCTCTCATAGTTATGGCGGAGGTGAAGGCTGAATGGTCTGCGACAGTGAGAGGTAAGGGAGCATGGCAGCGATGCACATGACAGTCTCCTGTGTCACGTACCTCATGTGCACATGGAGATGTTCTCCTTGCTTTTGCTGTGATGACCTAAGGAAGGTAAGCAATAACAGGACAGTTGCGTGAGTGAGCTTGTCAGTGTTGCTGCTCTTCCCTGCATCCACGATGCTTGTGCAGCCTGGGGTGAGACTCCTACCTCCTGGGGTCTGGCTTTAGGGTTAATGCTAGTAAAGACAACAGAACAGGAACTTCAGCCTTGTAGCTGCCTTGATGGGCTCCTGCAGGATCTTCCAATTTCCGGTCCTAGTTTGCTCTGGTCAGAGATTTATAGCCACCTCCTTCCTAATCTGGCAGAGCACAAAATCTGACATTGCAATTGTGAGCGGCATCAGGACACTAATCCCTCTCCAGAGGGTGACCCATCCAAATAGCTTGGTGCAGGGGCTCTCTGTGTTGTGTGTAGCTCTGTGGACCCATTAAAATGGGATAGAGAAATTTGGTAGAGCAGAACCCGACACTGAAGTGTGTGCCTGACATTGGATGGAAAGATCTGCATCAGTGATGTACGGATTTGCTGCATCCAGGTAACATAAGGGAGGTTTCTTTTTGGTCAGTCGATTCACTGTAGAACACCTTCACCACAGGATGAAGAGCAAGAACTCTCCCACTCCGGGAATGAAGAGTGGCCCTCTGCTCTGTGCTGCTCTGAGCATGCTAATGGCATGGTCTGGACAAGAAATAGCTGTGTTTACAAGAGCCTTTCTGAGCCAGCACCGCAAGGCACAGCCCACCACCACCAGGTGACATCCCTCAGATGCACAGGCCACCTACCCCAGACAAGGAGGCTTTTACAGAGAGGCAGACATCACACCACAGACCCCTGACTGTGACCCGTGGCGCCTTCTTTCCCCGTCCTGGTAACTGGCACTTCAGCATCAGAGGTAGCTTGTCACCTGAAATAAACCCAGAAGCAATGCAGCCAGCACCATGTTTTATATGTATTGGGAAAACGTGTGCCAGCAAAATAAGTATTTATCAAAGTCAAAGCAATGCAAGTCATGACTGCAAAGCTCTACCTGAATTAAGCAGACCTACGTATTATACCACCATCATGGCAGTGTAATTATCAGCCTTACAGTGACTGGCGTTACAAAACATAGAATGTATATCTAAGTTTTGTAGGTAATCTAATTTCTGAGCATTTTTAGAGGTCAGACCAGAGAAGCTTGGCAACTTAAAAGACAAATATAACCCAGGAGGCTATAAATTAAAGTGACAAATTGTAGGAGACTTGGTGATAAGGAATATGTAGTTGAAAGTGTCATAAATAGTAACCTTTGGTAATTATAGTTTGCTTAAATACTCCCTTGGAGACTTCATCATTATAATTTACCCTTGTTCAGAACGTTATCTTCAGGAGGAGTCATGGTGATTGATAACTTGGTGAGTATCTGAGCAGCAAACGGGGAGCAGTTGGGTAACTTCTAAGAGAGGAAAGCAGATCTTTGAAGTTGTCTTTCCTACTAATGAATCTTAAATCCTGCAAATTCCTGACAGGACACTGCTCTAGCTACCGTGTGCCTGATCCAGGCCCTCTACCTGTCATATAAATAATGCTGCTATATCTGTTTATGAAATCTGGACACCTTACAGATCTGCCCTTGCGTTTGAGCACAGCTCTGTCATGTACATAAGGAAAGCAGTTTACCCAGGAAAAAGAGCTGGAAGGCATTTTGGCATTTAAGACTAGAGATTCTGAAATGTCCCCATTTTAGAGCAGTTCTTTCATGAAAAGATGCATGAACCTGTTCCCTGCTAATGAAAGAGGAATAAAGGCCGAGGTCAGAGCAGACGCCCGGAGCCCGGCACCAGTGACCGCCGGGACGCCGGCTCGGACCCAGGCCCGTGGCCCGGCCCCTGACTGGGCTGCCATGGACACCCAGGGAGGCTGGGAGACCAGAGCAGATGCTGCCGGCCAACCCGGTCTGGGCGGCCCCGGCCGGGGGAAGCCAGGGGATCAGCCAGGGAGCACAGGGGCCTGAACACCTCGTCACCACTGGGTGAACATAAACGTTTATCTTTACGTGCGAAAACGCTGTTTATTTGTTGAAGGCACGAGTAGGGCGGAGCGGTCATTCAGAGAGGTACAGTAGGACTGACTTCAGAGAGAAGCAAAATAATAACCACAGTTATATCTGGAAAATGGAACACGCGTCTGTAGTGTGAAAACATAAAATCTCTGTCAAGAAACAAACACGACAAAGATCATGATTTTGGTCAGTGAAGAAACTACTTGGTACCTTGAAATATAAAAATTTGCCTTAAACGATGCTGTCTGAGGCAACCTTAACTAATTGTTTCTTAAAGTACAGAAAATTCAGCAAAAAGCTTTAAAAAGAGACATCTCAGACACAGTATCAATGTCAGGGGAGCGCAGCGTCTTCTTTGAACTTCCTGCCAGCTGCTTGTCACTCAGAGGGGTTTTATAGCCCCCGCGCAGCAGCCGCAGCCTTCTCTGTCTGTCACATCTTGTTGCATTTGCATCAGAGGCTATAATTATATTCATGCAAAGTTTACCTTATTTTAGAAGCTGAAAGCAGGCGCTGATTTATGCTCCCCGCCAGGCAATTCTTTCTCTCTGGGATGCGATATGTCACAGCGCGGGGAGGCGGCGGCGCGGCGGCTCTCCCCGGCCTGCTGCGCGCCTGCGGGACGCTCGGCTGCCTCGCGGGGCGGCCGCAGGCCCCGGCACCCTGCCCGCCACGCGGCGCCGCCCTCGGGGCCCTTCTGCCTGGTAAGCGCTGGGGCTCGTGAGCGACGACCCTCAGGAGGGCCGAAGCCCGTTCCCGGGGCCAGGCGCGCGCAGCGGCCGTGGTCACGGAGGCCCGCGGGGAAGCCAGGACGCAGGGGTAGCCGATGGCTCCGTCTCAGGAGCGGAAGAGCAGAAGGCGAGGGGCGGCCGTAGCGTCCCGGCCATGAGAATGGACTGGGGGGTCTCAGCTGACCCCCCACAGCCGGGCGGGCGGGCGGCCACGCGCCAGGCACCCGCGCGAGCGTCCCTGGCTGGGCGCTGCCGCGGTGGGGCCTCAGCCGGCAGCTCCAGCTCGCTCCGCCGAGGCCGGAGGCGAGAGCCCACCTGGCTGCGCCCTGGTGCGCCGAGGCGCGGGCGGCTGCCGAAGGGGGCTGGGGGAGGCCAGCCCCGGCCCACCCGTGCCCTGCCCGCTTTGGGCTGATGTCCCTGTTCGGTCAGTAACGTCACTCGAGAAACTTCCAGAAGGAATCGAGGAAAACGGAGCTTTCGCGAGAGAGCGGAGGTGCAACGCCAGCGCCCTCAGCTGAAGGGTTGGTGTGAGGAGTTTGGCCTCCAGACCGCTCCTCCGTCCTCCTGACAGCCCCGCGCCGCCCCGGGAGCAGCTCAGCGCCTCACCCTGCCGCCGCGCTCCGGCGGACGGCAGCGACGCGGCTGATGGCTGGCGGGCTGACATGAAGATTCATGGCCTGCGGCGCCTCTCCTTAGGGCCGTTCCCCAGCCTTTCATGCGGACGGAGGGGAATCACACTGCCTTTTTTCCACATGTATGTTTTGACAGCTTTTTCTTTAAGCCTCCTGCTTATTCTCGCTTAAAACTGGTTTCGAAAGAACCTTCTGAAAACCCCCAGTGATGCTGGTAAACGTGAAGCCAGCTTCCAGATTGCTGAACAAGGACGTGTCTGAGATTGGCTGGCATATATGTAAGAAACACTCAGAATGGAAAAAAAAAGAACTTCTAGAAAAATATCTAAGCTAAACGGAGTCATGGAGTTTATTCCCCCCATGCAAATGTGGCCTGGGTTTTAAGTTTCTACATGAACCACCTTCTACATTTCTGCAGAAACAACTGGAAACGAAACTCCAGCCTCAGAAACCATTGTGGCCCGTTATCGCAGGGGGAAGCGCCCGGCATCGTGACTTTTCGTGTCTTCTGGCTGCTGGCCGCGTGGGGGGTGCCGGCGGCCTAGCCGCCCTCGCGGGGCAGGCACACGTGTGGCTGCGTCCGCGCGGCAGGACCCTGTGGCCCCCGCCGCGAAGGGCCGCCCGGGCCACAGCGCCCAGGCAGCCCCTGCCCCGGGCCGCGCGAGGGCTGGCGTGCAGCCGCTGCTGTTGCGCCGAGCAGGAGCCGCTGCTCACGGAGACTAGTGCTGCTGCTTTCAAACTGGGACGCGATCCTGAGTTATTCACCTGGCTCTAGGAAGAGGATGATGCTGGTCCCACAGCAGAGCTCACAACTGCCTCCCCAGTTCAGAGCCATTAACGCAGAGTTCACCGTGGTTTGTCTATGTAGATAAGCATTTACTGGACAGCAATTAGACTTCTTCCACCTGCTGAAGAAACAGGCAGAAAATTTCCATTGTGATTTCAGAGACAGACTCTTGCTACCTTCCTAGACAGAAACCCCCAAAGCCACAGCGACAGGTGTCTCCAGTTTACACGGCCCCATGGCTGGATCTGTATTTCCGAAGCTTCTGCCTTCTTTCTGCCCTAGCTGATGTTCCTGTTTGGCATTGGAAGGGCAGCAGTTCCCCAGCTTGGTGTGCCAGGACGTGTCCAGCGCTGTCCCTGCGGCACGCGTGGCACCACTGCTCTGCTTTTGCTGACATCCGTTCGCTCTGAAACACAACCACATGCAGTAAGTGACATCAGGCACCTCAGAGGGATTAAACTGGAGGGAGTTTGTTAAATGTTTTAAAAACGTGGGAACAGTTGCTAAAATTGCATGATTCATCCTGTGCATCAGCTTTCCCTTCCCATGAATATTTCATTTCCTATTAAATCAGAGAGTGTGACAAGCCTGGTTAGAGGCATGATTTTTATCCACACTTTTCTTCTGCACATGCACAGAAGTGAACTTACGATTTCTGGTGAGTCCACTTGGGGGTCAGTGAACAACTTACAAGGAAAAGCTGCTGATGGGGGCAGAGCGCCGAGTGAGCGAAGACCCGAGCAGCTGGGCAGCAGCAGCCGCTGCACCGGGCTGACCCACACACCTGCACTGCATTTACCCACGCTCTTTGCGTAGGTTGCTGCCAAATGAGCAACTGGCCCTGTGGGAGGGACGGGCAGAAAGGCTGTGTTCGTGGCAGGGGTCTCCAGGCAGAGCAGCACCAGGAGTATGCCAGCCTCCCGTGTTTGTGAGCCATGCTGGCTTGGGATTCTCCAGCCTCTTCCCAGGCGCAATCTCCCTTCTGAAATCCCAGGTCTTGCTTCCAGGGTGCTGTTGTCCTCGCAGCCTCCAGACCCTCCACTGGTGTAGTGAGTTTTCTGAGGAAGTGTGGGTCACGGAAAGCAGAAAGACGAGCCAGCCCTGGGAGCTGGTGCCCGGCGCGGTGGGATTTATAGCCCATCTAATGCTCGTGCTTCACTTCTCTCCCCTGTTGTTATTACGCAGTCGTGTGAGCCTTCTGCGTTGTGTCAGCCGGAGACCTGGACGCAGGAGGAAAGTGCTTTCCCCTACCTTGCTCGCTGCTATTATTCTGAATTTCCTATCTCTGAACTTGGGGAATATTTCAGATCCCTGGCAGGGTGTGCTGCTGTCAGGAGTTCAAGCGCCGCGGGTGCAGCGAGCGGGGGCTTGCGCGGGGGGTGGAGGTGTGCGTGGCTGCCATCCGTCCTGCAGGGAGGCATAAACCAGAGCCGACCGACTCCGCGTTCGCGCTTTAGTGCTGGCGGCCGACCCGGAGCGGGAGGGGGAAGGGGCCTGACAGCCCTTAGCTGTTCGACTCTGCAGTCTTAAGACAATACTCATTTCTGCATTGCTCATAAACAAATGTATCTAAAACACCACACTTTATATCCACTTACAATTCTGAATACCTTTCCATTTATCTAAAGCTTGCTGAGGTGAGTTCTTATAAGGGAAGACTTATTTCATTTCCATGAAATGTTTATATTTTCTGGGAAGTTTCTCTCTCACCTCTTTAAATTTTACTGCAGTTGGCGTGCAGCCTGCAGCAGGGTCCTCCCAAGGAAGCTGGTGAGGCAGGGAGGCTCAAGAGGGACTATAAATTTCAAACTCTCTGGGTTGGAATAATTTAAGTGCACCAAGATCTTAACCTTAAAGGATCAATACCGAGTTAGCCTTTTTTTTTTCCATGTAGTGCTGTAAAATTGAAACTAAGGAAAAAAAAAATAACAGGAAAAAAAAATCCAAAGTAAATAAAGATTGTATATGAACAGGGCACTGATCCTGAGCTATGTTTCTGGAGTTTCAAATTATATTATCAAAAGGACGTCTGTTTTGGCTGTTCATGAGCATAACCGTCTCAGGAAGGTTTTCTTCACAAAATATATAAAGACCCATGATCTGGTACTCATCCTTACAAAATGGATGTAGTTCTCTTTCTGCATCTAATTTCTTTGCTTAAGTCCCAGAAGGGACTTGGCCTTTTCAGCGCTGGTTGTTGGAGTGGATTGGGGTTGGCAGATATGATGTGTCCTCGTGGGCGAGCGGGCTGTGGTTGTGCAGACCACTACTCCACACTTCACCTTGCTGCAATTACATTTTCTAACTAGTTTGCTGAGTGTCCAACTTAATATCAAGTATCTATATACACTGTTTCTGTCCTATATCCTCCTATATGGCATTTGTATTAAATAAAGCATTGACTAACCTATTTTCTTCCCAGAATATTAATGAATTGCCTCAGTCAAATCTATAGCAATATATTTAGGCATCCATATTTGTTTTGGGAAAAAAATACCTACAATTGTGTCTTGTAAATCTTTAAAAAAAACCGCGCACACAAAAATATCACAATCCAGTATAAGATCCTAGATGTGGCTTATCCAAGCAGACATGCAGGATAAATGCATCTTAAAAGCAAGGTTTAAATCACATTTCCTGTTTATTATTTCAGCCAGCGCTTTCCTGATGACATCACACCAACCTAAACCAAAATTTTTAACCTTATTTTAGTAGGATCATTAATCTAATATTGGAAATATAGGAGTCTGAGGTCAGGATTTGAGAGACAAGTGCAAGAGAAGCTGTTTTATAAAATATAAATTCACGTTTAACCTCTAACTCTGCATGTAGTCTTTGCTAATAATTTTCAGTCTGGAATAGTTCAGGCTCATGACATTCCCGCAGCCTCCAAGCATCACGCGCATCTCTTGCACCCACTGAAAGCAGAGATGCTTCCCTTGAAGCATTCCTGTACGCGACTGCCAGCCATGCCATGGCCAAGGGCAGTGCCGCGAGCAGAGCTTGTGCACTGCAGCTGAGTCTGGGGGTGGAAGCTGCTGTTCCAGGGTACATTTATGCCAGTGAATTAAACACTTTGGGGTGCTGGATTATCCACAGTTAATTGCAATAAAAGAGAGCAAATTACCCAACTAGTTCAAAAGGCCTTCTGTAGCTGCATGGTTCAGGTTCCCTGTTTTTAGCAGAAGACCAGTCCATACTAAATATCTCAGATTCACAGCTGTCTTGGTTGCATGGACCCAGCTATTTCTAACTGGCTTTTTCTCATCGGTTCTGTGTGCCTTAATGCTTCTGTCTCTGTTACTCCAGCCTGTCCCTTTTCCACATGTTTCTCTGGGGCACAGGGAGAGTTTGTCTCTACATGCCATGCATTTAAAATGCATATATGGACAGATATATGCATTCTCAGATATGGACAGCAAAAGACACTGGTACTTGTTTATTGTAGGAGTATCAGTGGTGACTAACTCCTAGTTATTAATTCTGCCTCTTTATCTTTGTGATAGAAGCTGTATAAATGACCATTTTAAAGCAGTAACATATAAAACAAAATGCAATGATGAATATATGTAACAAGCTTTAAGATCCCACAGGCACAAACAAAAAGCAGAATGCAAGTATTTATTTTTATTCATCATTAATAGGAATATATTTAATGTAAGAGAGGAAAGGAAGGTGGTCTCATGTAGGCTATCTTTGTTGTCTTATGAGGAGTCTTAATGCTTGTAAGCCTCATGTACTCTTTGTGAAGCTTTTTTTGGGAAGGTGTCTTGCACATATTGTGACTCTGAGAGTGCAATTTGACAGCCAGAGATCAATTTTGCTTATCATGGCCTAAAGAAACATCCACATACATTCCTTTACTCACAGAGTGAAATAGAGTATTAATTTCCACTTTTGTAATTTATCGAGAATTCTTTGCAGCAGGTTGGTATCATGGGAAAGAATATCACAAGAACTGCATGAGAACAGAGGTGGTACTGTGACAGCTGACTGTTTAGGCCCTTTGTTTCCCATTGCTTAACTGGCTGATTAAACCCCCAGAAGCAGCCTTGTCAGCTTTATTTCTTATTGGGAAAGCTTTCTGAAAATCCAAATTCACTCTCCCAGAATCACCTTGACCGTGCATGTTCCAGCTAAAGCGAACAGATTCCTCTGGTTTATCTTCCTGCAACAAGAGGCACACTTTTCACTGGTATATTAGATTTAGCTATCATCTAGTAATCCTGTTCTGTATATTTTCTGCCAGTTTCCCTGGGATAGCATGTAACTGCCTTTCTGGGCAGAAAGAAAAAGCTATGATTTCGTCCTCAGAAATTCCATCTTGACCTACGACAGACTTTTTCTGTTTTCTTGATCTGGACTTTCTGAGGAGCCCAAACCCAGCTTAGGTAGAGCAGAGTGAGTGCTGATGCTATTTCTAGCCTTATCAGCCTCAGGTGAGCATGGTCTCATCCACGGTCAGCCAGGTGAAACCAGCAGGGACCAAATCATTCTGTCCCACCAGCGATAAGACCCACAGTTGCCTCCCCAGCATGCATGCAGCCCCTGCCCTGCATTTTAGCCACAAAAAACCCCAAACCTCTTCTAGCTGAGCACAGTCAAGCCTGCCCCAGCCTTTCCGACAGCCAACCGACAGCACGTGAGGGCAAAGGTTTGTCCAACTGCAGCTGCCAGAGCATGGCAGGAGTCAAAGCAGAGTACTATGCTGATGTAATTTGTCCTCCTGTAGCTTTCAAGATAAGAAGAGAAATGTGGTATTGATTTACTTAGTAAAAGTGACACCCTTCAGCATGCCGAAGCTATCGCTGCCTGTCACTCGGCGCTGCTCCGCTGCTCAGACAGTGCTGCTGGGACGTGTGAAGTTATTAAGCAGAAACACATTGCTCAGCCCGACTGTTAGGGCCAGCTTTAGAAAGGCCAAGCCAAAGAGCATGTAAAAGACCAAATGGCACTTTGCAGCAAGCTGTAAATCTGGCTGCAGAAACGCATACAGATACATCAATCTGAAGACACATATTTTTGTTCCTGGACAAAAATCTCATAAGAAGGTTTAATTAATAATTAATTCAAGCTGCTTCTAATCCATATTTTCTATCTGGCAAAGCTAAGGAGCAATACTAATTCAAGCATCTAACACAGAGAGACCCTACAGAAAAGAAAGCTTAGGAAATCTACCTACAGCTGATCAGACACAGAAAGGATGTGGTTGCTGGCCACCACTTTATAAAAGCCATGATTTTCAGGTGTATCTAGTGAATAATTAGGGCTGCAAACAGTCAGCTGGTCAGTACTTCCTCCCAGGGTCTGGGATCTTCTAGCAATTCAGGCCTGAGCAGGGTGAAATGGATTTTTGTCCTTTGCAGATCTCAAAAGGGGTAGTTTTGGAGCAGGAATTCTATCTGGATCAATGTCAAATTAAGTTGTGCATATGGCAAAGTCTCTCTGTTTCCTGCTCATCATTCCTCTCTCTTTGTCCTGCTGGTCTCCATCACACTATTTCACAAAGAGTTAGAAAGGAGAATGCTTCTCTGCATTTATCAGGATGTTTGCCAAGCACTGAAATCAAACGCGAAGCGCAGACGCAGCCCCCAGCTTAGGTTAAATAGCCATGATAGGGACTGTAGGGAAGTGCTGTAAGCACTGTATTAACATGGAAAGAGCTAATTAATGGGATGAGCTGGGTAATTTATAGGCCTGTGAGCCTGGCATCAGCCACAGGAATGATAATGGGTTAACTGATAGGAGATTTGATCAATAAGAAAGTAAAGGGCAATAAAGTTGTTACTAGTGCTGATCATCTGGGCTATGAAAAACAATGTTTGTCAGCTGTCTCAGAACTTTTTTTGAGGAGAAAGCATGGAAATGCCTAACTGATGATTGAGGTGAAATGTGAGTTTATGCTGGGGAGGGCTGGTTTATGCATCTGCTAAGCGTTGCTAGCTGCTGCGGCTGGTGGAGGACACTGACGCTGAGCCATCCTCAGCCGTGGGAGCTTTCGTGTTCTGATGTCGGCCGAGCAGTGGTGCTGGCAGGTAGACGTTGGTGGACGTTTGGCTTGACACCATCTGCCATTTTGTTCAGGAAACCAGTAAGTCATGAGCCCAACAGGCAGATATTAAACAGGGAATCTGGGGTGGAAATTGGGAATTTGTATGTTCTCTGTATCTGCAACTGAAGCTGGCATCTAAATTAAAAAAAAGGTGGACAAGTCAGAGAAAATCCCTGTGGAAAGCATGGACTAATTCTAAAAAGTGTTTTAAACTTTTATTCAAACAGCAGTGTGACCCTGTTGGTGCCTGTGCTGTCCAGTAGGCCTGCCCTGGCCCTCGGGCGGAGCTGGGTCCCCCCTGTGCTGGGTGCCGCCACCACTGCGTCCTGCTGCAGGACGGGCCCTTCTGCACATGACGTTGTGCTTTGCAGTTAAAAATGGCATTGAAACTCTAGAGACTTAAGACAGGGCTTACTCAGATGTTCCCCACCTCTCTTTAGCTGCCATCATCATAATCCTCCCGACCCGGCAAAGGAAGTGCTCAAGGCTGGTGGAAGTGTTGCCCCGTTGCACCAAAGAAACATTAAAGTGTCCTTATCGAAAAAGAAATCACTTCTGTCTTTCAAGTTCACTCTGGGTAAAACCCCACTTCAAATGAATCTCCAGATAGGAATGTAATGAATTAAGTGATTAGTAACAGTCTATGGTCGTTATAACTACAGTGAGGAAAACTATTTGAAATTCTTTTCTTCCTAAAAATGTTTTTTCTAAGTTAGTTAACAACAGTGCTTCTGGCAGAGATCCTGTTTTCATGAACGTCTCTCTAGTGGCAAGGAACAGAGAAGGAAATGCAGAGGAGATATTGTGAACAAGGTTATTCCTAAACTAAACGTTTTTCACACTTGCTGGGATGCCGATGGATCTTAGATAAGCAACAGCTTAAATCTTCTTGTGCACAAGTTACTCTTATAGCAAATGCTTCCTTTGAGGTTTTAAATAACGTGCGCTCCAGTGCGAGAGGCAGAGCCTTCGCTCAGGTTACCCCGCTGTGTGATCTAGCATAGCAGAATGAACAACGCAAACAATAAATAATGACATAATCAAAAAGCCTGGAAGCCCTTTTTCCTGTAACAACATATATCTTTTAGTGAAACACTCTGATCTCACAGAAGTAATGCACCATTAGGCCCCTGAGGCCACTCCTCTGATTCCACATTTTATGGACTAGCTCTTTATTCCTAAATTCAGCAGATGCATGGCTTATAGCTGGTCCCAGCATGGGATGCATCACAAGCAGCTTGTCTATTACAGGTGACCTGCAAAGAGAAGAAATAGTGTTTGTATCCTCTGTAGTATTTTTATGGCTGAAAAAGAGGACTGGGAAGATTTCTTTTTTCTGCGTCCTGCTTATTGCTCAGTATTAGGTATCTGGAATATCAGAAACACTGAAGACTTATCTTTATTTTTCTGGGGTGAGACAGAGGATGAGTACTGGAAATCCTTGGGAAGGACTATGCTTGTACAGCAAGACAACTGGAAATTATCTACTACTGTTCTCTGGGATTTTAGCTGAATATTCCTCCTCACACAGAATTTTAGAGGTTTTTGCTAAAAGTATGAATTTTAAAATAATATGCTTAAACTGCTGTGGAAGATTATATAGGCACTTTTTAGATTTCTGTTCAAACAATCCTTGTTGTTTACCTTTTTAATAAGGGCTTATTGTATTGCTTTGTGTTATAGCATAGTACGCACTAAGTACCCACAGAGGCCCTCTTATGTCCTTAAAGATGCACTATTTATTGTGCATCTGTACTTCCAGATTAAGGAGGCTCTTCACTTAGTGACTATTTTTGGGGTGTAGCACTGGGCCAGAGTAACAGAAGTGACATAGACCCTGGAATGCCATTTAGTAGCTGCTTAAATTCCTGAGATTATGCCTGACAAATCTGTGTTTTGAGCTGTGTATGCATATATGCATCATCATGTAACTGCTGAAACATTCTGGAGCACGCAGTCCTCATGGTGGTTAGAAACACAAGGGCTGGAGAGCAACGGAAAGCAAAGGCTCCAGCTGCCGCTGCCCAAGAGCTGAGACTACGCCTAGTTTCACTGACATCTCCTGTGGAAATGAATAAAAGCTAGTTCCTGGTCACCTTCGAGTCTTGCTTCAGATCCTGGCTTGGCCATAAGCAGCAAAGCTCGCCTCCTGTATGTCAGGTCACATTGCTTTTTTGGCAGGTAATACTGAATTGGCCACTAGCAGAGCCATAATAAACTCTGAGAAGTCCTAAGCGCCATTATCTAAGGATCTTTCTGCTTCCAATATTTTTCACATTGTCCTAATCTCAGGATTCTGCAGTTTAGCCATAATAATGTAATTTTCTTTAATTGCTTTCTCCACACTTTTTTCATCACGCCCTTGCCCATTTGCTTCCCAGAGCTTATTTACAGTTCAGCTTTCTCATGGCTTTTGGATATTTCAGGCGAAGGCTCTGAAGCTGCTCAGAGCAGGCATGGCTCTATGAGAGGCAGCTGATGTGCTCCTGGCAGATCTCAGCTGTGCCCAGAAGTCAGTGGCACTGCGCCAGCTTTGTATCCTATGGAAAGGGGAATGTGGCGTGGAGAGGTCAACAATGTCATGCAATAGGAAAACTGTAGCTGTCAGTATGATCTCCCTGGAGATGGCTTTCTGTAAGATTTCTGCAAGATGAGGAGAATGACAGTTAGATGTATATTTAAACTATATGTGAAAGGGCAACCATGCAAATGTATTTACTAGGTCATTTTTGACTTGTGGCTGGATGAAGGAGGATCCATATATGCATATGTCCCAGTTAAACACCACCAGCCTCCTGTGTCATGCATCAGCTGTGGCCACCCATGGGGACTCTGATTTCCACTGCTGCCTGGACTGTTCTGTAATTGGACACCAAAGCATATGGCAAAACCAGGAACAGTATTTGCTATGTATGTCTCTTGTTTTCCTTCTGCTGGCTCCAACAGCCTTCTCTGGCTTCTCCACAAAAAACAACGTCGTATGGGGAGACAAGGCAGTCCAGTGGTAATTCCTGCATGGATGGAGGTGAGAGGTGCGGAAACTGTGGGAAGCTGTGAGCTAAGGAGGACGTTATACTGCAGTATAGTTACTGAATGAACATGCACAGCCCCCAAAAGTTGCTCAGGATGGATAGAGGATAGGAGCATCAGGGGTTAGGGAATGGGTAGTTTCAACTCCTGCCCAGAAAAGGTTGCAGCTGTGTTCCACAGTTGGGAAGTACCAAAGATGTTGGGAATGTTTATACAAGGGGCTTGTACTTTTTGAAGCTTGTACTTTTTGTGTTATATGGAATTTCTAGCCCCCCCACCCCATATCTTTATGATGAAGTCAAACCATTCGAAAAAGCTCTGTATTATCAGGTACCACAACTTGCTCAAACTGGTGCTTGTGTCAAACAGAGTTTGAAATTGTCTCTTTGCTGGTATTTTTTGTAGAATATGTTCTGCAATTTGCAAGGCAATCCTGTTTTAAGGAACAGTGCATGACGGGGAAGGGAGAAGGCAATGGAGGGATTAGCTCTCAAGTTATGGAAGAGTCTGATCTTAGTTATCTGAAACCATATGGGCATCCAAACCCAATAGGACTGCAGCAGGAAAGGGAGGGGGAGCTCATTTCTCCCTGGAATGGAATGACACATTGCTAACACTTTGCCAAGGAGCTTTATTATTGTTGGTGTGATTTCAGGGTAGTAAGGAAAAAGCTCAGAGTGCTGATGGGAAGGACTCGCACTCTTGCTTCATGGTGATTAGCATTTTAAAATAATCCTCTGAAAGGAGAACACAATTGGAATCACAGTTGAACGTGTTGATTCTTCTCCCTGCAGAGTCTACAGAGAACCTTGCTAAAAGGGGGAAAATCATCTGTGTGGCCTTGAAACCTTATATAATGTTTCTGTGTTGGGCCAATAAAAAATATCCTAACCGTTATTTTGTCTGAGCTCAAGGCTTGAAGGAAACATCGGGCTGAGTAGGAAAAAAGTTCTACAGTTACAGCACTTATAATTCTCAGAGCTTTCCCCCAAATACCCCCTACTTCCAAGGCCTGTCTCCAAACACTCAGACTGTGGAAGTGATAACCTGCAGACTTGGCAATGTACATGACGTTTTACTAAGGGAGCTTACACAAATATTATCTCAAGTGAAATGAGGATTTAATTCTATTATCTGTGGCTTTTCTTTCCCTGGGGTCAAAAGTACAGAAAGTGGTCATGTTGTCTTTATAGCCCAAGAAACAAAAGACCTGTTTTTAAACCAAATAATTAGTCATCCAGAACTAATGTCCCACAGCACTAACCACTAAGGGGGCTTTAGCATGATCTGAACCGGTCCGCAGTCCTCCAGCCACGTCATTTCAGGAGCACTGGGAAGAGCCGCTGCAGCAGATTCGCCTAAGATGGGTGATATATCATCAGGGAAGCAGGGATCGAGTACCATGCAGGTACTGTGAAGAAATCCTAGGATATCCTCTTTCTTGAAGAGTGCTGCTCCTTGCATACTATTAAAAATTTTTGTTTCCCGCTGCTTGGTCTTTCCGTTATACTGGGTGCAGATGTGCAGCTGTACATGGACACCCTTGTGACAGCTAACAGGCTACTGGGAAGAGCAGAGGTCAGCTCTAGGGTTTCGCTTGTAGAGCTCCAAGTGCAGATAGTGTGTGCATAGCATCCTGCAAGGCAACCACCACTGTGATCAGAGAGTTGCTGTATGGAGGAAGAAACTTTCCACCTCAGCACCTAGAACTGGGATTATCTCAGATCTGCTCCTTAGCCTTGACTGATTACTTGTTTATAGCAGTTCATAGCAAAAGGAGTCCAGACTCAGTTCTCTGCTTTTAGCACACTCTTCACTATGTTCCTGACCCAGATTTGAGAATTCTGAGATCTGTGAGAGAATGAAAAACACTAGAGAAGATTTTTTTTAGCTGTGGAGCTAAATCCTTAGTAACTCCAGTGCTTGAATCCAGTCTTCTCCACTTTTCCTTGGAGCTTGCGTCTTCAGTAACTCACAGTCTAGACAAAGATGCGTGAAGGGAGCTGGGGGGGGAGCAAAGTGTTGCAGCACTGTATTGCTATACACTCTGTTTGGCCCAGTGTTGTAGTGTGACTTCACTTTAGGTAATGAAAGAGGTAAAGAGGAACGACACAGGCTCTGTCAGAACAGGGTTTTGGCAATGGATCAGGTCAGAGGCTGTGCACAAGAGCTGTTGGAACTGGCATGCACTGAAGAAATGAGCTGGGAAGTACGCCTGAGCCAACAGTGCATGCATACGGTGGCTTTGCTTGTGCTGCCAGGTGACACCATGGAACAGAGCTGCAAGCTTTATTCCTACGCAGCGTGCAAACCCTGACAGCTCATAGCCACCATGACCTTAGCTTAGGGACTTGGGTTACTAATGACTTGCTGCTATTAATGTTCCAAGCCAGCTTTCTTAGCTAGTCATTAATTTACAAGCAGTGCCCATAGCACTGATTATTACTGCTTAGAAGAATGAAGCAACTCTAGCCAAGGCTTGCATTGTGCCTTCATCTCCGATATGCATTGCAAGGGTGAGAGCTGGACCTTCTTGTTCACTGCAGGTTCTCAAGGAGGAGATGCTTCACTAATTTCAAACAGCTTCATATTTTCTAATTAGATTACAAAAGTCTAAGCAGAAAAAAAAAATCAAAACACCCAGGAGCGGGAAGCAGGGGAATGCATACCTAAAGGGAGTAAGAATGCCCTGGAAGGTCTCTTAGAGCTGTACAAGCCCTTGGATGTGACAAAAGGTCAAAGCATAAGAAGGACAGTCATAGCACTTTAAACAAAATCTGGTATGTAACATAGAAAACATGCAAAATGCATGGTTTAAAAAGCTTTTTTGATTGTGCCTGTAGATAAACAAGGAACAGAGGTGGGAGGGAAGCTTCCTTTTTCTGTCTCCTCTCTAAGTTTTGTATCCAGTTCTACAGTCTGCTGAAGGTGTCCTTGGATTATCAACAAGTTTCCTAGCCATCTGACCTTGGCTGTATGTTTTACAGAAGTTAGTGCTAAAGGACTCAAAGAACCAACTCAGTTGCAAGCCAGACTGCTAAAGTCTAGGAAACCAGAAGTTTGCCTGAACGGGTTTAGCACTGCTTATTGAAAGTTCTGCACTACAATGAGAGGTGCTTCAGCACAATGAACACTTACCAGTTTCTGGCATTCCCTATGACTGGATATGACTGGCAAACAAATTTTGCAACTGCTTTATATGCCACAGGGAGTGCGACTTTCCACTCAGCTCATATCATTTGTCAAGTAACAACTGCAGTCCTTTCTCAGGATTCAGGAGACACTGTCCATTTTCTGTAACTCCCTAAGTCATCCCAGATCTTTCTCTCAGACTGTTTTTTTCTAATACTGCATTGGGAACTCTGAATTAAAGCAAAAAATATTTGTTTTAATAAAGAAGTAACTTTGAAAAATGTGTTTCATTTACAGCATGTGCTAGAATAACAAAACTCAATGATATTGGTATGGTAGTTACAAGTGAAATAGTCCTTCACCCTAAAAGATACTATGCAGACTCTGTTTGTTCAGATGGCACACTGTCCTTTTAGTCTAAAACTATTACTTAAATTTTCCACATAACAACTTCCCAAAGATGCCTTTGAAAATTTCTAAAGACAACATGTACTTAATACTTTAATATAATCAGGTTTGATTCAATACAGATTGTTCAGAAGCACCAAATATCTGTGGATGTATCTTGGGTTGTATCTAAATCTGTACTTCCGTGCATAGTTTTGTGTCTGAAAGCAATCCCAAGCCACACGGTCTGTGAAACAGCCCAGCGAGCTTAGTAGAAATATGAACCATGTGAACTGTGATGCCACTAAACCACAGATCTTCCTTTTGTCTGTTTTGATAGCCCTTGATCCTTCAAGGACGTGGAAGTATTTTTCAGTCCAGCATCTGAAAAATAAGTCCACTCTGGATTCTGGAAAGAAAAACATTCTGTTTAAATCCATCCCTCTATACTTTTGTTTTCAGACACTGTCTGTCAGTCTAGCCTTTGAAATTAGCACAAATACCCATGAGAAATATAATCCTGCTCAAGGCTCTGAATCAAATACATTGCAGCCGATAAGTACTTGCCCTTTGACTTCCAAATGATGTTTAATCTCTGAAGCAGGTACAGTAACCTTGGATAATCTGCTCATCAGTTTTATAGGTTAAATAAATGGATAGATTAGTTTCCTCTAGATTTCATTATTCTATAACAGCAATGGGAACATAAGATAGCACTGCAAAAAAGCACCAAGAACTGTCTACTATGCTTTGTGGAGTCTATTAATGAGCTTTGGGAAAAATAATCTTTATTGTCCCGAAAAAGATTCTGTGCTGCCAGGCCTTTCTGGGGTGGCAAAACTCTGTTGTAGGACTGTCTGCCTCGATTAGATTCAACTCGCTAGGAGAGCTGTTGGCTGCCAGTCAGACTGAAAGAGCACGTGCTTGTGCCTTGGGTTGCAGGAGACACTGAGGCTGGCACCTCTGCTCTATCTGAGGAGGAAAGAGTAGCACTGCGTTTCTCTTTGCAGGGTTTGCACATTTACTCTCTGTATCTGAATATCCTTGACTTTACTCAGCAGCTTTCTGGAGACTTTTATTTACTCAGAAAAAAGAACAGAAAGACAATACAGTCACCTTAGTTATTTAAAGAGGCAACATAAAGAAGATTAGTTAAAGAAAACTTCTACATACTATTGTGCATGCTAACTGAAAACTTTTTAGTAAAACAAAATAATGTCTATATATCTGGATGAAAACACTTTTAAAATTGAGTTTCAGCTCAGAAGTAAATGAGCAGGTGGCAGAACCCATTGCGCAGTCTACAGAACTCGCACAGCTTGTAATTTTAGTGCTTGTATGATGCTTCATTTTTTTCAAAGCAAATTGAGAAACAAAAGTGAAGATCTTCTAGTACAAAGCTTCCCTATGAACTTTATGGATACAGCAGCCCCAAACCATTAACCTCTGTGTCCATAAAATGGTGTCCTACTGAAGCATCTTTTGGTAGGACACCGTTGCACCTTGTTTTGAATGCAGGTGGCAATAATCAGCATGGCTTCCTTGTCATCTAAGCTGTCAGAACAATTGGAGCATGTACAATTACCCACCTCAAATCCGTCACTGCATAGAACAGACAGTCAATAGGGAAACTGTGTAAAATTCATTGTCTAATGAAATTTAGAGATCATTTGGAGAGATGATTTATGGAATTATAAAGGTCTGACATTTGCTGACCACTGAATTACCCTTTAAATTATTCAATGGTTTTGGAGATTATCTCCTGACCTGCTGCGACCTAACCTGAGTTGACTATTGCAGCAAAGAGCATTGCCTGCTGCCGCAGTGCAGGCAGGTCACATGCGGATTTTATACCCTATTGGTAGTAAAAACAATTCATTAAGTCCAAGCTGTTTTTTCAATATAAAGCTATAAAAAAAGCATTAAAGTGAAGGTCGTATCAGGTCAAAAGTCCCCAAATCCTCTTCCAAAAACAAAGCAAGCAGCCCACACCTCTACTTTATCAAGGCTGAAATCAGGTTACGTTCCTCTTTGCTAAATATAGCAAGTGAAGTCAGGCATTTTTCAAAAAGTGGTAGAGGTATGTCTGATTTCTATTAGTCAGAGCAGGCAATAGCCATCTTAATGTGGCTATTAAGGAGGCTTTATTAGAAAGCAAGCAGATAAAACATGCTCAGTGGCAGTAGCAGTGGCACTAGCCCTGTACTCCAGAAGCTGCCATGATAGGTAGTTATGGCTTTTTTTAACCTTTGGTTGACAGGTAGATCTCTGAAGCCGAAGAGGAAAGTAACAGGAACTTCCCAGCTATTTTTGCTGGAGTAATGCTGAGATGAATAAGTACATATGATATTTATAGAATAAGAAGATTTAGGGTTGAGTAACGGATTTCAGGCTAGGTTCAAATGAAAGCACTTCCTCGGCATGTCAGGCAAAATAAATGAGGTTGATGGGGGAGATGGCTTTTCAGGGAGTCACTGAAATTGTTAGAATATGAACAAGTATTTAGGGAGATTTGTGCTGGAGCTACTGATCCTAACAGAAGCTGTCCACACCTTAAACACAACAGGAGGAAAATAATTGCAGAGTAATGGCTATGAAAAGATGCCAAACTAAAGTAGGTCTAGGCATATGAGTGGCAAAAGGCTATCATGTAAATACCATTTCTGTACAAGTAAAGAATCCACCACAGATATGTTGGTGATATTTACACCTGTTGACTTGCCTTGTTAGTGTACAAAAGTTTTTTTTTTGAAAGTTTTGATGAGTAGCTGTGAGAAACTAGTAAGAAACCAAAGTTCTAAACTGTGACCCAAAGCCTTTTCGTGCAAAAAGCTAAAGGTGATGTTTTTCATGGAACTTTACTGACCTAGTAGTTAGATTAGTTGTACGAATTTCCTCATCATTCCCAAAGACAAGCATATGAGGGTGGGACAGAGTGTCTTGTAAAGGTGTGTGTATTAGACTGGCAAAGCTACATGAAAAATTATGCCTCACAACATCCATAGAAAATGGAGTAGTCTCCACATTTCCATATGAGTAGGCTATAAAATGGTGATTCATCTAAAGCTGAAGGGAATAGCTAGATGAGTGCGTAGAATAAATTTCATGCTAGATAAGTTAGAAGAAAATGTTCTTTAGATTGTATCTCTCTCCCTACTCCAGTTTTCCTATGTTTGAGAAAGGCTCTGGTGCTAGGTATCTTCATCATCATTACATTTATTCAGTTATTATAATTTTCCAAGTGCTCTGAATTCATAATCTACAGGTATTAGTACTTCATGGAGGTATGAGAAATGCTCTTTTCCCCCCAAGCTCTATCTACAGGAGGCATTGCTAATGCTGTGAACACTAATAGGGACTAGGGAGCTCTTGATCTATGCTGCTTGAGGTGTTACGAGTCAGCCCTACCATAAAAGCAAAGGGGCTGAAAGTGTTTGGGACAAAGTGCTTTCTATTACAGGGCAGATAATGACTGCCAGCTACTGGAAGAGCTTCTCACATTACTGTGTTTAGTCCAGCCCTGAGAAAGAGAGAGGTCTCCTGGTCCATGACAGAGACATGGCCAGGTGCGGGTTCCCCAGGAGGCAAGGAGGGGCACAGACCTAGACTTGACTCACTCTGGAGTTTCTCCTAATTAAAGCCTAAAGGTGGTGAGACAATGAAGGTGCTGGTTGCTTAGCACAGGTCAGCTACAGAGAAATGCAGAGCATCTGACATTTCCTAGGAGAGGTCACCCTAATCTGTATGTTTGCCTTGGAAAAGCATGAGGTGTTAGAATGCTTGATTTCCATATTAAAGCAGTTAAGAGACGTTTGGGAGTCTGGATGCTTACCTTCAATTGAAAGTTCCTTGGGGCAAGAACAGGATCTCACTATGCATGTATACAGCATTTAGCAAGAGGAGCCTGCCTGATCCTGCCCAAGACATGTGAGAGCTACTTAACCACAAATAAAATGCAGTTCTGGGTGGATGCAAATGGACTTTGACACCTGTGGGGTCTGCAGCTTGCTAAGAGCAAGCTTTTAAACCAGTGTGTTCTGTTGTCTCCTACGCACTGAGGAGGGCGATGGAACAGATTTCTACAGTGCCAGATCAGTTCTAATTGCAGAAACAAGAGTAGTGACCTCATAGGATTTCTTGCAGACACAAAACAATGGTTTTTCTTCTAAAGTTGTGGCCTCCACAGGTCATTAATCATCTCTGTTGGAGTTCCATACACTGATCAAGACAATGTAAGCGCATGTGCACGTGCTCAAACATACATACATATTAAAAATAATCTTGAAGACTTATGACAGCCGCATGGTTCTACATGCCTTAAATCCCTAATTCTGCATCCCTTGGAAGACACTTCACATATGTGTTTATGTCTCTTTGCTAATAAGGAAGAGAAGTTTCTTTTCCCCAAATGCTACAGGTGACGGTGTTACAGGCAACAACAGTACAGCTCTGTTGCTTAGTGGCTGAAGTGAATGTCCACAGGATGCAAGTGTCAAATGTCAGTTTTTATCTCCCTGCCTGTGCACCTACAGTACTTTATGTTCTGGTTTCCAAGGCAGACTGATGAAGTCAATAATGGGAACATGCATCTTGCCCTACCTTATGCCTGAGGTAGACTCCCTTGCACAGCTCCCAGGACATCCTTGTGCTAATGGCCAGCATCACATATGTTGCACCACCCAAACACCCCTGGGACCTGCAACAGGCAGACAGGGACGAGCAGCAACTGATGTCACTTTCAGGCAGTACCTCGTGGTTTATTGTCTCAAAAGAAGCTACCAATATCTTTATTTTCTCTTTGTCTTCAAGCCTGAAGTGCTGCATTTCAGCATGCGCACAGGGTCCCTGCTTCACTGTCCTAGGAGGGGCAGGAACAAAGGTCTGAAGGTCTCTGCCCATAACACGATGAGGTCAGACAAGGGCAGGCAGGTGTTTAGCTCTAGGGAGCCTGCCCGAGCTCCATGTACTCATTAGAGCAGTGTTACCTAATGCTTCAAAGCTACGAACACTGGGAACATGGCAATGTCCTGCCCTTTCCTCCCTGCAAGTGAGTTTTACCCTGCTCTATCAGCAAGTCCCAACTCCTAACTCCCTGGGCACCTGGAACTAGCGAAGGTGGAAGCATGCCTGAGGCACAGACGGCATGCAGCTTATGAGAGCCAAGGGTCATCATTACACTAGAAGTGCTGGCCCCTCTTGATTCAGAGAGTGAATATCGCTCGTGAATAGTGGAGCTGATGAAAGGTGGAGGAGCAGGTAAACACAGTCACTGTCTGCTACTGACAAGCAGACTCAGAGTTAACCAAAGGATGAGCTTATTGAGATACATGTATAGAGAAGAATTCTCTGATATATGATTGATAGTCTCTTGTGGAAGGCTCGGAAATGTTATGGTAACGAGGTAGAAAACAAGGGGTAAACAAGGAATGCAGTGGAATTATAAGACTGGAGAATAGTTCTGGGTGAAGGAAGGACCATGTCTGCTCTGGAGCAGAGATGTGTGGAGAGATGTCAGTCCAAGAGCAGATAAAGGACTCTATTCCCCATGGTGATGTATTTGGCACCCTTCTTAATGGCAGGACTTGTATAGCAGATGGGAATTGGGACTTCAACAGAAGAACAAAAATAAAAACAAGAAATCCAGAGCAAATACTGGGAGGACAGAGTGGCGAGACAGATTCCTGGTCTTGCAGAGTCAAACATTTAAAGTGTTATATATCTTTCCTGAGTGAGCCTCATGTGGGCAGGGACTTTCAGACTTGTTTTATAAAGCAGTGCAGCTGATGAAGCCTTATTCATAAACGTTAATTGTCCTCCCCAGGGGATGCAGGTTTGTTTCTTTGTCTAGTTCATTCAGTCTCCACAATGTTTACAAAACCTAGGCTTGAACCTAAGACGTCTTGCATGGCGCGTTTGAGATATGCTGCCCACACTGTGGGATGGTCTCGTGGACATCGCTCTGCTCGAGGGAAGGGGAGTCTTTTTCCTTTGAACAATGAAACCTGTATCCTGCATTGTCCTGAACTAAGTGCAAAAATGCACCAGTCCCTTAGCATTTTGTCAAGGGAACGCTCTTCCTTTAAATACAAGATTTGTACAGTCAATATGTAAGAATGTTGATCTCTGTCAACAAGTAGGCATTACTCTATCCTTTGATGCTCAGTGACTTCCAACACAGGTGCTCTGTTATGGACCACGAAAATAAGGGCTGAGGGTCACTCTTTCTCCACTTTAGTGGTATCTGATGCAGTTATACAGTCTGAATTTGAAACTCCTGTTTTCCCTCACCCTTCCACAGTGGATTTGCACCTAACAAATACAGGAATCATACACACATGCATGCACATGTGTGTTTCAGCCACAGTTTGAAATGCAGCTGCATTTAGTGTAACAGACCATGACTTTTTAACCCAACAGCTACCACAGTCTTAGGTAATTATGACATGTATAAGAGGCTTCTGCTAGCTCCCATCAGACTGAATATTTGATTAAAATTTTAACAGCTATAATGCATTGTTGAGGTATTATTTTTTAAAGTATATGATTTTAATAGATTCTAAGAAACATAGGACCTGATATCGGCCGCATCATTACAGTATGACTGAAATTAAAATATTACATTTAATACAGTTTTACTGACAAATATTTCTCAAAGGAAGTTTTATTCAAATAATAAATCCAATTTCTATTTAAAATTTACTGCCTTTGTCCAACCTCATGGTCTGTCTACAGCAGTGACAGCATGGTTCAGAGTCTGGGTCCCCTTTCCCTCTCTCCATTTGCATCTAATGATATAGGCATTGAAAAGCCAAGGTTAGGGATGGTAGCTGGTACATAGAGATTTATGTCACAATCTAGCTTTGGCAGCAACTATGCAAGTTGTTGGTTTTTTTTTTTTTTTTAATAAAAAGTTGCAGTTCTGTTCTGGCTGTGCCAGTTCTTAGGTAAGTAGGGTATTCCTGAACGTTGTTTCTTCTGCTAGCAAGTAACAGCTTTCTTGTTTGGCCAGCTACACAGGATGTTAAGGATGCCTCTATATTTTTTGCTCCTCTCCTAAATTTCTTATTCCTCATACTGTGGAGCTCACAGCAGATTTTGCAGTCACAGGATTCTCGCCTGGACAAGCAGTGGCAGCAGCTGTACGAGCCGTGCTTGGCACCATGCTGCCAGCGCAAGCCCCGGGGGGGTTGAGCCTGTCACCCAGTCTCGAGATGACGGTGCCAAGCTGTGACCTTCCCTGAGCAGCACTGCTGCCCTCGGCACGCTGTCTCCTCTGGTCCTTTCCTGGCACGTATACTTCATTAAGTGAAGAATATAAAACTCCTGCGTTTGCCTCTCCCGTGTCCCTTTAGCACAGTGCAGCTGGAGCACCTTCTGGAGCAAGGCTGCCAAGAAGAGGATTTGTTCCTGGCTCTTCCTTTCCCTCTGCGGTGGATGTTTTATCTACATGCTGGTTCCCCGAACCTTCCATGCAATCTCTGTGCCTTTAGGGACTTCAGGACTGGTGACTGAATATTTTCAATTCCCCAGTGGCCTTAGAAACTGGGAGATTCAGTTTTTTTGCAGTTAAAGATCAGAGGTGACACACTGATTTCACTAACTGAGCAAGTTTTCCTTTAATTTGCTGTCATCTTTGTTTTCGCTGTGCCATCAGAACGCAAAATCGTTGAGCTAAATTTAAGTGCCTGAGTGAAAAAATAATTTATGAAGATAAACACTCACTTTGAAGTTAATTTAATATTTTAACATGACTTATCAAAGCACCTCCACCTGTCCCCTTTGCAGGTGCTTTGTCCAGCTGAAATGTTGCTCAGCAGGGAGAGGCTGGAATGTCACTACAAATCCTGGACTAGAGTCAGGAATTTTTTTTTGTCCCTCCTCCTTCACCAGAATAACTTAGTTTCTAAGAAATGAAGTCTAATTAAACATGCATTTGGCATAAAACGCTCTTTTTTCCCTTTCTTAACATCAGTCGTGTGTGTTTAAGTGTGCGCGAGAGATATGAAATACTCCAATCAAACCTGCAGAATTAATCAGAATTAATAATTGACATTTCAAACTCAACAGAAGAGTCCATTTTTGTTTCTGCTACCTGTAGTCTCAGTATTGCAATAACATCTAGCCAACTACAGAAGGAAAAAGTCAAGCGTTCTAACTCACCATTAGGTGGTGCCCCTGCCTTTCATTAAAAAAAATCAAATCAAGAAAACCAAAAAATTTTTGCACAAAAGAATTTACTACCCTCATTTTCATTATGCAAATAAAAACAGTTCTAAGAAAGAATCTTTAGAGGAAGATTATGTTTTAGTGTGGGAATAAATGAAATACATTATACTTTTAATGAAAGAGTTTTTGGCTGTTGAAGTGCTTGGTAGAGAAGAGCAGCTGTCCTGCGCCCAGTCGCGAGGCTGTCTGCTGGGCCTTGACGCGGTGCTGCCCTGTAATGTTTGCCACCTACTCACCACCACAATTTTCCAGTGTGCATATTTTATGCCTAACCTTTCTCACTGCAGTTTATGCCAGTTACAGAAAACTGATGTCCAGGAGGGTGTCTCTCTGACCCAGAGAGTCATTTTACACCCTGAGGCCATCTCCTTTCCCTGGATCCAAACACTCAACATGGTTAGGTGAGAGAGCAGCTGGACTCCAGGTCCAGCTCTGGTTGGACTCTGGGTGGGTCTGTCCTTTAGGAGCAGGAGCCTGGTGAGGTGGTTTGTGCTTCAGAAGTCCTGGATTCCAGCAATCCCAGCAAAGTCTACAGCCAAATTTCTGCATGTCGGCTTTCCTGTTAGCATAACTGAAAATAATGAACTGAACCAGCACCCTCAAGGCTGACTAATAACTACAGCTTCTCTGATAATGAAAAGTACTGCATATTCTGTTATTAGCAAATCAATATGAACACTTGACAGACATACAACAAAAGCTACTGGTCACACAGATTTCACTATGGCTTTTAAGTAAAATTCAGCAGATAATATCTTATGTTTTAAGTATTACTTCTTTGATTTTGTCTCTTGAAACATTCAAAATTGCAGTTACTTTAATAATTTGCTTATTTGCAATTATGGAAACTAGAACTTTCTAGTCATCCTGTCTGCTTGTTTCTTGCACTTCTCTCAGTCCTTATGATTCCTGTTTTAATACCTGCCATCCTAACACTGTGAGCCTCATCTCAGTGTTGCAGAAGCTGCTGCCTGCTCCCTCCCTCTCTCCCTCAGTGACCTACCCATGCCTTACCTGGCCTCGCTCTCCTGGAGATTGTGTTCAGGTTTAAGCAATGAGCCACTTAGTAAGAGAGATTTTTGCAGTTCTCCAGGCCTCTCTGTGGAGGAAAGTGGTTTTCCCTCATGCATGTCTGCTGAGCATAAAGCTGCAGCATTCAGCTGGAGTGAGGGAAGGAAGCAACTCTCATTTTCAGTTTAGAAACAGAGATTCAAGCGGCTGCAAATGCAAAGCAGCTGGTGCTGAGGGCTGGTGCTGCCTCTGCTGGGCAAGCAATGGGGCAGGTGATCTGCGGGATGGGCAGCTCTGAGCTTCTCCCCACACCTCCTCCATTAGCAGCTCCAGGGCCTTTGTGGGGGCTTCATGGGGAGCTCGGTGGGAAGGGCAGACCCACTCCTGGTGTGGCTGCACAGTGCCTTGCAGTGGGACCTGCTGCGGTGCTCTGGGGCCTGAAATCCCGGAGGATGTTGAGTCAGTGGTCTGACACGTGCACAGTTTAGCAGAACGCTGAACTAGGGCGCTCGGTGAGTCCCCGTGCTGGAAACGAGTCATTTTGGTGCCCTCCAGCTCTGCTAAGTCACCCCCGTGCATGGGTGCCTAGAGTCACATGTGAGGAGAGTGAGAATGAATATTCCTTCTGAGGCGCTACCACTTTTATTTCCTTGGCAGTTGCTCCTCCAAGGAGCTAGGTGTCTTGCAGCATCTGGCTGTGGTCCCCGTGTTGCACAGGTGGCTCCATCCACTGTTCACCTGCCCTCACGCAGCTGCAGTGGGAGATGCACAATGGGAGGTGACTAGCCCCAAGGTGACGACGTTCCTGTCAGCCGGAGCGCCCGCTGATGGCCAGGGCAAGCTCCAGTGCCCACGTCGTGCCGGGAGCATGCAGGGCTCCTGCCTGGCCCCCAAGCCGTCACTGCCGTAGTGCCTTACGCCAGGGACTGAACCTGCAGTAGCAACGACCCAGCCAGAAACCTCAGTGATCTTCAGTCTGACTGCACCAGAGTGACAGATAATATCCTTAAAACGCTTGGCCTTTGGAACGGCCCATGTGTGTCTCTTGCTATTGGTAGCAACAAGTTTCTAGAGGTTCCAGATGAAATTTATGAACAATTACACACCTGATAGATTCCTGGGCTGTGCTTTTGCTCAGCAGTTAAAGTTTGGTAAGGTTTGTCCGTATTTGGCCAACAGCTTGAATGGGTTTTTCAATACAATGACATTTTTACAGGCAGGTGAAGGTCACATCCATTTCATCTGATGGTGTGGTCAAGCATACAGCACCATACACTTTTCCATGTTTTATTTATTTATGCATGTGTTTATTTTTTAACTATAACCTGTTCATTTTGGAGGTGATTTCTTTTCTTTCTTTCTTTTTTTTTCAGGTTCCTCAAATGAGTCTAAGTAACATGGAAAGTATCTGGCATGAGGAATTTTCCAATATGAAATCATATCTCTGACCCCTGTTACCCTCAGCAGACCTGATCCTGACCTGACCTGCAGATTGATGTCCCAGCTTGGCCTTGGACCTGCCTCATCACTACGACCTTGCCTGATGATCTGGGCTGGTGGCTGCCCCTGGGGCCTGTCCTGCTCTCCTTGCCTCTCCGGGTGCCGTGGGATGGGTCTGGCTAGCCAGGCGCTATGCTCCCGGCTGTGATTGCCCCCAAGTTCCAGCTCCATCCCTCAGAGGGCCTCTGGCCCTCCCTGCTCCCTGGCAGCTGCTATATTTCTAACGTGCATCCTGTTGCCTCCAAAATACTCATGCTGCCTAACTTGCTATGCGGAGCAGACACCACCTCTGACTTTTAAGTCAGCAAAGATATTTTTAAACAACCTTTTCTGAACTTCTTAAAATGAAATTTGTTATTTTGAGTGTCACTTGCTCCTTCCATTTCAGAGTTTCCTGGGAGTCCTAGCTCAGGGAGCTGCTAGTTCTCCGGGAGCTGCTAGTCTCCCAGCTCTCTCAGGGAGCTCCTGGAGTCCTCGCCCCAGGAAGGTGGCTGTGCTGATACTGCAGTGAGCGGCCAGGCTGTGCCTCTGCAGCCCAGTAAGACTGCCCCTTTGTTCCCGGGCTACTGCAGAAAACAATACTTGGGAATGCGGCTTGCACCTGCTTCCTTTCTTGCATGTCATCCTTGGAGATGAACTTTCAGGCTGTGTCAAACTTTAAAAAAAAAAAAGTCAAACAAAAGCTCTAGTCATTGGTGTAGGATTTTCTTCCTTGAGCCTCTTCCAAAATCACTAGCTGCATGTTACTTCATCTGTGAGCGAACAGGAACGTTCTCTGGGGCCACAGCACGCTGTGGAGGGAGGCTGTTGTGCTTTATTGCATGTCCTTAGCAGGAGGATGTGAATCCGCCCTGATGCTGAGTGAGACAAGGGAGGTGCTGGGAGAGGAGATCTCTGTGAATACCCAGACAGTGCTCTCTGCAGTTCAGCTCCTGGTCTCCTCCAGGCCAGATCAGAGCTCCTCGCTGTGGACAGGGAGGGATTCAACTCAACAAATATATTCCTTGTCCGGGATACTGGTGTACTAGTGAAAGAAGGCACGGGGAGCAGGAAAACAGACTACTTCTAGATAAGCATGATGCAATTATCGTCAGCCTTGTGTTCTCTGGGGTTCACTGTTTTCCCTTGTTAAGCCTAATTGTCATCCAAGACAAATCCCGAAAGCTGTAAGCAGAATCAGCCTTAGCTTCTGCAGAGGCAGATGTTTGCTTCTGCAGTTCACGATCTTGTTTTTAGCCTATCTTCCTCATTAATATTTCTTTGGCCTGAGTGAAAAGCTGAACCTGTACAGACTGTCTTTCCACCAGAACATGATCTAGTATGGTTGGCACCGGCGAAGCTGTTTGTACACAGAAAGCAGCCTACGTGGGACCCCCATCAGCAGCTGTGCCCTGGGCAGGATGGAGAGGGTGGCGCAGGAGAGCGCTGCTGGCGCTCTGCAGCCATACAGCCTGCAAACGCTTAGGGAGTGGGCATGCTGATTAAGCTCCAAGTATCTCACCTAGGCTATGTGCAGAGCTTTCCGTGGAGCACTGTGTGGGTATTTGGTTATTGAAATCTAACCTGTGGCATGTACTGGTCACGCAGAATCCACTCCCAGAGTCGCATTGATGATCAGTTTGCCACCGAAAATCACTGAGCTGGATGTTCCCTGGATGCTTTCAGCCTGGCACACGTTGCAGAGGCTTTGAGTTACGGACAGCCGTGTCCTGGTGGGTCAGAGGCGCAAGAGCGAGCCCCCTCTCAGTGGGAGGCGTCCAGAGCAGCGACCTGCCTGCTTGCACTGTGGCTTGTGCAGGAGCTCGCACTATGCACTGGCACCGCGGCCAGTGGTGGTGAGGCCAATCAATGGAGAACAGCTGCTTTGGCTCACGCACCAGCAAGTTTCTAAGAGGCTGTCTTGCACCCAGATCCTGCATGGTCCCGAGAATCGAAAGGCACAGGCTTGCCTGAAAGGTAAATGTCCAGAGGGGGGGATGGTAAGAGAGGCAATGATGTTCCCAAGGTAGACTTCCAAGGGCACTTCCATAGTGGCACACAGGCTGAGGGTCCAGCTAGTGTTTAGCTGGTTCTCGGCCACATCTAGGATACTAGTATTGAAGTTGCAGAAAGGTGACATTGATTAGTGCAAGGCTCTCGGCAATCCCGCTCCTGAGATGCTGCTAATCTATACTGAAAAACTGGTCTGAATGGCATAGACATGTCTGAGGTCTCCTAGGGTGTCCATCTGACCGCCTGAAGCCTCAGGGCTGAGCCACTTTCTCTGAAATGTCACACAAATGTTCTAAATGGCTTTCTCTGTTTTTGTTTTATTTTTGACAATATGACAACGATACAATGAAGAAGGTGAACCATTCCATCAAGTCATTTAAGACAGTTGCTATTTAGCTCTAATTAAAACAATAACCAAGATCAAGATATCTTGCTGCCAAATTGTTTCATTATAGGGCTAGCAGATGGTAGTTAGTTGCACATTACTTCTACCAACCTACCATGAAATAATGTAAATAATACAAATAACAAAAAGTGAAACAAGCTCAAAAAAATAAAACATTCAAAATTAAATTTCAAAATGCTCCAAAATGAAAAATTTCTCAATGCATGTGTTCCTATAGAAGTCTTCATTGGAAAGCCTTTACAGAAAAGCGTAGGTTTGTCAAAATAGCCTTTTCTGACCAAAAGCCTTGCTGTAATGGGAGTTTTTCTACGAAGCATCACTGAAAGGCATGTGTCACTGGTGGCAGAGATAGGCCCGGGGTCTGTGGCCACTCTCTCTTCAGCACCCCCCTGTTGCTACCTGTCTCGGCAGGGGAGGAGACAACTTATATCGAACCTTGCCTTTCTGTAGGCAACTATGCTGCAGGTTGGCTTGATGGAGTAGGAACAAATCCATCTCTTGTGGAAATTTTTAAAGTTCAGACATAATATATTGAAATGTAAAATACATTCAAATTAGAGACTAGGTGTAACAGCGTTAGTGGCTTACCGCAGCTGGAATTCAGTGCTGAGCAAGGGAACGCAGCGCGGGCCAGCTCTAATTTGGATCAGATGGCATGCCAGAACATGTGCGCTGGATTTGTGAGGTTTTCTGTTGGGATGGCAGGGGGTCGTCTACCCCACAATACCAGCATAGATTCGCAGGGGCCAGCCCCACTCACTTCAACGAGACCTGAGTACTGAAGAGACAGGTCATCCCAGCAGATGAGGGATTGATCTCAGCAGGTTGGCCTAGTCAAATAATTGTATGTAAATAAACACAGGGAGTAAAATATCTCCTCATTTTACCAAAAAGCCTGGCTCTCCCCACATAGGACTGTGGCAGGCTGGTGGGGCAGCGCAGGAATTGCGCTGGACGAATGGTCCAGCCTTGCTGTCTTCCGGCAGAGAAGAGCAGTGCAGGAGGTCTATAGTCCTTGCTCTCCAGTGCCAAAGGCTGCTGCTTCAGGGAGGTGCCTGCAGGTAGGGACCTCCAGGTCCCAGGTTTGGCCACCACCTCCTGTGCCTCTTTTGCAGGATCACAAGCCTTTGAGTGTTTTTTGGGACTTCTCCGCTCAGCTCCTCTGGAGTGGCCACAGAAGCCCTGGTCTCAAGCTCGCACCGGAGCCCATGTGCCCCATTTCTCCTCCCTGCCCACGCTGCTTGCGTTCTGCCAGGCGGCTGAGGGGGCCAGACTGAGCTCACTCTGCCCTTACGGAAAGCCGAGATGTAGCTGGTTCTGACTTGCGAATCTGAGCCCAGGCTTGAGCGATACCAACACGACCTGCGCTTCTGCAGAGTGGCGCCTGCCCATCCTGGGGCTGCAATGTGGAGCACTTGCCGGCTCTCCTAAATGTTTTGCCCAATTCTGAATCCTGCTGAACATCCAGCACATGATTTCCGTAAAAGAATGGCAGACAAATACTGCCTTGGATTGGCAGAAGGTAGAGGGAAAACTCCTCAGCATCACTTGCAGAATTTTGTAACTGATATAGTGTGCGTGAGTTCCCCCCAGCCGCTGTTTCACCAGTCTCTGTGTGAAATCTGAAGGTTAGGCAGCACTGGGCTGGGTAAGGCAGCAATACTAGACTTGAGTGTTTTCAGCATGACAAAACATTCTGGGGCTTATTCATTTTTTCACTGCTGAAACATAAAGTCAGTTTCAACAGCTTTTGACTTTACGTGGCTCAGAGATCTTTTTTTTTTGTTCTCTCTCTTTGATTTCCAGCGCTGTGCATGACTTCCGCAAAGGACCCGTCTGTACCATGCGTTGCCGGGAATCAAAGTTGCTTTCACTGCGCTCCCAGCACAGCTACCGAACACAAACTGTGCAGCAGCCCAGCGGGAGCCGTGCACTGACCTGCGATCAAAGGGAGACATGGCTCTGCCGCCCTGAGTGCCAGGCGATCTTGTTTTAACTTAAGAATGTCAAAATAATACAGAATAAAACACGTGAGGAATGGTCTCCCATTGCTAACGGAGGGGAGGAAGGATTCCTTCTTGCCACCCTGCAGAGTCCTGTCGGGGCTGTGAGTCCCGTCGTGGGAAGGGAAGGACGGGAAGGAAGAGGAGAAAGATGGGGAGGAATCGGAAAAAGGAGCAGTGGTCTGCAAAGAGAAATAGTGTCATCAATGCAGTGGGACGCAGGGGAAGCGTTTGTGAAGGGCATCACCAGGTCCCAACGCCTGGGGGGCTGGGCTCTCGGCGCTCAGAAGCTTAACGGCTTGGTTGCTGTGGAATTATCCCACGTCCCTCCCTGCGGTTGTGGGTGAGGACGGACCTTCTGACCATAATCTGTGTACCCGGAAGTGCAGCCTTTCACCCGTTTGCTGACCTGGTGGTGAGGTGGGTGGAGGAGCTGAGCCAGTCACTCTTATGCACGCTTGTCTGTGCCCTATCAGCAGCGGTGGCCCAGGTTCGCAGCCCGACTCAGCAGCCAGAGGCTGCAGCAGGAGCAAGCAGGTGTCCTTGGGACAGACCCTCCCTGTTGTCACCTTGTCTCAGCACGTGGTGCAGGCACAGAAGCCGTGGCTGCTGTTTTGGCCACAGGCGAGGCCTGCGGAAGCTGTACTTCTCCTTGCAGTTCTGCCTGGTTTGATCTGACGCCAAGCCAAACTACAGCAACTTCATCCATTTGAGCCGCCCTTTTTGTCAAGTGTTGGACCAGCTTTTTCTTGACAAGGACCATTTGACCTGTGCTGCACAGAGACACAGGAAAAATGATGAAAATTGGCCCACATTTTCCATGGCCTCCCACAAGAAATGAAATTCAACCTGACATACTATGACCTGGGAAAGGCGACGAGAACCATGGTGCCACCAGCTCGGTGTGAGGGCAGCTGAGCCTCTGCCATGCACTGAACAGCACGGGCATCCTCGCCGGATCCGGCAGTGGTATGAAATGCAAGAGCAATGCAGTGCTAAGCAGAGCTGCTCTTGTGCGTGGGTTCTGGCTGGCTGATGAGGTATGGTCTGACACTGATACACCCAGGGCAGAGCCACTTTTACTTACGAGGGCCTCTTATGTGTTCCAGGATATTTGCAATGATCATGTATGTATTGAGGAAGAACTTGGTATAGAACGAGATAGCGACCAAGACTGCGCAAAGTTTCAGAATAAAAATAAAAAATTGGCTCAAAATAATGAAATTTAGGATTCACTGGTGCCCTCCTGCTGTAGCCCAAACCCTGAATTTCAGGTACCACAGCGTAAATCCATAAATTCCACGTGCCAAACCAGGGTATCTGTTCATCCTGTGGAGGAGGCCAAGGAGCTGCTAAAACAGGTGAAGCTGAGGTACAGAGGAGTAGCGAGTACTCTGCTGTAGCGTGTGTTTGTGAACAGGGGAAGGACACCTTTCCACTAAGACATTTACTGTGGAAACTACTGTTAACAGAGACATGCCAGTATAGTGAAAAGCCAGACTTGGAGCAAACTGCATGGACTTGGAGGTTCCTTAAGTCTTATGATCTATCCTTTCCCTGCTCTGTTTGGCCTGGATTTTGCTGTAGTTACAGATGGAGGTTTAGGGACATGATGTTACGAGAGACTAGCAGCCTTAGCTATAAGCATCATGGCTCAGGTGGGTGGAAGCTGGACCCTTAAGGTAACTAGTGCAAATCTATGCTTTTGTGGTTTTACTGTAAGAAGCTTCAGGATGGCAGGCCTGTTCACAGAGTGATCAAGCCACAGCAAACAGCTTCCTATTCAATTCTGACAGCGCTGGAATTCAATCTTTAGCTCCATCTCTGCATTTTTTGGAAATGCTCTTTTGTGCAAAAGAAAAATTGCAATTCTGAGACTTTTTTAATGGCTTCCTTATCAAGCCAGTTAAGCAGAGAGAGAAGTAATTTGTAATGGGATCGCATTACCTGCTATTGCTATC
Source organism: Struthio camelus (assembly GCF_040807025.1). Taxonomy (NCBI): domain Eukaryota; kingdom Metazoa; phylum Chordata; class Aves; order Struthioniformes; family Struthionidae; genus Struthio; species Struthio camelus. Next base: position 470,415 of record NC_090961.1, read on the forward strand.
TCTTTCTGCTGAGAGGTGCTGTGGGACATTTACTTACTTCTGACAGGTTGCTAGTTCCTGCTAATTGTTTGTAGTTCATGGCCCAGCTGAAGTAAGCAACAGAATTGTCATTTAGGCAATACTTGTCTTCATCTCAGAATTCATGAGTAGTCCTAGAATCGTAATGATGCATATTAGCAGTGAAGGAAAAGGATTTTGAAGTAAAGAGTAATTACTCATAAGAAACGCGGAGTGAAAAATGATTTGGAAACCCCTGACGGTGCTTTGACACAATTGCTGAGCTTGGTTGGACAATTGGGCTTTACTGCTTTCTGCAGATGTTCTCAGGAGGCCGAGAACTGCCTTGGCATGGGGGCAGTAAAAGAAACTCATCTGACTAAATTTCATATAGAGCCCTGCAAAATGGCCAAGTGCAGACATATCTAGCTGAGAGCTACATCTATGTGTGAAATGGGAAAAATCTGACCACTGTCCCTACCCACAATGCAATAAACCTATCCCACTAGCACAGCACAAGACTTTTATGCTTTAATAGCTAATTACAGACAGGAGATTCATTCAACACTATTGATAACATATTACTACCTTCACTTGATACTTGTCAAGAAGATATCACACCTGTCTTAAAAAGGAATTTCACTGCATCCACTCAAATGGGAGAATTCAGAAGTATTCCCATGATAAATAGGCATTGATATAGAAACCTGAACTAAACATTTTCATTTCTTTTTTGCATTTTGTGCCTATTTCCTTTAGCTAATGTGAGGACTCTAGGGAATAATTTGCAGCAGATAATTTATTTGACAAATTTATTCTCATTTTCTGCCCATGAAATACCATGTACTGTGTTTTTTAAAGACTGACTCAAATACTTTCCTGTCTTTTGCACAACTGATTATGAATATTTGGAATTCAAGCTATGCTGCTTAGCAGGGAGTGGTCAGGCAGCTTTCATGGTGCTTTTAAATTTCTTTTCTCATAGAGATTGAGCTAAGAAATCTGTCACGAAGACTTTCAGCATCTGAGAATAAAAGTTTACTTTCATGTAGTTTGGAGTCCCCTCAGCAGAAACCTTCTTGCTGATTTGAAAGTTTATGGCCAACGAACTCAAAAGTGATAAGAACGTGGCTGTGGCATGTGGATTTAGAAGGTGGAAGGATGGCTTTGAGATGGGTCCTCCACCTTTCTCACCAAGAAGTGCTGGTGGCCCTGTGGTCTCACGCTTGAGGCTATACATCCTCGTGGACATGCATTGGGCCTGTTGGGGGAGAAGAGCTGGGGCCTGGCAGTGATCTCCTCCTGGTGAGACCTGCTTCATCGCGCCCGGCCCTCGGCAGTGGCCGACCGATGCAGGTCCTGCCCGGCATGGCAGGCCCATGGCGGGGACGCTCGCATCCTCTGTCTCTCAGCTCTGCCATGCTCCATGTGTCTCAGACCTTGTCCTTTGCGTGGCATAAGGAAATTCACTCTGTCCCTCTCCCCCTCCAAGTGCTTTTTCTCCTTTTGAGCAAAAGCCCAAAGAACATGTTCCCCATTAGATAAGAGAAACCCTTTTATTCATTTCTGATGCCTGTCCTGCACACAGTTCCTTTGTTCGATGCCTCACATAGTGAACAGAAGAAGGGTCTGCAAATGGAAGAAGCTGTAAACTAGTTTGAAGCCACATATCAAGCCTGATGTTAACCTTTATTGCTAGGCAGGGTAACTATAGGCTGAAAATTAGGTACTGACAGTTAAACACTAGTTAGAATGAAAATCAATTACAGGGAGAATTTATATATAAAAGCTTGACCCTTTGAACTCATTTGCCTCTAAATTTACAGATATTTACTAGAACTGATCCATTATGCCATGTACATCACTCTAATGGGAGCTTCTTCTGAGACAGAAATTGGTAATACTGTAATGAGATATTATTCCAGATCTGTGGACTTAGGACTATCTGCTCACTGAAAGGCTACAGCTTCATATTCCCACACGCAGAGCTGTTCTTGCGCTCGTGTGGTGATGGAGGCCGTGCGGGCATGGCCCGGTCTGGTTCGATGTCTGCGTAGCCGGCCGTGCCCAACAAGGACTCTTAAGGGCTATACATTTCCTGCGAAAAATTTAAAGGCTGCAGTTCTACAGCTATTAACTAGGGCATCAAATCAGCACTTCTTAACATAATTCTCTTGCCTAAAGGAAACACTGAATACAAATCTTGGAATGTCCATAGCCAAGAAGAATAAACTGGTGTCTTCAAAACGATATTTAGCACAGGAATGCTGAGATAGAGCTTTTAAGTGACCATTTTCTTTGAAACTGTGTTAGTGCTGGGCTTTGCAGTTTTCCAGAGCGGATCATCAATTTGTATCTTATGCTACTTCACTTTTGGCAGAATCAGTGTACAGACCCTCGAGGCTATCTAGCGCTGCAGCCTTTGGGGATTTGGAGAATCTCCTCCAGCTTCAGCGTGGAGGAGATTCTCTGTTGTGGAAACTTCTTTATTTATGGGAAAGAAGGGGATTTGTAGAAGAGAGCAATATACAAAGAATATATGTAGGGGCAGGATAGTCCAGTATAAGGCTGTATCCTGGGAGAAGAAAGAACAAAAATTGCTGAAGTCTCAGCAAATTGGCCTGCTTGATTTAGCGTTTAAGCCCTCCTCTCCCTGGCCTGGGATCCCTGCTGGCTGTTAGCACAACCACTGCTGATGCTTGTGGCAGACTCACTGACTCTGCCTTTCTCAGTCTCAAGTATCCCCTGCAACTTCACCTTTATTCTGCTTAATAATACAGCCCATTGTCTGCAGTTCCCCTCAAGACATTTCAAGCAGTTCTTAGTGTCAGCTGTAATTCTGTCAGTAACTCAATCCAGGATGGGCTGTCACTGTTTAGCAATGCTCTTGAACTCTGCAGCTCCTTGGAAGCAGTTGCTAAATTAATGTAAACAACGCCCTTGGGATAATAGACGATACTACTTTTTTATTTTTTTATGTGTAAATAAAATAAGACCTGTTTCCACTGGGAATGCAAAGGGCCTGGTAACATGATCCTAGCCTGGGCACTCTTCAAAGTCCACATTTGTTTATCAGAAGAGGAGTCAGTCCTGAATATGAACGTGATCAGGGTCCCACACTTGGAAAGGACCGCAGACAAACAGTAAAAATACAGGATGAGGTGTCATATTTTCTTTTCTTGAGAGGCCAAGTGTGATCAATAGAAGGTTTCAAGAAAAACAAAGCATTTGCAGAGATGCCAGCACTTCTGTGTCAGAGGCTGAGCGTTATTGCTGCTCGGCTAATTGTCGATAGATTTAATACCTGCCTCCACAGAGGCATCACCCTGGCATCTCCCTGCACTCGGAGCTGTGCTCTGGCCGAGAGCTCGGCTGCCCCATGGGAGAGCTCAGGGGCATCTCCCTGGCATCCCCACCAGGCAGGAGAAGTAGCTGCACCAGGCAGCATAGCTGTGACCGAGGAGGTGCAGACCTCGGAAACTGGACGATCCTCCCCTTCCCAGCACGATCCGAGCTCCCGCAGTCAGGGAGAGGCAGGCGAACATGCAGAGCCGCTGGAGGCCAGGAGATGTGGTCCTGCTTCGGCATCGTATTGCTGATACCTGGTCTGTTCTCAAGAGTGTGGTGACATCTAACCTCCGCTGTGGCTACAGATATAGCTATAGACATGGACATATATAGATATAGCTATGGACATGGACATAGATATAGCTATAGACATGGAAAGTGTGGCTACCTGGGTGACTGCGCTATGCAACAGCTATATAACGGCAGATGCTATGGAGAGATGGAGCACTCCTTTGAGATATAGATAAGCTGATGATGAAATCAGACTTAATGTCATTGCTCTGCAGGAATACAGCATATAACATCTATGGAAAAGATTGTATCTTCCCTTAACCTAAGCAAGCATATATTAACCCTATTGGCTTTAGTGAATTGCTCTGGAGCAACATAGCTTTATCTAAGAGCAGGATTTGGCCTGCTGGGTTTAAATCCCTCTTGGTAGAAGGGTACAGGCTTCCATCACCAAGTCTTCAAATGCTTTGCAATAATAAGACCAAAATCAATTACAATTCTCCAGTCTTACCCTCTCTGAATGATATATTTGAAATAAAAAAAAAAATTATTGAGATCGGAACTTAAGTGTGTGCTTCTGCAGAGCCCAGCACACTGCGATACGTTGGCACTTGCAAGATGTGGGCATTCTCTATAGCTTCCTGTGCATCAGGGCAATTCTGGGATAGAAAGCCAAAATTAGAAGAGCAGACTCCACCTTTAGGTATTGTTGTAAAACTCCAAGTTAGTATCAGTGAGTTATTTAAACCTAGTTGACTAACTTTTTACAACAAAGAAGAGTCAGAACTAGCATCAGCAGTTCCATAAGGGGAAAAATACAGGTGTCACCTTTTTCCTATTTTACTTTTTGTTCTATTTTTTTCTTTATCTCCTATTATTCATCTTCTTTTGTCGCTCTCCTTGCAGCTGATGGGTCATGCGACAGGATTAATGTCTGGTTGGGAATCAGTGCATCGATCCCTCTCACACAGACTGTATCCCTGCTAATTCTCTGCAGTAGATTCAAGGAATCCTGCAGCCTCCTTTTCTTGCAGCCTCTTTATGATCACTGACTATGTTGGTCTGGTTCTCATTTTGTATTATTTAATACTTGCCTGACTTCGTGGTGCCCCGATTTCTTTTTTTTCCTTTTTTTTCTTTTTTCTGTTCTCAGTTTTCTTCTTTTTTTTTCTTTTTTTGTGGGGCGTAACCTATGGGTATACTAGCTGTTTTTAAAACGTCTTTCTGGTAGACAGCAGCTGGAGTACATAGAAATGGGAGGCAGTGTAAATAGCTCTTCAGATTCCCATATTTGCCCCAGAAAGTCAAAAGGAATAATTTCTGCAATTACATTGCCATATATATTTCTTTGTTAGGTGTAGTTGACTGTGAACTTTTTGCCTGTATTATCTGAAATTTTTTCATATAGCCGTAAGAGAGATTTGGAGTATTGTAACACACCAGAACAACCTCTCAGGTTTACGAAAACCGTTCAACACCACTCACGGTTTTAATGTGTCCTTGTGCGCTGACTCCTCAGACATAAACCACGACACTGAGGAAGCACATTAAAAGCCACCTTCAGCAGGCAGGCAGGCAGGGTGGAGAGGGGAGAGTCTGCGTTGAGCAGAGAAAGCATTGCTTTTTCTGGAATCTGGGACAAGCCGTGATGAAGAGGGGACTTTGCATAAGGTTTGTTTGCCACTTGTAAAACTAGTCGATCTATGGGGACTCCTGCAACACGGAGTCTGGCACAGAAACAGCCTATTAGTTACTGTCGCTGCTTCTCTCAGATTCTGGGAAAGCCGCCTTCCAGGCTTTAATCTTGTACTGTGGGTGTGATAAAACTGTAAGGTCTCTGAAACTGCAACTCTGTCTTGTATGTTAGACTCTGGTGGCTTAGGATATGGCATGAGTGACATACACCCAGAGAAAAATATGCATTTTTTTTATTGTCACCCAACCTACGGTAGCACAGGCTGGTACGTTTGCTCACATGTGCTCAATGGAGGCCACGATCTCCAAGAGTTTTTTCTCTCCCCTGCTTTTGGGTAAGGTGGCCCTGAAAATTAAATCTTTAAACTGAAATCTTTCACTTTTTGCTTTCTTTTATGTTTTCACATAGTATTTGTACTCTGCCCACTAATTCAGGGGCTGCCAGAAGCTGTCAGACATAGCTTTCGTTTGCTACAAGAAGGTGCTGCATCCTGGCTAAACAAGAGACGTGAGCATGACTCATGAATTTCAAGACAGTCTAATCCCCAGCTTCCCTTTTATTAAAAAAGCAGACATGAAGTTATAATTGCAAAACAAAGTCTTGTCTAAAACATTGTCTTTCTCTCTGGAATGTATTCTGCAGCTGAATGTATTCAGTGTGGCACCTGGGAACCTACCAGGTTAAGTGGATAGGCGGTAGCAAAGGTACTTGTAGAGTCTTCAAAGTAATGGTCCTGTTTTCAGGGTACAGCAAGCTGCTCCTGGGAGAGAGAGTTTGGTGGGATATGGCTACACTGAAGGAGGTCTTACCTTTGACCCTACTTGTGTTAGGGTAAGAAATTCCCTTAAACATCTCTCATGCATCCCATTTTTCAAATGGTGGAAAACGCAATCCCTAAGCATAGGCAATACAATGCACTCAGACTTGCTGAAAGCGGATTAGGAAGGTTTTTTATAACTTCCTGAGAAATTGCTCTCCCCTTCAGTAAGTTTTTACAAGTGTCTTGGTTGGAATTTTTAAGATTTTTCAAGGTTCTTGAGACTTAATAATTCTGCACAGGGCCCCAGAGAATGAGCAAGATGATCTAACAGGTTGTTTCCAGCTCTTATTTCTGTGTTTCTTTGACTTAAGGATTTTCTGCATTTATTGGCTGCTGCTTCTCTTGGCCACTTTATACTCTGTCTAGTGATTTTACCAATTATAGGTAATGGCAAAGGCTACTTGAAACAACACGTTGCCATAGAAACACAATAGCATCTAGTTGGGTCTAACCTCTCTCTCTCCAGTTTCAGCCCCCATGGGAAGCAGAAATTCAGGTCTCAAAAATTAATCAATTTGATGTTAAGTTTAAGAAGTGATTTTCTTTTGGTTGCCTGGGCTTCCTGCTGGATTCTCTTGTGCAGATTTAATTATTTACACTATTAATACTATATTAAAATTACAGCAACTAATTATTAGCAACAGTAACACTGTAGTTACCAGAGCCATCATTACTCCTGTTATTACTCCTATTATTATTGTGTGTTTGCTTGAAAGACTAATTGGATTCTTGTCTCAGTCATCTGCTGATTTGGCCATGAGGCAAGTGGTGAGCGTGATGTGGGCGATGCGGATCCCAGGAACCCCGAGTGGGACATGGGACGAGCTGGGCTCACCGGCCCGCGCGGGAATGTGCCGCCCAGCCGGAGCTGCTCAGCGCCACCGCCGTGAATCACATTTCTTGTGCTCTGCTGACGCTGGCCGTAATTGCTTCCCAGCCCCCTGCGACCTTGGTTTAGCACATGGTGCTGTGGCAGCATCTGTGGAGACTTGGACTCAAGATGGTTTTTCCCCTTTTACTGATGATTTTCAGATTCTTGTCCCTTTTCTGGGGAAGTGCTGGTCGTCACATGGGACTGTAGTCTGACACAGGTCATTTACAAGTGCCTTGCCATGATTCAGTGAACATTTTAGGTTGTATAATTCTATCATTTTCTCCTCTTACTCACATTTAAGAATGAGAAAATCTACAGTTTGTAAGGGGATGAAAGGAGCATTATAATAAAAGTGCTGAGGGGTGCTGCTCTTATGGTACTTGTCTCGGTCAGGTAACGTGACTTTATAATTGGGTGCCCAGAGAACAGTAATTTCAGATAATCTTTAATAATTTGCAGGTCCAAGGCATGTGTGGGAACCAGAGCTTTTTGTTGTGCTCGGTGCCCAGGAGCAGTGACGTTTGGGTCAGTTTACCAACATTGCACATCCTGGTGAGCGCACAGCCCGCCATCAAAGAGCGGGCTGCTGCTGAGACACCTCAAACGGTGCAGGAAAACACATAGCCCTTGTCCTAAATTGCCTGTCCTGGTTAGAAAGAGGTGCCCGCGGTCTGTGCTGGGGGTTCTGCATCGTTCAGATCTGAGCAGACCCTGATGCTGGGCCTGGAGGCTGCAGCAACTCGTGTGCTAACATAGAGGGGGCATTAGGATTGCCTGTGTTTTCCAGCTGCTTTTCCAATCAGCAGGATCACTGTGAGTGCTGCTGTCCTGAAAAGTCTGGAGAAAAATATGTATGATGCACTTGCAGCATGAATGGCTTCTGACAAGCAAATGCAGCATCTCAGTTTGCTCAGACTCCATCAACCCTTGCAGTCCCTCCCTTGTCCCAACTTACGGGAAATAGGAAGTCATTGGGACTTGGAAGTGGCTTGGAAGTGAGAACTTCTGATATATTCCAAGGGCTGTTTAGTTCAGGACCAACAGCTCACAGAGGGCTACCAGCACCTTTCCAGGACAGAGCTTTGCACAGCCAGCAGGCAGAGTGTCGACAGCTTGGACGTGACCAAAACTAATGGATCATGCTGCCTCCTTAATGGGAAAGCCGTGAGCGTGCTGCCACACCTGGAACGACACTGAGCCCAGGGCCCCTCCTGTGACACCTCAGTGCCATTGCTGTAACAAGCATTTTATATGTTTTTCTGGTGTAAACAGGAACAACATTGATTCCTTTGGTCCTGTTAAACAGAGCTTAGTTCGGTAAGAGCTGTAGTTCTTCTGGAGTTTGCTGTTCATCTGCCCACCGTTTATTTTTACCTTTCTTTGAGCATTCCTGTTTCTCTGCTCTTCCCTTTCCTTTCACAACTAACGTGTTTCTGATCTGTACCAGCCCATATAAAAACCCAGAGAAGAGAAACACTCTCCATGCTCTTTCCATAAACTGGTAAACCTCTTCCTGAGACTCAGATCCCTTTGGAAACACAAAGTACATTTCATACTTTCCAGGTACAGTGCATGAAAATTCTGCTAAGTAAACACCATAAAGTAGGTTTTGAGAAAATGTTAGTCACCATTATGCAATTCCAAAACCAAAACCACAAATAAAGTGCTAGTATATTTTGTTTTATTGGTTGTGACTGCAAGTCCTGTGTACACAAAGAAAACCTTTGAAAACTAAGCAGCCTACAATTGTATGCAGTTTGCTCTTACAAGGCAATTTGTCTAGTAATCTCAGTGTTAATTTTTTTCATCTGGTGTACACTGCTAATCTACAGGACAGTATATTTTGCAGTGCAGATGAAAATCCACATAAAGTATGTTTTTTGCTTAGCTCAGTCTCTATTTTTTTAACAATCTTATCTGACCTTCTCTTTTGTCTTTGCTATTAAATATAGTGAAAATGATGTTTTCATACACTGTCTTTTCACTTCAGAGTTTTCAAAGTAAATATAAGCAATGTGCATTCCATTAAAAAAATATACAAAGTATCCAAATCCTAATTTTCCAAGCCTGCCAGAGCTGCATCTGTTTAAACATGTTACTTATATGCATGTGTACAGTACAGGAAGCTGGAGCGCTTTTCAGAATTGCCTGGAGTTGTATCTTTTTTATTCTTCCCTTTCTCAAAACAATTTTAAATCTACAGGAAAGGTCAGAGAAGGTCACGATTCCTGACCCAATGCTGAACTGAGGGTGCCTCTACTGTCTGTTTGATGCTCCGACTGGGGTCACTGAACTGGGGGTTATTATTGGCTCCCCGTGTCTATGAGGCACAGCCTATCCCAAACAATTTTTAAATTACCACTGGCATGAGACTGTCAGGAGGGATAGTAGCTGGGAATGTCTAGACGCTGCAGCCAAGACAAGCTCCCCTGCAGTGGCGACACTGCGCACGGAAGGGGGTCGGAGAGAGGGGCCGGGAAACTGCCCCGGGAACTCCCAGGCTGAAAGACAAAACTCCCATAATGCGCCCCGCAATTTGCTCCAGGGGTTTAGCCGAAGAATTTAAGATAAGGAAATCTATAGGGCCTACAACTGGGAGAATTTTTAACTGCTTTATTGCTTTCCATGGATTCTAAAGCCAGCTGTCTGATTTTATGAGCTCTTTAAATCACACATCACAATATCTCTCAGGTTCGGCCACATTGAACTGTCTTTGAATTTATACGGATTCTTCTTGACTTTATGCTTTAAAAATTAACATTGTGGTATGATTTTAAGGTTATGTCCAAGAGTCCTGATCTTTCTGCAAAGGCACAATGCTTTGCGGTGCAGGTCAGCCGTGCTTTCAGTGCGTCGGACTGATGAGGCACGGGGAGGTCGTGGGCGGCTGCAGAGGGTCCCTTTCCTGGGCATCACCCTGCCTGGACAGCACCGCTAAGGCACAGGCCGATGCAACCCAGTCCCCAACCTTCCCAGCTCAGCCTCTGTGTTTCCGCCTTGGGTTTCACAGCTTTTTAGGACATTTCATCCAGCGTGTGCTAGCAACTTGTTTATTAACGACCTACCAAAATTTATTAATATCATAGTTCACACATTAATAAATGTCATATTGTTTGAAATAAGATTACAGTCATTTTGAACTTAATACTGAAGGATATTTTTCTAGAAAAATGCCCTAATGAGTCAGGATAGATTGTGGCTAGTATTAAATTTTCACCTCAGACTTGAAACAAATCTGAAACAAAATTTTGGAATAGAAATGACCGGTTGTAATTGCACTTTTTTTGGAGAAGTTATTATTTATTTTTAAAAGCTCCCAGCCTCTCCCAGCCCCTCCCCGGGCCCCCGGCTCCCCCGAGCCCTCGGCCCCCCCCGGGCCCCCGGAGCCCCCCGAGCCCTCGGCCCCCTGAGCTGCCCGGCCTCTCCCAGCCCCCCCCCCCGGCCCCGGCGCCCCCCGAAACCAGGTGCCCCCCGAGCCCTTGGCACCCCCTGAGCCCCCGGCACCCCCTGAGCCCCAGCGCCCCCCGGGGGGTGAGGAGGCACCGCGGGGGTGGCGCGGCCCGGGGGCGGCCGCGGGGCTCGTGGGGGGGGGGCCGGGGCTCGTCCCTCGCTCTCGCCTCTGTGCGAGGGGCAGCGCGTGGCTGGGCGCTCCGGCTGCCACGTGTAAAAACCCTCACACAATTCCCTGTGTTTCTGTCAAGTCGATGACCGGTGGTTATTTCCGTAAGGGAAAGCAAAGCTTCAGGAAAACTGGAGCATTTTCACTTATGCCCCTTGCTAATATTCACCGTTCTCCAAAGGGACGACTGTCCTGCTGTTCCACGTGGTCCTGCTATCACACTGCTTTACAGCACGTTTGGGCCAACCTGCATGTCAGTGGAAAAAGGACTTTCCAGTCACTTGTTTCCCAGCATTCGATTTCTCAAACCTATATGTCCGTCATGTTTATTCTGTGGAAGATGTAACGTTAGGGCTCAGTACGGCACCTATCACAGCAGAACTCCAGCTCCTCATGGCCTCAGACACATCGTAGTTAAACATTCAATGGACATTGACATGCAGCAATAAAGACACCAATTTCTTTAAAATGGAGCAATAAATTTGTTTAGCATATCTGTTATAAAGTCCACTCTCACTAGGTCAGATGCCAGCACCCTCTTTGCCACTGAGTAGAAAAGGACCTATTATAGCCAAAGCCAAATTTGCAGAATAGATTAATTTACATTTAAGCCATTAGTTTATGTGGAATTTAATAATAAAAAGTAAAGAACCCAAAGAGATGATACTGCACATGCTAATAAACTTTTCCTAAAAATCGCTGGCATTAGGGAGATGACAGTCCCTCTCCAGTTTCCAGCAGTAATCCTTCAGTTAAACAATTATCACATCTGTGCCTGACCACAGCAGGAGGATTGCATACGAATTTATGCAATGAAAGGAAAGATGCTTCTGTTCACCCATTGCTGCCCTTTAGCCCCTCCAGAGAGTCACAGAGGGAGTGCTGCTCTGAAGTGGTTTACAGTCACTGAGCTTGTCATAACCCCCCAAGGCCACAGCTAAACCTCCGCTTTTCAGGTGACGTTTTACAGAAAGTGCTAGGGTGCAGCTCTAACGTGACTCCAGGCAGCGTCGCCCCCCGCTTGCCTCGGCGTGAGCTGGCCACGCCGGGGCAGGGCAGCGGGGAGCAGCCAGCGGTACAGGCTGCTGATTTCTGGGAGAGGAGTGCTGCTACACAAAGTTTATGGGCAATTTTTACCTCTTCCTTGAAAATCAATGCAGATAAGATATTGCACTCCAATTTCACCACATAACTAAGATTAACTCCTTATATGGACACAAATTTCTTTTAACAAGACAGTCATGTTCCCCTTTTAGCTTAGCCCATTTTGGAAATGCCTTTTAGCAGATTAGGAAAAAGATGCACTTGTGTCTTCTGAGGGAGTTAATCAGGAACAGCTGAAGTAAGTCATTTTATCCTGGTTGACCTCAGGCGCTGGCCTTCAGCTGCTGGGATTTTCAGCCCTGGTGGAACTGCAGGTCAGTGCAGCTTGCACCTCTTTTTCTTATATCCTGTAGCGGTTTCAATAGCGAAAGAGGCTTTTTCTCAAAGTTGAATTTGTAGGTGAATAATCTTGTTTTAAACCAACCCTTTTCCTTATGAACTCAGGCACTGCATGAAAAATTGGTCTGTTTCCCTTAAGGCAAATGTTTGGAGAGAAGTATGTTGCTTAGTGCTGACCTGCCTATTACTGCTTCAACCTGTTAAGATTGGATGTTAAGTGCACTTGAAAATAAGGAGTCTTTTGTGAATACCCTCCCTGCTCACACTGACAGCTTCTCTGTGGCCCATATGACTGTGCTGGGCCTGAATGTACCTCACAGCTTTCACTTTGGGGGTGTCCCCTGATGGCATCCCACAGACTTGCCTAAACCTCATGGATATACTGAATGACAAACTGTAGTTTTACAAATGGACCCAATGTGCTTTTAGGAACTGAGGGGCGGGCCACTGACTTTGTGAAGGGGCAGGGTTTGACTCATGCTCAGCCAGCTCCGATAACTGACGTACCGGGTATCTCTGTTAACAGAGCAGCTGAGAATTAAGTGGGGCAAGAGCCCAGCCAAAAGCAGTTTTCCCCAAGGTGCTTGAAGCATTTCTAATGACCAAACATGAATTATGTAAGCTGTGGATGGTCCTGTAGGTTTGCTGAATATACGATGTTAGCATTTGGTATAAAAGTGCCTTTTCACGGAAAGGGTAAAGTAATGGTGCGTGTATATCACGTGATAGTTTGTGAGCTTCCACGCCTTCAAAGGCTTGTGCTGTGACCTGCTTGGCTCCCAGCACCCTCTCCTGTGTCTCCTTTACTGCTGGAGCAGGCAGCTTTCTCCCTAGGGTTTCAGTATCGCCTGTGGATTAACTCCCTAGCGGAGTCCAAAATCTACAATGAGGTCTGCTCTGGAAGTGGTATTGCATGATACTAAGGAAACTTCCTTGTGCAAAGAACCTGCAGAATTTGGTCATAGGTTGAGTGAACTGATGACGACAGCCGTGGCCCTTGTTAAATGTGTTGGAATTAAACTTTTGTCTTTAACTTTTTCTTGCATGACTTTGAATAATAGTTAATTTTATGGCCCAGGGAAGAAGCAGGGACAGGTATGAGCCTCTCCAGGAGCGTATGTAATGCCACGAAGCTGGTGTACGCACATATGCAGCTTTGTGAAAGAGCTATTGGAACCGGGTGCCCAAAGTCAGGAACCTGGTCCCACACCTACGTAAACAGATGGCCTGCCTTTAGCTTAATGTCCACAGCTCTTAGGATAGGCTCTGCAAGTGACAAACAACAGAGAAGTAGATCTCTTATTTGAGGTGTGGAATATGGTTTTGGAATACCACTTTAGGAATACTTTCTTGAAATGCTAACCTGCTAAATGCTATTGGAAGTTTGTTAAATGCAGCAGCTGAATGTCTGAATTGGAAGAGAAAGGTTAGCATGAGAAAAAGGAGCCATATTACCCACCCTAAATAAGAACTGAAAATACACCAACAAATAGTGCTTTCCAGAAATCGGTCACTAAAGTATCCTAGTTATCTCTGGTCACTGGACTTCTTACTGTATCGTTCTGGCTCTGCTTCCCCCTTGTACTTCTTGCACCTATTCGCTATCGACTAGCTTTTAAGTATTAAAAATATGTTTAAAGGTAAGAGTGCTTTAGTAGTTCAGGCAATTTAAATTTCCGTTCTATACTAGACTTAGAGAAGCCTAAGACACAAAACTATGGTTATAGAACAGTGTGGATTGAGTTGTTGATTTCTATCTAGTTTACTTTTTATCTGTTTTTTTGAATACCTGGAAAACTGAGATTTTGAGTCTATTTTTCAGAGGCTTTTTTTTTTTAAATTCCCCACAAAAGATGTCACTGTCATTTTCACTGTACAAAATTTGCAGATTTACTTGTGTTGCATCCAGAAGGCTTAACTCTTTCTAGGATTAAATGTTTTTCTGCTTCCAGAGAACACAGCAAAATATCTGAGGCAAAAGCACAAGAGCTGTTACTTTCTGTAACATACAGGGTAATTTCAAAGTTTCATAAACAGAGTAAATTTTCCCCAACAGAGCTGTTGACAACAGAGGCAGATTCCTCATCTGTGCTAGCCTACAGCTCCACCTCCCCTTTTTTTCCTCTACAGTTTTTTATCCTTTTTTCTGGAGAAACCATTGTCGTGGAGGGTCTCACTTGCAGCTATGAAGGTAACCTGAGAATAGGAAAAAGTACCATGAACCAGGATGAGTAAATCCATCAAGAAAGAGTGCAGATTAGGCTAAAAAAATAAGCTTTTACATCCTGGCTTTTTCAGATATTAAATAGCAATATAAAAAGAACTACGGTAAAAAAAAAAAAAAAAAAAAAGCCACTGTTTTGCAGGGATCATTCCCACTTGCAGGTGTGCAGGGAGACGGAGGCAGCACCAGATCTGTTCTAGTGCAGTCTAGGGGCCAGAAGCACTCTGATTTGTTCATCCCCCCCCCCCCCCCCAGAGTATTGGTAGGAGTTATAAAATGGTCTCTATTTCTGACTTGTAGGTAAATACATGAACAAGCTCAGTGAATTAAATATTTATCATGATTCTTCTAATTTTATCTTTCCCCAGATAGGAGTATGAAGTGTGGGAGTGAATTCCTTCTGTGCAAATGCAAAGGGAAACTTGTGTTTCGCTTTGCGGAGATCTTTCCTCTTCACCCTGACCCTGGGCAGGTAGCTCCTCAGTTGCACAAGGGGTCTGGAGATGGGCAATGGGCTGGCCAGAGGGCAAAAGAAGAGACTGGGGTCACTGGGTCTGTTTAGCCTGTGGGAGATGGGGGAGAGAGGTATCTCTGCCTTTCTCAGAGGAGTAAACTCAGATTCAGGGATATTAAGGGCAAGAAATTTGAGTAAAGTTGAACTCTTCAAATAAAAAACTCCACCTGCTATTAACCCATGAACTCAATGCCACTAGAAGATACTGGGGCTGGGATCGTAGCAGGAGCTGGAGGAAGGCTTATGATAACGGATAAGCAGAGCATCCCGAATCCCGGGAGGGATGCAGACCTCCTCGCCAAGCCCGCAAGCCTCCCGGGGCTGCGGGGAGCTGGCAAGGGGCGTCTCTGCCAGGGGCCTGGTCGCGCCGCCGGGATATCCGGGGCTCGGGGGAGCAGCTGGTGCTCCCTCGTTCCCATCTGTCTATGGGAAACAACCGGGCCTAAAGAAATACTCGTTTTATTCATCTGTGGTTACGAAGTATCCTTATTTGCAACAGATGATATAGAAAGAACTTGTGATTGATAAACCCAGAGCCCAGTCTTGCCTGGGAGCTTTGGGACTGACTTTTCTGTCCTGCCCCATGTTTTCACTTTGTACACAGGTTTATCGGATCTTCGTCTTGATGGGTGAATAATATTTTTTATGGGATGTATGTGTGCATTTTTTCTTTCCGCAGAGATTTGCGTGGTCTCCTGGTCAAATGTATCAGTGTTAGGGATAGTCTAGAATTTCAGTGTGGAAGTTGCAAAATAATTGTAGTGAGTAAGCGAAACGCAGCCTGTAAATTCTGGGCTGGAAAGGCAACTTCTATGAATGGTGCAAAACTCGGCAGGGCAGCGCGCAAGGGGACGCTGCTGCGGTGTTCCCGACTTCGCTGCCCGCTGGTGTGCTGCCTCCTCCTTCGTTGTTTTCCAGGATTTTCTGCCACGTGAGATCTGTAGAAAAGCTTTCCCATAAAACTAACTGTTTGGAGAATAAAGCAGAAGGGAATGAAATGAGCATTTCTCTGTAAGTTTCTCAGTCACAGGAATACCATATGTCAAGTAATGAAACCTACTTACAGGAGAAGCTGAAAATTACAGGTTTAGTGTTAACAGAATATTGAAAATTTTTTAAAATCCTTAAAATGAACATGCTGTATAAAATGATAATACTAGTTTGTGTGAAAACAATCAACTTTAAAAATATTAATTTGAGAATATTTTCACAATACCTTATGTTTTGTTTAGTTACATGCACACACCCAAATATTGGTCAAGTATTTAATAAAAAGTAACATAAAAAATTAGTATATTTAGTCTGTGAACGTTCAGTGAAAAGACCTCAGAACAATAGATGTACTTGGGTAGGATTATTTAGCACCATCCAAGTCAGTTGATTGTTAGCTGCAACACTTTGTTATTTTCATGGTTTTTTCCTAATTTTCTGATGTACCTATCACTGTTAACTCACAGTAAACTAAAGCTGAATGCACATGCAGAAAAAGTTTAATCTCTCTACATAGCCTGCAAAGTAAATACATTTTCTTGCCTAACCAGATCAACTGCAAAGCATTCTTATTGCAGTGATAATTCAAAAATAGAATATTCTCATGGAAGCAAAATATAGTACTGCACAGCATTGCTAGAGTGCAATTTCACATCTGTTTGGACTTCTGTATTCTACTTTTTATTTTTAAAGTACTTCAGTGTATAATGATATTTATATTTTATGAAAAACTTTAAGATTTTAAATAACTATTTTTAATTCTTTAAATCATTAGAGCAATTTCTGTTATAAAAAAAGGCTAATAGAAGACTATCACAAATTTAATCCATACTAATTGTGTTGAGCATGATTTAAGAAACAGAAGTCCTATTATTAGTGTGCTTAATAAAAATAGCCTCTGGATTCTTCCTCTGGGTCACTATCATATATATTTGCATTTGAGAGTCTACTTACAAGGCTAATACAGGTTTCAAAATAACTTATATTTACTGGTCTACACAGTGAGCTGCACTCAGGTTTTAAGTTTAGCTTGTATGATATGTTTTAAAAGGGGATGCTGGTAACAATCCTATTAGGAGAATTTTGTCTGCATTTGATCCAGCTTTAACAATTCCCCTAACTAGCTGGGGATAGCAAATGCTCAGATTCCACCCCTTCCCCCTCCCCCCCCCCAAAAAAAAAAACAACTGGATGATAGATTTGGGTTTCAGCATGTAATAGGTATGCATCTGAGAAAACGATTTCAAAAGCCTATGCAACTGGATGGGCAGTTTTGATATCTAGTTAGTCAAGAGCAAGAATTCTTAATCTAAAACTAGGGTAATAAATCAAAGCCCTTTTTTGTCATGGTTTCTTCTCATGCTGCTGTTCTAAACAGGAGCGTCCACACTGCATGGTACAAAAAAACCCATATTCTGAATATTTGCGACATATGGCTCTCTAAATAACCCTTCTTTCCATTAACTTTTCATCACTGATTTGTTATGATTGTATGCTTCTGCCTATATGACTCACCTTGAATTACACTGCATCTACCCAGAGAAGAATGTAAGCTCTGAGAAGATAAATTTGATTTAACTGTTTTGTAAGAATACTGTACTAGCCAGAAACACTGGGTGAGAAGAGCGATAATAGTTTAAAAAAAAAAAAAGAATTAAACATGCTACTTCCATTCAAATACTCTTTTTCCTTCAATACTTGCTCATCTTTTTAAGATACTTTCAAATTAAATTTAAAATAAGTGGAATGTTTCATTACTCTCCATAAGCTAATAGAGTAAAATTAAATAGATAAAGAGATAAAATTTTAAAAATACATTATCAGTATGTAGTTTTACTTCTAACATCAGGTAGATTAATCTTCTGACTAGCAAATTTGCAGACTATTGGGTTTCTAAAATCTCAGTGTTCTAAAACATCTAAATAAGCAAATATAATTTCTTAAAGTCAAATAAAAGCAATTTCATATGTTCATTTACTGGGTAGGGGAGGAGGGAAGAGCCATACCATACTCACAATTTCAGTTCTAAAGACTTTTGCAACTACATGTTTTCATCATATTTTAGTTTCTTAAACATGGCGCATAAGGCATTTATTCTCTTTCATTCTTCACTCTGAATTTAATATTCATTCCTATTGAATCAGATTCTTCAAAGTTTGTAATAAGCTGATTCTTTGTTAATTTTAACATGGGTGAACTTAATTTCTCAGTGTACAAAGGAGCTTATGATAAGTAGTTGTGAAGTTAAATAGAAAACCCAGGGAGCAATATTTATGAAGAAATGTGGCCAAGTGCATTTAAAATGCAAAATATTTAGGACACTGCTAACCAGTAAATCCTTTTCTATTCTCTGGTTAGCTAGGGCAGCTGGTGTTTTTTCAGTTTACAGGTACAGTATCAGTAGCATAGCCTTTATTTTATGACAAAGGACTATAAGTTGCCTTGGAGATTTTTAATTAACTCTTCTCCTGTAGCTCTGCCTGCTTATCATTTCAGTAGTTATTTAAGCTTCACATCAGATTTTGGATGTTATTCTTCAGAAATGTCGTCTTAATCTCCCCAAATTAGCATTTCAGCAAAACATTGTTTCCATAATGCACCATTAACTCCCCCTTTTTTTAAAGGTACAATGAGTATTTACAACACTAATTCAGCCATGAAAAGTAGGAATCCTAAAGAGCAGAAACTGTATGAATTCTGCAACTAAAAAAAATAAATGTTCTTAGTCTGAATAGAGGAGGTCAGGGTGACTACTTTCCCACCTTTAATATGACTAAAGTGTTTCTTAATCACCTTCGATTTATTGTTTTGAATAAATGAAGGTGATTGGATACACTTCTCAGGAATTGGGATTTTTCAGATTTATTTAGTGTAGTGATGTTCATTTAACAAATTAATTTACCTTGTAGTATTTGCATAACTTGTTCATTATTGGTCTGGAATGGTTAATTCTCTCAAAGTAGGTAAAAATATATAAATATTTTCTTCGAATATCAATAGAAGAAAATAAAGCCAGAAGAGGCAAAAAGCACTGCTGACACCAGTCACATCCCTGGATGTCATAGATTTTTTCCTACCCTGTTCTTTTTAAAAGTATGAAATTTATTATCATCAGACTTGTTAATGGCGTTCAACTAGCAGCTGGGTTTTAGGGGCTTTTTTCAGCTGGATTATAAATGTCATAAATGTTTCCAAGAATATAGAATCGAAAGCCTTTTCTACCCTGAAAATGGAGGGATGAGTCTAAGCAAATATGATTTACAGATACAGGGTTAATGCCATAAGCTAGAGGGAGCTCCACCACAACGAAATACAAAGGTTCAGCTTCATTTATCAATGTGCTTTCCTGGCTTTGTCTGCTTCTGAACATAAAAGACCCAGTTTTATTGCAGATATTATCTACACCATTCTGTGATATGAATGTTATTGTTTAAACTGTTGCTGAGACATAAAACAGCTGAAACCTTCCACCAGCGCTAGCACCATATTTACGCCAAACCCTTTGATAAATATACAGTCGGCAGTCACTGGTTGTATTTTCTTTTTTCACCATCGCTGTCTTTGTCTTCATCATAATACTCAGCCATCTTTAATGAAAATGCATGCTCTGCAAATCCAGAGTGCAGATGCACTTTAGGAACTGATCTTTTACCCTTAATTGTACCAGTTAATGTCCATCAGGTGTGAAAGAATTCTGGTTAAGCCCCAAGTGCTGCATCTGCAGACACTAATACCTGCTGTTTCAATTATTTCACTGGGCTCTTTCTGAAGTAATTTAAACTACCAATTCTGTTGATCCCATATCCTCCTGAAAACGTGTTTCAATACACAAAGAGGCTTCTAAAGAATGATCTACAAAGTGAGGTGAGTGTGACCTGCTTCTGAGGGACGTGAGACTATCATAACTGGGACATTAACAATGTTTGCTTCTAATGAGCATCTTGGAGACAAAGCAACCCGTTTACAGTCACAATAATTCTACACTTGATTGTTACCTATTTTGTGTAATGGCAGAAGGACAGTATTTCTCCATTATTATTATTATTAGATACAACTTCAATGTAAGAATTACTTCTATTGGTTTTTTTGCATCTCTGGCTCACCTGCTATGCACTGAAATTTTCTAGCCTGCGTCTGAGGTCCTTCATGCCTACGTAGTCCTTGATCTAAGCAGATCATATCGCTCTAGTCACAGAGACAGTAAGAATGAACCTAATATCCTCCCATTGATTTTGTTGTTAATGAAATACCACTTCACAGAGAAAGCAATGGCTGAAACCATCAAGGCTGGATGGTGGCTGAGTGGATGGACTTCATTTTTGTCTGTATTGAATGTATAATTCATGGTGAATCACTTATTATATGGATTTGGCCTCTTCCCTGTTTGTGGAATGTCCACAGGCAAATGATGATTGCATTCTACCTTTTAGAAACTATTCAAAAATTAACAAAATAATTTAAAAAAAACCTTTAAATGTTATTGACCAGTTCTCTTGTCCTTCTCCATTAGAACAATGAAACATATTGGTTAGGCACAGTATTGCCCTATTGGGATTAGGAATAAGATATCCAAAAATGTTGCTGCACATGTTCACTGTGTAAATTTAAAGCTGGGTTTCCATAGATGCTGCAAAGAATACTTCACATTTGCTGTGTATCAACATTCCTGAGCATAAAACCTACTAGGTTTAAATTCATTTCTGGGCAACGGCCAGCACAAGGATTAGCACCAGGTACAGGTCTGGTGTTGGTCATCTTGAACCTCAGTAAGTCACTTTGTTCCACAAAACCCCTTTCACCTTAAGTTCTGCCAGGAGGAGAGATGTGATCCAATGGGATACATAAGTGCCTCTTACTCTTGGTAACTGGGCTATCGTCACCCACTCATCTCAAGCCCTGCAGCAAACAGCCTGCTGATGACAAGGCTTTGGGGTATCTGTGTGTTTGGATCAGCAGTGGCAGAGAGCAAATTGCCTGACTCTAAAGCCCCTGGATTCATACAGTGAGCGAGTTCCTTGTAGTCATAAAAAGTAGCTGCAACCTCAAAACAATATATAGCTATTAATCTTAAATATGATTTGCTACTTTCACTGCTGAATTCCAATTTTGGAGAGCATTTGAGTGATAAAAGTAGGATGTCTTTTTCTCCCATAGCTGATGGACTTATTTCTGCTGCTTTTAAAAGTTCTGATATATTTTCTGAGCTATTATTTATACATAGATTACATAATGATGTAATGATGCAGTGTTTTGTATGCCTATGTACTTACAAATAAAAAAAAGAATATGTTGGCGGGGGGGGGGAGGGGGAAGAAGTGAACATATGAATCCCCAAATGCTTAAGCTCTCTGTGAGGCCGACCTGAAATTTCACTTTATGCAGACACACACTCTTTCTTCCTAGGAAATTAAGTTGACCAAAATTCCTGTTCAAAAACAATGGAGCCTTTTTTGAGATGGTCAGACAAGGATGCAGTTTTGGATTGAGCCTCTCAAATTGGAGGCACCACCTGAATCTCAGCATTGCAAATGGCTGCTATAAAAGTATTGTGTTGCACTAGAGCATCTTCCAGCTTCTGTACCGGCTGAGGTTGGAAGATCAATTCTGTCACCCATGCAGATGTCCAGTGGCTGCAGAAGGCCACACAACTGCATTCAGTGTGGGAAATGGTTGCAGACTCTGACCCGTTTGTAGCTTCTAAGGTCTGTGTGCGTCTGGGCTACTAAGCTCCGTCTTGTAAAGGTACTTAGTAAGATTAGTGGTCTCATAGGACTGGTTCCAAAATCTTTATAAACGCCACCTAAGAAATCTATTCTGAAAAACCTAATAACATCATTATCATCAACAAATGCTGTGCTCCTGTCTCTGATGTTATTGAGGACTAGCATGCATAATGAAATTACAGTTCTATTTTGCAGTGTTTTCAGGAACCAGGCTTTTGAGGGCCAGATCAATAGGATACATCCAGCAGATCCATTTTATGTTACTGGTTTTATAGTATTCATGTAGAAAAGAAATAAAGACCTACCACTGCTTCTCAGGAATATCAGTTCAGGAACAGAGGCACAATAAGTGTAATATAGATATATACAGGTTTTTAGCATCCCTCTGTTAGGAGCAACATATCTTCCAATATTTTGATTTTCTTTAGTTCTGTGTATCTAAATATAGTCTCTTATACTTATTTGTTGATAGAAGTATGAAAATATTCCAGTTGTGTTTGTTCTGAGGGATAAGTCACAGAAAGGATGCATTCTCCCAGGAATTCCTCTGTAGACTTAATCTTCAGTGATGCTCATTTTGGAAATGGAGTGGTTTTACAATGGGTCCTGAGAGGACTCCATGCATTCAGGTCCAACTAAGGAGATGAAATCAAGGGATTAAGACCCCTCTACTTCCATTCTTGCTCTAGGACTGGGTCCTATCTGAGTACAGTTACAAGACGAAGGGATGCTTTTTATTCAACTCATACAGCTCCATCATGTATAGACACATATTGCACCAGAGATTCCTGTTTATTCTTTGTGTTCTGCATCTTGTTGCTTTTACCAGCCTATAAAATAAGGTGCAAATATTCCTGGTGTTACTTTCTGGAGCATTTTTTCCCAAATAAATTCCGTTCTGTATTGCCATGAAGTCAATTACCAGCAAGCAATAAGGGAAACTCACATGTCCCTCTTAGAGGTATTTTGTGTTGTTATCACTAGAGCTGCCGTGGGGTGGGGGGAACCTAGCCTGCAGTATCTGCAGCACTACTTTTGCTGAAAAGGTTGGTAGTGGTGAGAAACTCCTAGAAATTTCTGGATGTCCTACTTCTTGCAGGATATTTATAGCAGAGCTACACGCTTCTCTGGCATTTCTTGAGTAACCTGTCGCCTTATCTTCTCTGCATTGCACGTGTGGGCCGTACCCCCATTACTCTGGCAAGCAAAATGGATAGTCACCGAAATACCCTTCCTATCAGTCTCTCACTAGGGATACTTAGACAAATTGAGGAAGTTCAGATGCTCAGGGCTTCTGGATGCACAAGCTAATTAAGAAGCTAGTAGTGACAGATTTGTCTTACTTATATGAAGATGCTTTCATCTCTAATTGAAAACATAGACTTCATAAAATGTTGTTTTAATTGGGAATCTTGTTTTATTCTGAACTAATAAGAATATTCAGACTTCGGTAGATTGGGCCACTATCAGATTGATCCGCCCTGCTAATCCACACCTCTGGATTACTTGGTAGTTCCCTGAATTCACCTAATGCTTCCTGCAGAAAACACTGCTGGCTGGAGTCAGCGTTTTAGAAATGATGCTAGATTTCCCCTTGCTGCTGCTTTGCATCTCTTGAGCCATAAATACTTAAATTACTGGAAACATCTGAACAGAGTTGGGGAAATCACTTTGCAGGAATCAGTTGGTTTCAATACCTATCACGGTTAATATTTAAAGAAAAATTAGTGGGGGGGGGGGAACCCTAACATCCTTGGCCATTTCTGTTCGTTGATAACAGGTAAGGGACAAAAACCAGAGTGGGTTCTGATATACCAGAGAGTCAGTCTTTAAAAGCTTTTTCTTAACTTGAAGCTCCCTTACAAAAGCCAGTTTAGCATGTACTTTGAAAACAATAGGAAGAATAATAAGGACTTTAGTTGTCTTCGGATCCCCATTGGTAGTCTCAGCAGGAAGATCTGTCTGATGGTGCCTGCAGCTCTGTGGATCAGAATAGCTCTGAGCTGAATCCAGACTGCTGCCGGCTCAGGGGACTCTGCTTTGGTATTGCCATGGATGCACACCGGATCCTACCCGATCCCAGGGAACAAATGGACAAAGTCGATATCTGTAGCTCTCAGCAGAAGAAGAAAATTACCCTGCCCTTTTCTTGTCTCTTCCCCGACCTGCGTGGACTCAATAAGGGACTTGATTTTCTGCAGTGTGCAGCCAGCTAAGGGGAAACGGACTCCCTGCACTCTGGCATCCTCCAGCCTGTGCAGCCCTTCAGGCTGGAGGCAACAGGGCCCTCGCAGGTGTCCCGCGGTGATAATCCAGCCAAGAACATCCAGGTGGCAACCAGTGATAGCAGAGCAGAGTATGATGCTTAGCAATGCTGAAGAGCAGGGGTTTTCTTCAGGAGACGCCCCAGAGGTTTCTTGATCAGAGTTCAAGCCAGTGGCAAACTGCTAGGTGTCTGGGTAATGTGTTGTGCATTACAATGAGGTGAAAAAACTGTAATGCTCATGGCATTAGTTACTGAGTTATTTGGTGTTTCTGAGTATAATTACCAGGTAGTCTCCAGGAACATGCAATTATTCTGGATTTATAACTCATTCACTCTCTAATTTCAAAGTAGATATAAGGTTAAATGGGTCCTTATAATAAGGTGATACCCTATTTCTGATGCTTGTCCGGTGGAATTTGAACTAGAGAAAAGAAACCAGATCCAGTGTAATTACCTTGCTTTTGGGGAAGGAGGAATAAAAAGCTCTGATGCGCTTTCAGTTGGGAGCAGGACTGCTGCCTTTTACTTGTCAGCTTTAGGGAGCACATAGGGCCTCTGCTGCAGCACTGTTGCTGTGGGCTGTTTTCCATGGTGTGTTTGTAATGCAACAGCTCTTGTCCTGGGAAAGCAGAGGGACATCCACTCGTGGTAGGCGTTGCCCCAAAGACAGGGAGCTCTTCCCATTGTCGCTGCAATGTGGAAGGCAGATCACGGACAGATGCTAACAGTGGTTTTGCTTTGGGTTTTTTTCACCTGGGAAAGACGAGGTGGCATGTCCACGTTCCAGCTGTGATGTACGAGGACTGCGCTCCTCTGTGGGGAAACAAACTGGCATATTTCTAAAAATCAGCTGTGCTGGGAAGATGTTGGTGTATTTGCAGGAAAGATCAGATTGTGCCGGGCTCATTCATCAGTGCGTTTCAGCAGGCACCCGGCTGGCTAAAGCACAGGTCGGGGTTGCGGAGCGCGTCCTGGGGGCTGCCGGGAGGGTGGTGGTGCTGGAGAGAGCAGGATCTGCCCCCATCGGCGTCGGCACCTTGGAGGTTGATGGGAAGGCTGCTCTCGGCTCCGGTGGGCTCTGAGCAGGCCCTGCCTGAGCGGCAGCTCACTCGCAATAAGTATGCAAGAAATGTTTATCCTTCTGAGCACGCCGACTGCAGAACTGGCATTAATTTGCAGGTCAGGACATTTGTCTCCAGCAAAATGTCTGAACTTGTTTCTTAAAGGATTTTCCTTTCCGTAACACAAAAGGAAAATACTTAATAATTTGTAAATATCCTTAGAGTTCATGCAAGAAAAAGGATTTCACTTGAAAGTACTTTGCCTCTCCCCTCCGCCCCCGTCTCTCTCTCCCCACTACAAACTATCACACTTTCCAATGCAGATGTTCTAAGGAAAAGCATTTTTCGGGTGGGAGATGACAAACAAAACTATTTCCCAACGATTCAGGGCTGCTTATGCAAAAGTCTACCAACATCCTTCCTGAAATTGTCATCATTCTCCTATATTTCCTTAAAAATATATTGGAAAAGCAGAATGCAGTTTCATAGTTCTGTGCCACTGATAATCCTTAAGGACTTTTTATCTGTGGAATTCTCTCATAAAATTGTTTTCTGCTTTGTTTGCCTGAAGAATATCTAAATATTAAGAAATTCTTATGAACACTATGAACAAACATGCACCAACCATTCTTGGAATGGTCTGTGAAAGTAGAGACACTAGACGTTGTTTTGGTGCCTCAGTAATGAATCGCTGAAGGAAGCAATGCAGTCTGAAGGGCTTTCTAAGAGGTAATTTTAGAGTTAGCTGGCTGACAATCTTCAGTTTATTTTCCGGGTTTGCTGAAAAGTCCTGTTCAACACCTTTGTGAACTGCCTTAAAAGAAGCTTTTAAATGGTGTTTGTTTCTCTGGCGTATATGATACCGCCTTAGCCTTCTGATACAACCACTTGGGATGCAGCATTCATAATGCAGGTTTCCTGTCATACTGGCACCTAGCAGGTTGCCATAGTGACAGACATAAGAAACATTACTTCAGAAATGTTGCTTTATTAGAGTTAAAGTGCATTTCGAGAAGGATCATATTTCAAATTACTCCGTGTTTTATATAGGGATAAGCAGAATTATTGGTTTCTACTAATAAGAATTAGTCTGAACCTGCCCATCCCCCGACATATGTTCAAAATTACATTGCAATGTACTATATGTGCTTTCCGCTACTTTTAAATAAGATGTGCTTCCATCTTTCTCTCGCAGTACATGCACAAATGCAGTTTGCTGATCTGCTGCTTTGAAAAAGGCCTTTGGTTTCAAGCAGGGAGCCAGAAGTGCTAAGTCACTGACGTCTTTGACGTGCCAGATCTTTTATTTACAAAGAGCATCTTAGTTCAGGCTCCGCTGATTCTGTGCACGTTAATGTAGAAGACGCACAGAGTGGGATATCTGGGCCAATTTCTGCAGGATTCCTGGCTATGTTACGTTCTGACAAATTCATCAATAATGAGCGTTTTGTGAGCGGCAGAGCCGTGTCACTGGCCTGGGCCGAGCAGCCTCAGGTGAGGGATGGGCTTCCTGCGGAGCCGAGCCAGCAGAGACTGGGGATCGGAGCGGCAAAGGTCATCGGCGTCCTGCCCAGGGCAGCAGCCCGACCGCTGCGCTGCTTCCGCCGTCCCGCCGCTCGGCCCAGCGAACACGGTTAAAGGGTGGCTGGTGGTGGGGAGGAGCTGGGGCAGCTGGGAATCGGTGGGCTTGCGGGAGGAGTGTCTGGGAGCGTCTCCGAGAGCCTCTGGCGGCGGCTCCACCAAAAAGCCTGAAGTATGTCATTTTAGGTAGCTGACAATATACATTAGAGATGCGGCACAGTGCTGCGTGGACCCGGTTGCGCTGCTCCACCTGCGCAGTGATTGCGCTCCCGCGCTTGGCGCAGGCGGTCACGGCACGGGGAAGTGTCGATCCTCGGCTGTCCCGGGAGTTCGCTGCTCTGCCCCGGTGCATGGCACACGTGGGGCATGAGCAGTTAAACCAGTCTTGAAATACAATTTATGTTTTAAAACCACTGCTGACTCTACATTTGCAGCAGTAATTCGATCCTGTCACAGAAGAGACCGTGTTACACCAATAGCTGATAGCGGTCCTGCCTGGAAATTCCCTTTCAGGAGAACAACTGGCAATTATTAGTAGTGTTGTGATTAGCTGATTGGTTTCCTAACATAAAAGGGCTATGGGGTAGAAAGGTCTTACTGCTTCTGAAACCGAGCTCCCAACGATGACTCAGACTTTACAGCTTGTTTTTGACATCGCTTCCTTTCTGTTTCGTAACTGATGGAGGCGATTTCCTTTGCAGAGAGCAGCAAAGGCTGGAGGCGGTATTCAAATTCTGCGCTCTTGTGCATTTAGTTATATTTATATTACTAATTTATAGTAACAGTACAGTTGCAAAGTAAAATGCTGATTCTGAAGTCAGAGATGTGAAACTTAACCTGCGTTCAGGACCGAGGCCATCCAGCTGCTGGTGGAGATGTACTGCAGCCTCACCTAAAGCATTGGTGGGAAAGTCCTAACTTCTTCATGTAACATCTTTTAACATCATTTTACCGTGTAGTCCCATGTAATTACTTTACAGCATCTCAGCCCTGTGTGGAACATAGATGTTAACTTTCTCCTCCTGAGCTGTTGCTGGTGTTTTAACCACGGTACCGCAGGGGCTCCCGCGTGTCGCCTGCTGATGCGAAGAGCCTCGGAGCCTCGGAGGGAGCTGCGCAGGAGCGTCCCCCGCAGCCAGCGTTTAGACGCTTTGCAAAATCCTGCCGTTGCCGTCGTTTTGCTAACGGCCCGCTGTGCGGTCTGAACCGGCTCGTGCCTTGTTGTGCCGGCAGAGCTCCCCAGGCCCCGTCCGCGCGGGGCTGCTGGGTGCCCCCGCTCCTCTCTGCCACCAGCCGCGGCAGCGTGGGCAGGCCGACGGCGCCGGCGTCCCGGGGCTCCCCCGGTCCGCGCCGTCCGCTCCTCTGAGCGAGGACGCTCCCTTCCTCCCTTGCGCGACGGGGTTGGGGGTGGTTTCTGTCAAACCTCGCCGGAGCCTGTTCAAACGGTGATTTTCTTCTTTTTGCCCCCCTAAGTTTCATCGTTCGGCTGTGTTCCGGGTAGATTTGTATAGCAATGAGAACGGTAACTTTTTCAAACGAGGTGGTGCTCAGACCAAACCTTAAATTCCGCCGCCGAACCCGGGGCGGGCGCTCCGGCTGGGACGGTCCCGGCCTCAGCGGGGGCGGCGGCGGCTGGTGTCACCTCTGAGCAAGTCTTCCCCAAGCTGCGGCCGCCGCTTCGGAACGGCGTTTGCGCGCAACGCGCGGCCCTGGCAGTCGTCGTACGGTAAAAGAGGATGAAAACTCAAACGTGATGAGGAAAACAGCTGCCTTTGCCTGTGGCCCAGTGTGCACGCGTCTGAAACGCAGCCCTCGAGTCTATCGGCAGCCGAAGCCAGACTGCGGAGCTGGGGGATGAGAGAGATTTTCTTTCTTTGCCCTTGCTGGAGAAGCGGTTTGGGAAGGGGCGAAGCGGGGCGGTTTCCCCGGCAACAGCAGCCATGTCGCGCTGCCGCGCTCCCTCTCCGCTCCCAACGCCGGCCTGGCGTGACATGGGGACGGAGGCGCGCGCCCTTGCGGCCTCGCGCCCGAGCCAGCGCGCCGGAAACTCCGCTGCCGGCTGCCTGGTCGTAGATCCACGCAGCGCGTCAAAACGGGGTGCGTTTGCGATGTTTTGCACGCGCAGATCCGCGGCAAGCGCGCGGGCCGGCAGAGAGGGTCCAGCGCGGGCGGAAGCAGGAGCCTGGGCGCTGAAACCTGCCGGCGGGAGGACGGAGGCGGCCCCCGGCCCCCGCCACGGCCGGCGGGGCAGGAGCCCCCCGCCGCAGGCCGCACCGGCCCTCGCGGCCGCCCGGCGCCCCACGCACGCCCACCCGCTGCTGTGTCTAGTACGCGCCTGCAGCCGCTAAAGCGCTGAGGGTGCTCGGGCTGCAGATGTGCCGCGTGGACTGGTCCTGCCTCATCGTTTCTGTATGTGCTGCAGATCCCCTGTGATCTTCACCTGCTGTGAATCATCTCGTACCTGGCTGTCAGCTCTCCAGGGCTGGTAATAACGATGGCAGCGCCAGGAAAGCCGCGGTTCAGGTGGGCTCACGCGTGGCTGAAAGACGTGCGCCAAAGCAACGGCGAGACTGTTGAGAGTGCTTAAGGAGTGAAAGGGCAAGCAAGGCAAAGAAAACGATTTAAATGCTCCGAAGAGTGAACAGCTGTGCAATACTGATGCAGGAGATGAGGAAGTAAATCATTTGGTGATGATCAGCAAAATAATGGCGTGAAAATAACCAGCAGGGTGACCACAAAACCAGACATATGCAGAGGGTGAGGCTCAGCATAGCAGCATCACAGCCATTTGATCAATAGTAGCGTTGAAGTTGGGAATCGCATGCAAAGCTGTCAGGGCACACATAAGCCGTAAAATCTAGTCTCTGGTTACAAAGTGACAACTGTCTTTTTTTTTTTTTTTTTTTTTTTTTTTTTTTACACCTTACTCTGACTGTGAAATGTGGACAAGTTAGCACAAGAACATCAGAGGAACTAGAAATCATTAATCAACAATACCTCCAAGCTATTATGCTTATCAAGTGTCAGCATAAAAATTGTGAGTAATGATTTTCTGCAAAGCACTTTCACAAATGGTTTTAAAAAATGCTTAGGAAATCTCGGCTTTTCTGGAGTGCACGTTTTCTCTAGCTGAAAGACTTAAATATATTAAAAAAAAAAAAACAACAGGGTATAGTGATCTCTTAGTGAACAGAGTATAAAATGCAGGAAAGGGGTGTAAGACCTGGGAAGAAGATCTTTTTTATGGTGACTTGGAGCTGAACCACAGCAAGAAGTCAGTATGGCGAATTCAAGTGACTAATTGTGAATGATTTTCATACACGGCACGTTAGCCACAAACCAGAGGAGGGTTTCTACATTTATTTGCCTTGTTGTGAAGTAGTCTAAAAATCAAGGATCACTGTCTTCCAACTCCCCAAGCCTTTGCTAAACTGGAATTCACAGTGGACAACTGCAACAAGAAGCCTTACTTTTCCATGAATTCTTAGTGCATTGTGTGTTGTCTATTTAAGAGCATCTTTCAGCTTTTCTGGCCAGGAATTCTAACAGAAGGCACGCAAGCATCTGATATTTTCCTGTCGCCTAGGGTATTTGCAATATGATGGATGAACATTCAATGCTTTGCATACATCCTGCTTCTGTTACCTTCTTTTTATCATCTGAAAATAGGAATTCTTATTAAAATTTTCCACATCAAGAATTTCTTCATTGCGTTTGAGATGAACAAATGCCTCAGGAGAAATAGTATCATCACAAAAGGTCAGGGTGTAGTTGCTCTATAAAACATTATCTTAAAAACAAATTAAAAAAAAAGTGGTAGAGGTCAGAGAAACTTTTCAAAACTCAGATCCCTGGGAAATTGTAGCCCATTTCAATTACATGATTGTATGTTTACCTTATCCACTTAATTATTAGTGTACTGTAAATTTTAAAGGCTGCATTTTTACAGTCTTAAAGCATAGAACTAGGCAGGAAAGGGGATAGCTAAAAAGCTGTTCTCTGGACGCAGTCTTTGGTGAAGACCTTGGACGAGCACATCCTGTTTCAAGGTGGAGCAGTGACTGCGTGTCAAGGCATCACCATCCTGACCAGTTCTAGGGGTAGGAGCCACCGCATCATGCTCTGGGCCCGGATCCTGCCACCAGCTGTCCCACGCTGTGGGAGCGTGGCCATTGGAGGTGCCACCTGCAGGAATGGATAACACAACTAAGCACGTGCTCAAGTGTCTATGGAGTCGCTGTGCGTTCCACTGCGCCGTAAAGCCTGTTGCCCTTAATATGCTGTAATAGCTCTTTCGGAATATTTCTGTCTGTGAAACGTCAGTCCTCCGTGCTGTAGTGCAGCCAAGGATCCCAAGTTCTTATCTCAACATTAAAGAAATGGATTTAATTGTCAGCCCTCTTAAACGAGCGTTTAATTCCATTCAGTGGGGAATAAAGACACTCTTAAATAATTGAGCGGCCAAGAGATTGGTTATTTCTGTTTTCATTGCCCATATTGATTTAAGTGTAGTTAATCCTTTCAAATACCCATGTCACACAGGGCCTGATGGCTCTCTTTAGGGCAATATTGTTCCTCTGGCTAGATTATTTGACATCAAGCATTGTAATGTCACAATAAATCCTTCATGTGGGCTGTTCCTCTCAAAGAGAAGTACCAGATGGGGACTTTGCCTTTTACATTAAACTCTTGGTTTTACTAGTCAGAAGTTGGGCTTGTGAATAATTTTCATTAAATTTTCTTTTGTGTCTCTTAAAAGCTACCTCTGCAGCAGTGACATTAAATGATCAGAAGCCAATTAAACATGCATGTGGACATAAAATAAACCAAGGTGTTCCCCTCTCTGCAAGTTAAATATAATTGTGTGTAAAATAATCTCTTTTGGGATATAACCCAATAGAGAGCTTATGGAATGGATTTTTACAGGCAGAAGTGGAGATGACTGAAGCAAGAACTAACAGACATATTTTAAAAGTCGATGCAACTTCTACCTCTAGTTAACTCCTAGATCTGTCTCTCTTCCTCGAGTTCCACCCAATTAGCCGAGTGAAATCCCACGTACAAATGGATTCAATAAACATCTGTTTTCTGAAACTTCCCTTGGCTATTGTAATAATCCCCATTTCTTCCTTTACTGTGCTTTTTTCATCGCTGCAAAGCCTGTAGGATAACTTTATCATGAGCTGATAGAAGAAAAGGGGAAAGCAGAGCAACGTATGAATTTCCCTTAAAGCAGAAGATTCAGTACTTTTGTCCAGTTCTGAATTTCTGTGCTGTTCACATGGATGAAGGTGTTCTTAACTGTTTTGCTT
The DNA here is from genome assembly GCF_040807025.1 of Struthio camelus. NCBI lineage: Eukaryota > Metazoa > Chordata > Aves > Struthioniformes > Struthionidae > Struthio > Struthio camelus. Next base: position 502,114 of record NC_090961.1, read on the forward strand.
TACCTATCCAGTCTTCCGTTTGCTATTGATTGTATTGTGTGTTCTTCTTTTGTATGGTTTAGACTTGTTATGAGAATATGTAATGGTCAACTGGTAAAGAGCCTGCATGATACCTTTTTGTATGAACCTTTGTTCTTTCTCCAAAGAATTTACTGTCTAAATATAGAAAATAATAGCAGGAATCACAAAATAGTGGAAGTGGGGAGGGATCTCCAGAGATCACCTAATCCAACCCCCTCTCAGGCAGGGACAGCTATGGCAGGCTGTCCAGGGCCACGTCTGGTTGGCTTTTGAGTATCTCCAAGCGTGACGGCTGCAGAGCCTCTCTGAACAACCTGTTCCACTATCTGACCACCCTCACAATAAAAAAAAGATTTTTCTTATGTTTAAGTGAAGTTTCCTGCGTTTCTATTTGTGCCCTTTGCTTTTGCTGTTTTCTGGGCTCATTTCTTTCAGTAGGTTTGTCTGCAAGCAGTTCCCTCTCTAGGGTTGCTGTTTTCATTTTAGCCCGTCCGTGCCACTTGTTTCTGTTGCATTAATAGTCCCTTTAAAAAAAGAACATTGGATTGTTTCTTCATTTTTTACCTGAGTACTAGCACACTTCTTCAGCTCCAGTAGGAGCTTGGTAAGTTTGCCTGCAGCCTTTCTGCTTCCAGCATGATTTGCATCTGTTGTTTTTTCATGTTAGTTATTTTTGACTGAGTTTGACTCCCTAGCCCATGTCTTCAGCTTTTCTTCTCATGAGCACGCTGGGCTGTTGAGCTTCCTGAAATGCAAGAATGCTTGCAAGTAGGTTAGCATGGCAGCAGGCAAGATGATGCATGGTATTTTGCTCTTTGTGGTCATTTTGGTGTCAAGTCCTCCGTGCAGGTACGAAGCAGCAGCATGACAACTCAGAGCTGCAGCCATTGCACATCTTTTTCGTGCCACAGACAGAACGGCATTCAATTATCAATTTCAAATGTCCAGATAGCCATGAAACAGTTGACTTGAATATGTCAGCAGTAGTAATTATTTTAGCAGTCTGATCAAAACCATCTACGCTTCAGATTCAGTACGGGAACAGGTATTCCCTGCCTTCGCCTGCCTGTTGACGTAAACCGGAATTTACCAGGACGTGCGCAGTGCTTTTGCATGTTGCGTTCAAGGCTTCCGGGCGGCGCGTTTCGGGGAGGTTGCTGCTGTAGCTGTCTGGGGAGCGAGGCCAAAGGCAGGATTTGAGGCTGCTCTGAGCACAGATGTGACTCTGGACGTGCCGGCTGAGCTCTCTGTATGGAGGAGCGATGGGAATGCCGCGCTGCGCCTGGCGCTGGCACCGGGGACGGTGCCTCCACTCCCGCCACCCGCCTGCAAGACCCGTGCGGCACTGCAGCGTCGTTCCTACCTGGCCTCCAGCACGGGCGGATAGGGCGACGGGTGGGACTTGTCAGGCCCAGGTCTCCGCTAACTGACTGTTGGGTGCTGGCTGTTGGCATTTTCCTCTGGATCTATTTTATTAAAATATGAGATGATGTTTCCATTTGCATTGATTCTCTCCTCTGCTCGTTTAAGTTTTATCACAGCATTGTTTTAGAGGTAGCAGTAGAAGACCCAGGGTCCATGGGTACCTATACAGATTTTGGGCTGCGCTGTGAGAAGTGGGTCACCCTAGTATCAAGGATCTATAGTCATATTCATGCTACCTGCACCAGCCCACTTTTACATTAATCTAGGAAAAAAGATTTTTTTTTATTAATAAGAGATTCTGCTTTTATTACTGCTTTTTTAGTAACCAGATGTGTATTTGAATTTCCTGAATTTTATGCATCATCTGGATGAAGCATCTGGATCCATCTCATTGTGTAGCCTTTACTGACACAAAATATTTTGGACTGGCAGCTAAAAGGAAACAGAGGGAATCAGCTGGTAGTGCTCAGCCTGCGCGGGGGTCTGCGAACTGTCCTTAATGACTGCATTAAGCTGATCAGAAGCAGAGGGGAGCTGGCTGCCATGCAAGACACTGGGCTTCCTCTCTGCCCCCACTTCAGGCACAATGACATTTTTCTGCATCTCTCTAAGCAGTGCATTCTCGCTTGGATTCACCCAGGTGAATCCAGAAATGTTTCTGTATACCGAACTGGAAGCATGTTTGCTACTACAGCAAAGAAAAATGGATCTGTCACTGATAAAACCTACAAGTACAACAAACTCGCATTTCTACAGACGCCTACCAAAACAAATTCTATTTTTTTTCTATGGAGATAAAAAGAAATTTTCACAGATAAAACGCAGCCACAATGTTTTTGTAGCTGCAGGTGGCACATCCTTTCCCTGTATCTTCACAACAGCGCATATCCAACAGTAGGAAAACTCTTGCAGGGGTGTTTTTAACTGTTTTGTTGTATCTGAGTTTGTCTTTGGTGTGCACCCTCCTTGGAAAATTTCCCCTCCATTTCTTGCTGTTTGAATGATATTTCCCTCAAGGAGTATTCTCTGAAAATTCAAATTATGTCACGTGTGGTATGGCATACAGTAAATGCCATGAGCTCCTCCCTGCAGGCAAGCCAAGGATCCCTGCAGACCTGAGCAGGCCCCACAGGCCCGTTCTCATACTCCAGAAGGGCTGGTGCCAGTGGGCTGGTTACACGGCATGTTGCCTGATCGCGTTCTTCATCCCCAAGGAAGATTGTGCCACAGATGGGCAGTGTAGGTAGAGAAAGCCACTGTCACTTACTAGTGCACAGCATCTTGACTTGATTGCACTGAATGTCCTAATGCTGGAATACATATGGGGAAGAGCTGCTGGGACTGTTCAGTGCCCTCAGCTAACATGCTGAACTGGCTAGCGAGTAGAGATGTACCTTTAATGCAATGGTTTTGCTGTTGGCCGAGATGGACAGTCCACCTTGGAGCTCCAGCTGGTCTGGAAACCTTCTCAGCAAGGATAAAGTTCCCACAAGTGCGTCACACCAGATTCTTACTTTTCTTCCTCAGGGTGACTAATGCATGCAAGTTTTACAGCATCTATAATATTACACAGATGATTCTTTTGGCACATCACTGCTTTCTCCTTCTCAGCTGCACAGAACTGACATAGTTTCTGTTCTTTCCTGGTTCTGCCCTGTTACTTTGAAGGCTGAGAGAAACTTTCAGGATTACCTTCAGATGAAGGCATAAACTGTCAGGTTAGGATGGATGAAATATCTCAAAGGTACAAAATTGTCTCTGGAGATGTGCAGAGGTCTTTGGGGAAAAGAGCTGTAGGAAAGGCAGGATGCTTCATATAGTACTAAGCAGTATCTTCTCACTCATGACTTTGACAATTGATCTGGCTACTAAAGAGATCCACAGCAAAATACAGCCTTCGTTGTACTAACTCTTCTGCGTGGGAAGTGGAGATGTGGGCCTGAACGCACAGCACGCTATACGCCAGCTCTTCAAAAGCTCAGGGTGAATATATTGAATTCCACTCACCATGTTGCAAAGTCACAAGGTGTAATTCCTAGCACCTGTATGAGGGCACAAGCCAGACTGCAAGCCTTGGCACAGCCCACTGCTGTGCCCGTATGGTCCCTTTCTTAGCGTCCTGCACTAACTCTCCCTTTGCTGCTGCGGCATAGATGACTGGTACGTTTTGAAGGGCTACCCAGGTTGTCCTCACGCTGCTAACCATTTCTCACTCAGAATAAAAATATTACCTTGTTCAGCAGCAGCTGCTACCATTGCCCACGTGCTAAATTCTCAAGCAAACTTTATCCCAGCCTGCAGCTTATATTTGGGAGGGACTCTGTAAATAGCTGCAAAGATACCTTTCTCTCTACCACATAGCTCCCTGGATTTGTGTTTGTGTGGCGGAGCGGTATCTCAACATGACTAATTTCCTGTGGCCGTACAATTAATAATAACTCACACTCTAACGCTGAGCAATTGCCTGGATTATTTGGAGTATCACTAGGGTCATCAGGAAGTATGGTTCAGTTTGGGGTAGGAACACAACCGTTGTCTGGATTGACTGGAGACCTAAGAACATACAGAAAACCAGGCAACAAAAAGCTGGGCAGTTATGGGAGAGTTGTTCATTTATTTTCAAATGTTTATGAAATGTTTATTTATCTATGTAATTCTAGATATTTTTACTATCTATGTCAGTGTTCATTTTCTTAAGGCATCAGTAGTATTTTTGACAACAAACTCTATGGGATGCCTACCGTGTGTATTAGACACACCAGCCAGCCTTGAATTTCCCATTTGTAGATAGTCCTTTGATTAGAGAGGTTAAAATCTATTCCCTCTAGATCATTACATATCTATCACGGCTGCTCTTCCTTCTAAATAGGCAGATCAGGTTCATGAGTAAGAATGCAGTTAGAAAAAGAGGAAAAAAGCCAGGCAGACAAGGAAGGTTTGCAAGCACAAGGAAGTATGTATTTTAGACTTTGCTTGCATGTGCAACTGTGCAGGCATCATGACACTTGTGTGTTATACCAAATCGGTTTCATGTGTGTACATTGCATTGAATAGATTACATAAAGAATTGATGTCTATTACTTGTGTGATTTGGCTGTTTACAGCACACTACTATGCACAACACTTTTTTTTACTTATTGGCTGTCACTCTTCCATAAGCTTGCTACAGAGCCGCCCTAATCTCCTTCTGGGTGGTCATAACAGATTTAGGCTACAGATTAATGTGTAATTCAGATTATTCTTACCAACGTACATTCAATCACTCTTTTCACAATTAATTTTAAGGAATACATGTTGCTGTCAAATCCTGTCCTCCTTAAGTAAGCGTGTACATATTTGATGCATTTTTAAATGACATTTTAAAGAAGTTTTCTTAAGATTATAATGGAGACAGTCTGTCAAGAATGCAGTGAGCGCAAGCGAGGGGAACATTCCTGCGGCATTACCCTGGCCCGCTGCAGCCGCACACCCAACACGCAGGCTTTGCTTCATTATGCCTAGAGGTGTAAGAATAGCTGTGAACAGCTAATAAGAATCAATGCTATTGGAGACATCTGTTTCGATTTTCATTTTTCAGTGTTATTAGTGCTTATTGGTACAAGGCTCAGGAATGTAGCCAATCCCTTTGAAGTTAAGTGTATTGTAAGGCTAGAGGCATTGTGTGCCTTGTTGATGACCCTGTGTGTAACCTTTCAATTAAACATCCATAATGCCTGGAATAAGAAGGGACCTCTCTTAGCAGAGGAAACCGGTATACTGAAAATCATGTTTGCTGGCATTCTGGTATTCATTTTAGATTTTAAAAAGTAATCTCAAAACAAATACTAGGTTCGTTAATTTTCCAGAATGTGGTTCAGTTCCCAACCAGTTCCCAGCATTGAGCATTAACTCCTATAAAAGATACTTTCATCAAGGTAAGCAAAGAGAAAGGGAGCCTCTCTCTCAAGTGTTTTATGCTGGGTGATAGCTGTTTGCTGCTCATTCGTGAAGGACAGCACAAAGTTTTGCCAGTCCTTTGCACAGGTATAGCAAGTCTATCTTGCTATTTGTCTTACCAGGAGACGATACAAATCTTCCTTCCTAACTACCTCGAGAGAGCGCAAGTGACAGTATCCGCCAGTAACCTCTGGAATGGTGCATCCAGGCCGTGGGTGAGGCTGATGCTGAACGGCAGGACGACTCGAGTACCTGCCTTGTGTTAGTTAGTGAGACCTAGTGCTGACTGAATGCAATACTGAAAAGTAAATAGAGATGGACGTAAGCAGAAACACAGCCTTACGGCACTACAGCCAGTGATACGGCAGGTGAATACTGGCAGTGGTATTTTCACCAATGCTCATTGCTTCTCGTTAGTAGTGGGGAGGATCAGGTCAGGTTCTCCAGCAGTTACTGGGATGTTCTACCTTGTTAACTTGATGTTTTTTTTCAGAGTGATTAATACAATTACTTAATTGTACTTAAATGGAAAGAGTTACAAATATTAGCATAAATCAAAATGTAATAAAAAAGGGCCAAGAGGGAGATGAGAGAAGTGGCAGAAGTTAGTTGGCCTCAGATTTGGATTTAAAAGCAGGAATGATGGAAGGAATGAATAATGGGAAAGCTTGGGCTGGCAGTGAACTCTGCTGGACTGTGAGACAGTCTCCTAAGCAAAGGGTGGAGTACATCACTAAGGACACTTAAATCAGCTAGAGCAAGGTAGAGCAGAAAATGGCTTCTGGAGAAATACCTATCTTGGTCCACTGAAATGGGATATGAAAGGTTACAGCACCTGTAAGTTCGACCTTTGTTTTAGAACAGGCCACCAGCTTTTCCCTTGGGACATAGCTTGGCCTCAGCTGCAGAGAGGACACAAACAGGGACTTCAGGGCTGTCAGACATACCCAGGTAAGAGTCCTGACAAGGCCTGCTCCGGAAACTTTCTGTGAATCTGTAAAGCTCCTTCATGGTGAAGCAGCAAATTTACGTTTAGATAGAGGCACCACCAGGCTGTAGAATTTTTGAAAGCTTTCTAAATAGGGCCTTCAGACAGAAATTCACAGAAGACAGCACATGGTTTGGATGGAGACAGGAGTTTCCCCCACTGGATCTGGCTGGTGTGCTGTACACGGGCATCCTCAGGTCTCACACTTGTGGGTGTGGTAGTCATTTAATTTTCTGCAACGTCCACCTGCTGTGAGAGCATATGAGCAGAGCCAGATCTGTTCTCTGCTCTCAGCTTTATCCAAGAAACACGTCTTTTCTGATGCCTAAAGTTAGCCTGGGACATGACACCGTGCAGCACTGGTCTGAGAGTCTCTAGTCGAGTATTAGTCACGCTTCTGCTTTATGCTTTACTTGTGCTATTCAAGACGGAGATGGGCACATTCATTGCGTTAGAGGGGCATTTTCTGTTACCATTATGTGAACATCCTCCTTTGAGGGCTGCCTCGTAGCCCCAGTCTGTGAAACCGTGGCAGAAGACTGCACAATGCTGTACAGGGATGGCCACAGTGAGTGGGAACAGTGCAGGCTTGACCTCCCTGTGTGACTGCTCCCTGTCAGAAAGGGAAAGATGCTATGGGAAATGCAAAGCAAGACTTATTTTAAGACTTGTTTTGAGGACCTTGCTCTCATAAAAGGATTAATTCACTGAATAAAAACATATATATGCACAATATTGTCTGACCTCCCCCCCAGTTTAAAACTGCAGGATCAAAATTTATGTTTATATAATCCGTTAATTTTATCAAATGTATGAAAGTGGACAAATGGAGAAAATGAAAAGGCTGTACTTGCAAGATACAGGTGGTTGGTCACCACACATCTCCCCAGCACGTGTGTCTGCCAGTATGTATGTGTGCGCTATAGAAAACGCTAGTAGATACTGGGAAAAGAGGGACAGAGTTGTATTTAGGTGAGGAGGCTTATATATCAAAATCAAGCAGGATGTGAAAAATCTTTTTAAAAAATGCGCTTAAAAAGGACTATTTGCTGGATGAAAAGTTTATGATTCATTCACAGAAAGCGGATTAGGGAAGAAAACGAAAAGTGCGGAGTTCTAACGGTGCCTTCTAGCATGGCTCGCCCAAAGGAAAACCAGTGTATTTTTTTTTAATCATTTGCATACGTCACCACTGAGAAAAAAACCCTAAAACTGAAACCACAATAACAATGGCAATTTTTTAAGAAACAAAACTGTCCTGATTATTTTTTAAAAATTAGATATGCAAGAACATATCCCATAGTAAAACATCCTGGCATCAGGAGTGGAAGCATTTCTTGTTCTAATAATAATAACAGATGTTTCTGAAAACAAAATTTTGCTCAAACACTCCACAGAGAACATTTTGTTCCTTTTAAGTGACAGAGTGGAAATACACAGTAGGAGCTGTAAACTGTTCTTAATGGATTATCACATTCAAATTTCTTCAGAAAAGATGCAGTCATAGAGAAAAATAAACTGTGTACTTTATAGTTCTTAACAGAACAACCAATCCAAGGAGGAGAGCATTATTCTCACAGGAAGAACTGGTGCAAACTGGAGCATCATTTTCAGAAAAATGTTTGGAAATTCTTTACCCAACATCTGAAAAATGTTTGGAAGAATCCAGTCTTCTCAAATGCTGGGAACATCTATGTCCTTTTATCTTGTCAGAGACACCCTCTCTATGGTTTTTTGACAGAAAGTTAGTCATTGGAGGAGCTTTTTTTAATTTTCAGAATGCTTTGGCCAATTTTGATTCTTAGTCTATATATCTGTGCTTGCTGAGATGCAAATAGGATGAGTACCTGGTGATTCTGCTGCACTAGATGGACAAAATAGCGTATAGAGATTTAGTTAGAATTCTACAACAGCACAGAAAGCGTTTCTATTACGCTGCAGAAATACAGATTTATCAAGCAACCACTCCATGCATACAAAATGTTGCTCACTAGGACAGTTGTCCTATATCAAGTATCACTGCTGACTGCAGCAAAACCTTGAGAAACTTGTCAAGGTGAATAGTTAACAGGAACCCTTGAGTAGCAATAACGGTAGCAACAAATCAAGGAAGCTACCAAGGCAATTTTTCTTTATATTCATAAACTTTTATGAAAAGGTTCTTTTTTAAATCTTTGGGACACAATGGAATTCCTATTTCCCAAGACAGGCAGCAAAGATATGAGTCAAGTCAGGAGTCCCCTTTTTTGGATAATCTGTATAAAAATGCACTTACATTTTCTTCACCTGATGATGAGTTAAAAAAAAACCAAACAAGATGGCACATTGGGACAGTGGGTAGAAATGTGGAACAAAGAAAACTAGCCCACCATGAAAGTGGAAACAAGAAAACTGCACATTCCTGTGCCTAGGGCTTCTTCACACCTCAGTATCCTTAATTATGTTCCAGGGTATTTTGGCACTCCTTATATTTGCATTTAGATCTTTCATCAGGAAGTTAATGTTCTCAGAGCAAGTAAGATCTCAAACCCCATAAATCCTAATGTTTAATACGTTAATGATATAGAGATAAGTTTAATTTTACTTTATGCGTGACAGAGAAGCCAATGACAAATAGCACTGAGTAATATTTATGGGTTCCACGCCTGAAGGAATAATAAGCACCTTAAATTATTGTAAATTCTGACAAGGCACATGCATTGAAGACTTTATAAAACTTTATACCACGCGTGTATCTACAACTCTGTTCCTCTTCCTCCTGTGGTTCAGCTCCCAGTTTTGTCAGCTGGTGTGATCACGAACCAGAATCTTCCTGAGCTGAAACAATCTGCGAGGATGTCTCTATTTCATGCATGACGTCGCTCTGGCCTGCAGATTCCAGCTATATATACATACATATGTATATATATGTACACACACACACACACACACACACACATACTGAAGTGTGCCATGAGGAGGGCAATAAGGGAATCTGTGAGCGCTATGAAAATAGCACAAGGTTATTATATGTCCTTCATGGATAGAAACAAAATAAAATTCTTTTCTCCTTCTTTGATTTATTTACTTATTTGCATACTAACATTTCCTGTTCTGCATCTCCCCCCTCCAGAATATAATTTGGAAGCTCTTCCTACCCATAACTCTGAGACATGTTCCCCTAACTCTAACCAGCTAGCTAAACGGGTCATCTAGAAGTGTCCAGGAAGGATCTAGCATCTGCTTTTAGGAAACTTCAAATTCCTGTGCATTTCCCATAAAGATAATCAAATGAAAACCTGGTAGTGCATTCATATGCATCTGTTAACTATTCACCTTGACAGGTTTCTCAAGGTTTTGCTGCAGTCAGCAGTGATACTTGAGGTAGGACAACTCCTAGTGAGCAACATTTCGTAGGCACGAAGTGGTTGCTTGCTGAATGACAGCTGGAGGAAGAAAACTTACACACCTATGAGTACAGGAGCAGTTTCTGGGAGTGCCTTAAAACACTTCAGTAACACAGAGGGAAAAGTTACAGAAATAGAAGAGTGATGATAGCAAGGGAAATTTGTAGGAAGCCATTTAATTTATTGGATTTTCAAATGCATCTTCTGAGTGGATTGAAAAGAGTAGTCACAAAGTCACAAATGTACATGAAAGTACCAATCCCTTTCGAGCTACTGCATCTGGCTCTGATGGTGATGGCAAATCGAAGCTGAGTTGATAAACAAAGAAAATATTTATAGATATTAGTGACAGAGGATGACAACTTCTCAAAATGACAGAGCCACCAAGTGCTGCTGTTAGGACAGGACACCCTGGAAGGAGCACTGTCTTAAACCACAAGACTTAACGGTCTTTTGCGATGTACTATTTTAAGAGCACTGTTGTGAGGAGGAGCTGCCTGAAGGAATGGCAAGCAACTTGCTGCATGAATAAAAATGGACTTTTTTTCTTCTGTTCTAAAAAAGGGAACAAGAGAGGATTGCCTAATTTAATTCAAGAAGTTTTTCTTTAAAAGGCAAGTTTAGAACGGAGGCAGTAGCTGGCTCATAAGTAGTCATGACTGTATGACTTGGTTTCATGACATCATTAGAGTAACATGACAAAATGAAGGGCAATGGGTGGGAATTCCTCTGTGTGGAGTCATGTTTGGACTGCTGAGGAGGTAGTTCCCCACTTTCAAGATACCACTTCTTCATTAGCATCCTTTGTACCAACCCACCACGTCAGGGTGCACCCAGTGCTGGCTGTGGGCTCCACAGGACCTGAGACGTGCACCAGGACATGCACGGCTGCCTGCAGAGGAGCTATGCTGGCAGGAAATGTAGTTGCAGAACCAGGATCATAGGTGTGCTTTGCATAACTCTCTCCTCCCTCAAAGTAAAATCAAGATATTTGTTAGAAAAAAAAAAGCAAATTAAAACAACACAACCACCCTCAGAGCAAGTGTTCTTTTTCCTCTCTCCCTTAAGGGCAAGTTATACAACCTATACCTTGGATGGGACCTCTTCCAACAAGAGCTGAGTTTTGTTTTTTTTCCGTTAATCAGGCATGGCAGGAAACTCTTACCAGTTGTGCACAATGCATCTAGTTTCTTCCCTTCTCTGTTCCAAATGTGCTTGAATTTATTAAGGTACAGAAGACTTTGAGAAATGTGATGTTGTTGGCTTGCCAAAATAAACCACAAGCAATGATGAAGCAATAATGTATTTAACAAAGTGTCATGGAAAAGACAAGCTGCAAAATCTATTTGTTGTGCTGCTATCTACACAGTACTGTCTGCAGCTGCATAAAACAAGAATCCTGTGTATCTACTGAATACTGCATATGTAAAGAGTTGCTCCATGAATTTACCCAAGTTTATATGCTTCACCCAGGTTCTGAACTTGGTTATAGTTCTTTAAGTTCTGATACTAATTCTTAAAAATATGTTGGATAGACCATCACACAGAGCTTGCTGTATCCTGGTGTCTCTTAGCAAGTCGTCTTTAAGCATTTGATCGTACTCTGTAGTAGAGGCCCCTGCATTCCTGCCGGCTCAGCGCATGCAGTTTGTACCACGCCTTGTGCAACAAAACCTCATTTCGTGGGGGCTCAGCGCAAACAGCAGCAGTAATAACACAGATACCCACTCCTATTACATATGACAAGTTTCATGATGCTCTACTGAACCCCAGTTTTTGGTCTATGTTTCGAACAACATCCCTAGATTTAAGAATAAGCTTTAAAAAGTAATCTACCACACTTGAAGTAGCAATCACCACTATTTCAGATTTCTCACTGTTGTCCTACTTACTTATCTCCCAGCCTTTTGTGTTCTGTTCTTAAGATGTGTCTTCTCAAGACCTTAGGGGTAGGTTCATTAATTTCCTTTATGTTTGCAAATGACTTTGCACATCTGCAGTGCTGCAGAAATAGCAACTATGATGGTGGCACCTGCTCTATCAGACAAATATTCAAATGGTCCGGAGGTCAAAATCATTTAGATATTAATTTTCCAAAAATTATTTCTTATGCAGCTGTAGATCGCTAGTAATTCTCGTGGTAATTCTGGCCCAATGAAACTCAGAGTGTACTCAGAGCTCAGTTAGAGACAGGCTTTGGCACTTCTGCATCTCACCTCAAGCTCCTGGTGTTGTTTCTCTGCCAGTCTGTTGGGGCAATCATGGAGTGAACCACCACTTAGAAGTGTTTTGCTCATTCATCCCACCTTTGAGTGAACTCCAATGTGGCATAGTGGAAAAATTTCTGAGCACGATCTGCTGCAGCTGGGAGGACCAGAACTAGAGCAGGATGGTAGAGAAACTGTGAGTTTTCTGTGGGAGTTTGAAAACGTGAGAAGAGTGAAACTAATTCCAGCCTACCTATGTGAGAGGTACACACGCGTTCTGAAGTGCCCAGGTGCTTTGGGCAGGGAATTTCTGAAAGGGAGGCTGAAGGGAGCTCAAAGTGAAAAGGTACATCATGCTTCTTTGCAAATCAGATGTCTACATTCTGTGCTGGGACCCTGGGAAATCTTTGGTCACTTGCATCCTTTGATAACAGCAACAAATGATTCTTGCTGATACTTTAGAAGAGACCTAGTGAACAAGACTTGGCCAAAGGAGGAAAAAGCATGAATTCTTCACATAGCAGCTCAGGCACTAGGACATGGCTGGAGTGTCAGAAACAGATTGTCCAGTTCAGTAGGAGATGGCTCCCAGTAATAGTGTGTTCACTTACCCATTGTATTACATTCAGGTCTACCACAGAGTAGAGTGATCTACTAGAGTGATCTGTGCTCTAACTTCTACATTTGAACGTGCAGCAGAATCCGCAATTGTAATTTTTAGAGCATTCTTCTGGGCTTAGAAAAAAGTCTATTTTTTTCTTACCACAATACAAGGTTTAGAGGGAACAAATGCATCAATCCTGAAAGTAAGTAGCAGGATACAATACCTCTGATTCCTGCAGGAAAGCTCACTAACCACTTTCCATCCTCCTGTTACGTAGCAGGTGTCCGTGTGTGTTGTTTTGTCCCACCTTCCTTCAGAGAAAATGCACAAAACATCTGTATTCTCAGTTAAACTGATTTGACATCATAGGTTTCAAGGCTGCTAATAGCATTTGCATAAAATCTTAGGCTATACTCCTTAATTCTACTTTTAGATTTCCTAGATGATTTTTTGTTACCTCTTTGAAAGGACCTTCACATGAACATGTGCCTTTCCTCTGGCTGTTACCAGCTCCACCTCTGTGCTGGTTAAAGGACCCAAGAGAAAAAGAAAATAGTGCCACCACCATCTCCATTATGTTGCTTATGCCCACAGACAGCTCTCAGAAGATGCTTGTCGTGGTGAAGTTCAGCATCCACTTTGCAGGAGTTAAAATGGATGGCAGAGGTGTGGCAGTGCATGGCAGGAGGAGTCGCTGGCTCACTGTGCCATGCCTAAATAACAGTGTGGCACGATGCAGCTGCTCGGCTTTTCTTCTCACACCTATTATTGCATGCTGATGATCTGGCCGTCCAAACTGAAGGAGACATTTGTGAAGCTGAGCGAGGGTATGCTGGAGATACAGCAAATCACAACATGCAGGCGCTGTACACCAGGGAGCTAGATGGTGCCCGTTAGCAGAGGAGCTCCCGTGCCTGCGCTGCGCTGTGCAGCGGCATGTAAAGCTGCAGTGAGGGGACGCAGTAGCGTGGACCTCACGTGTGCAACGTGGGCCGTACATGGTGCTGGTGCTCCTGGAGCACTGCGGCCTCCAGACTCCCTTATGTGCAATGTTCTTGGGGATGCTTATTACTCTTATCACACCTGACCAGCAACAGGCACCTGTGCTGGCTAGCCGATGCCTGGGGGACTCCTTCGCTGCATGCTGTCACGCCAGCGCATCCGCACGAGCGCCCGCACTCCTGCTGACGCAGGTGATGCCAGGCCCCTGCTGGATGCTAGGAGCCAATTTCCAGAGGGAGGTGACGAAATCCAGGTCGTGGTGGGTACCTGGATTTCTCATAGTTCAGGTGCACCAAGGCACAGCGTGTGTCCTCCCTTGAGCTGCGACTCACTGCTCCCCCCGGATATCACTGTGGGATGCGTCGTGGGGCAGGTATTTGAGGTGCTGCGTGCATTCCTGGCATGGGTCACGTAATGCTGCTGCACGCACTGGCGGATCAGCTGAGGCGGCAGCAAACTCTGTCACCTCCTGGCCGGTTGGTTTGTTTCTGCACTTGGCGTCTTCCCTTTCAAGACTGGATTTTTAAAAATCAAATATAAATATCTGTATCTAATTTTATTAACCCTTTTTTTATTCTATTTTTCTGAGTGAGCAGTGGAGACTATCTGTCTCTTGCCAGCTCTTGCTATGCTGTTCATTTTGGGTGAGAGACGTGCATGATGGGTCTTAAGCAAATAGTAGCATTCTGTGGTGCTGAGTGCCCATCTGTAACTCATTTTCAGCTAATTCTAAGGCTTGAGCTAACGAGCGTTCTGAGGATACACAGAGCAAAAATAAAACAAAATTCAGAAAGTTTGTGAAACGCTGTTTTTCTTGGCCACAGGAAGATGCACAAACTGCCATGGGGAGGTGCCTGGCGCATGAGGAAAGCGCGCTCCGCCGTCGGAGGGCAGGAGGCGGTGGGAGAGCAGGACAAGCGCGGCACGGAGGAGCGGCGGCGGTGTGCGCGAGGGCAGAGTCGGACCGGTGGCTGAAAGTGGGAACTGGGATGCCGTCGCGGCTGGTGGGAGCGCTGGAGAGGTCAGTCGACCTGTGGGAAAGCAACGCGTAACCTTCACGCTCGCAGAGAGCACTGCCGCCTTCGTGCCATGTCGAGTGGCCGGGAATTACTGTGGGCGCCGCTCCCCATTCTGCTTGACTGATGATTTACACGTTTTATAGTGGATTATTTCAACTAATATATAATTAATAAAGATAGCAACACTAATTTCTTAAATTTAATAATACTACTAAATGAATGAATCTTAACATAGTTGGGAATCTGTACTACAGAAAGAGTGGTAAATATGAAATGTAATAATCCATTTAATAACAACTTTGATTTGCTGTGTGAGGACAGCACAACCTTCACTCACGACGCTGATTTGAAGAGCACCTCTGAGGTGAAGAAGAGCTACAGAATTTGCTAAAGGTCACACAAAGCCAGGAGCCTTGAATCTGAGTTACCACTTGCTCTTTCAAAGACCCTTTTAAAATTTGCTGATATATTATTGCTTATATTATTGGGTTTTATTACTTTTTGCCCTCTCTGCTTCAGCAAAACTATCCTCTGCTGTTTCTGTGGTATTGGAACCCTGGGACAGTGCAAGAGCGACAGAAAAGTCAAGGTATTTTTCTTCTTTTTTAGTATCAGAACTGTATTTTTCTTATTACATGATGAGTTTTGTTTCAGCTTAGTATTTTCAAACGACGAGCTATTACATAGGAGGTTAGAGATCAAAGACCTATTGAAAAATGAAAATTTTCATGAAAACATTTGGAGCAGAATTGTGGAGGAGATGGATGATGGAACAAACGATATTTTCAGAGATAAGCAATGGTGATGGCACTTCTTAGCAGTGGTTCAATCAAACGGATAATGATCAGACACGCACCAGATGCGGGTTGTTGCGGGGGCTGGAAATGAACTGGAGCCACGCTAGGTCCCCTGCCAACGCGTGCACAGAAGCACACGCAGGTGGCCAGGTCTGCGCTGTGGGAGCAGCCGGGGGAAATGGCCAGCCCCAGCATCGTTGTCCCAGGCAGGGCAAGGGCACTGGTGGGCGGCTGCGGCCGAGGGGCTGGTATCAGGGGAATGAATCCCTGTTTGGGGCCATAGTCCGCTGCCATGAGAGGTCAGGCAGTTTTTACTAGCTCTATTTAATTTAAGGAAAATGATTAACAAAATATGAAAGTTCTTCTCTGTTCGTTTGTTGGAATTCTTGTAGCAAAAAGATTTTTAAAAGCATATTTCGAAGTTTTACTTAATAAATATGCACAGTTGTCTTGTCTTTCATCTCTGGTTTGCCAGGATGAGAGGAAGATGCTGTCCCTCCTCAGCCTCTCTTAGAACGATTAGTTTCTTGGGTGTGGAGGAGGGTTTTTTAAGTGTTTGGGGTAGGGAGCACCTGGTAACCAAACAAAGTTTAAATCTTACAAGGCTTTATTTCTTGCTCTCCAAACTAATGAAAGTGGTTTTTTGGAAGGAGAATTTTCCTGTACTCCCAAACAAGTGTTGCAAGAGAATATTTAAAGCATTGCTGTCAGTGCCTTCTAGCTCTAAACCTAATTAAGTTGCTTTTATGTCTTGGAGGACTGCACATGCTTGCTTCCAGGATGATGCCAGAGCACCAGCACTGCCAGGATTTCTGTGTCAATGTGTGAGGTACCTCTGCACTAAAAAGTAAACGACAGTCAGAAATTGGTAGCTGTTGCTTATAATGTAGACCCAAGAAGCTAAGATTGACATTTGCTGGCAGCAGTTTTGTTGTGGTTAAATATCTTTTTTCTGTAGCCAAGGAAAAATGCTTGCACAAAAATTACTTGATCCACAGCAGAAGAATAGGATTAGCATCAGGAAAGGGTGTATGGTAGCAGGCCTCTCCAATGCGAGCCCCCATCCCTGAATGGATTTCATTCTTCCCAGCTGAGCCAGTGGGAAGTTCTTGCTCTTGCAGCAAAGTGCTCACACTGCTGCAGTTGTGTTATTTTTACTCTCGTGTTATGCCCTTTTGCAGGGGTCAAGAGTTCTTCCATAAAACTTGCTTCAGGCTATAGGCACTAGTATAAGTAGCATGTGATGCCTGTCTTCCCAAAAGGGATTTTATAGATGGGTGCTAGAGCTCCCATGAAATGCTTGTCAGCCCAGCACTGTTTGCTTATTCCAGGTTCACTGGAAGGAGACCTCACTTCACTCTTCAGCTTGTCGTGGCAATTTTTTTCACACATTTTCTATATCTTTTTTCCACAGCCATCTCTCAGTGAGATCTCTCCAACACTGCCAACCAGCTCTTCCAGGCTGCGAGGTCTGGCACAGAAAGAGACAAAGAGAGACTGAGTCATTTACAAAAACAAGGCACCACCCATTATTTTAGCACATTGGAGTGGACTACTGCTGGGAGATCCTGAGTGCCAAACAATGAATGAATCCTCTCCGGTTAATCGTCACCCCTGCCAGTGAGACGGAGGTTGGTCGCTCTTGCAATAAAAGACAAAAGACTTTTCTTCTGCCCTTTGTTGCTGGTAACAAAGCTGGTTGGATGCAGCTGGGATCAGGCCCACAGCTGATCCTCCTCGCCCCCGCCCCCAGGCCATTCCATTCAGCTCAGCTGGTGTCGCCTGGACAATAGCAAAGCTGTGTTTGCTGCATCTCAGGACGTTGGGTCTGCAGTTTAGACAGCCCGAGAATATGCGTGTATTCTCTCCATTGATCTTCAAGGGGCTTGATACGTCTTTGTTTGGTTTGCTTTATTGAAAGGTAAAATGGAAGAAGGGATAATGCCTCTGCTTAGAAATATAGATGCCAGGTGACATAAAAAGGACTAGAAAGAAACATTTCAGATATGACATCTCTGCTCTTTTGGAGGGGGGCAAGGGGGAAGGTTATTACACCAGCTATGCTGCTTCACTGCAAAATTTTGTCAAGCAGAATCATTTTCATCCAGCAAAGCTCTGGTCTGTGTTCAGATAACAGACTGCCTTGGTGTAAGATGTCAAGATAATCCGCCAGTTCCTCCTGGCCTCTGGCAGGTAGCTCTCCATGCAAGAGTGAACAGGCAGGTCTGACTCAGCTGCAAATGGACAAGCCACAGTGTTCAGAAAATAGTCCTCCTGGTTTTCCAGTGCTGGAACACTGCTTCCCCAGTGTGTTTGATGTAGGTGCATTAAGAGTATGGGATAATTTTTTCCACTCTCTATTTCTGTATCTTTGTGGTTACCCTCCTTCCAGCATGGGAGCCAGCAGGCAGATCTGAGCAGGTCTACTTACTCCCTACTTGTGCCTCAGCTTTAGAGAGAGATCTAGCTGTGCAACGTATGCCTGTCTCATTAGGACCTCACCTTGTTACCTGCTTACCCACAGTTTGTCCTTCTGGGCTTTATACCAAATTACTGAACAGTATCCTCATTTCCATAAAGCCTACTGCTACCATGAGCTTCCCAGCATCTAGCTACCTTTCATGCAGTTTATTATATGTGGTGGCTAAGCTTCACTTATTCAGCACTATCAACTTAAGAAACCGTCTGTGTTCACATCTGCATTGAAAACCTAAGGTACAGTCCCCCAGTGCTGTGGCTTAAATGAAAATATGCCCTTTTCCAGACCTGAGGAGCTGGAGAAAGGTCAAAACTGTAATGGCCTCCTTCCACCTTCTCCCTGTTGCTGAATAACTGTTTTCATGCCTTCAGTACAGGGAGGAGCAAAGGCTGATAACTATCCTTAAAGGGCTCATTTAAGTTATATTTACCTATATAGGCAAATGCAACTTGAGATGAATGTTTGTTCTAACTTTCCCAACATAGATAATCTCAAATTCTCTGGCATCTAATGTTAAAGGTATGAATAGTTCTTAGTCCATTTAGTCCTTTAAAATAATGTATTTCCTTATTTTTTCAGATGTCATTGGATTATTGATAGTTAGTGAGTTCTATCTGCATATGAATGCTTGTACTCCCTTCACAAGAGATGCACATCTAGAAGCATGTCGAAATTGAATACATATTCAGAGCTCAAAGCAATTCTTGCCTGATGTATTCAAACATAGCAGCAGAATTTCATCACCTACCTCAGCACCGAATTCTTTTCAGATCTTATCTTTTCCAGTCATAAGCTAAAAAAGATGCATGATACAATATCCTACCAGTGCTGCAGGGGATGTGACTCCATAGGTAATTTGTGAGATAGATGATGGGAGTGTCCCTAACTAAAACTGTTTCAGGATAAAATTACTGAGCACAGGGGTGAGATGGTGGATCACCCAGTGGCCTGGTCTAGGAATTCCAGAGGGCTTCTAGGACCTAGGTGCCAGAATACTCCTGAAAATCAGTTAAAATTGTGTGCCTAATTCATCTCCCTGAAAATCATAGCTAATCTTTCCAATAACACACCTTTCATCTTAGGGGTGGTGATTACATTAAAAAAACTATAGACTTTGATGTTAACAGACAAAATTGCTATAGCAAAAAGTATGAAGTACTAATAATTGTGCTGACTAGACAGACTGAAAAATCCAGTGTCCTCCCTGATGTAGAAAGGGTAGCCAGAGTCAGAGGAGAGTCTTGTGCCTCTTCTGTGCCTGATCAGCTCATGCTGTATGGATACTCAGAAGGAGAATAGGAACAAGAACATCTAAGGCCATAAGCAATTTTTTTTCCCCGTAGGGGTTTTCTGTTATGGTTCTGCTCCTGAGGATTTTGTTAGTGGTGGTAGAGGAGGGAAGGCTTAGAAATAGTTTTTGTGGATGTAATCGCAGCTTTTTTCAGTGAAGAACTGAGCATGTAATTATTTCAAGAACTAATCTGTTCTTACCGCATATTTTCTCACTGTCTGAATAATGCTACTTCTCCTCTAGCATTGCAAGGAATTCACGAATAACTGGGACTGTAAACTGACCGATCTTCGTGAAAGTCTAGGGAGGAAAGAGTTAGTCCATCAAAGTATTAGAAGGAAGGAAAACATTTTCTGCACAGGATTAAAAATTTGTGTTGGGTTTCATGGTGAGCTCTATTAAGCACCACATTTAGAAGGTTCATTTTTCGAGTTAAATGGAACATTATATTTTTAGACTCGTGTTGTTCATGTGGTTCAGTTTGTTACCTATGAGTTGCTTCCTGTTTGTTTGTTTGCCAGCCACATGGCAAGTGGTTTTTGGTCTTTTTATCCTGCTTAGCTCCCAAGAGAGATCACACAGAAGAGTAGGATGTAATTAATGCCATAGTAACATTCTTTATTAAAATTCCATACGTAAAAATTTACTGGCATTGATTATATAGCATAGTGCTTTATAGTTTTTTATTGCAACTTAAAACTTTATTTAAAAGACATTTTGAAGGGGACAAAGGTTACTACTATTGTCTATGGCATCATCTGGTAACACTTTATTACTAGTGAATTATAGACAATGCTTCACAGCAAGTTATTAAAGAATAAATTGTTTAATATGAAGTTATTAAACTGTTCAAAATGGAATTTTAATGGGAGATTTTTGCAAATTAATTTTTCAAATATCTGCATTCAACTACGTACTACTGCATCTTTTTATTTTGGAGTCAATATTTTTCAAGTTTAGATTCTATTAAACCATTGAATTACTCGTTACTATCTTAGTGTCCCGTGAAACAGCATAGACTCTCACAGGTGAAATGATATATCAGCAGTGATCAAAGCACACATATGCTGGTACTGCTGGCTCAGCTTCAATTTTTTGTATTCCTGCTGAAATAGCAGGAGAACACCTCTTCACACTTCTTTCCCAGCTCATTTGCCTTGGGCAAAATTTCAGCCCCGAGTAGCAGCTATTCATGTGTTTGGCCCTGTCAAGCTCCTTCTGAAACAGGTTTTAGGACAGGGCTCATTGCTCTTCCTTCCTTAAGGCCAGCTCCGCTGTCTCCACCATTTCCCCTACAGCTTTTTAAGCTTTGGAGAAGCTGGCTGGCAACCTCATGAGCTCGGGTGCTGTTAGCCGCAGACCAGCTGGTGCTGGGAGCGCGGTGCAGTCCAGTTACCTATATATACTAAGCTTTGTGAAGGGCTTTGCAGCCCGCGTAGAGCTCCCTGCTGCTGTGCCAGTGCTGGTAGCAACCCTGAACGAGATGCTATCCAAGAAAGGAACAGAGCTGAACAAAGCCAGGGCCACAGATGCCGCTGATGCACACAGCGAGAGGTGACCTAGACAGCCAGGCAACTGATAAAGAATCAGAGAGGGAAGAAAAAAAAGTCATATTTGCAGATGGACATAATGTTAGAGAATATCCACACGTCAGTTTAGAGGCTAGCTTGACACTTCTTGAAAAATTAGGTACTATGCATGGATACTCATTTTTAATGTGAATTGTTCATCTAGGAGCAGACATCATAGATTGTATCACTGATGATACAATGTCAGTCTCTTTATTGTATCCTCAGAGCGCTGAGAGACTCCTACATGCTACTGCAATTCAAAAAGTGAAGTATTCTTATGTCTCAGTAGGACGCTATTGGTAATGTGCATGACTCAGAGTCAAAGCTTCCAGATATACCAGACCTTCATCCTCTGTTAGTATTCCTGGAAAGGGTAATACATGGAAGGGCAGTATCACCTTCTCCTGCTCTTTGGAACCTGCTCTTCTGTGCAACATGCCCAGTCTCATTTTAGCCTGGAGAGTGCAAGTCCTGAATCCTTTCCAAAGCACGTGGGACTCCTGTGTATCACCACAGCCTGATGACTCAGCTCAGGGGCATGGCTGAAGGTGCTCCAGAGGCACCATCCAAGAACAAAAGCTATGGCATTGGCAGTTACAACAGTTTATTTTACTGCTACACGTTTTGTAATGCTTAAAGACTTTGGGAAAAAACAGATTAAGAGTTTTGATAGTGGAGGACTGGAGATTAGCAAATATTTTACCTGTTTTCAGAAAGGATTCATTGCATAAATACAGCTGAGCATATTCCTGACATCCACACAGATACCTATTCCCTTCTGGGATTATGATATGCTTTGGCCTTAACTGTTTCATATTTTAATAATCCACTGTCTAATTACATCATAATCAATACATTTGCTTCCATCAGCTTTGAGTTTGCCAGTTTCTGAGTCCATTGAAAAAGGAAATAGGAAGATGCAAGAATACTGATTTACCTTCTCTGGTCCATGTATTATTTTGCATACATATTCCCTTGATCAACAATCTTCTAAGAAAATGAGTTAGTATTAAATAGTGGTTGATTACTGTGAGTAAATGATATACTCATTGGATGAGACATGATGTACTGTCACAAATGAGGAACTGAGCAAATTACAGAACACAAGACAGGACAAATTGTTTATTTTAAATTTAGCCAAAGTTTAACAATAGATGCTGTATGTTTCTGTACAGAAATGCCTTTATTATATTCCAGCACTCAGCATAGAAGAAGTAGTGATCAGTATTTCAGGTGACATGAAAAGGCTTGGGTAAGGCGTGACTATGAAAAAGAAAAGCTTTGATCAACTCCAGACAGAATCTCTTATTTTATCTAACTTAGCTGATTCTAAATTAAACATAAACCTAATAGGAAGGGGATTGCTGATAGATTCGTCCACAGAATCAGTAGTCTCATAAATCTCAGTACTTTAGGAAACTAGGGTAAAATAGAATGAGCATAGATTACGGCATAGCCCAGTCACTAAATGATGGCAACTGGGATTTATTTCCCTGATAACAGACTCTCTCATAACTATCAAAAACAAGATTTTTTTCCTTTTTTTTGTGTGAATGTTACAGTCATTACTCAGATTTCCAGTCCTCAAAATGTATGTTTTCTGGACAAAACTTACTTTAAATACTGTGGAACTTGCCATTGATGAATTTTTCCTTTCAGAGCTCACTACTCCATATTTACTACTTAGAGAGACGATTGCTGCCATTTATTTGAACCTCAAAGTTAAATGAAATGTTTTCTAGAGGAACGAAAAAATGTTATTTAGAAGAACTGAACCTTCAGAGTTCTTCAGGGCTCTCTTGACAATGGAGTGTGAACTGGTTTGGAATTTCAGCTGAGAAGGTCCTTAAAGGAGCTTCAGATTTTGTGCAGTTCCTCTTTTCTGACAAATCATGATAGACTCTTACTTTTTAAGGTTGGTGGTTTTTTGCAGGAAATGGAAAAAAAAAATTATTTTTCACTGAAAAAGTTGAACTTGCTAAGGTTTTAGGTTTGTCATGCAAACATGACAAACTTTTGAAGGGCCCAGAAAGTTTCAGTCAGCACCTTCCTACTTTGATAGTTGAGAAAGTTATCTTTGTCTTAGCACGTATGAAGGGGATGGGCAGTAAGTGTGTGGCAAGTTTACAGTTTCTACATCGATTTCTTTCTGTACTTATTAAATGTAACTATAATTTCTATACTGGGTTGCACTAAACAATAGACTATGAACACTGCAGCACTCCAGAAAATACAAATACTTGTGTGGGAAATTTATACAATGAATATGGACACTTAGAAGTGGAAAAAGTCCTGAAATTCACTCATGGTAATTTCTATCAGCTCCAAATGACTGAAGATGTTCAAAGAGTCATGTGCTTGATATGGTTGAACAACAACTTCGTTCATCAGAACTGCATTTCTAGGACATCATTGGCAGCAGCTTCTGAGACAAGGTGAATACTGACTGACTGAAAGTGAATACAACGAGTCCTGGACCTGCGACAATCAACTATCTTATGTGATACATGTCTGCATTTCTGACGTGATCAAAAGCTAACGCAGTAGCTGAAGTGTTGTGTGAAGACCATAGCTCTGATATGGTCTGACTGGGGAGGGATTATGGAAGCCACCCTTTGTCAAAGGTACTTCAGCCAACGAGCTGAGAAGACCAAGGCTGCTCTTTACCAACAACACAGTAATACTAATATGAGTGACTTCATCAGGGGCTGCTAAGTATGTTGAGAACTCAATGGCCAGATCAAACAGCAAGTCAGAACATCCATTTTGAGGCATGACTCTGATGTCCCCAAGATGAGTTTTCCTGGAGTCACACTGTTTTTTGATGTTTGAACAAGGGCTAGGCTCTCCTATATTTGCTTTTAGCGCTTTGATACCCATGTCAGTATGAAATGAAGTTAGAAGAAAAATTGAGAGATGCGTATCAGCTTATTATGGTTGCTCTTCATAAAAAGCTCTGATGGAAATGAATGCAGATGTGACGTTTACCTACATTTTCAGAAGCACCAGCCAGGGGACAGATGTCTGTTGCGAAATCAAGGTGTTACTGACAAAAAGTAAGATAGGCACCACCATACTTGGAAGTAAGATTGCTAGACTAACTTAATTTCTAACAAGACTGGATCTGGGATGTCCCATGGAAACAGTGCACAGGGAATGTCCTGTTAACTACAGGAGAAACTGTAAACAAGCTAGACTTTGGAGCAGAGCAGAAGGAGCGGTGGGAAAGATCCAGAACCCCCCAAAAATCTATATATTCTGTCAGTGAGAATAGTCAACAAGTAGCACATGATGGACAGTGCTCGCAGGGATTTCTTGGAAGTCTATGCCCATTGGGAGCAAGATTGACTGTGGGCTTAGGCCGGGTTCTTCTATGGCTCTAGGTTCCTTAAAAAAGGATGTGATCTCTAATGAAAATTTACTTCCAGAGTATAGATGTACTGAGGGGGTATCTAAATACAAACCCTTTGGTACTCTGATGCTGAGAATTGTACTGAGAATGGTACTCTGAGGCAAGAATTACTATCTGAAATTACCTACAGGAAGCATTTGCCTGCATTTGTTTTTTCCAGGGCCAGTAAACGTGACAGAGCTGTTAGGCCAAGAAGCAGCTGATCTACAGGCTGCAAGCAAGGAGGAGAGCTGCTCAGTGATACCCCCTTGTCCCAGGAGATGTATCAAAGGTAAGCTTAACAACAGTGTGAGAAGAAAAGAGAAAGAGCCACTGAAGAGAGGCAAAGCGTCCTCAAGCTGGAAAGAGAGATACCAGAAGTCATCATAACAAGGTGAGCAAGTTCAGCCCAGCAGTGATTTCTCTAGTACCAGCTTGCCTCGCCAAATTTAGTTTGCTGTGTTGAACAAAACAATCCCTACAAATTCATCCATTGTTGTTCCTCCTGGGGCTACTTCAGTGAGTGAGTCTGGAGAGGATGGAGTGTGCCTGCTAGAGATGCAGCCTGCCTGCCGACACAGATATTCTTTCTTCTTCCTGCAGCAGGAAAGAAAGCACTTCCCCTGAATTCTTCCAAGCTTGGTGTCTGGAGAATGGGCTTCACACAAAAGTCAAGCCATGCAAGAACAGGACTTGCTGTCCAAAGCGCTGGAGGGAAGGCTGCACTGTGGAAGATGATCCTGCACTCCAGCAGCACCCTTAGAAATGGACCAAAGGGTCACTGGAAACATTACATATAACTTGAGAGCAGGATTTTCCTTTTACTGGCCACAGTGTTTGTACAAGAAAGACTTGCATGTCTGCCTGGGAAGAAAAGAATATTTGTGCCTCGTATATTGGAGAAATTGTTCAAGAACAGTTAATCCTTGTGAAAATCTTACCCTGAAACGCAGCCAAGAGCAGTGACTGTGGTTATCTGCCATGTCAATGCCAGTCTGCAAGCAATAGCATCTTGCCGTATAGCATGTGACTTGGGCATCTGACAAAAACAGTACGGGTTTTTCTTCCAAAGGGACACAGTGGATTTTAATACAGCCCTGTTCACCGGGTACTCTGGCCTTCCTGCCACCACAGGCATTTTCTTGTGTATGCTGCACAGCTGTGGAAGTGCTGCTTTCAGGATGTCCTACAGGTGGAGCACACACGGCAGTTTTTTTGAAGTATGCCGTATCTGGGAAACTGTTCTGCATTATATGCCTATATGCATATGCTGTGCATCTATTTTATCTCAAGTCAGGCAGCTTGCCCATCTCTTCATTGATCGCAGCGCATATCCTATATTTGTAAGCAACTGTATTCTGCATCATTCAAAGCCAGTTCTTCTCAGCATGCTGCTATCAGACAGGATGTGCTAGTAAACCGTGTACAGCTCAGTAATGATACTCATCACTTAACATAACCTCGCACTTCCCTTCATGTGTTATTGTTCATACTCATAGCAGCAATGAGAAGTCTGAAAGGTGAATAACATGGAGACCCAAGTCTACAGGGAAAGATTACTTGATTCTCGTGCAAAATTGGACAAGAAATACCATAAGTGTCTTCTGATTTCCACATATAAGACATTGTTCATGTCACAGTCATGCCAAGCTCAGGAAGATAAAATATGCAGTTTTATTTTTAACGTGGTGCTTGCATTTTCTCTCCCAAGCCGCCCATACAGTCCTTAAATATAAACTTATTTTCAACAAAAGAATCTTTTAAATCATTAAATATTTCCCTGCCCTTTCTATCTGATTGGAATAACCAGCTATGCTCTTTGGCAGCTTCTCTGAAAATAAATGCTATTCCCTGAACCGTAGTGCCTATAAATGCCTTCTCTGATGAGAGCCCTCCATGTGGTGGGAAGAGACTACTTCTTTGAAAGTTACTGCAGGACTTAGCCCCTTAAAAATTCTTAAGGTGACTATACTGAGATTATTTTTATCTAATTATTTTTACATTTAGCATACAATGACACTGTAAAGATTTGCATGTTACTGTGAGTTTGCTGTGCAGTATACTGAATGAATTGCTCATGGTTCCTGTTTCCAGGGCTGCTCCGTGCTGCCAGGCTCGTGTGGGGCTCTATGACTCGGCTTGGCTCCTGCTCTGGCTCTGAGGCTCCTGAGCTGCTTTTGGCTCCAGGACTGGAAAACCCTGTGCCGGCACAGGGGGCTCCCCCTCGCGCTCAGCTCCCACGGGCAATGTGGGTGCAATGCTCTGAAGCCACCTGGGACCGCACCCTGGAGCCCAAACATAAGCACAGGTACAAATGCCATGCAGGCGTCACGTTAGAGACCATCATTTCTGTATTAGTATGTCACTGGCAGGACCTTAATATCCAAATAAGTAGGGAGAAGTTGCCTCTCATTATCCAGTGGTAAGCTATATATATATCAAGCCTCCATTCTGCCCCAGATAAGGATCTAGATCAAACTTGGATTTGGCAAAATAAAAGATGGATATCTTTTATTTAGGAGGAAATAAAATGTAAGAAATACCTAGGCTGTCAGAGCGAGGCAAGGCAACTGCCTTTTATGTGGCTGTGAGACAGTAGAGAGGCTTAGCGATTTCAGAACAGATTTCTGGACGATACTCTAGTTCTGCAAGAATTTTGGGGAAAATTGTCCTTATTCAGACCTTCTTGATTTTTATTTCAGAAATAAAGTAATGATTACACAGAAATGTCTTCTCATATAAACTTTTATTTATTTTTTAATTATATTAGAATATTAATGTTAGTGTTGTACTCTCATTAGTAAAAGCTTTCATAACTTATTTATGTGCTTGGTTCAAAACTAATCATTTTTAGAATTTTTTTCCTATGCTTTGGAAACTTGGCTTTTCTTTCCAGTTTTCAGATTTTTCACTGGAATAAATATTCCATTTGCCTCCAGTGTTACAAGGTATAGTTTGGCAAAGCAAAAAAAAGATGATTTACTTTGATTAAGTCTGATCATTTTTACCTACTTAACTCAATCTGAGGAGGTTTGTTTTTCTTC
Organism: Struthio camelus; assembly: GCF_040807025.1. Taxonomy (NCBI): domain Eukaryota; kingdom Metazoa; phylum Chordata; class Aves; order Struthioniformes; family Struthionidae; genus Struthio; species Struthio camelus. The sequence continues at coordinate 529,275 of NC_090961.1, forward strand.
CTGTGGTGTAATTGCTGCTTTTGGTATTGAAACACAAATATTCCAGACTTGTGGATACCACCTCCAGCTTTTGGAAGCTCCTGTCTGAGCTTGGAAGTTGAGACAACTGTTTCATTAGTAGTACTAGTAGAAGCAGCACAGTTTTCCTTACCCATGTGGAATAATTTCTTTTTGGCTGGGTAGTTTCACTGATGTAAACAGAGTAATGTAAGGAAAAGCAGTATCCAGTAAAAGTAAGGACTGAAGAATCTGGATGGGTTTGTCTTAGGGCATAACAATTTTAAACTGTTCTTCAGCCCTGGGCATCTGAAGGGGGGTTTTGAAGGCCTAGCTCTTCAGTGTGCCATTTTAAACATGTCAATGCTATTCTGTGTTTTGAGCAGATCAGAAAAAAAGTACAACATTTTAAATGGAAGCTGAAAATTACTGAAAGTGATAATAGGTTTGGTGTGCACATTTAAATAATAGTTTGAACATGTCAGTTAAGGTCCAGAAATTTACTTTGATGCCCTCAGGGGTGCGTCTTTGCAGTAGCACTGCATAGAGATAAGCGAGGTACCATGAGAATGAGCTTGTGCTGCTGTACCTACAGTAATTTGGGCTAATTAGGGCAGGTTATGCACCACCCTGATGCCAAAGAGAAAGCTGCACAGAAATTCAAAGGAACTAAACTGTCAGCCTCAGTAAATTCCTCATCCAAAAGACCTCACTTACCATCATCTATGGAAAAAAGCTACTTGCACAGGCAGGCCGTCCTGAAAGCATCCAGATCCCTGAAAAAATATTTAAGTACTGAAGAAAAGGAGATTTTTAGAACCTCTTGCCAAAACCCCCTCGTGATGCAGGCAGGGTAGGAAGGCTGCTGACAAGCCGGACTGTAGGAGAAATACTTCTCAGCGGACACACTGAGGGCCTTGCAAACCCTGGTGATAGCTGTCTTATCTGAAAGAGTTTCTCTCACAGAGCAGTCAGGTACTTGTTGTCTCTTCTGCCCATTACCCAAACCCAGCACTACCTGGACGATTAAAAGCTAAGATCTGCCCTTGGTTACGACACTTTCCACCAGCCCAGCCCAGCATACGCATAACTCTAATGTCCCCTGGGGCTGCCTGAATCATCACTGCAGTACCAGTATCTGACACTTTGCTTTGCAAAGCATTTGCTATTTAATGCTTGTCTCTGCTCCATTTCCCAGTTTGTCGAAATGACGAAACCCTGCACGATATCAGCCTGACATGGCTCCTTTCTCCGGTAGAGGATTCATTTGTTGCATTGACAAAGTTGCCAGGTATGTGGAAGGGGAAGGGCTCGGGCTGTGTTCACATGCTCCAGAGGCAGTTGAGAAACCTGAAAACACGGCACAGTCTGATGTAAACAAACAAGTTCTGCGTATTCTCCTTTCCCAAATATTCAGAAGTCTTAAAAGAGTTGGGTGTGTAATTGAAAGTAGCCAAAGGCAGCTTTATCCTGTGCTACCAGCACTTACGCAGCCGATCATCCAAAGTTTCACTTGGCAGGTTGACAGGGGTTATGCATTTTCACATGGGTGAACAGTTCTTTAACAAAGCATTGCAGACTGAATACACACAAAACCGTGTCGTCTTGTTGCACTGATTTTTATTTCAACAGGCTGGAAGAGACATTTTGTTTCTGTCTTTGCCCCAGCCCTATTGTCAAGCCCCTTGTCTGATACCAAGCTCTCCAGCACCATAAACCTGTTTTCTTTTACTGTTTGAATCTCATCTATGTTTTCTTTGAGAGGCAACAGAAACAATCTTTCCTGCATAAAATTCCTTGGAGTCTTTTCCACATTCTCTCTAAGCAATTCTGAAGCCATCATACTTGATGTCATAGGACCCCACCATCAGGAGGAGATCCTGAAGCAGCATTTTGAAGCCTGGAAGTCACTTTATCAGAAAATTTGGCACTTGAAGGGGATGTAATGGTTCTGAGAAATTGAGAACATTCCCCTGTACACCCAACCACGCTCAGAGCTAGTGCTCCAGGGAATAGTGCTGGTGCTGATGCCAGAATACCATGTCGGTTTCCTTGCATGCTAAGACCTGTACTTTTCTCTTATGGGCCAGAGAAGAAAATCATTCCATGAGAGAGAAGCTCAGTAGGCAACACATTACTGAACACACCACTGAAGAAGGCGGTAAGATGAAGCTTTTATAGTTCTACATTTGAGGGAACAGGGAAACTTGTCCTTTGCACCATGGAAATTCAATAGCTCTCTTCAAAAATTGTGAATTTCTCATCTTTGGAGAAAAGTTGTCACCTCTAACGGCTTTGTTCCAGACTAAAAATCAACTTTTTTTAAATTGAAGCATGACAAGATAAACAGAAAAACCCACAATACCAGGAGAAACTACATCTAGTTCACAATACAAAGATCTTTTACTTTTTCTACCACCATCGACATTTTGACTCGTGTATCTGCTATTTCCTTCCTACTCTGCATAATTTAGAAATATGTGAAAGTAGCAGAGTAGGTGAAGCTCCTGAGAGCTCCATCCTGGAGAAACCGTGTGAGGTGCTGAGCTCAGAGAGAAAGAGTAATTATCCTGGCTAGCTTCATAATGAGCTCTCATTTACCTCAAAAAAAAAAAGAGGGGGGAGGAAAGAAAGACAAGAAAAAGGCTCTTCACACAGTTGGTTTGTGTTACGCAGAAAAAAAGTACTTTTCTCAATCGTCACTCTCGTGAGAGACAGAAAAATCCACCTACAATACAAACCATATCACTTACCAAACCCACAGATGAATACATTTCTGGTTCCTTCTGTGGCAAGCTTTGACGTCGAGTGGCATTCCCAGCAAAGAGACAAATTTATTTATTCATTAATTTAATATATTCAATAAACCAACCAGCACACAGACTTATTCTTTACAAGTAATTAGAATGTATTACAAGCATACAAATGTGCCTAAGATTGAGAACTTGGGTTATAATCTAATGAAAATATTGTCGCTGAATTAATTTCCTATGTGGTGCCAGAGCCATGGAATAAAAAGCATATTGAAAGTCTTCAGAGACCTACTGTCAACAGCCTAGCACTACCTCTATTTGCAGTTGGAGAAGATTAGATTTCAAAAGCCTGTTCTTTTTCATGCATGTTCTAGTTGTCTTACAGGAATCTTCCAAGCTTGAAAGGCCTCTCAAAAGTTTGAGAGATTAAGAAGGTGAAGAAACAGGCAATTTCTGCTACAAATGTCATTAAAATGCATTAGGCTCACAGAAATGCAATTCAAATGCAGATTTTTCAGGAAGCTGAAGCGTTTGGTCCTCTCTGTGCCAAGCTGCATTCTATTAATTGTTGCAGATTGCATCATCGTGGCGATTGAAAAAATTATACTATCTCGCTACTAGTGGCTGTCTATGCATTCTCTTTTTTATCGGAACTGCAGCAGTACAATGTACCAGCTGCATAGGAAAGGTCATTGCTCTCTCAATCCTTCTAAAAATGACCACGTTTCATACTTGCCTAGCATTTTCATCTTCTTAGCATTTTGCAAGCTAATTAACTGATGATATATCAGTGAGAACAGGAATATTTTTAAGAATGGGACATGTAATTGCAATACTTAAAACATATAAAAATTTTTGGAGTGAACTGGGACACTAACAAGACTATGTTTGCCAGTGCTTTCAGAAGAATAATTGCAAACTGGAGGAAGAAGCACTCATGAGTTGCAGCAGTTGAGGCTCATCCTTTCTCTTGCCATTGGAAGTTGGACAGACAGACAGATGAACTACAGCTGGGATACTGGTTCTATCTTTCTGGTTCAATCCACTGATACCAAGGGTCAAGAGAGCCAAGTGGAAATAGCCCTGTTTGGGTACATGGATTTCAGATACAGGCTGTATCACAGGATGAAGCAATGTTTCTGATGTATCCCTGGATTTGCCAGCTTATTAGCTACCTGCCTTCAAACCTGCTTTTGTGTCTTTCTACCTAGTGTAGAGGTCTTGGCACTTCTCCCTCTTTAATAGTAAGGAACAAAGGAAATTGGATTATCCAGGTCTTTGTGATTCATTTTTTTAGATCACACGTACTTTGCCTGCCTCAGTAAGCAGTGGCTTTCCATTGCTGTGTCCTGCATGAGAGACTATTGCCACTGGGAGTATAATTATCTGGTTCCCGTACTCAGTCCTGAAGGAAAAGGTTTTAGCGTAGCACTAAGGCGTTAAGGCGAGATCAAGGGAAGGCGTGCAGGTCCCTGGGAGCGCTTCTGTGCAGCGCTTATCAGCAGCGCCTTATCGACGGCAATCTGACAACACAGGTGTGGGGAATGCGGCAGCTGGTGCGGATCGCTGCTAATCTGATCGGTAGTAACTCACGGTGCTGTGCTGGACACCAGCTACTTGTTACAGGTCGAACAAAGGCACAAATTAACAGTGCGGGTGACAAGGAAGGTGTGGAGGGGAGCCCAGGAGGGCCCTGCCTTCGCTCTCTGTAGGTGTGAGGCTAAGGGTGGTTGCTCAACACCCACAGACACCCTCCCCGTGGCGGGAGAGGGCACCGTGATTACAGCATGGGTGTTTGAAAGGAAAAGGCATTTCATAAGCCATGTTCCTCATTTTAATAATATAGACTGCTGCGTTGCAAAACAGCTTCCTTAGGAAAGCATTAAGTGCTCTGACCCACGGCCTTGTCTCCGGCAGCGCGCTCGCCGGCTGAGCCAGGATGGCGCCGCACGCCCTCGCGAGCGTGCCCCGGGATGTGCCCCGTCCCACCCGTGAGCAGGGCTGTCCCCAGGGCTGCGTGAGGGCAGCGCGTGTCTGCGAGGGTCAGCCTCAGCCTGGAGCCGGAGGAGCAGAGCAGAGGGGTCCTGCCCGGCACAGGGGCTGCGGTCCCGTGCAGGCCATGCCCCTCCGTGCCCAGTCTCAGCCAGCCCCCCTCTGCATGTCCTGAATCCTGCGGGGTCCCGCACGGCCCCTGGGCCGCATGGCGGGGGGACAGCGCGCGGGACGTGGGGAGCTGTGCTCATCCCTCAGGACGCTCTCCTGGCGCCTCGGCCGTCCCCCTCGTCCCTCAGGACGCTCTCCTGGCACCTCGGCCGTCCCCCTCGTCCCTCAGGACGCTCTCCTGGTGCCTCGGCCGTCCCCCCCGTCCCTCAGGACGCTCTCCTGGTGCCTCGGCCGTCCCCCCCCGTCCCTCAGGACGCTCTCCTGGCACCTCGGCCGTCCCCCTCATCCCTCAGGACGCTCTCCTGGCGCCTCGGCCGTCCCCCTCGTCCCTCAGGACGCTCTCCTGGTGCCTCGGCCGTCCCCCCCGTCCCTCAGGACGCTCTCCTGGCACCTCGGCCGTCCCCCTCGTCCCCCAGGACGCTCTCCTGGTGCCTCGGCCATCCCCTCGTCCCTCAGGACGCTCTCCTGGAGCCCCGGCCGTCCCCCTCGTCCCTCAGGACGCTCTCCTGGAGCCCCGGCCGTCCCCCTCGTCCCCCAGGACGCTCTCCTGGAGCCCCGGCCGTTCCCCTCGTCCCTCAGGACACTCTCCTGGTGCCTCGGCCGTCCCCCTCGTCCCTCAGGACACTCTCCTGGTGCCTCAGCCGTCCCCCCCGTCCCCCAGGACGCTCTCCTGGCACCTCGGCCGTCCTCCCCGTCCCCCAGGACGCTCTCCTGGAGCCCCGGCCGTCCCCCTCGTCCCCAAGGACGCTCTCCTGGAGCCCCGGCCGTTCCCCTCGTCCCTCAGGACACTCTCCTGGTGCCTCAGCCGTCCCCCTCGTCCCCCAGGACGCTCTTCTGGAGCCCCCGCCGTCCCTCTCGTCCCTCAGGACGCTCTCCTGGCGCCCCGGCCGTCCCCCTTGTCCCCCAGGACGCTCTCCTGGCACCCCGGCCGTCCTCCCCGTCCCCCAGGACGCTCTCCTGGTGCCTCGGCTGTCCCCCTCGTCCCCCAGGATGCTCTCCTGGCGCCCCAGCCGTCCCTCTCGTCCCTCACCGTCATGGCAGCATGTTTTCTTTTTTCTGTATCCTTGGTGGTTTCTCTCTGAACAAGCGTCTGTGTCACGGCCCACGCGCTGGGGCTGGGCACGCTGCTATGACAAGCCCACAGCCAGGGCTGAATCCGACCCGGTACAACCAGTGGGAAGGCCCAGGCCCAGGTAAGGAGTCATGCAAAGGAGATGGGTACAAGCAGAGCGTTTGTCAACTTAAGGTCTTCCGGGTAAACCAAGGACTTGCTTTCACTTCAGCCAATGAATTCTTATTTACTTCTCAAAATCTGAGAAAAAAACAATCCAAGAATGCAATAGTGGCTGTTGCATTTGTGACTACTACAAGCCAAAATCATTAGTGGGATTTCAAAGAGAATTGTTTTGTTTTCCCATCCTGTGTAAACAAAGAAATAGCATTCTTTAGGCTCTCTCTCATATCAGAAGTACCTGCTGGTTCAAGTGATAATTACTGTGTTCCTTCTTTGATGGAAAATAGCCCCAAAGCATCTTAACTGCAAAATTTGGTAGTAAGGTAGGAATGGTTTTCTGACAACATAAAAATATGTTTCATTCTCACTGAGTAAGTGTTTTGTACTTTAATATGAATGAATGAGAAGCAGGTATGCTATTTATTTAATAGCATTTAATGTGGGATCATTTTGTACAATGGGGGCCATATTCATAATGTTTCTCTTATGTTATTAAAAATAGTGATAAAGCACTAGACATTCATTAGTTACACCGTTTCCAAGTGCACGGAAAAATGAACAAATGTGTTTTCATTATAAGAGGTAATAATAATTAAGAGTGACAGCACCTTATCCTTAGGATCTGCCTCCCAGCAGCAGTTTGGCTGATAAAAAAACAGAAGTTAAGATAAGGCAGCAATTATTAAGACAAATCTTTTGAAGGGCTGTTTGAACTCCTGTGTCCAGCAGATAATCTGATTTTACAAGGTGCTCCGAGGGGGGTAGACTGCACGGGAAGCAGTACCCAGGTGCAGGCCTTTAGCCCTTTGCACCGGCATTTTTACCTCTAGCCATTTCCCTGGTCTCTTCTTCTTTTGTTTGCTACAGCTGTGGCGTATAAATCAGTCTTCATTCTGTCTCACTGACACCAAAGAGAAACACAACACAAACAATGCAGAACACCAAGCCCCAAATGTATTAATCATCATTTTTTTTTCTTTTTTGTTGATCCCTTTCACCTATCTTTTGGGGGAGATTCAGAAACTGCTATGGGCAACTCAGCAGTAATTCTTCCTTCATAAATATTAGATGCATGCAGAGCATGAATATTTGAGTAGCTAACTCTGACTTAGGTGAAACCAATTGCTAATGGCAATTCATTTTTCCTCAGTGACATTCCACCAATAATAAGCATGGAGGTATAGGATGATGCAAGTTGGAGCTGGATAGCAAATCAGAAAGAAGGCACCTGACTGGGAATAAAGAAGCTTTCTTGACCAGGCCTTTAGGTAGAACACTGAGATATATCTTCCCTTACTTTGGAGAGAGTTTGAACAGATAGATCAGTGCTCAGCATTTACATGGGTATCCTTAGGGATTAAATTAGCAAATATTAAAAAAAAAAAGTTAAATATGTAAGACTGTGATTTTTATTTTGTCATTGAGCTACCACCTCTTGCCATATTTTGCCCTGCATGACATTGCACACATTACGTGCAAATGGCAATGGGAACGACTGGGTAGTTTTCAAATGTCCTCCACCTGAGCCATACCACATCTCCGCTGGTAAGGCTGTGGCTTGCCATGGGCAGAGACAGGCTGGTTTGCCTCAGTGCAGTCCCAGTTCCCCTGCGCATTCCTCTTCCTTCAGTGACTTACAGCTTAAGTCAGATTGACCAGCTGCTCAGGGGAAAATGCTTTCATTTTGGTCCTCCATGAACTGTTTTTTTCAGGCTAGATGAACTCATCCTGCTGCATTACTGCTGCAAAAGAAATGCTGATACTATGACTGGTGGAGTATGGGGTGGGGGGTGGGGGGAATGAGGCTGCCCATTTTGGTGATACCAGGTTAGATGTGAAACTGCACCTTTTCATTTTTAGTAGAAATTGTAACTTTATGCCTGAGGCATAGGAAAGACATGTAATATCTCCAGCCCCAGGGAACAGCAACTAGTAATCAGATGTGACCAAATCAAACCTCAGCTGAAGTTTATGTTTACATTCCCCAGGAGACACCAGCATTTATCTACCATTTTACATTGGTCTCAAATTTGCTATTACTAGGTGAATACCTTACAATCCATGGGTAATATGTATATATGTTTGTCTGTTTTAGAATATGGCTCTCTTTGCACACATTTTGCCCCAAGAGAAGATCCCATTATATCTCTCTGGGATCATTACAACCTCCTCACTCTGTTTTCCTATATATAGTCTTAGGGGTTCTGTCATGTACATCCATATCTAGGCGTTGCTGATAGGGATTTTGAGTTCAATAGATTGTCCTGGCTTGCTATCCAGACTGAGAACAGTTGGTACCTTACAGGTAAACGCCCTGAAAGCACCTGAGTTGGCCTGTCTGTCCACCGCATGTGTGTGTCACTCGCAAGCCTTGCTTGGCAAAACAAGCAGGCGAACTAGTTCAACTTTGGTACAGGGCCTCGCTTCTCGTTCCAGATAGATCTGCTTTTATTCATTCATTGAAAAGACCATTGAGAATACTGAGAGCAGCTTTAGCAGGAGCCTGTAAAGCAGCATGTGAAGAGAGGATCATTTCTGAGGAATGCAAATACAAAAACGTACCTCTTTGGACACTCGTGTTGAAATTCTCTGGGACTGCTGGCTCTGCTCCTGCCATTCTTCCTGGCAAACCTCACTGACCGCACAGACTTTCTGATAGTACAACTTGGAGCTACCTGGGATGCCCAGGGGACCCACAGGTATGCAGTCCTTGGACGGGGCTGTAATGCTTGGTTGGTGCCTGTGCACTGCCTGTACGTACCAGAAACAACCAGCAGCAGAGAGGACTTTCTGAGTCCAAACATCAAGGATATTAGTACTCTGTTTTCCAGTGTGAACACTCCATGGCAGGAACCAGCCAGAGCAACACGTTTTTGTCTGCCAAGAAAGGTTAGGCGAGTGCTATTTGCGTTGGCTCTCTTTCCCCAGGCACAGCAAGCTTGAGGAGCGAAACCTGCTCAGGAGACGGGCCAAGAGTCCTGGGCAATATCGAGCTGGACTGTTGGGTTTTCCTCATTCCCCTGCAGCTCTGTGCCTCTCTTGTGTGCCTCCAAGTCAGCAATGCTGCTTGTTTTTCACTAAGGATACATGGCATTGGTTAGGATAACAAAAAAAAAATAACTACATGGCCACTTCTGTGTCACTTAAGTAGAGAAAAAGAGGTTAAAAACCTTGGTCCAGATTATCCAGCTGCCTAGTTTTTGAGCTGATTCACTTTCCATGCCTGCATTTGCTCTGCATTCCCTCCCTTTAAAGAATCTCACTCTCAGAAAATGTTCTTTTCTCAAAATTTCTGTTGATAAACTAGCAGATTTGGTCAGAAATTTCCATATGAGACATTTTAGCACTATCAAAAATCAGAACTTTCTGTGGAAAAACTCTGTATATGCTTTCTGTGGGTAAAAAACAGCTTTTAGCTGGACATCGTAAGTCCCAGTTTAAAAATAGTTTCAATGAAAAATTTTCAAGGGAGCCTATTAACAGCATCTGACTTGCCTTACAACAAAAGTGGCCAGATAAGATCATATCATGTCTCACAAGGCAAGTAGCCCATTGCTGCCTGTTGCCAGCAGTGAATGCTCAGGGAAAAGAGCACAGGTGCAGCGGTTACACCAAGCAATCCCACGACAGACCGCCAAACAGCAGGACAGGCGGAGGCTGCAGCTAGAGCGCAGTTGTTAACAGCAACAAATAGACCTTACCTCCACAAGCTTATCTGACTCTTGGACATCTCCACAGCAGACAACGGCAACGAATGCTGACGTCTTCTCCCGCAGCAGTTCATGCGGCCACAGAACTGCTGTTAATCCTCCAGACCTCTGCTAACCAACAGATGAAGCAGAGGGCCAGCGAGCTGCTTTGTTCATGGTGTGAGCTGTGTTACTGTCATGAGCAGACAGTTCCCCTTTTTCTTCTGGAGCTGCACCTGTGGCTGGGGCAGGGAGGGGTGCACCTAGGCTTGCCATGATCCCAGTACACTACCAGCCCTATTGCAGTGACTGTTCACATTCATGTTCTTGAGAATAAGCACTGGAAAGCTAGAAGCGGGCTAGCTGGGACGGGAGAGCTGTTGGTGAATGAGCAAGAGCTTGTTTCTGCTCCTTCTGGCACTGCCAGGAGCAAGCAGTGCCTCCCACACACACGTGCCTTGGTCCTGGCAGAGCTACAGCCGTACATGTAGTTTGGTGGTACCACCTTTAATTCTTACAGACCTCACCTATGCTGAGACAGGCTATTCCAAAGCGGCTGAGGGTCACCATGAGCTGTAAAAGACCGTCCCCACCCTACAGAGGAGGGCTCAATCTGTGGGGGCCAAGAAACAGTCTGAAAGGAGAGCTTGTCATCGCCTTTGCTGTATCTCCCCTTGGAAGAAAGGTGGGCAGCCACTGATAGCCTTGGCTACCTCTTCTGGTCGCTAAAAAAAATGAATGCTCGGCTCAGTTGTCAAGAGCCCCTGGATTTCCTGCCTGAGAAAACAGTGGTGCCATCCCCCAGCATGCAAGAGCATGCACTTTGTCTGTAAAAGCAGAGAAAGAACTGCACACTGAAAGAAGTTCCTGCTTTGTTTACAGGTTGCTTTTATTTACAAATATACTGAAGTGTAATCTCTCTCTCTTTTTTTTTTTCTTTTTCTATTTTTGGTGTCTGTGTGGGTGTGCGGGTGTGTGCGTGCGTGCATGTGTGTGTGCGTGTGTGTGCGTGTGTGTGCGTGTGCATGTGTGCGCGCGCGCGCGCGCGTGTGTGTGTGTGTGTGTGTGTGTGTGTGTGTGTGTGTTTCACGTACACTTGGGAAGAAGCATAATGTATGAGAATCTCATGTATCTTAGCTGCCAGGCAATGGTGGCAGGAAAAAAAAATGCAGTGAAATGAAATTTAAAAACACTAATAAATAATTTAACAATGACAAGTAATTAAATAAAAAAAAAAAATCCAATCTACATACATTATGGTGCTTTGTTACCAACACAGAGGGAAAGGGGCAGGAAAGCTACTGTGAGAGGCAGATGGTTAAGTATGAGAGAGCATATTCATGTTTTTACAAGTTAAACAAATTGTAACAGACAGCTACAAAATACTACATTTTGATAACATAAATACAGAATATATAAATATACATGTAATACAGCCATACACAGCTAAAAAATAGGGTGCTCACTTAAAAACAGAGTTCCCAATGCAAAATATCTGGCAGTCCCTTCACAGTTACTGCTAAAACAGAACAGTGTGCAGAACCACGAGGACCGGGGCCACTCCTTTAGGAAGGCAATAGTTGTCAGTTTATTCCGACAGGCCTCAAATGAGCAAGCGTGTGCAAATCCCACTGAAGTCAACAGAGTTTAGGTACTTGCTAAAAGTTAAGCAAGTGCTTGAGTACCCCTAAGAGGACCAAATACAAACCTGAAGCCCTAGTTAAATGGCGGTGGGTGTGCTGGCTGCCCGGTGCCACAGGGGCCGGGGGGAGGCTGTGCTAGAGGCAGACGTGCACAGCGCCTGCTGCTCATGCATGCAGGAGGGGTTTGGGCACGGGCTTGTGTACAGCTCGACCCTGAGCACGTGGGACTTTGAGTGGCTCCAGCTTCCACGGCTTTGATGTGCTTTAGTATGCTCCCCTCCCTTTCACTGCTGAGACAGAACTCTGGGTTTGAAAGGATCCTTCCCTTCCTCCTTAATTCTGTTGTCAATTTTCAGAGAGGTATTGGGCCAAACAGAATTATCGTGACATGGTGTAAAGGAGATGCTCTCGCAAACACCAGCTTGCCTGGCTAGCAGGAGGGCAGGGTTCCCTGGGGCACTGGGGAGCTGGCTTGGGATTTCCTCTGATCATTAGGAACCTGGAAGGGAGTCCTGAGCACAGTCGGCAGAGGTAAGTGGGTTCACATCTTCCCTGGAAGGTTTGCCAGCGCGGAGGACCTTCCCCATGCAATGACTGCACAGCGAGGTGGCCGAGTCGCTGCTGACAGAGCAGCAATGACCTCCTTAAAAGACTTGGAAACATTCATCAGACGTGCAGGGTGAGTCTGAAAATCCACTCAGCAGCCATCACGAGACTAACGCGGGCCATGTCTTGGGCATGGTTAGCAGCAACTGAGTCATGTGGTCTGCACGGCTTTGATGATAGTGGTTAAAGAAGAAAATTAGATCAAAAGTCCCAGGATGGTGTTTCAATCTTAGGGATGGCAACCAGCGTATTTTACTTACAGCAACATAATTATGGTCCACACTCTGTCTGTAAAACACTTTTACACCCACCACTGCCTGCTTAGAATATAGGCCTTAATCCATAGTGCTATGGTAAACATGGGGCTGAGAAGGGCAGTACATGGTGGGAGTCCTTCTCTTATCAGCCAGCCCTGCGATGGAAACATGCTACTGCCCAGCTGAGAGTAGCCAGCCTGTTCAGTGACCACTCCCCTCAGCAACTATTTCCAAATCCACAAAAATCTCTATGTGCATCCATTGCTTTTGCAAACAGATCTGCTAATTGCACAATAAAGACCTCTGAGGAAGCTGTTACTTAGCATATTCATTCTCAGCTCACAATCATCTTTTTTGAACATTATTGAGGAAACACTGAAACCCAATCAATCATCTTTTACTTAATTGCATCTTGTCACCACTTTAGCTTAACATGTATTCCTTGCTTAGACAAAACAAGATGATTGAAACACTGTGAAGAGCTCACTTGATGCATTTATATTAGAACGGGGTTAATTTCCTAGGGAAAATGATCACTGTAAGGTGCATGTAATAAACGGCTGTCACGACCTCTAGCCTCCGAGCTCCCATATGTGCAATCATTGTTTGTGGTTTCCGTGGAAGTGCCAGATGCTAAGAAATTTTGGCAAGAGTATATCAATTTGACTCAGTATAAGATATTACTGTGATATGGCCCATTAAACATTTTACTTTCACCTGATCGGTGACATTTCCCTTGACAATAGAAGAGTAAAGCAGAAATCAAAAAGGTCAGAGGTTGCTACATAATCTTTTACTGCAGGTCCCAGGTTAAAACCACAATGATCACACTCCAGTGGGATAATTCATTCCACAAAAAAAGTGACATTTATTTTACTTTAATGAACTTTGGCCTTTGCCAGATATAACGGGTCCGCTGGAAGTCATTGGCTATGCATTCCTTCCCTTGATCAGCAGCAACCCACAGTGGCATGGGAAATGTTGTTAAGCATGCCAGAGGGCTTGACTGTGTAGTGCACGTGGCACCAAAGTCAGTAGAATATGGGGGAACAAACAGCTAAGGCATCATCATACAACACACCAAGGGAAGAGGTGATGGTATGTACAAGTATGTTGTGATAGTTAAAAAAAAAAAAGAGGTGGCAAACAGCCAGCCAAAGGACAGCAAAAAATTATGGATACTTCAGCTACAAAATGGGGTATCTGATTCTTTCCTTAGAAATAGATTGCTTTTTCCATATCCAGCCTAGAAACAGAGGTAGAGTTGGGACAAGGCAGTTCTCCAAACTGTGGGTCACATAGTGCTCATAAAAGTCCCTGTATGCACTAAATATGTCATTTTGATCCTGTCAGCGATGAGGAAGGAGTCAGGGCTGTGACTGTAAACCTGGTATGTTTGAGATGGTGAAGATACTTTTCTATCACTCTAAAGTAGCACAAGAAAAGAAAGGAGGGGGACTAGATGAATCCCTTGAGATCGGTGGTTAGAAATGTTTATAATGTGCCATATGAAATGTGCGTGCCTTCTGCCCCGCATGCAGTACAGCTCACCTGAGTTCTTTATAGAGATTTGCTATCATGCAGAGGGAAAGGAAATTAATATTTATTTTGGAACATAAGAAAAGGGAAAAATAACTGGGGGGAATGGACAAGAAAAGAAAATTATTCCGATCGCAGAACATATCCAGGGGCTCACAGTCTTCAACTGGAAAAGCCACACCTCCGTCAAAAAGAAGGAGAATGGTCACTAACAAAAGCAGATGGGTGTAATGGACCCATATCCCCGAGTCATGGCTGCAGGGGCACGACAGCCTGCAATTCGGGCCACGTCCTCTAAGAGTTGGCAACCTGCTGGGAGGGGAGCATTATCTTGGCGTCTGCACAGGGACATCGGTTCCTTCATGCACGAAGGGCTCTGCATGAAGGAGAGAGCCCTTCTGTCACTGTGCAGCAGCAGGCAGGTTTTACCTTGAGGTCTGCATCTCTCTGGCCTGCACTGTACAGTCCTCTCTCCCTACTGCTTCCTCACCTTCACACACTCAAAACGCTCAGGCTTATCTTGCAGATGAAGTTTGCTTTTTTAAGAAATCTCTAAAAAGCTAGGTCCATATTTCCACACTGGAGAGGAACATGGTCTCATTTTTTTCCTTGGACTTATGATCTGATCCTGGCTGCCCACCCCTCCGGGACACAAACGAGGGCCTTTCTGCACCAGCCAAGGGGCATGCAACGGCTCTGGGAGCGCCACAGCAGGACCCAGCTCTCCTCAGGGAGCTCCAGCATTGCTGTGAGGCGCTCGCTGGAGCTGGGGAGAGGCTGAGCCCGCCCAGGCCCCGCTGCGGCGCTTGCCCCTCGGACATGTCCCGGAGCCTAGGAGCTGCTCGCTGCTGCAGAAGACTCTGAGCCCACTGTGTGGCTGCCGTAACGATGTCGGAGCTGGCTTCAGCCTGAAGGAGTCAGACTAACCAACGGTTTGAACTTGGTTTTGGCTATTATGGTCAATATATTAAAGGCATTTATTTAAGAAAGGGCCTATCCTGCCAATCTTTCCCCATGAGCTCTATTTTGAACACACCCTATAATTACTGATATTACCCTGGCAAATTTTCTCCGTGAAGTTTTCTCTACTAAGAGCCATGACCGTACTTGTCTGCCGCTCCACATTATAATTATCACCAGGCAATATTTATAACTACATTATTATTTTTATGATATTTTATGCCCTATGAAAACCTATATGACATGTTCTCAAACTTCAGCATCTGAGATGTTCAGCCTTCAGCTGGGACGGTCCCTTCAATTTATGGACTAACAATTTTTTTCTTCTTTCATTTGCACTACTAATAGGTTAGTTGGAGTATTTATCATAAATATAGGCATCCCATCAGTGTGAAACCTGCAGAACTTAAATTAGACTCCAGCTCAACAAATCTAAACCTCCCACTGTGATTTCTCGCTTACTTTTTTTTCTCAGTTGGTGCACATTTCAGGACTTCTGATGGCTGAGGCTAGAGCTGTATACCACAGATTCTTGCTGAGGCAAGATAATTAACTAAAGGAGTGCTTAATTATTCCAGACGGACAATGGAGCATAACACATTTATGCTTCATGCAAAACATAAATAAACAGAACAGAATGAACAACACATGTTTGCCAATCATAGTCTAGGCTTGAAATTTGGCACTGAAATACTTACAAACAAAAGTAAATATTTTATTCTCACACTTCAAAAATCAAATAAAACTTTGTCTTGTAAGCACCTTTAGTTTTAATTATTTGAGATCAATACTAACCTAAATGCCTCTGCCCCTAACATGCATCACCCCTCCAGGGTCATAGACCTTTCCTATTATGAAATCACTGGCTTTCTCCACAAATGTTACTGCTAACCAGTTTCCTCAGTATCATATGTGTAAGGGCTATAAACTAATGAGCAGATCTAGGTTATGTGGAAAAAGTGTAGAAAAGAAACAAACGCTGAACGTCACATTTACATTAAATTCTTACAGTTCAAATGGCAATTTGTCCACAACATAGTATGAATCATGCAGTAAGAACAGGGAGGAATCTCCAGTTTTTTTGATTTATTTGTCATATGGTCAACTGATGTCAGTATCAGTGGCTTTTAAAAAAAAACTTTAAACATCCAAAAGAAAGGACTAGAGAAAGGAGGAAAAGGTCTAGCTTTCTGTAAAATCCATTTTCTTTACAACGATGAGCTCAAACCAAACCAAAACAAGGCTGCTGAAGAGCAGGGTCTTCTATTCCTTCCATGCTTGTCTCTTGGTCTGGTGCAAGCTGGGTAATCAAGGGTAAGGGATTGGAGGATGCTTTTTTTGTTTTATATATACATATATATATATATATGTGTGTGTGGGTGGGTGTGTGTGGGTGGGTGGGTGGGTGTGGGCGCGTGTGTGTATACACACACACATACATATCTATGTAGTTATATATAATGTGCATACGTATACACACACACACACACACACACATGCATACACACACACACATACCTATATATATATATATATATGTATATATATATATATATACACACACACACATATATATATACACACACACACACACACACATAGTCTTCCTAAAAATGCTCTTTGCAGTCCAGAGGCAGCAGGAGTCACTGTGAAGGAAGAGCTGGGCAACATATGGCTGTAGAGTCTGCACTGGAAAAAGTCACTGGCTAAATATACGCCGACTGTTTGTTTTCTTTTATTTTCATGAGGCGAAATATGAGCTCTGCATAGAGTACAGCCTGTCAATGGGGTTTCCTACTCTAGCCTGCATGGAGTTAACTTCGGAAGAGGCAAGAAAACAGTCGCTCAAGCTAGTTAAAGAGGTATCACTGTCGATATCATGAAAAATGGAGTCGTTTCCTGCAAATGAAATGTATATGTTAAGCTGGATTCTGTGCAGCGAGAAGGACACAGTACACAGGGATGCTCATATGGTGCACACTGCAGCAAAAGGGAACAGTTTTGGTTTTGTTTTTACACTCTAACATAATTTCACACTAAGGGCCTGCTCTTTAAACAGACAGACCAGCAATCGATTCACAGAGACCCACTGGCAGCAATGCCACTTGCAAGTGTGGAAATCTGCCAGTATTTAATTTATACTCTAGTCACCAGCACAAAAAAAGAGTCTTGGCTGGCTGACACGAGCGAACAGCGGCAGGAGAAGGAACGGGTCCCTTGTGCTTTATGTGCCGGGATCCGGCGTTTCGGGGGGAACCGCGTGCCATCGAGGAATGCGAGAGCAGACTCCGAGCACCCGGAATGGGGAAAAGTGGTCTGAGAACCATAACAAATAATGGTCTTCATTTACACAAAAGGCAGTAAAAGACGGATCTAAATCCGATGGAGCCCAGGAGGAGGGCCAGCTTTCCCGGGCTCAAATGATTTATAGCTGTAAACATGTTTTTATTTCAGAAAATTCCACTCTTTTTGGGTCAGTTTGGAACAGCACCTTTTATTCCCCCTAGCAACTAAAATTTCAACTTATTTCAACTCTTAAGTTACCAGAAAGAGCTCTAGTTCAAGTACTATGAGCACTAAGAAACTGTCCTGCTGGTTCTTTTTTTATACATTCATTTCAAATGGCTTTGTGTCATATCCTGCATTGCTTTTGAAACACAGAACATGTCTCCAAAGGAGTTTTGCTTAGAAAGCCAAGCAAATTGTTAGCAACAAAATCACAAGCCATCTAATGCTCATTTGTGCTTCAGATTTACTCATGAAATATGCTTGAAGCTTCAGCTCCTCATAGGGTTTACCAAAATGCCTGGTGTGCATAGACCCAAGCCAGATTTCCTGTTGGCCTGCGCATGCCACACTCATGAAAGAGATGTATGCACGTAACTCTGCAGTGAAGCGCTGCTTGGTCCACAGAAAAGTCGGATGTAACAGGCCCTTGTGGACTACAGCAAGGCCAGTAATCACAGTCTGAGAAATCCTCTTAATTTAATTTAAATGCTACACTGCAATTGTCCAGAATGAATTATTAGGCATTTAATGTTTGTGATGCACTTAGGTGTACCTGTCCACTTCATGTTGTGTGATTGGGAAACTGTAAAAGTAAACTATCATCTTGATTTTGGGCAGAGTATAAAATCATGCAGGAGAAAGGTTCTGTGGTGACACATCTCCCAGTAGCTCAAGAACAGCTCTTTAACAAATCCATACATCCAATCTGAGGAATCTTAGAGGGATGGGTATTTATTTTGGAACCAACAGATTAGTCCTCTCTATTAGACCACTTTTCAAGGTACTTTTTCCCCAAAGCTTTTAGGAAAAAGGAAAAACTTGTGAGGGAGATGATAGAGAGAAATTGGTAGTGTTTATTTTTAGAAGTCTTGGACAGTAGTTTAAAAAGTGTAGCTGGAGCACTGATGTTGCTTGTTTTATCATTTATAAGAATTCAACTGTGAAATAGTTCTGGAGGGTGTCCAGAGCCTGGCATGAGCTCTCTTCTACCCACTTAGGTGTGTATGAAAACAGACACATGAAACTGACTGACTCAACATATTCCCTGGTACAAATCCCAGAAAAAAAAATTGTAAAAGTCACTCTACTGAGCCTTTGGTGTGTGAACCAGCATACGAATCTTGCTATTTCTGATGTGGCAGAATGATGCATGCCTTACCATAAGGGTTCATGTGGTCGCCTGGCATTTGTGGAGGGGTAAGACCCTGCTGAAATGGGTCTGTGCCATAACTGCTTTGATCCATTGCTACAATCTGCTGCTGTGGAGGTGCAAGCGGTGTGTAAGATGTCATCATCCCTTCCATTCGGTTGGACATTACTTCTGCAAAGCAAACAGCAGGGAACAGTCACTGCTTAGCAATGAAGAGGCTGCAGACAGCAGCATCAGCTGCACTTACTGACCCTGAGAGCAGAGTGAGTGCAACTAGGTGTGTCCTGTCATTCAGGGGAGCCCTCCAAACCCTTGTCTAAGAGCACAACCCGGAAGAGTAAGTTGAAATATTTGTGATTTCTGACTATACCATTTCTGGAGCTCACAGGGGCTGGACCATATCTTCCCAAAGTCTGTTTTCTGCCTGACATAAGCTCTTATACTCTCCAGCACCTGTCGGTGCCAGCCTAATACCGGCAATGCAGCAACAGTAGAGTAATTCCCTAAGTTGGTGTGCACGTTATTTCCAGCAAGCGACACATGCTTCCTCAACGGCAGCTCTGCAGGACACAGAGCAGCCCCATGTCCCACTCTCAGACCATGATCCCGAGGGCTAGGCCTGCTCTTGTGCTCTGGGTGAAGAGGATGATTTGAGGCTGCAAGGAGAACCTCAAAGGCACCCCCGCGGAGCAGAAGCACAAGCCCTGGCACCCTGGGCAGTTCCTCAGTACAGCTCCTCTGGACTATGTGTTTTCTCCAGGAAGGAGATAACAGCTTTTGTGTAAGGATCTTCAGGGACTGGCCACAGTTGTTGCATGCATGCAACAGGCAGAGGTGTGGGATAACCCCAGGTGGGACTTGGACACAGAACCTCCGTGTGTTTCCACTGATTACAGCACACGTTATCCACAGACTTGTGGATAGCATATGTGGCTGTACGTAGACACTGTGCACCCATATGGGAATGGCACTTCCAGAAACCTTGCAGATTCCTTTCCCCTTGCTTTGCCTCCATCGCAAGTGCCCTACCTTGCCCTAGTCGCTGAGAGTTTTGTTGCTCCTGCTGCTGCTGATGCCTTCGTGCTAGCTTTTTCATCTGAATAAAAGAGGAAGAACAGAAAAATCTCAAGGGTCTGAATGGAACAACTCCATTTCCTTACAAAACTCTCTGCAAACATCAAACCAGTTAATACAGACCATGTATATTCATGCACACACCACTGTGAGTTCAGTTTCATTCCTAAACTTAAACATTTGGGTTTCCAGTTCATATTTGCATGCAAAATCTACTCCCAACCTCATGCTGCTTTGAACACACTAACTTAATGTCTGTGTTTGAAAACAGCCCTCCTCATATGGATGTAGACAGCAGTGTGTGCAAAATATGCACAGGAGTGGAGCAAAAATGCATCAGATTTTCTGAAGGTTAGTCCCTGGGGTCTTGGAAGGTTAGTCCCTTGGGTCCCTTGGTAAGGGGTCTTCCCTTACGTCTAAAGGGAAAGAAAATTTCTGCAGTGGAGAACGGTTTGTGTTTTACCTTTCGGAACTTGACAAACAACCTACCTTTGCTCTTTGGTTTTGAAACCAGACCTGGACAACTCGCACACTGAGTCCTGTTTCAGCTGCTAGTGTTTCTCTGACCTACAGGAGGAAATGTTTAATGATGTAATTTCTTTTAAAAACCATCTAATAAGTTATGTTAAGAGGAAGATGTCTGTACTTACAATAAAATGTGCATGGGCAGAATTAATTTTAAAAATCCCTCAGATATTTTCAGAGATTGTGCAAGTTCCGCCTTTCATGTCACTATCAGTTTCCTAAGTACTGAATAAATAGTCTAAGCTGTGTAATGTAGATGTGTTAAATCATTTCATGATATTTATTTTATCCATAAAAACAGGTCTGTGTAAAATAAATGTGAATTTGCTAGGAACAATTTCTATATTTTTCTAATACAAATTCATACATTAAAAATGCAAAAAGGAACATTGCATTGTCCCAAGAACTATACTTTCTATATAGGCAGGTGAATTTCACTTTTTACAACAATGACAGCTTTCAGGATGCAACTCCATCTCTGTCCACTCAAACTTAGGAAACGGGCATCCAGTTTGCTTTACACAAAGATCTGATTTTCACCAGTGAAGCAACACATTACCCCCTTGCTTAGCTGCTTTAAGTGAGATTAACACCATGGTCAAGTTTCACAAAAAAAAAAAAGAGACTCATAAAAAATAAGACTTGTCCTTACTACTTCTGTTGTGGGAAGGACAAGAGCAGGAAATCGCCTGTTCACCTAGGCTGTAAAGGTCAATGGCTGCTTTATGTTTTATAAGAACCAACCAAACGTTCCTGTTTAGCAGGAACTGGCCATGGAGCTGGTACTATACACTGTGGGTGAACATCCCTGAACATAACATTCAGCAGCTCCCAAGCTACAAATTGCTCACGGCTGAGAGAGCGCCCAGGTAGGCATCGCCAAACACTGGCTGGGTTCTGGGGTTCCTCCCGGGCACCGGTGCTGGCCCAGACACGGGGCAGGGTCCTGCCTGGATCGGTGCCCTAACCAGGGCGGGTGTCAGAGCTGACTGCGGGTCCCCGCTGAAGCACCTACCTTCCTACAGGGCTTGGAAGACACTTCAAAGGAAGCTTTGAATGCTCGCCTCTGCTGCGTCGTGAGTATTGTCCTTGGTCGTTTAGGTCTCCTTGGGTCCTTCCCATCATCACTTCCTTTTCCTTGGGTTACTTGTCCTTTGGTGGGTTTAACATCACCATCCTCATCATCACTTTTAACTAGTGAAAAATAAATAGGATATTAAATGATACTTGTTCCACCAAGATAACAGGGTGTTTGAGGACGGCTCCATAGCTGCCAAACTAGTTGACAGATTCAACTACGATCCTACACCTGTTTGATTAAATTCACCCTCAGCAAGAGGAGATAGACTTGTGTATGCTGCCTAAATCGAATTCCAGGAAAGTACAAAAATGTGATTAATTTTTAATTGAGGGCATTGGGACAATGTGTCTATATGTGCACGCACAGATTTATCTTTCTTGGTAAATACATACAAATATGTATGTGCATGGGTAGAGTAAATAGATCATTTGTAGTTTCTACAGTTAGTTTTCTACAGTTAAGCTCTGAATAATCTTATAATTCAGTGATATTATTATATCTATATATATATATATTGATTATTATATTATTATTTCCTTGTACTTGGAAATCTCAGTCTCAGTGCCAAAGATTGACAAGTGAGTGCATATTTCATTCTGAAGAATAACTCTGCATCTCATTGCTCTTTATTTCACCAGACTACTGATTTTTCTTTCAGAAAACATTAATATACTATTCTGGAGAACTTTAATATTAAGAAATACACTGCAATCTTGATATACTCAAAGGTTACATTTGGGGAATTAACAAATTAGACTTTTAATTCATTTTAGGGTCTGATTATTATTCACCTAGCAATCTAATCACCTTTTACTTTAATAAGCATCTTTTGCATAATGCTTAAAGAGAAGTTCAGTCATTTTAATAACCACGACATTATTAACTTTCCAGCATGCCATTTCTAAGGAAAGGTTTGTGAGGATTAATATTGCTCATGTGAGAGTTACTTTTGTGTCCAGTGGATAAATATTTGATTGGAGAAGGAAGGACATATACTCAGCCAGAGCTATGTGAAATCATTTGTGCTCACATAGGCATTTGGGAGATCTGTGTTTTCACTCTATTAGACAACGGGGGACAAAGCATCCCATTTAATTTGTCAACTTGTTTTTCAGGTTTGGGTTTGGCTAAGATAGAGAATAATGAGAGGAAAAAAAAAAAGGATCTCCAGGACTAAGAAACTACTCCTTATGCCAACGGGAAATGAAACTGAAACCAAGGTTATTTTGTGCTGCTTTGGTAGCTTTATGCCCAGCTGATTACAAAACACAGGCAAAATCTGGTAGCGAAGGAGAGCATATTTGTGCCAAAAGCAGATCTCAATATTGGCAGTGGCCAATAGCAACTGCGAGTCCCTGCCATGGTGAGATCGCTCACTACGGGCAAAGGAAAGCAGGGTGGAGGACTTCCGTGTGCGTTGCTGCTGGGTGGCCACGTGCGAGGATGGGAACAGCCCAGCACGTGGGGCTCTTCAAGGGGGTTTGTCTGGCTGCAGACTGACTAAGGGCTGCTGGAGGCAGTGGTGGGTCCAGACTGACCAGGGGCTGCTGGAGGTGGTGATGGGCGCAGTCACCAGAGGCTGCTGAAGGTGGCAGTGAGGGGGAGAGTGCAACATGCTGAAGGGCAGACGGAAACGTTCATGCCCCAGACAAACTCACAAAGAGCCCAAACACTGTGAGATGAGGTTTGCAGAGCAAAGAGGTCTTGCAAATACAGTATGGCAATAAATAATATGCTGCTCCAAGAAAGGCGCGGGAGCTGCACGTCTTGCTGAGTCAGCAGTGACCTATGTCTTGCCGCGTTCTTGACATGAAAATGTAAATTTGAGCAAGGCGATGGACATAGCTCTCAGATTAGGGATTAAGGATAATTACCACACCTAGTTAAGCTGGGAATACTGTATTTTCCCATAAACCAGAGGTGAACATTCATGTCATTTGTACACTTAACGGAATGATAATTGTTGATTTTCTTAGACATTTTCTAGGGAAATACATGAGTGATTATGATGACTGGCAGCAATTTTTGTATACACTGTCTCCAGTCTTCGAGTCAGTTGGGCAGTACAAGGTCTCCAGACTCCACGGGTGCATATGGCAAAGGAACGAGGAATCCTGTGTCTTCTGAAACTGCAAGAGGTCGTGAGCCTGAAAAGCAGTCTTCTCTGTCCCCACAGCTACAAACTCTGGATTTGAGGCTGGAAAACCCAAACCCAGCATGTGAAATAACATTTGCCCTGTGTATAGCATGTGTTCCCTCCCAGCCCTGAACAGACAGCATGCAGTTTGCAAACCCTCTTTTAAAATTTCCCCCAGAAGTGGGCGGAAGGAAGGGGGTATTCTCCACGTCACCACACAGAATTCGAGGGACACACCAAGCAGCTGCTATCGCTTGTGAGGCTCCATCATCTTCTTCACGAGAGGACAAAAGCTCTGCTTATACAGGGTAGTGACTTTGTGCCTGAATTCCCAGACCACGTGGTGCATGCTCTTGCAATCATACTATTCAAGTCCTAGGTCCTGCTGAAGAGAGGTTGCATTCACACCGCCGATTAGCAGTAGCACATTTTAGTAAGATATCTAGTCCGTTATCCCCTGAGCTTGCACAGTACAAACTCCTTTAGTTTTCTCATCAGGAACAGTGCAGGACCTTCTGGGATACCCTTGGAGACCTGCAACAGGCCAGGGGACCAACCTTGCTTGCTTCATGCCTGTACTCTATGTAGCTCTCCTTGGGTCCATACCTAGGAGATCTCACAGGTGTATGCCAGGCTGGGCCTCAGATGCAAACCAACAGGCATGCAAGGGGCACGATCAGAAACCGGAGCCTTAGCAGCAAGGAGAAAGTCCGGGTGAAGTCAGGAGAGTTAAGCTTTGTACCTGGCTTGAAAGCATTAGAGAGAGTCTCCCCTAAACATCTCGTTCAAGATACTACTTTTAATTTTTCTTTTTGAGTGAGCCCCCTTGCCTGCCTGAACAGGAGTGGATGTGTGGACAGCCTTGCCCAGTGTCCCTGGTGGCTGCTGTGGCTTCCTCTGCACTGCACATGCCATTGCTGGAATGCAAAACCCATTTCGCCGTTTCTGCCAAATTCACACTTGCAGCTTTTCTTAAAGTTACATTTGTGATTGGCAGAGAGATATACATTTCAGTGTACTCTGGAAAATCATACTACTGCTTTGCCCATTTTCCTAGATCCCAGCTGAAAGCATAGCACCCCCGTTCTCAAAGGAAAAAAATACTTAAGTGGACGGAAGAATGCCTGTGGGAAACAACACACTTTGATCAGGCCCCAGGTAACCGAAATCACTCAGATTCACTTGCTATAATTTTATAGAAAAGCATAATCCTGACAGCTTGCAAAAGTTTTTGTTCTTTACTAAGACAGCAGCAAACTGAGGAAGGGAGTGAAGTTAGGAAAGAGACTGAAAGCAGGGATTTCAGCTGTGCCTGCTAAGAGCTGCAATTTGCACTGGTGGTGTGTGTATACAGATAGATGGATCTGCAAATAGATACACTTTCTATAAGAAAGCTCTGCAAAGCCTTACGGCTTTTCTAGTTGGAAGAGGTGTGGGAAAAGCTCACCTGAGTCCGAGTCGTCTGGGCTGACCGAGCTCAACAAATCTTTTTCTTTTTCATAGTCACTTTTGCAGAGCAACTGTCCTTCCTTAAGAACAAATTCGTCCCCTTTCCTCAGCTGTCGTTCGCAAACGCAGCAGCAGAAGCAGCTTAAGTGGTAAACACACTCCAGGGCTCTCATCACAAATTCTGTCGGGGCGATCTTCTCCATGCATCCACTGCACTTAGCAGCAAACAGCCTGCAAGAGAGAGAGTCAAAGCGAATGTCAGATCATCCACTGCACGTATTTAAATACAACAAACTGTTTAATTTAACTACCGATCAGCTTGCCACGCACGTTTGCGCACAGGGAGACTTGCACTCTGAGTCTTGGAAACATCCAGGGCATGCAATTCATTCAGATTTCCACCCCTTTTGGTCTAGGAGTCCCAAACCACCTCTGCCTTGACTGGATGAGAAATACTAAGATTTGTCTCTATCTTACTGCTTTGTTCCTCTTCAAAAGGAGAAAGAAAAAGGAGCTCTCAGAGTTTGGATAACGTTTTTCCAAAACAAATTCATTTTAATTGACATTTAAGAGGAAAGGCTGAGTCACAATTTTTTTTATGCACATGCTCTGATATTATCACTTAAAATCTGTTCTGAAGAGATTTCATGACTTTCCCTTCTCAGTACTGTCTGTCTCCAAGGAGGCACAGAAACAAGCAAGGAAACTCAGCGCTGTTGCTGAAGAGAAGATGACACACACATGCAATTGATAAAGAGAGGAGTAGAATAACATGGCTTTTCTTTGGATGTTGAGTTATTCCAGAACAACCTGTCTCTGAAGAGAGTACGGTGTATTTTAAATGGTGTGAAACATCCTTTGGCAGAGATAGGCAGTGATACAATCAGCTAAATTACCACTATAATCACAGGCTCTAGCATATACACTATATTCCAGACTAGTTCTTATTAAACGTTCATAAACCCCCTCTTTCATCCATCACTAATTTTCTAACATAAAGTTTGAATGATTTAGATTAATTTTATTTTGCTTTTCTAATGGCAACTGGGAATCTCCCTAAGTGAGATTTTAAGAGGAGTGCTGTTTCAAATAAAGATGAATAGCTACGTTATGTCCCTGCATCACATGGTGGGCTTGGTGATTTGAAATTCAGTGGCTTTTATGGCAATACATCAAAGCGCAAGGTGCATTAACATTTACATTTTTGCAACGAAATGAACCCAACTGCACTGCTGAGTTCACAGGGAAAAGGAGGCTGTGCCTTTTAGGATGGGGTGCTCTGACTTTTTCATCCTCAAAATTATCACCTTTTAGATAGAAGGCAAACATCATCTATTTGAGAAAGCACAGCCTGTGGCAGCCTGAGTCCTCCAAAGACTCCATTTTGTCTGAGCTGTGAAAATACAGCAAAATGGCAGTCACCTGCGCTTCTGCAAAACGATGGAGTCATGAAATGGGTAGGAGGAAAAGAAAACATTTAGGTTTGCATACTAAATTCAAAGAAAGGCTGAATGCCCAAGAACTTGTTTTTTTCTGTCTATATCTTTTGATCTAAAAAAGAGATTTACTCTATTAACCTTGCTGGCTTGGTGCATGTCTTTGCACCATCCCGGCTACAACATGACAGCCATGCATTGTACAAGCCTCCCAGAGCAGACTGAGCAGCTCTTTTTTGGGTACATAATGAATTAAGTCTATTAAACGGAAACTGAGGCCCTTGGGGACCTATGGCCACCACTGGTAAATAGGCCATTTTATTTCCAACTGTCTATTGGGTTTGTCTACAACTTTTTCTTGATGTTTTGCAAATTTTAACAGAAAGAAAAATATGATGTTTATACTTTGACTAGTAAAGCTCACAAAAAATATTACAATGCTTTAGCTAGCAAATTCCGATGCAGCAGATATTTTTTATGCATACATAATAACATATCTAACAGCAGTAAAACACAAAGGGGAAAAAAAGAGCAAACATTTTAACCGCTTTGAAATGTTGTTTCTATTTAACTGCTTAAACCTATTTGAATGAGTTTAATTAAGCTTGTATCTTTTGTCTAAAGAGTGTTGTTATGATGGAGCACACTTAAAGAAGCTGAAGATTAGCAAATCTGGTGTGAAGGCATCCGTCTCCCCTAACTGGCATCAGTTCATTTATACTACTGTGACAGTTAACCTGTGTACGCTTCAGTAAAACTCAATTGATGGCTATCAGGAGGGACAGGACGAGCCCTCCATGCGGCAGCAGCTCTGATGGGCTGCAGATGTAGCAGCCAGGCTGGGAAACACCGCTGCTGTTTCTGTTCCTGCAGCCTCCAGGTTCCTGGCTTCATCTGCATTTCAAATCAGTGCTGCTCTTCTGAAAAGCCCTAAAAAGAAACTTCGGAAAGTGACCGTGATCCTGCAGCTACTGGCACTGAGTTGTTTCTAAAAAATCTTCATGATGCTGCTGCGGTAATAATGATCAAAACGCTGTGGTTGTGCTGTTAATAAAAATAAGGCTGTGAATGATCAGTGTACTTCATACTGGGTTTTTCCACAGAAAGAGTTAAAGCAGGAGGCCTGTTCCACCAAACCTCTCCGCAGACAGAGCACAGAACCAAGCTCCCAGGCACCGAGAGCACAGGGCCCCTTTTCTCTTTGAAAAGGGGATCCAGCAGAGATGCTGGCTCCGAGAGGTTGTGCGTTAAGCCTGTCTGAACCAAACCCGCCCACATCGCACATCAGCTGAAGCAGCACCCAGCTTCACGTGAGGAGCAGCTGTGGGATCCCGGGGCAAAAGTGGTAGACGGGCAGGTCCCTCCAGCCTCACGGGAAGAGGAAGAGTTTTCCCTGGAAACAGTGCCGGAGCCAGGCTGGCAAGGGCTCGCTACAGATGTTTGCAAAGGGGGTGGCACACAGGCACTTCTGGGCCTCTGAAAAAAATGGGACTGATACTGCATTAACGGTGCATTGCATTAGGTAAGACCATAACTGTCTCCAGTTTTCTCCTAAGCAAAACCATCTAGAAGCAAACCACAAAATCTGCCATCAGCCAGAGGAAGTAAAAACACAAATGTAACGTGGATAAAGTAGGAAAGCATGTACCTCCCCTGCTTTCACATTTCTTCTAATTGGGACTAAGAACAATCTACTTACTTTCTCCTTATTCTTGTGCTATGGAGTGTATTGTTTACCTGAGTAGTACCTTCTATGCCATATTGCTTTATCAAGCTTTTTTTTTTCTCTTTTTCTTCAAAATAAAAGATGTCTAACATAAATAGAAAATATTACAAATTATTTATTGGCAACTGAATACAGCCAGAAGGATGGTGCTTTATAGTAACATTACCAAAGGCGGTCTTTAAGTTATAATGAATTATGTTGCCATCAAGGTAGTATTAACTCATTCAGATTAGCAGTTATATTTCTGTCTGACAATACTGCATCAACTTCATATTTTTAATTTGTCCTTTGTCAACATAATGAAATTCCATAATCTGCACTCAGATACTTCTCAGCATTATAACGTGCACTTACACCAACACACACACACAGATTGCACTGTGTAGGATTTAATTCTGAGGTTTTGAAATCTTCATTAAATTTATCTTACAAAGTGTTTATAGTTTCTTTTTCAGCTTCCAGAGAGTAACCCAGGGTTATGCACTTTTTTGCACAAGGCAATCTCACAACAGGAAACTAATCTTGACAAATGACCAGACTTTGATATCTGTGATCTAAAACACTGCTCATTAGACTGCTCATTTTATAAACGAATGGTAATAAACCTGTTGAGAAGTGTAGGATAGCAGGAATACTTTACAGATCACCCCTTTACAGGTTTCAGTCAAAGCAATAAATTTGAAGAGGAGCATGCAGATATTCTGTGCTGAGACAGAGACTCTGTCCCACACCAACCACATTTAAAAAAAATTTCTTTTGCTTTCTATACATTTTACAAATAATTTGCATAACTCTGCCTTTTTACCCCCATGGCTGATTATCTCCAGCTCTCTTAAGTTAATGTCAAACCTCAAAATCCTTGGACTTGTTAAAGTATGCAGAGAGTGGAAATCAAATGCCTTTATTAGAAGCCCCGGGAAATCTCTGACTCCTCAGCACAACGAAAACATTCCAAAGAAAACTGTTCAAAGAGGACAAAGGAGAAAAGCAGAACAAGAAAACCTTGTTTTGAATCAATGATTGCAAGAGTTTTATAAATAAATTCTGTTGCCTGGACAATTCTGAAAGACAACTCAATAGGTTTAGGGGTTTTTAAGTGTGTTTGCCTCTATGCCTGAAACACTTAGGGGATTCAGCTGAGCTAAAGCTTGGAACAATGGGCTGCTTTGTTCATTTGAGTATTTGCAATAATCACTGTGAAACAACTTTACAGTACTAGATGGTAAAAAATATTCACCACTTAAAAATGGGTGAACTTACCAAAGTATTTTGCATATATTTTAGGAGCAATGAAATCACTAAGACATGTGGTCCTGTCTTTAAACAGTAGATGAAAATGTTCACTAGCGGAAGAGGCCATAAAGATTTTATTTGTTAGGATATCCCTGTGAAGTCAGGCTGAATCAGTAATCCTTACAAACACAACCACAGTTACATGATCCATTGTGCCTTCCTGCATGGGCACAACCATCTGGTGTTTAATACGTACTACTGATTTATTATCGCTAGCGTAGTTATCTTGCTGTAAGTTTGACCCTGCTCTGCTCCTGAGAATCACTGTTCTGCTGTTTACTCTTATAATGTCCTGACAACCTGCCCTTTACCTTTCTGCTGCTCACCCAGGTCCTTCATTTCCTCCTGTTTGTAGGCAAATAGATTTTAATTGTTTTATTATAACTAATTTAATCTGTGCTGAGAGATCTTGATGTGCAGTGTGAAATTTGCTGTTCATATTAAGTGTGGTTCAAGAGGTTTGTTATACAGGACAGAGATATAAAAATAGACTAATTCAGGCTATTTGTTTATTTACTAGACTTCTGCAGTGAAACAGTAAATAGGAAGTTATTAAGCCATGTTTGATATACGCTAGAGGACAGATGCTGCTGTCTAACTATCGGAGATGTTAAATCATGTTCTTTTCTGTCCGGTTCTGACGTTCTGTGTTGCAAGAAACCATAGCAGATACCTGGCTTTTCTTTCTGTACTAAATACGCAAAGATGGTGGTCACAAGCTTTAGTAAATATTGTTGGTAGACTTTAGGTCTGGTACTTTTCTTTCTGGTACTAGCCTGTATGTGATATCCTTATCGTGCCTATATATCTATGGGGAGTTCGCTTGGCACTCACACTGTACGAAGTATGTTACAACTGAAGTAAAATATATTATGCTTTTCACACAACTGAGTTTTATTAAGAAAAGAAATCAAATTACTAACGAATGACATCTGTTACTTGTTCTTCAGGAGAAATTTTGATACTTCCCTGTTCTTTAGATGACATGGAATGGGGAAAACACTATGCAAGTTTTTTTTTTCCCAGTATAGGACTTTTACATTTTTGTAGTGTTTTACAGCTCATGGGTGCATGTAAAAAAGAAAAACTGTTGCTTGGTTATACTAAATTCTGAACATTCAAAACATCTCAAATGCAGCAAAGCGAAACAGAAATATTATAATTTTATGATTTGAAAAAAAGAAACCCTAAAATAAGAAACAATCCATTTTAAATATTTTCCCTGCAGAAAAAATAATTACATACTTTATTAAAGCCAATTTTATAGCTGAAACTTCAGCAAAAGACAGCTAATTCCCTTTCACAGAGTGGTAATAAAACATGCACA
This sequence comes from Struthio camelus, assembly GCF_040807025.1. NCBI lineage: Eukaryota > Metazoa > Chordata > Aves > Struthioniformes > Struthionidae > Struthio > Struthio camelus. The sequence continues at coordinate 559,822 of NC_090961.1, forward strand.
AAAATTAAAAGTTTCTAGAAAAAATGGAATATTTGGAGAGAAACTAAAACAAAGGAACCTCTTTCTACAATGAGAACTAAGGAAAATATTTATTAAGCCCTTCCCACAGGTACTGTAATAAGAATACCAGCTGCTGGCAAACACTTGCCCCAGGAGGCATGCTTCACGCTATGGAAGTGGACTCCTAGGTTAAGATGCAGCACAGCTTGACATCAAGACCCTTCTTTTTCCGCATGAACAATTTACCTGTAATTTCACGAGAAGCACTGCAGGGCCATGCAACGACAACCTCTTGGGCAGGGACAGTATGCTGCCACACGCGAAGGGAGCGCTTGCTGGTAGCTGGTGGGAAAGTCACCCTCGGCGTTAGGAGCGAGATGAGCATCACGTACCCACCTGGCTCAGCGAGCGAGGGCCGAGGCGGCGCAGCGGGACCACTGGCGACGGCCTCACCCGGCGGGCACGCGTGGCACAGCCACGGCCACAAAATACTGTCCAACATTTACGTGACTTCCTTCCCACCGGAATAAGAGAAAGAAGTCCCATTAGCCTCAAGAAGAGGAGGACTCGCACCCGCGGGGCGCAGGGAGGAGCTCGGTGCTCCCGCCGTCTCGGCACTGCAGAAACGTCAGGCCCAGCAAGTGTCCTGCCCTGTGGTATGTTTCTCTGTATGTATGGTTTCAACAAAGGAAAAAAAACTCCCTGTGAGCAGTGAGCGGATGTCTTCCCGGGCAGAGCTCAGGGTTGCATCCTGCTTCCCTGCCAGCCGCCCGTGCCGTCAGCGCTCACCCATCCCCTCGGTCCCAGACCGATGAAGGTCTTGCTAACGGATTCAGGATATGCATAAAGACACATATAACCCAAAGCTGCCATGCTAAGGTAACTTGCTGAAGTGGGGATGGAATGACCTAAAAAGTTATATCTTCCCTAACTATCAAGTAAAACATAAAATCTAAAGTGCAGAGGAGTTTCTTGCTTCGAGCAGAATGTGACAGAATGGATTCTTTTCTATGCTTAATTTTCAGCCCCTAATTGACCACTTTGTTCAACCGTCTTTCATCACTGCCGTGCAGTTCTATTTTATAGCATTTTTCCTTACAACACTTTGATGGAAAAATTTATGAAGAATCGAATTATTGCTGTTAGAAGGGAATTAAAACAATTTTTCATTTACAAAGTCACTGATATTGCTCTACTGTGCTCCACCTTTGGGAATCCAATTGCTCTTCCCAGCTACTCCCATTCCTCTTTATAGCACGGCAATTGCACTATACAGATTATGGCTGCAATTTTCTCCTAATCTGTTCTGGAGCATAGAAACTGTTATAGAACTTAAGGGCTCCAATTGAACTGATAAAGTTAGGACTGCAATTAGGAAGTTTAATGAATTAACAAAACATTATGATTTTGTTAAAATTATATTTTTAGGTACTGTAAACATTTGGGAAATAATGTTATTTTATCCATAAATTAAAATAAAAGGGAGGGAGAGGAACAAACTTCTACCATTGTGACTTTTGTATTGCATTAAATTATATCCATGTGCCATCAAAACATAACACATGATGGGCAGTTTGCACTTCTGCTCCTGGATCTCTGCTGAGCAAGTTTATTCCATTTCTGAAAACCAAATTTTTGCATTTTTCTTTCTTTGCATTTATAGCCAGTTATTTAAACATATTCAACTAAATCTATCTTTATTTTCTACCTCTACAACCTCTCTGATTGCAGGTGGATTAAGCGGCTAATACCCTGTGTAGAAGGGGGTGCCTTATTTCATGAATCAGATCGTCTGGGTGAGGATTGCCTTTCCTCAGTGTGTTGAATATTCACTAGTCTAATGAGAAATCTTATCTTTCTTGTTCACAAAGTGGCATCCTGAGTTTACAGTTTCCTTTGACTTTAAGTTGTCAACAACACAGTGAAACTCTTCTAATATAATTTTTATATGAAAATTCACCCTAAAGGCCCTATAAGCAGGGAAATCATACTGTTTGTGATTCACTGCTTTGGACTTCACTTTTAAAGGAAAAAAAATCATGTGTCAAAGCAATTCAAATGTAATGTCTAGGTTATTTCTTGGCTGGCAAGAATGACTTAGAGAAAGAATTTATACAGGGCCTTTCCTCTCAACTAAGAACATTAAGAAGAAGAAACATTATTTGCCAGTATAAAACAAAATAACTTCCTGTGCCTGCTGCAGTCATGCCGTACAAGAGCCTGTGCCCAAACCCATCAGCATAGCCAATTTAGCAACTGATTTGCAAGGAAAAGATACCTTAGTCCTGTGGTGTTAATGTCTTTACAGTAGGGGGTCTATTGCCAGCTTCTCCAAACTCATCAACACAATCTATTATTAATACCCAGAAAGGCTTTATAGTATCTTTATTGCACAAGGCAATGAAAGCTCTGTGGTGTAATCTGTTATCTATATTGCAAAAACATGTGAAATAAAACAAAACACAGACACTTCATAAACAAAATGTTTCATCTGTTACATCTCTCTATCTCTCCTATATATAAAGCAGTAGGGTGCAGGAAAAGCATTCAGAGAGATTTGCTGTAAGATGTGGGACTGACTTTTTAAATTTTATTTGTAATGCGACAAACTTTAAACTGAGAATGAGAATTTCTGCTGCTTTTCACAGAAATGAAAAAGTTTGGATCTTTGCGTAATTAGGCCACATTTAATTTGTGCAGCAAAGGGGTTTAGAAGCAAAATATGCCATCTAAAAGTCCCAAAGGTTAGATCCTAATGACACACCAGGAAGCACACGGTAAGCACACTGCTCAGCGGTGGGATCGCCAGCTGCAGTCGCAGCTCCTGCAGGGGCTCAGCCAGTTGTCTGGGCTCAGGTGGGACCAGGTATCCGTCAGGGCATTGCCGGGGTGAGAAATGAAGAATTTGTCCTCCAGTGAGCAGCAGCAAAAATAAGCACCCACTAGCATTTTCCTGAAGGCAATCACTTCTTTGAAAATCTTTCAAAACCAGTATTTGAGTGAAGAGCTGGATCTTTTCTTCTGTTACTGATCTAAAAGCCAATACTTCATAGGAGAAGCCCAGAATTGCCCTACACTCAGTCCATAGGAATAGACACCATTAGAAATATGGCTTAATAGTGAATAAGAAAATACATGTTTTAAAACCCAAGCTGATTTTGTTTTGAATAAACAGATTGTAGCAAAGCTGGAAGTGAGAAGGGGGGAAGAGACCAGAGTTTTCTGTAACATTTGAAGCGTATGTTTGCAGTACAGCCAGAATCAAAAAAAAAAAAAAATGCTAACACACTGGCCTGTGTCTTATTTCCCAAATGCCCTTTTATTTTCTTTGCCTGTTGAAAATAAATTGTTCTTTTGTAGCGTTTCTCTTTTCAGTCAGACTGTCAGCTATTATTTTTCTATTTCCTCTTTTTGTCACTTTGCATTATTTTTGGTGCTGTAATTCCCATTTGTTCCCACTCCTATCTTCCTGTCTCCCATTGTTCCATTTTTTAATCCCCAGTTTTACTCTTCTTCGGCTCTTTTTTGGCCCATTCTCAGTAGGGTTTGAGAGAATACCCAGGCGTGACTCCCTGCTATAGCAACCACACCTCCCCAGGAAAGCCACAACAATCTCCTCGGGACCAGGAAAGTCTTTCACAAGCTGGCAGCAAAAGTAAATCCTTCTTCAAGGAACAAGAAGGATTAGCAGAGAGCAGTGGGCTGCAGACTTAACCCTACCCCTCATTTCTTTAGAGCACCAGTCACTCAGAACCCCGCTGTGATGTACAATTAAACAGAACTAAAAAAAATCCTGAATGACACAAGAGCCGGATTGTGTAAAGGTTTAATTCCACTTTAATACCTTTCCAAGTTCAGAACTCAAAGATAGCAATTTAACCCAAGAATCCCCATCTGAGCATGAAAAGTTGTTGTTTGTCTTACAAAGGTCCCTGCTATATTCTGCTCTAAATCATGATCTATTAGCCTTACTTTTAACGGATGAAAACTTTTTTTCCCTCAATCATCTCACAAAGTTTCTCTTTACCGTCCTTCCCTACCAAAGTTCACTCTTCCTGTAAGACAGAAGGGTCTTACCAGGGGCAGAGAGTTTAGAGAGAAATCTGTGGGGAGTGCTAGACTTAGCAGGAAGAGGAACACTGACATGAATGAGAATAAGAGAAACTCAGGCAACTGAAGAAGTGTCCAGCAATGTCTAGGAATGACAATTTATTCTTGCAATGTGGAGTCAATGTTATTAGCACCAGATCAATTATATATTATTAATATTATGATGCAAAATACATAGCTCTTTCTAATATAGACTTCTTTAAAGACTCCAAACATCTGATTCATCCTTTTTATGTTAAAGACCAGACTAGACTATTTATCCTAGTGTGGACAAATACGATATTTGCTCTATAAATTGAAATCTTAGATTAACTGAGAAATGCCAAAATCTGCAAACTTCAGTAAGGCCAAATGTGGATGACAGAGTGTTACAGACTTAGCTATCAGCATCCACGTTTGCATTCAGGATTTGGTAAACTAAACTTATAAAGATTTATCAACAAGCAAGGCCCTATAGTGTGTCCAGACCCTCCTTTTGCCTGGAACATTAGCATAGGTTTTAAGTTATTTCAGCAGTTAAACGTATATCACAGAGGACACTTCCACATGTGTGAAAATGAAATCCCATTAGACACCAACAACATTATTAGGCATGCAAAGAGGATTATTCCTTTAAGCTCACAAGACTGAAAGGTTTGTCTAAACATTTTATTAACTTTTTCAGACTATTTTTAATTAAATGAAAACTTGTAAGTAGGTCAAAGCTGGAAAATACTACTTAATTTTTAGCTCTATATATGTGTATATATATTTTACATGCACACACACACACACACACACACACACACACACACACATAGAGAAAAAATAGAGATGCCTGTTGGAGAGAGAGAGTAGAAAATCCTCAGCAGATCATATCAATACATCATTTCTCACTTTGGATAAGAAAATTTGTAATGCTTGGAATTGTTATATAAAAGCACAGAAATATCCCATGGTATTCCTGATGGTTGCATAAATGTTTCCAAAAATTAGGTGCATTGTTTAATGTCTGGCTGAAAAAAATCCTGCTCTGACTATACTGCCCTTTCTTCAAAGTTCACAAAGCACTTTGTTTTTTACAGATGGAATAAGAATACTTGCTGAAAAAGAATGAAGTTTGCTCACCAATAATTCCGAGGTTTGTAAGAACATCTGCTAAAATAAATATGGGAGGAGAAGCTGTGTCAGTTTTTGCTTCAGATGAGTAAAATGAAGAACTCCCTTTCATACCAGCTGGAATAGGATTAGGCCCTTGTTCACAGATAAGAACACTTAAAAATGCCTGGCTCTACTGAGGGTTCTGTCCTAAATCTATTTTCTGCTGTTATATTTAAGAATCCCCACCGCGGACATTTAAAGTGTTGTCAGCAGTTCCTCAATTTGCTGTTGAAAGCAAAATGATTCCTTTTTGGATCTCACATCAACACAACATGTCACAATTCAGAAAACAGGCTGCATTGCAAATTTTGGACATGCCATAGGCAATGCTCCAACGCATGGCTCGTGTGTGCTACCTGCTAATTGTGGTGGGCAAGTCAGGTGGTCAAACGTAAGGGACATGGTTAATTTATGCATTTCTCTTGTTCTCATTTCACTCACAACAGGCATTAAAATATTTAACATTGCTGCTAGCACTGCACAAACCAGGCAGGAAATGTAGAAGCTTGGATGTACAAGTTAATGAAATATGGTTGGGTGAACATAAGCTCTTCATTTAGACAATAACAGTTACTGCTGCAGTTTCTTTGTACCCACTTTATGAAAGTCATAAACTCTCCAAAGAATGGCGTGAGCTATTTTACCCTGACGGTCTTTGACTCTCTCTCACTACCTGCTGGTGCAGTTAGAAAGTATGAACTGCCTTTGAACAGATTAGGACCAAGTTAAAGTGTGACAACATCTTAAGCTTTCTCCACATGTTGCCAATGATTTCCAACTAAAGATGTTACCCTCATCACTTCTGCCACAGTGATAAGAATCTATAGCCCACTCACTTGTGGAGATAAAAGCGGTTTAGCTGGAAGTATAAAGTGCTCTGACTTGCTAAGCTGAGTGGCTGGCTGTCCCGACCTAGCTGAATTTTTCCTCTACAAAGCACAAAATCCTTATCATTAGGGACTTAAGCTGCTTTTTATTTTGAGACAAAAAGAATACTGTTTATTAGCATCCAACTCAAACCAGCTGTAAACAGTTGCTTTGATGAAGAAGCAGCTACAACTCCAAGATGCCTGAAGGCACATACCCACTGAGTGTCAATCATTAAAGGAAGAATGTAAGGTGTATACAGGGTCAAAAGAAGGCCAAGGGACATTTAAAAGACCTCAGGGATCCTGGATAGCCCTGTTTTCCTTTTAGAACCAAAAGAAGTTTTTTTAAGCTATTCTGCTGTATGACCTTTGTCACAAGAGGCACTTCTGTGGGTAGGCTCAACCCTGAGCTTGCCCACAGAAGCACCAGAGTTGTAGCATTAAGTTTTTCTCCCTAATATGACTGTGGAAGCACCACAACGTACTTTGATTTGACAGAGCCTAAATGTCTCAAGAACGCTGCATATCGCTACATACTCCGGATCAGCACAAAAGAGTTTGACAGCAGAAGTCCTGCTGGTTTCTACAGATATTTGAGTCACAGACGAGCAGGGGGATTTGAGCAATTTTATTTTTTGTATTCAATCTTCTCACAATTTATTTCTTTCATCAAGAATCCCTTTACTGTCTGCAATTACTATTTAAGTTAGGGATGCCCCACCAGCTATTTTGGTGTGAGAAGAAGAAGATTGCTATGGAACTAAAGATGAAACAGCAGGAAGATAAAAATGAAAAAAAGAATTAAAAATGAATTTGAGAACCAACAATAGTTCCATCTTGAAACATGTCTCTACATTTATAAATGCTACTGTAATCAGATATTTGCCAGGAAAAAGCCCAAACCTGAGGCCAACAATCTCGACAGTGCCCGGACAATTCATGGATTCTGTCTGGAAAATAGGAGCTCTTGAATAGGGACTTGAAAGTGGTTCATGGCCCTCAGGAGAAAGCAAGAGAGTCCCATTTTTGTCATAAGGCTCACTCCTAAAGTGCCAGCTCTTTTCTGTGTCCTGGACTGGGCTATTCCATATACATTACTAGTGCAGTCAGAGTTAGATTGCAGTAGTAATGTATATGGAGTACAGTTTGCCTTGGCATGAGGGGAAGAAATTTGTTGGAAAAGGGGTAAGGGGAAGAGGACATGCTTCATCAGGTGGTTCCCTGAGGGTGTCTTCGAGAAGGTCCCTCACAAAAGCACTAGCTGAAGGAGGGCGTTTCCTATTTGAAACCACCAGTTTGAAAGATGTAGTCAATTGTAGAGACAGAGACGTTATGCGCTGCTGGGGTGGTGAAAGGACATGCTGTGAGGCAGGGCAGGTTCAGCAGCACACAGAGCAGGTAATAATTTGCAAGCTCTCAGCACGGACTTGCATGGACAGGCAGGACGGAGCGATGGGTCAGTGCACAATCTGGCCAGTCCTTGCAGTGCTCCAACTCGGCTGCTGCCCTGCCTGCAAAGAAAAACCTGCTCGCACCTGGAAAGCGAAGCCGCTGGTCATGAGAGCAGCACCTGCAGCACCCAGTAGCTGCCATTCAAGAAAAGCAAGTGACCTCTTCATTTACTGGGAAAAGAGTTTTTCAAATCCAGATCAAAAGAGTACATAAAGCTCCTGACGCAAACCTCCTCGGGTTTCCCTGAAGAATCTGAAGTTTGTGTGTATTTAGGGCCAGGTGGTTCAAACAGCTCCAGGGGTTGTTTAGTTGTCAAGTGCCTGTTCTCCACCCAAAGGTGACATTTTCAGAGCAGTCTTAATTCCAACTGGTTCTAATGTTTCTAAGTGACCTGAATGTGAAAAACAGCATCTTCCACCCAAGAATATCAAGAGGGAAGATCAGGTACCAACTATATTAGGCCCAAAAATAGTAAAAGATCTTCCTATCCCAAATGCCTAAACTTGAAACAGAAGAAGGAAATATTCTCATCTCCATTTGAAAGCTGATTTCGGAAACACAGAAAAGGAGCTTGAACCAAGTACTTAAGATTAGTTAAAAGCCTTACATCTACCTCAGTGGTTTGTATTAAGTTCCAATGCCCAGAACCCCAAAGGTTTTTAGCAGTCACAATCCTAATGATTTCAGCCTCTCTATAGCTTTGAAAATTCAGACTTAGGAGCCTTGCTGTAATTCACACTGGCATTGGTGACAGAGTCAAGAGCTGCATCAGCTCAGCCCAGCACAAGCCATGACACAGGACCAGCCTCTGCTCCATGCGTGGGGGTCCTTCCTGGGGAAACCTGAACGCTCATTACTGAACTTTCAGACACCCTCTCCGGGAGTCGTGTCCGTGGTGGCAATCACCAGTTGGCTGCACCGTGCACTTCTACAGGCATCAGGCCCCTGCGTGGACAGAGCCTTGTGGAGCTCCCTCAAGACCCCAACGCTTCCCGAGCTGCAGCGGCTGATGCAGTTGCTGCCCCCAGATGTCCCCCAGCCTCATCCCGCAGGCTGCCACCTCTGGAGCAGGGACAGCAGCAGGCATCTGACCCACAGCCACCCCAACACAACCTAAAATTAGTAGCATTTACCCTAAAATGCTGGTCTGAAACATGTGCCCATTGCTCCTGTGGGGTCGGCGCCTGGGGAGGGGACACAGGGCCTGGGTCCCACCACAGCCTTCACATAGCTGTCCAGGGTCAGCTAGGCAAATCACCGCCGGTGACTGGTGAACTGAGGTGGCATTAGATACTGAGGCTGACCTGAGGTCCCTTCTGTGGAAAACTCCCTTGAGACTCCCAAGGAACTTTTTACAACATTTAAGCAGAGACAGTTCTCTATCACCCCATCCCCAGACTGCATCTGAAGGCTGGTTTCGCATTTCGGGCTTAGCACCCCCAGCAACGTGACATGTAGCACGTGACAAGGCACATCCCCTTCAAGCAAGGAATAAAGGCAGAACTGAAGAAGAGGACAGACGAGGCAGAGGAAGAGCATAAGACAGCATCATGAGCAGTGGTGACATTTGGAGAGGGAAGTGCAGTGACAGATGGCCCCGAGGGCCTGGTCACCTGCAGGAGTCCCAACCTGGGTGCCCTCTGCTGCACGGACAAGACCAGCACAGCCAGTGCAAGGCCCCTGCTCAGGACTGTGCTTTGCGCCACAGCAGCACACAGCTGGGACAGACTTAGGGCTGTTGGTACCTTGGTTCGTCATCGCTGCAAAGCTGCATGAGCCCCTGACGTGGCTCCACTTGCAGCCCTGCTCGTCCTGCATGGGGGCTTGCAGTCTCCCACCACTCACGCTACTCCTTCGCCTAAGGGAACTGGGCTAACTCTTGCAACTGGCACGCATGCAAGAGACCCACGGCCCATGCCTGCACACATGCCAGCCTCACTGCTCCCATGGCCGAGGGGCACAGACGCCCCAGGCCTGTCCTGAGCTCCCTGGCCTGTCTTCTGTGGTGGAAGAAAAGTACAACACCTGCTCCATGGCATGCCAGAGAGGACAGGCTTTCTAAAAACTAAGTACATGGATGTAGATGCTCCATACATGAAGACCCTCTGGGAAAGCTTCTTGGGCTCCAGCTGTGCTGGCATGACATGACTGCAGTCAGTCGGGCACAGATCCTCGCAGCGGCTAAGCGCCAGTTCTGCGCAGCCCTTAAGGGCAGGCTAGAGTCAGCCGCAGGTCCTGTGGCTGCCTTTCCTCCCGATCCAGCCATCACTTCATGGAGGCTGACACCAGCACGCGGCCCAGGTGTCCTTCCCTCCCCATCGTGGCATAACAAGGGAGCTTTCCCAAAAGGAGCTGCAGTGGAAACGGTTTTGGTGCTGGAACGGCCACCCTGGCTGTTGTCTCTCAGAGTTTATGGTCCTTTAGAAAAGCAGAGTGGCTGTTTTGGTCCGAATTCAGATGCTGGGCAAGCCTGATTGCTGGGTGGGTCAAGGTGACCTGATCTCCTTCCTGCCACACGAGCTTGAATAGTTATATATTTTATATGAAAGCGTTAATACTGTAGTCAACACTGACGCCACCAGAGATGTTGCTCCTCCAGGCATGGCCTCAGCACCTCCTCCAACAGCTCAGAAGACGCACACCAGTGCAACTAGCTGCTCCGGCAGGTCCAGGTGCACCTCCCTGCCCACATCCTAGCAGATATCGCAGACAGATACCCGGTTTGGGGGAGTCAGCTCAAAATTGCCCATGGCCCACCAGTACTGGCTCTCCCGCTGCGGCTCTGCCCCGGCACCTCACCGGCCTCACATGCGGACACATCGCTATTCTTCTTCATGCTCCTACCCCTGCCCTGGCTTTGAGCTTTGTGCTATATCTCTGCTCCTCTCCGGTACACCTCAACTGCTTTAATTGTATATATTACTTTGGGTTACAGTTTGCATGACAGAAAAAAAGCAGTAGAAAGTTTGTGGGGCTGTTAGATTATACAACATATGAACAACACTTAAATACACAGTACGAAAAATGCATCTTCGCAATTTATTCTGTTAAGAAATTTTCCTGCATAAAGCCTCATAAAATCTTTTTAAAAAGAGCCAGTAGTTCATCTTTATTGTCACATTGATATCTTTATAAAACTTACTCTAGTGATCTATAGGAAAAGCAAACCAGACAGCTCTGTATTTATGGGCATATTTAACAAGCCTCTTATATTTAACAACTGCATTTAGCTGTGTTAACTGCAAGTTGCAGTAATAAAGGCTCTGCACACTTCGATGCTAAATTAAAAAAGTTCTGCTGTTCAATAATACATAGATGCTGTTTTTTTCATTACTCTTTAATATCATTTCCATTTAGTTTATAAATAATTGTAGCTGGCTAATGAAACGAAATAAAACCTGCCTGCAACCCATTCCCTAGAGCAAACTAAACTCCTCTTTTTAAAGCTTCTTAATCACCGCCCAGTTCTTACAAAATTAGCATAGTAATGGGCTTTAAATTGAGCCTCTTTGTTTTTTAATTAAGCTCCCAGCAGGTAAAAATAAAACAGATTATTGAAGAATATGCCAACACTAATAGCCTGAAACTCTTTTGACAATTAAAAAGATCCCATGTTAACCCTTTTGAGGAATCCTACATGCTAATTAATCACTCTGAGGCCCAAATCCATCAATATTCCATCTAGAAACCTTGTAAAGTTGAAATGGTGCAACTGATCTGTGTCGTACCTGTTACCATTTCAACAGAAAGGTGAGGCACGAGCTGTACGGCACCGGGACTGCTGCACAGGACAGCAATCACGGATCTGCAAGCGATAGCCTCACAGCACCTGAAGTAGCGGTTTCTTTGCCTAAAATACATGGGGAAACTACTGCAGAATCTGCACGCGGGAATGCCGTTGGATGATGCATGCTTTGATGTCATCAGCTAAATTCCAGCTGCTGGCAGGGTTTGCACAGGCAGGACAGAGGCTGGAAAATCATTGCTGCGGAGGTGGGCACGAGCCCACGGCTCGGTGTCACCCCGGCTGCTCCGCGCCAGCCCCGTGCGGAGCCGCGCTCCGACGCGGCAGCTCCGACGGGTCCCGCTGGCTCCCCTCCGGGAGGGCCTCCAGGTCCCGGCGTCGGGCACCGCCGCCCGGCACCCGCAGCGGTGCAGCCCCGGCGCTCCCCTGGGGTCCTGGCTCCCTGGCAGCCCTGCGGCGCCTGCACAAAGAGCCCCCTTTCATCCTTTTAGCTCCAGAGCTCACTGTTTGGTGATGCCTCCTTGGAGCCCCCACTGCATTTCGTACAAAAAAAAATTAACTGAATGCCAGAGTTAGCAGCCTTGGTCAGCGTTTCAGCCTCTGACACTTATTTGAAGTGTCTGCCTAGCAGCCTGAAAGCGTTGAGTATCCCAAACATGCCTGAAAGACAACTATTCTTTTTCGCTTAGCAACATCAAGCTGCCCAGAGGCAAAGGTAAATCTTAAGCAGAACAAGAGGGTTAGGAAAGAGTAACATTGAAGCCATGTCATGGACAGCAGTGATTCTCTGGGAAAATTTACTAGATAGTGCTGGCAGGCTGGAGACGAGCACAGAGTATCATTGGTTAGTTTTCTGTCAAATATTTGGAAAACATTGTTCGAGTCCCACACTTTATTTTCAGCATCTGATTCAAGAGGCAGAGCGTGAAGTCCTGGCTGCAATCTGCTTGCATCTAGCCAGGACCATTAATCGCTCACTTTCAGGAGTGCTGTGTCCATCCAGAAAAATGAAATAAACAACATGAAAAGGCCATTCATTTCCAAGAACGCTGATCACTCCGCATCCTTCAGAGACTAGCAATAAATGGTATTGAATTCTCTAGCATGCTCAGTAAAAAGCTGCCAAGTCTTAGGCAGCTGCAGTAACTACTGTCAGTCGCCGCTTTATATTTCACCTTATACTGCAGGGGTCAGTGACGGGATCAGGCACCAACAGAGAATGTGACGGGACTTAAGGCTGGACTCCAGCCATGAACACGTCCCACCTTCTTTCACTGAAACATTTGGGAATCTGGTGACATGTCCCTTAGGTTTTCATTTCCGAACATAAATGACGTTTCTTGTGTCTCAGTTTCAACTGAGAAAAGATAATTTGGAGAAAGGATACACGTTGCTCATGGTAGAATATAAATACATTAGGCAAAGACCATCATTTACCCTCTGGGCAGTGACCAACGTTACAGACTGTACTAGGTGTCTCTGGCCTGTACCCTGATACAAATAAATATCATCAGCAGAATCATTCAGACCAATGTAAATCCATCCCAAATGGATTGTCTTCCCTTGAAACACCCCATAGTAGATCAGGTATAATTTATATAGGAATCAGAGAAGCTGGACTGCAAGATGGTGAAGATGACTCCGTTAGTTTCTCAGATGGGCTCCTCCGTCCAACAGTCCCTTCTGGCACTGCTTCTGCTGGGCTTGAAGGAGAGACAGATTATGCCCGGAAATGACAATTCCCTCTGGGACTGCTTCAATTACGGTGACCTCTCCAGAAATATCTTTTCTTTAAAGCAGAAAGCTGCACTATTGAGAACAAGCTTGGGATGCTTTCAGCACATCTGGCTGAGCACAGCTGGAGAGGCAGTATTCAGTACGAACTTCTTTATCTTTGAGGTTTGTCAGCTCTTGGTGGGGCTCCAGGGGGCTGGAGAAGAGCATAGCAATGTGTGAACGAGGTGTTTTGCCTCAGAACAGACTTCAGAGAACACAAAATCAACTCCTATAATACCTCTGACCCATTTCATACCAAAAACTTCCCTGCAAACTGAGCTTAAATATTTTCTGCTCCTATTAGATTTATACTACAGATGCCAAGTCAAAAAGCATGCATACATTTTGCATTACGTACCTTGTGCCATGTCACATGAAGCAAGCTATTCTATGAAACTTTGCTAGTGTAACAGTTTTAAATGCATGCATTCACCATAGTGCATCCTGAGAACACGGAAATACAAAACCAGCTCAGCACAATAGCGCGCTGAAAAATACTTCTCCCCTTTTTGACAGTTTTTACCAGTCCTAGAGGCATTCCTTACTATATGAATAATCTCTCTCTCCCATCACGGAGTCAGGTAGAATGGAATAAACTTTTTCTTACATCTAACCCCAGATGGTTTTCAGCTATTGCTGCAGACGGAACTACAATGAACCTACCAACTCTTGCTCTGTGTGCACAGGCTGATATCTCCACCAGCGTCTGACCTTTTACAAATGTGATCCAAGGTGACCTTTTACTATTATTGCAGCAGTAAATGCAGTTTTTCAAGGAATTCTCACTAGAGCATGTTTTACATTAGCAGTTGGTATGCATCAGAAAATCCACCTTCTCTGCTGCGTAGGGTTTATTAATGCAGCTATCTCTATAGAGATGTACAATTTTATATAAACCTCATACGAAACCAGAATTATTATCTTCGAGCCCTGATCACGCAGCACCTTTCAGCGGGCAGTGCAGCTGTCCAAACAGTGCCTGCTGTACCTGGGCGGCAGATAGGTACTTGTTTACCCTCTTCCAGCAGAATACACAGAGGTAATTCTTCTGGATTTCATCGCTATCCCTTGTTTTATGCTTTATATTCAACCTCTCAGGAAATCAGAGAAAAGTATTATTTCCTAACAAAAATATCTGTCATCTGATCACTGCTGGCAGCTTCCACTTTTTCTTTTTTTCCAAGTGAGTGCTTTTGTTTAATGTCTCCTCAGCAGGAACATGTTTTATACTAGCAAAGCGTAATATGGTTTCTTTCAGATAAAGAATATCCAACCATTGCTTGTTGAAAGTTCACCCTATCCTTTGTCTCATAATGAAGCTGAACTTAATGGCTGCTCAATAGATAAAAATAAAAGGTTGTACATAGATTTTCTGTTTGCAGATTAGACACTCAACAGATCAAAATGTCAGTCCAGAACCAACTCTCCTGACCCAGGCAAGGGGCTCGCTAATAACTTGGAAGCCCATTCAGGAGCTACCAAATTCAAATAATAAAGACAACAGAATCCAAACATCATCATCTTCATAACAGATTTTCCAGAGTTCAGGTATTAGGAAAAATATATCTAAAAAAGATCATGATCAGAAATCAGATAGCAGCGCCGCAGACTTCACTTTTTCATCACGTTCTTCCTCTTGAACCTACTTGGTTCCATGTGTCCATACTAACACACATACTCAACAAGGGGGCATAGAATTTATTTCTTCACCATGCACATTTTTAATCGCTTCTAGACACCAGCTGTGAAGCCTTGTGGGATCCCAGAAATGCTAGTACCGCTTTGCTTTATTCCTGCTGCACGAACCACCCCAACGTAGGCTGCTGGTGACAAAAGCTACTTCACATGGCACGTGGAGACAATCGGATTTCCCAAGTTTTGGAGGGGGTTTGAAGACCCGTTCCCTGGGTATGTGCCTGCTGCAGCCTACAGGCACTGCTGCAAATAGCTAGCAGGTAAGAGCAACTGCAACTCATTTTCTCACCCAGAAATAAACTAAACTTGACAGCAGCAAGGACACAGACCGATCGGGGCTGGCTTCGAGCTGGCTGTATTTGCTCTTGCAGGTCTTTTCCAGCGTGAGCTCTGTGTGCAGTCCCTAGTCCCCCCTTGCCTGGACAGTGGTGGTTCTAATACTGCTCAGCTGGTGGGAGCCCGTACATCTCCTTTTCTGGCTTGGTGCTGGCCTGTGCACCATCTGTGCTTAACACAGGAGAGAAATAAAACTCAGAGAGACTAATAAAATTCTGGTAGGGATGACCCCAGCATTCCTAGTGTAAAAGGCACCTCTGCATAGCTACATAAAGCAGCAAAGGTAAGTCAGGGACCTGGGGCTGGCAGGAGACAGTCGTTGCACTGTTAGGGACTGAGGTGGGGCTACACAAGGAAACAGATATTGGTTCCTTGGAGATTATCTGTGTGAGGACCAGTGGGGCTGATGATTTCCTGCTCCCCAAGTGTTTACTTTACTGGAAGACAGGACAGCTGGTGACGGCACAGCTTCCTGCTACAAACGCCCAAACACATTGATGGAACCTCTCTCTAGCTCCTCATCTTCAATGTATTCTACAATAAAACATAGACATTTCCAAGGAACAGCCATGTGAAAAAGTGCAAATTCTTCTGGCCAGGAAGACATTGTCTCATAATTGTACACTATGAAAGCCTGTGTTTGCTGACGGAAGCAACAGCAGAATTTCATTGCTGACTAAATTTATCAGCTTTAATGAAATCCCTAGCTTTCATATGGGAAAATCCATACAATCAAAAGAATTTGGCAAGAAAATGTTAAAAACAAATGCTATCAGCCACTCTTCCCCATTCTTCGAGCCACACACCTAAATGAACATGACAGATCTGTTGAACCACTGAAGTTTCAATCTCATTTAGAAAACATACTCGCATTTCTATTTCCAAATTCTTTCAGAACATGCAACAGCTGTACTGGGGGAAAGACTGTGTGGGTTCAGTAGTTAGCAGCACAGCAGAAATCACCATTTTCCCAATGCAAGAGATGTTGAAAGACAAAGACTATGGGCAACAGTCACCTGTATAGCAGCTCCAGGACTGTTCAAGGAAAGTTCATATCCCTTGGTGAATAAATAGTGTGAACAGATTAACAGGTTGCCTTTCTGAATATGCTCTTATTGACAAGCATTATTGAATTTAAGAGAAGAATACCCTGAAAGCTAGCAACAAACCCATCAGCAATAAAATTGAATTGTTCAATACATACTGAGAAACCTAGTGATGATCATGGCAGAAAATAGACAGGATTGAATTTAAGAAGGGGAGCACCTGACTGCGATCTCATGAAGACGCAAACAGCTCAGTGCAGCTCAGCACATCTGCACTCTAAAGTTGGTGCATGCAAGATAACAGCCTGGCTTAAATTTCTATTGTTTGTAGGCTCATGAAAAATTAGTAAAAACTCCTGAAAAGTTCTGTCCCTGCGTTTGTTAAATCATGTTATAGTAGGATTAGTAGTATGAACGCAAAAAGATGCAGAACAATTGGAGTGGCTTCTGTGGAAACGAAGGGACGCAGAGGTCCATCCCAGGTAGCTGCTGGTGCTCTGCTTCTTGGCAGTACGCGCGTGCTCCGGAGTAGGAAGATGGCACCAATGCTCAATTGCACAGCTTCTACATACAGGACAACTAAAACTGGAACTATTTCTGCTATGCTATGATTACATTGCACAAGGCTAAAAGTGTGTCTTTTTACATTTCTGCTGCTCTATTCAGAAGAAATCTTACACTCCTTATTGCCACATCATACTTTCTCTTTCCACTACTGTCCCCTCTCCCTTTCCTTACCAGCTATGCTCCACCCCGTAAAACACTGTGACAGTAATGCAGTATTTGCCTCCAGTTCACTGCACACTCTTTACCTTAGCCTTTCCTGGCATTTCCATGCATACTGCAAGTTCTTTGTGGCAGCGATTTTCTGCTTTCCTGTGCTGTACAGAGCCTAGCACAACAAGCTAGGGAAGCCAGCAAACACTTGTAATAAACCTGACCAACTGTACTGATCTAATCAAGCAGTGAGCATCAGAAAGCAAGGCTAAGGAAACAATTGCTGCCTTTGTGTTTAGAAAAGCATCTGGAGCTCGTGGCAGGGATGGGCTGGCAGCTGTGCAAGGGCTTGCTCCGTGAGCTTCCTTGAGCAGAGGTGCCCACGCCGTATCTTCTGCTGGTCTGCAGCTGCGCCCTGCTGATGGTTATGCAAAGAGGGCAGTGCTAAGGCTCCTACATTTTTCTCTCTTGTTATATAATCTGACTTTGGGAATCAACTGCCAAACAGCAGAAACAGAATGGGATGAATCTCCACGGAATTGAGCACACAAGTTCAGAACCGTTACTGAGCCCTATGGTTCCTTCCGCTCAGAAGCACACTTCAGTATTTGACATTTCACAGAGTATATCGGTCAAAACTATCACCTAATTGCAGTAACGATCTCTCGGTTAAGAGTGAACTCCTGGCAAAGCTTCAAGTCCTAATCATTTCAACCGAGCCTAACCGCAAGAAAACAACCATCGTTAAAGCTGTCATTTCTTATAGTGTGACCATTACTGCCACCCCATGAAGCGTACAAACCACATCGTCTAAGTCCATCGCCTGGTTGACCCACATCAGCTCCTCAGAATTCCAGTGCTTTTTATAGGAATCACAAAATCACAAACTCTGGACAGATCTGTGCATGAGGCAGGCTTGTAGTTGGCAGCAACTCAGCACAGTTTTAACTTAGCAAATAATTTTGTAAAGGTGGAAAAGGTAATTAAATAAAAAGTAGCAAAATACACCTCTTGCTCTCAAGACCTTTTTCTTCAATGTTCCTCTCACTATATTTGAAGTAATATTTTCCATGTTAATTTTTGTCTGTCTTAAATTATCTGAAAGGAAGATAATGTCCTACGAATATTTTACTAGACTTTACGCAAATCAGAAAAGTTTGCACTTAACCATAAATTAGCTCTCACCCCGCTGGAGGACTGCTCATGCATCTCCCACCTCCTGGCACTGACCTTTGACGTGCCTCTCCAGTGGAAGAGCCGAACACGGTTCCTGTCCCGGCCCTGGACGGACAGAGTGCAAGATACGCCAAGGCTGTAAGAGCTGGCCGGGACAGCAGCCCTCCTTCTGCTGTTGGTGGAATTGTAATTATCTTTAAAAACCTTTCAATGCAAGGGACATACGGAAAATGGTATGAACACTATTTCTATGACCTCCTCATTCTAAAATGACAATTTTGATTCGGCTACTAGCACTGTGGCGGTTTACTTTAGTAATTCTGCCTGCTTGTCTCACAAAATAATAGGAAAATTTGTAATTAAAGTCAGATTGGAATGCTGAACTCCAAGTCTTCTGACCTACCTGTTCCTCCCCTGCTATTCATGAATGCGAAGTAGGGCACCTAAGTGCAAGTCTCTTTTGATCCAAAAGTGAAAGAAACAAGAAAATATTTTTTAGAGAACTTACTAAATGATTATTAGTTGCAGCACTGGGTTTATTTGCAAATACCAAACAATCCTGGGCTGGATGAATCTCCAAGCTCTTCTTTTTGTTACCCACCAGAACTAGAAGTATGATATGCTTAATATAAACCATATTTCTCAAACCTCTAAGTGGTTTAACAGAGCTGAAAAGCTTGTCATCCTTTAGAAAACAATTTTGTCATTTTTTGCTATCAAAATTCACAAGCTCTAATAAACAAACTGAAAAAGAAATTACAAATATGTTCTTGGTAACACATATATTCTGCCTTTAATATACATTTTCTGAAGCCCATGGCAGATTTTCTATACAGCACATTTACAGAGTAGCAAGATGTATTTGCTACAGGTATGTAACTTAAAACTGCTTGTAAGAAACATCCTAAACTTGTCCCTTGCTGTAAATGTGACATCTTTACAGCATATGCTTAGTAAATGAAAGCCCTGGGAAAAGGAGGAAAGTCAGGATACCTCCTATATAACTGATTGTAAATTCTTGGGCACCAGGTTTATATTCTTAATAACCTACTAGTTAGACTTAGTGTGTCTGTTCCATCTAAGTCAATTTAAATGAGGTGTACCAGATACAGTACATAAAGTGTTTCATACTTGTGGAGATATGTTTAACTATTGTTTCTTTAGGAAAATCTAATAGCTAGCTCCATTTAATCACTGTCAGATGTTCTACATGTTGCAAGTGGTAACTTCCTTGACACAAACTGCTTTTAATCAGGAATCTCTAACATATCTTGCATACATCTCAGGCTGACTTTTGACATATTAAAATGTTTTTACAGTATTTATTTTTTGGTCATGTTACCCTGGTTTACTTTTTGCTTTACTGGGTACTTTAAGAAAAACTCTGCAAGGTAACTTTTTCTTCTTCTGAAAAAGGCCATGTATTCCATGGGGTTTTATAAAAATTTAAAAACCAAAAAACAAAAGCAGCCCCCTTCCCTCCCCCCAGTGAAGCTAAAAGCTCTCGCTGCACTAACTTGGAGTCTGGCTCAATAAAGCCAATTTTGCCAAACCGGTGCAGAACCAGCCTCGGGTTCGGCGCAGCACTACCACGTTCCCCGATCGAAACGCTTGTTTGTAAACACCCGGACGGAGCACCGATAATAGGAGCCTTCAAACTATGTTCTTTAACTTTTCTGACTCTAAAAAGGCAATCAAAGCCACCCCCCGATGCGTGATTAAATATACGCAGGGGATAATCCTACCTCCGAAAAGCTGGAGAAAAGGTGGTGTCGAGACTGGTTTGAAGTGGCCTCCTTAATAGAAAAGGACGGTCCCTTTCTGTGTACATCATGATTTGCTTTGGGATTTCTGTTGTGCCCCGTAAGCCTACAGGATATTACAGCAGCTTTTGTGTCGCTGGTGACCCAGCTGTTCATTATTGAAAAATTCCACTGCTTGATGCGGAGGGCAGGAAGGCTGACCCCTCATCTTACGGACGTTACTGTCTTTCAAAAGATACAGGATTAAAGGGCTGGGCAAAATCTGGAGGAAAGCTATGTCTGGTTTTCTGTGTTTTCGTTGTCTTTCGCTATATTGGCCCAGAGAGGGATGTTTGTACAGGATTTAATTAGTTGGAATCAGGCTGAGATTATTGTTGAGACTATTTACTCAGCAAATCTCCAGTCTGAGCCAGAGCTCGAAATGAGTCTGAATAAGAAAATCGAGGAGCGCTGAGCCTTGCTGCTCATATTCTGGGACGAGCAGCGAGACGCGGCTGTGCAGGCCGGACCGCGCGGTGCTGAACGCCCGCCGTTCCCACTGGGATCAGCACCGCACGGGGGGGACAGTCATTATGGCACGTGATTGAACCTTGATCAGCTATAAATAGCAACTAAGAAGATCACAAAAGCCCCTGAGGTTTAAGCAGAACTCTGGCTGCATTGTCTTGGGGAGCGCGGCTCTAAAACCGGTGCAAGATGCAGCACAAAAGGCAATAAAAGGCACGTTGTTATCACTACTACTGTTGTGAGGACCCAGTCATTCTGTATAGATCAATTTTTCACAGCAAAAAAGGCTAAGAGGAGAATATCTTTCACATATTTCTTCTTTCTTTCTTTTTTTGTTTTAATTAACGCATTGAGATTTGGACACCAGCCTTTGGAGCCACCTACTTCGGTGGAAAAGAGTATATTGTATCTTCTAGCTACATGTAAGGTGGCTGGAGGTAGAAGTCAGAGCTGCAGGAACGGAGAAAGCCGGGGACACAGCTCTGCATTGGCCAGGAGTCCACGGCGCGTTCGCTGCTGGGTTTCCGGCACGGGGGAGGGCGCAATCCCGGCGGGATCCCTGGGGCTCCGTGCCCAAAACTCCTCGAGGCATGCCGAGGTCTCTGCGATGCAAGGCGGGATACCCACTCTTAGGAAAGGCTCGTAAAGGTCAACAAGCCGCAGCTCGTACCCTGCCGAACGCAACACGGGCGCTTCAGCTGCCGCGTGCAAGGACCAGGACACCAGCACACCTCCCGGGGCCCTCGGGGGCAGGAGCAGCCCTTCCGTTCGCCCGACGGCACCGCTGCTCCGCACGAGCGTTTGGGGGAGCCACCGCAGTGCGCTCGCTTATCAGAGTTTCTGGAGCTGTCTGCTGACGCTTCCTTGGAGAAGGACTCCTACCAAAGTTACAAATAGCTGTTTGCAGAAGTAGGTGGTCATTGTCCAGTGTATTAGAGGAGGCATTAAGATTGCCAGAGAGGAGAAAAATGTGCGGGGTCAGCTCCTCTTAATCAGGCACAATCCTCATCAAAAAATTACTCCCTATGATTTATTAGGCTTGAACTCTTGACGATGCCCGAGAGCTAGCTGCCAGGAGCTCATGTGCTGAACACTAAACAAGCCCAATGGTATTGCTGCAGCAACATCCCATCAAGAGACAAGGGTGCACAGAAACCAGAAGGTTTCTGCCACGTAGGAAGATTTTTAAGGTGAGATGGCTGTTGCTCCGGCAGCGCGGTTACTATGGCATTAACCTGGCCCTGCCGGAGAGGTGACGGGGAGCTCTCCGAGCACGTTGGCCTGCAGATGTTACCATTCACGAAACCACTTTCTGCAGGAGGGAGAAGCCCTTCCTGGAGGCGCAAGGCCCCTTGTTGCCTGGCTGCACCACTTCAGTCCAAATAATATTGTTTTAAAGTCACACTCACCAGACTAAAGAGGAACGGATACAGAGAAAGCAAACACACGAGCTCGAACGGATCCTCGCCAGTCAGACACCAGTGCCCGACCGTTTCAAAAGACAAAAGCGTGCTCCCTGACCCAGGTCTCACAGCAAAAGGCACCAAACACACAGAACATCTCCTCAACTACTGGAAAACTAAAATAGAGCCAAAGAGTAGAGAAAAGCTCAGCGCAGCTCTCGGATTCCAGCTATGACTTTTCACCAGTTTTGCGCAAACTCCTGGCACTGGCTCAAAAGTCTCTTTGTGAGCAAGCATGTTGTCAGCATTTCTCCTTTAAAGTCATATAACCTAAAGAAAAAGAATAAAGCCAGATCAAGATTTACGCTGCTTTTTTTTTTCCTGGTAAATTACTGATGTTGGCATATTCACCAGCGCCGCCAGCTGTGGGCACGCGAGCTCCACGGCAGAGGCTGACCGTGCTGGGGAGGCTGGCAGGACAGACCTCTCCAGAGCGGCAGTGCCGAGCCCGCGGCCCAGCAAGGCAGAGGCACCTTATCTGCTCCGCAGCGCCGGGAACTTCCCCAGACCTTGGCCAGCTGCTCTCAACGTGCCCGGCGGACCGCAGGCCTCGAGGAAGCTGCTGCCGCCTTTGCGTCGCTCGGCTAGGCGACCGGCTGGCGGAGGCCAGAGCCCCCGGCGCGCTCAGGCTCTCCTCGCCGAACAGCACACGGGATTTGAATAACAGTGAGGTGCAGAAAACAACGAACACAACAGTCTCTTCAATATTTCACTGGTGATGCTGTACGAAACGGCAAGTACGAGTTCTTCCCTGCGGGGGGGCAGCTGAAGGCGGTTTTGGGGCTGGAGCATGTTCGGGACCTGGGGTTTCCCTGCACGCCCGCGGACGCAGGCAGGGCATGGACACCAAGCAGCGCCCCACGGGAAACCACCGCTTCCTTCGCTGCTGACGTTAGCGAGACCCGGCCGACGGCAGCCGCGGACCGGGGCCCCGGCCAGCGGGCGAGCGTCCCCCCTCGCGACGCCTGCCCGGCCTCCCGCAGAGGCACGTCACCCGGCAGGGGCCGGCCCGGCCCCGGCAGCGCCCGCCCGCCCGGGGCCCGGGATCCCGGCACACGGCGCGGCGCCGGCGGCTCCCGCCCTGCAGCCCGGCACGCCGAGAGCATCCCCGGAGCGCCGCCGCGAGGAGCCCAGGAAAGCCGCCCCTGCTTTCCCCCCTCTTCTCTTTCTTTCCACAAAGAGCGTGGACGGCTGAAGCGCCCTGATCCGATGGCGCCCTGCACCTCCAGCATCACCGTCCGAGCTGCCGACGGCGTGATTTCCCCGTCGGCTCATCCTCCCGCAGAGAGCCACCAGGGCCAACGTTTTCGGTGATTTATAAAGAAAACTGCTTTCACAGACAGAACATGAAAGACACAAGCTCTAGATTACTACTAAGATTAGCATGCAAAAATGTATTTGAATTTCTGATCAGCAGGAGGCTTCAAAGGGACCAAGTGCAGATTAGCAGGTGTTACGTGAAAAAAGAGAGAGAGCTTTTGTGCTACAAAGTTGCGCTAGCAAAACAAATATGTCTTTCACTTTGAAGAGCTGGGGAGGAATTTGTGGCCATTGCCATGGAAACTCAACAGGCCTTACACTGCAAAGCCAGATTTTGGAGACAGAACCGCCGTTATGTCTGTATGCTGCCGAATACAGCGTGTCTCTATCAGAGGACTGGTAGGGAAAGCTAAATGACAATTGTGACATGATTACAAGACCTTTGTTCGATTCAGCCGAATTTCCATTATTTGAGAAAAGAGAGAGTGCCGCAGGCACTTGCTTTCAAAAACGGAGCCCCAGAAATTACATTAATTTGGAGATATGTTTTGAAGCTCCAGAGGACCCTGAATGTCATCAAAATCTAGCCAAGTTTTCTGGTCTGATACGACCTCACCTCAACATCCTGTATGGTCAGTCTTTGGCTATTTCTTTTAGATTATTTTTGCAGTTCTTTTTTTCAGTCATCTGATTTCCGCACGGAGACCGACGGGTGTCCGTGTAAGTGGCCAGGCCCTGGCCAGCTCACAGTGATTTCCAGATAAACCAGAGCAGCTCTTTGCGGAGCGGGGCAGAGCTGCTCCCGATACCCGCAGTGACCGTGCTCCAGCAGCCGCGAGCCCACGTCCTCATGCCCTCCAGGCTGCTGTTTCGCACCGGCGCTAACCGTCAACGCCGGTGACCGCCGCAGCCTCGCGGCACGCTCTGCGAGCGCCGGCCCTCGGGTACCAAACGCAATCAAAATATTCCCCTAAGGGACATGAGACACATCCTCCCTCTCGGGCAGGGAGACCGAGGGCAGAGGTGGCCAGAAGA
This sequence comes from Struthio camelus, assembly GCF_040807025.1. Lineage (NCBI taxonomy): Eukaryota > Metazoa > Chordata > Aves > Struthioniformes > Struthionidae > Struthio > Struthio camelus. The sequence goes on from NC_090961.1 coordinate 583,912, forward strand.
AGACCCCTCTCAGGGGGGCAGAGGCAGCGCAGCCGGCTCGGCCATCGCAGAGCCGCTCGTGGGAGCTTCTCCCGAGCCCGCGGCGGCCGCCCACGGACCCGGCCGGGGCTGCAGGCGCTCCTTCATAAACTGCATGTGCCACAATTAACCGGTCAGTCCACCTCTAGGCTAAATCACCGCCATCTGCACACGTGAAACACTAATTAATTAACTGATGCCAAGATGCCGTGCTTAAAGGTCATGGTACCTGAGTTTTCCTCGCACTGCTCAGCCTTGCTTGCCGCGCCGGCAGCCCCGCTGGGCCACCGTGGGGTCCGAAGCGGGCAGCCTGCTCGCCAGCTGCCGGCGCCTCGGGCAAGACCAGGTCTGAAGGCCACGAGCTGCAGAGCCTCCCCAGGACAGAAGTGCAGCTAGGCGAGGTCCCCTAGCCACGTCTTCCGCGGCAGGACACCCCCTCCCAGCCGGAGCCGGGGGCAGGCTGCCGACTCCTCAGGGCCCTCTCGGGCCAGGGTCCTGCCGACCTCCAGGGAGGGCAGAGGTGGCTCTGGGGCCAGGGCCGGCACCGAGCCGGCACCCGGTGGACAGCGGCTCCGGCTCCCTTGAGGCCTCCGCGCGGCGCCAGGCACGGGACAGCTTGCCCCGGCGCCGAGGCAGGGAGGACAGCTCTCGGCCTCGGATTAGACAGACCGTTGTCCCTGTCGCCTCAGCGCGGCTGAGGTCTGCTGCGGAGAGCGGCCAAGAGCCCCCGGCGCTGGAGCCGGACTGCCTCCTTCCCGCCGGGGCGGACGGCCAAGCCCGCGCCCCCGCAGAGCGCGTCCTCGCTGTGCGCTGGAAACGAGCGTGCAGGAAGGTAACGGCCCAAGCTGCTGGTTTGTCACCAATTTGGGTTCCTCCACGGGAGGACACAAGAGACTCGACAGCGATACCATGAGCACAACTGCCCATCCGGCTGGTGAGAGCCGCGAGGGCTCAAAGCTCCTGCAAGTCACGTTTTCAAGCGCTTCACACGGGACACAAAATGAGACAAAAAGAGACAAAAGCTAGCAAAGACGGTACCTGTGTTTTAAGAGTTAGATGACATTATCTCCAGACGCTTCTCTGAAACATACTCAAACTTCTGCACAATCTTTCTAGTGAACATTCTATTTTACAGGTTCCCTGGGGACTTTCTAGTGTTTGAATTAAAGTACATTGAGGACAATAGCTATTGGTTTCCCTGTACTTACAATTAGCCTTTCTGGGAACCCTGGGCCACAGGGATCCTGGCACCGTTTTGGGAGTGAGACAGAGTTCAGGATGCTCTTGTTAAACTAAACTAGTTTCCTAGTTCTCAGACGAGTGTCGGATGCAGCCTTCTTAGACGCACCACTTTTCAGTTAGTTTTCTCCCTGTTGGAAAACTGAACTGCTGTTTAAAAAAAAACAAAAATTCTCTACTGGTGCTAGAGTAAGACTGAGCCTTATATAACCACCTTAAAGCACCCCACTGCCTTCAAGTAAGAATATATTCTGTAGAAGGTACAAGAAGCGGCACTGTCCAGACGTTAGATATCAACTACCAGGGAAAAGAAATGAGCATAACAATAGTCACTGGGAGCGTCTGAAACCCAATATACTTGCTAAAACATGTATTCCCTGCCTTAGATCTCATTTTTAACTTCCACAACTACTTGCATAAGAATACAGACTTCCTTTCCAGCTCAACTTACCTTAGCCTGCTTCATTCATATTTGCAAGTATGCATTTTGCCCCCAAGAAATCTGGCAAAAAACGAAAGTGCTGTCCTTCTCTACTTGTTGGATACTTATGAAAAGACTCACAGTATTCAAACCTAAGGAACTGGTTCCACAGAATTCCACTGAGACAAAACACAGAATTTGCTGCAGATATGGGCTGAATTTCAGTACCATTCGCATTCAGGTTACGGGGAGCAAAGACTAGTTTTTGAATCACTAACTAGTCACCTGCCCCTGCACAAAAAATAAGAGGCAAATAACACCTGCAAGTGAAAAAAGAAGCATGCTTTAAAATACAGTCCTTTAAAAATATTTCACATGGGCCATGCATTTTTAAATAAATGCGTCACATCCAGGTAATTCTGGGAAGTTAGGAAGGGAATATTGAGTTGTTTCTCCATGCCACGGGTTTCTGAAAGGCTACTCTTTCAAAGGTAACATACATGAGACGTACAAACACACGGTTTATCTAAATGAAGTAAAAGTGTCCCTATGTCCATAGCCTATTTACATTCCTGGTATAAAAATATTTAAATTTACATTTAATTCTAAGGTAGATATGACACAATAAAGACAATCAACTCAAAACAAATGCATATCATTTCAAAGCATGGGCTGGAAATGCCCAGCCAAGATCATTCTGAACAAATGAAGAAAGAGATTTTACGACACAGATCTGGAAATTGGGGGAATAACTTACAGTCAAATGCCAAGGTTTTACACTGTCAGTTATGTAAAACAGCATAAGACAAGGCAGCTGAATTTGTAACTCACAAAACCCAGACAAGTGTGGTCAATCTCCTGAAAGCATTAATTTATTATCAGAAATGTCACGCCTACACAAAAGCCTTATTGTTGATTCATTAGGTAATTTCCCTTGAAGACCAGCTGTTTCTAGCGTGGTGGGATGAATAATGAGGAAGACATTCAAAGCCGAGGGTGCGCAGGACAGGCACGAGGCGGCTCCAGCGCCAGCGGCGCCCCCCCGCCCCTGCCCCTGCCCCTGCCCCGGCTGGGCGCGGGGTGAAGGTCCGCGCTCCCGCTGGCCCCGCCGCCCTCCCAGGTGCCGGCTTCGCTCGGGGGCAGCTTGCTGCGCCGTGCCTCCCAGGGGGCCGGGGGCCGGGGGCCGCAGCCCCGGGCTCCTCGCCACCTCCCAGCCCCGCTGACGTGCCCGGGGGCGGACACCGTCCCCTCCCGCAGACTCCGTTTATTCCCAGGTGCTCGCGCGGATGCCTGGCCACCAGCGCCGCTTGCAAAGGACAGCCCCGACGGCTGCGCTCCAGGCGAGCTTTTATCCTATTTTCCAGAAGTGCCTCTTTGCTAACCTTAAGCCAAGTACTATCTAGATAATAATTATTAAACTATAATTTACTACAGCAGATTATCTGCTAGTCTGTGTGTGTGTGGTTTTTTTTTTTTTAATTTTACACAAACACATTATTCCTCCCTCAAACGATCCCTCTGAGGGCTACATCTCCATCACGTAAGTAACACTGCAATTAAAGTGAGTTAAATTCACCAATAAGCAGACAAGCACCATGTGCTGTATGGTTGGTGTTCATTATGTTCAGTACATTAATGCTAATAGTTTGTCCAGTCTTTTCATGCTACAGCCACCTAAACTGCCCTCACCAGAAAAAAAAAAAGGAAAACTTGTTTAAAGCCTGCCATTTGATCGGCCCTTTCAAGTGTGTCCTGAATGCAAAATTCAGGTGGAACTGATTCTTTGCTATTTGTGCGGAAACACAAATGTGTACCAAGCTGGAGCATCAGAGGCAGAAGCGCTAATGCAACACTGCCCAGAGCTGGAGCCGATTAGAGTCGCCTCTGCTTTTGTTGTGTTTCTAAAGGCTGCAGCAGGATGGAAGTCTGGACATTGACAGTCACCTCTATTGCAGATTCAATCAACACAACTGGTGAGCTGGTACTCGTGGGCTGACAGAAGGCATGAAATTTTCATTTAGATTTGAAAAAAATGGAAAACAATCCTCCCTATTTTGCCTAGTGATTGCTTAGGCTTTGAGATGAGGGAAGAATAATTCCAGGCTTAAGAGCCTGTCATTTGCAACAGTTCCTATTCCTGCTGTAATTCCCTTTAAGTTTCAATTATATTAACACTTTTAGTTGGAAGTGGCTTCATAAAAATCAAAAAAAAAAGTGAGCAAATATTCCTTAAATAATATTTTCTATAGTAAGATGCACCTACATGGCACTCAAGGTAATTTGATATTAGAACTGCTAATGGTACATCAAATATATTATTGTTTTTCAGTGAGAGCCTCATACAAAGCAAATAAATTAGTAAGTATCTTCTGCTGAAATCTTGCTTGATAGAGTGCTGCAGCTGAGATCAAAACCAAGACATTGTCCTTACCCACCTATGGGAAAAAGGGTATGTACTGAAAACTTGGAATCACAGCTAATTAGATCTGCAAACTTGTGAATTTTGTGTGCATTTTAACATTGCAGCATAGTCAAATGATTTCAGCATTTTCAGATATCATAATAGGTGTTCTCCTTTACCACAACCACGCTCTAGTAATTCTACTGCTTTTAAAAACTACATGCCTTTACGCTTCTATTTAAAAACAAGGCAAAAAAAAAAAAAAGTTAGCAGAAGAAATGATGCGTGAAGACACCTTTTTTTCCCTCCTAACATTAATCCTTGATGTGAGTGCCCCACTCCCGTGCTCCCAGTCCCAACCCATGAACGACAGGCCGTCGCTCTGGGCGTCCTGGCCAGGCTGGGGAAGCTTTCCTCCGCACTGGAAGTCTCCAAATATTTAGAGGGGTTTCCAATGGTCATGAAAATGTCTGAATTCACAGCCTGATCCCATAACAGAAGAATAAGTTTGAAGCCGCTCCTGCAGCTCCTGTCACAGGACGATCCTGGCGCAACTAGGATTAAATTGTGCACTTTTTTCTATCAGAGAAAGAACAGCACCCGGACACCTACAATCACTGAAAATCCACCCGTGGGAATCCACCTGCCCTGCAGAGAAGCTGCTCCCGCAGCCGGAGCGGCCATGCCGCTTCCTGGCGAGACTCCCTGCCAGGAATGACGGTGGGTCTTGCATGAAGATCAGCACACCCTGACAACAGCCAAGCGTTTAAAAAAACCTTTCCAGCTTTCAGTTGAAGAAATATTAAAACTAAAATCTCATACAAGGCAAACAGAAATACACCTTGCGACAAGGAGAAAGAAAAAAGCATTCTAGCGCCAAGGGAAATGTTTTTTCCCTGGCCGGGGGGCTGAGCGGTCCTGCTGAGACACAGCAGCCCCACTGACCGCCGCGAGACTCGGCGAAGCCTCGGGAGGAGGGAACCACGCGTCTCGTTTCTGGCCTATCAGATCTTCAAACCCAAACGTGAAAATGTGTTCAGCACCATTTCTGCACAAAGAAAATGTATAAACTGGGCCCTGCTACAGAGAACTCTGTCCGCAGAAGCATTTTCGCAATTAACAAAATCTTGTCCATGGTTTAGTTTCAAAATCCAATGATTGTTCTACATTTATCTTAAGCAAAGTGGCTGACAAATAACTGCAAAATAATGTGATAAAAACCATTTATAATGCCAGCTTATTCCAGGTCCTTCTCCCTAACTAGTTATGACAAGGTAATAATGCTGGTTATGCATTTGTCTGACTTTAAATTGGTTACTTATAGCCATGATGGATGAGGGGAAAGATCGCCTTATTTTGAAAAGCAGCTCTTGATTTCTGATCTCATTTTTGCAGATAATGAATTATATCTAATTAGTAGGTTCCAAATCTAATCAAGAGGTTGAGATGTTGACCCAGAGAAAGCGAAAGAGGGTGAGAAGGCCTGCTTTTGTATGTTTTTTTGTTTATCTTATATAAAGAATGCTTCATAAATACAGTCTTCAAGAGAGTTCTGACTACACTGGTAAAGATGGAACCAATTTTAAAATTCACTGTCTGTTTCAGTTAACAGTTTAATGAAACTCATCTCCACAGATGTATTCTTTCCATTGGGAATGTAAACTCCATATTCACCATTATGGTCTATTTATTTTATTTTTTAGGAAAAGTATGGAAAGTTATTGTTGTTGTAAGTGAATCAGGCTCTGAGTGAAAGACATTACTCCCAATGAAATGAAAAAATTCTGTGAGTTAAGAAAAATTTCCATCAGAATTCTTGAGAAATAAATTATTCTAAAAACCTCAAGGAGCCAGAGCAGGGAAAATAGTACAAGGGATAGATAAATAAATGTTTTCTCTATTTTACATGGCAGTAGCTGCTAAGCCAAACAAGCAGAAAAGCTACCTCTCTAATCACACGTTGCTATTACTTAAGTGCAATTTTTCCCACCACAGTAATCAGAGTAAAGCATCTGAGCACAAAATCCGCCCCAGGAACCAGTAAATTAGCTGGTCTTGTTTGTTATTCTTCGTCCTTAGCCCTAGACTCAAAACTGCTGTGTCCATACCTAAAAAGATTCAAAAGTATCCTTGCAATTTTAATAGATACAGTTAGAATGAATCATCTTCTTGTAATCTGCACAATCCGATGCGTCTCCCAGTGATTGCAGACCGCAGGAGATTTGACAACCGCTGTGATAACTCACATCTGAAGCCGATGCACCAGCATGTAGAAAGACCTTCTTTCCCAACTCCCCTCTCTTCTTTTCCCTGCATGATTACTTTTAAAATTTACATTAAGATCTCCTTTTACAGAAAAGTAGTGTGGGTTATCAAAATAAGATGTCTGCTTTAAAGATAAATAATAATCTTCTGAATTAGTAATGAGGATCTATGCCACACAGTTTATGCTCATAATAAAAGACAATATGTTTATATGAATTCTTGAGATGCTGTAACCAAAGAATTAATCCCTATTTGCAATTAAAGTCCTAAATAGTCCTAACATTCCTAAAATCTTCTTAAATATTCATAAAATACCTATCCATTTTGTCTAGCTAAAATTTGCACAACGTCCAAGTCTAGCAAGATAGTCCACAGAAGAGAGAGAATCCCGATCCCTGATTAGTGACTGGTGGGTCCATCCCTGTCCAAAGAGAGTGCCAGTGGATGCAATCACAGGACACTGACCCCTGTGAACACTCACGCATCTGCCCCCACGTCCACCACCGCCCCCCAGCCCGGCACGTTCAGCAGCGACGCCTGAGAGGGGGAAAGCTAACAAAGCCGGGGGCGGGGGGGATAGTTATTTTCCAGAAAGTATGATGGCATCAGGAACCCCCCAGGGTGTTCAGCTGCACTTGGTGCTTTGAACCAGGCTGGTGTACCAATGACTGGTGTCCACAGCAGCCACCTGCTCCGGAGAGCTGGTGCTTCAGCGTGGACCCAGCCGCTGGAGCAGCGGGCCCGTCTTGCCTGCTGCGCCATGCTCGGGCTGGCCAATCCCTCGGCCCGCGTCAAGGGTGCGCTCGCAGCAACGAGCCCAGCGTGGCAACAGCAGCTGAAGCTGTGCACCTACGGGCGGCCTAGGACACTTCCTGCTGTGCATCCCAGGGAAGCCTTGACTTTGCTCAGTCAAGACCTTCTCACTTCTCCAAGGGCCTTTCGCGGCATGGGTGAAGCTGTGGGAATAACTTCTGATTCAGTAAAACTAAACTTGTCCGTGGTGACGCAGAGATGCGCTCAGAGGCTTTGCAGTCTACCAGTGAGAGCGCGACTCCCACTTGTGCGTGGTGCCCCTGCGGGCACGCAGAAGGTCAGAGGACAAACTCCCAGCATGACCCATGCAAACTGCATGCACTGCTCCAAAAACTGCTGACTGCTCTTTGCTTCTCAGGAGGAAATAGAATCTTATGATTTATTGAAAGTGAAATAATCATCTTTCTTCTGGTATTTTCATCTGTCAGAGTACTACATGATTCTTGTTTCTTGTTTTGATCACAAATTGAGAGTCTTTTCTGTATTTGACACAAACCATTCACACCACTGCCCTTCCCAAGCATGCTCAGTCAACCCAAAACCTGGCCTCATGCAGGCAAACTCAACGCACAGAGGTGTTTAAAACCTGAAAGACTTCAGAGGAAGCACTGGGCTGAACAAACCAGAGTCACCCAGTGTCCTGCTGGTGCTTAAGTGAGAGCAGTTGCACAGTGCCTGTTCCAGATCTTACCAGGTTTTCCCAAAGATGTACTGTCTGAGGACTTTCCTAAGTCATCTTTAAGAGGAGATGCCTCTGCTGACAGACTGGGCAAATTACTTGAAAATTTCCTTCCCTTTGGACATTTCACATCCTTTGGGACTGTTTTGTCAGCTCAGGCTTCCCTAGCACTTCACCATAGATTTTTTTCCCCACTTTTACCATCAGTCTTACAGTATTTGGTGTTTCCTCCAAGTCTGATATTCTCATCAGTAGATTGCAGGAGGAGTAAGATTTGATTTGCTTTTCTCTGAAGTATGATTTTTAGCACATGGGCATGGAGAAGAACTTGAAAACACAACATACACTTCTACCTCAAAGGCTAGAGGGGAGAAAAAGTCACCATTAACTGCTTTTTTATGCTTTTTTGTTTAATCTCATGATTTCTAAGCCAATTTCCTGAAAGAAGGGAGACAAAGAAGAGGCTACCTTTTGATTAGTACACTACTGAAAGGGGCAGTACTATGTTTCTGGACAGTACGGTACCCTGAAAACTGCTGGTACTTCCCTTGAATTTGCCGAGTGCAAAAAGGGAGGGAAGAACAGGCTCTTTTTCCATATATTGGTAAGACAGCTGGGTCAGGAAGTCCCTGGGCTGTGTATTTACTGAAAGGAGGATATATACTTGGTTATGCTTGCTTCATTACATGCCTATCCTGCTCTTACACTCCTCCCCAGCCAACCTGCACTGGCCACTGTGTGGGTCAGGACACCCAACAGATGAACCTTCAGTCTGACCTGGAACAGCCTCGCTCATACTTTCCAGCTGAAGCAGAGTTAAAAGACCCACATTTTATTCCGGGCTCTGTCAGTTCTTTTAAACGATGTTAGGTGCTTCTCCTATATAATGGGTTTAAGGACTTCTCCAGGAGCTGTGTAGATATTTCAAGGCTTGCTGTGCTACTACTTGTCAAGTACTTTAGACCCTACGGTAGAAAGTGTGAGGAAGGAACGTCACTATAATTTATTAGCATGTCTTGTACTACAGTAGCAGCTAAGATGTCATTTACTGTAATTTCTTAACCAAGCAAACAGCTTAACAGAACTTTACAGTATCACGGATAAGGCAATAAGAGCTCTCCTGTTATGAACTTTAATTTTGCAAGATTTATAACTGGGCTGCAAAAACTATTGTTGGCTTAAATCCTCTTATACAAGGCCTGAGCATGGAAACTTTCTCAAGCATCTGAAAAATATGGCTAAAGATGGCTATAACAGAAGCTCTGTCAGGTTAAACTGGACATTTTGAAAAGCAAAAAAAAAAAAAAATTTTACTAAAGTTTCTGGCAGATAATGATCTTTTCAGCTCCCTCTTTTCTGCCTTTCACAGTTACTTTGAGAATTGCTAGATAAAATGAATATTGTCCCAAAAGAGGATTCAGACATCCTTCCAGCTCTGCTTCTAATACCAAGTTTATATTTTTCTGAAGAGTAACTTCTTTCTCGGTTTCTCTGCCTCCTTCTCCCATCAGACTGCGTTAAGCCCTGGTCAACGCTGCTTTGCAAGAAGAGCGGTTTCAGTCTCAAAGCCTCTGTCGGCAGCAGATTTCATCCGCACGTGCTCTAGGCAGGCTCTAAGCGAGACGCACGTGTGCGCGCTGTCCCAGCACTCGCTTTGTGGCCTGAAGCAAATCCCGAGAGAAGCGTCGGAGCCGTGGACACACAGATGCAGAAGCTGAGGCTATTCCCAGGGGACGTGGTGCCGTTCGTGGTTGGGTCGCTGCTGCATGGGCCATGCAGCGTCTGCACAGTCACTCGGGTGGCACCTCCCTGCACCACCTTACTGACACCATGCCTGGTTTTAAAACAGATTTTGCTGTTTCACTGAAATCTGCTCAGCTCTAAGCACGTCCCTTTACCGAAAGGGAAAGTCTGCTCCACCTTCTACTGTTCTGCGATTGGTGCCTGGCTTGGATTTGGACTGTTGTTTTACTAGATGGCACGGACGGGCTTGTAAAGTCATGCGGATAAGAGAAGAAGTGGGGTCTTTAGGCAGGGACGTGGAAGACTGAACTCCTTGACATCAAGTGGATAAATGAACGCGTGTAAACGGTAGTGGCTGACGTCACTGTGATGGGTTTTCAAGGAATTAAAACGAAGGAATGTCACTACAAAGGAATTCCAGTTACATTGCTAGGAGCACTCCGTTTTTTTATTTTAAATACAAATAGATATGTTTTAAAAAAAATCCGTCAACCTATTAATGCTATCTTTATCGGAATATTCATAAAACTTTACAAATAGCCCAATATTTAACTCCTGGAATCAAACGACCTTCCAAGGGCTCCCAGGTATTAGCTGTGCACAGCTCACCCCGTCGCCGGGCCCTGCAAACGTTCACGGTGCAGCACCCGTCGATGGAGAGCAGCATTCGCTTGCCAGGCAGACTAGTGAAATGACGGATTCGTACAAATGTGTCTTTCATCTAAAGAGGTGAAGTGACCAGTTCCAACTATGCCTGTTTCTCAGGCAATACCAGTTTTAAGGAGCTCATTTTTAAAGCCAGACAACTCTGTTTTTGTGTATTTATCCACTTATTTATGCGTTTCCAAAGATCACCACAATATTTAATCTGTTATTAAACTCCATGTGTCAGGCACTAATGGCCTGTAATTATCTTTGAAACTGGATTTGATGTTTCAAAGTTACATAGCGCAGACAAGCGTCTTAATGATAAATGTCAGTGTCAAGACTGTTGTTAGGATTTCACCATGAGAAACATCTTTCTGCTCCTGCAGTTTACTTAGAAAACACACCTGCCATGGAGAGCATATGAAAACAAATCAACAGCAAGTGCCATTTAAAAACCAAACCCAACTCCAAACATCCCAAACCTATATGTAAACTTAAAAACGCCCAAGAATAACGCAGAAGCGTTGTTAATAATGCTCATGTTGGACTGCACTGGCCTACATGAAGCATTACAGCTTTTTCTTTTTCAAAAAATAATTTACAACATAATCCCACAAAATTAGCATAAAATCTAATGCTCATGAGTGGTGTTTCCTTTGTTCCCCTCGAGTTTGGCCAAAACAGCATGTTCTGTGTCATTCTTTTTGTGAACAAATGGCTGAGAGCTATCGTTGCCAATTCCCCATTATTTCCCTTTGCCCTCACTCATTCTGTCTTCACAGAGAACAGAAACCCCCCTAGCAGCAGGAACACACCGTCATTAATTCAGTTACCCAGGGAATTTCACACCTTTGCCAGGCCCTTTACGGTTCTCATTTTAGTGCAACCTAATCTCAAATGGATGCAGAAAGCTGTGAAGAAGGGCAGCTCAAGCTGAAGGCAGCAATTAAATGATAATTAGGGCTTTACTTCATCTGGTGATTGATAGAGGCTTACTGGGCCCAAACTGCATCTTGTCATATACTAATAGGCTAGACAAGATACTCCACTCGAGTCTGAAGGATTTTGTCTTATCTCAAGAGAGATAATCTACTCAACAAGTAATCTCTTGCCTGTGGTAAAGTGACGCTGTATTTACAGGGCCAGTATGCTTTATGGTTCAGCTCCGAATGTGCCCTAGGACTTCCTCAGGAGCGGCGTACGGCGGTTGGGGTTTTCTTTTGCATTTTCAGGCTTTCGGGCATCTCTTCCAGCCCAACACCAAGAGTGACCCAGTTGCTTCGTTTCCAGTTTTCACCCTCTCAGCTAAGCCCAATCCCCTCCCAGCACAGACGCTCGCAAAAGTCATCACCTTAGCATCTCAGAAATGAAAAGCTCTTGCACTGTTTTTAACCACTTGCTGTTCCTGAGTCCTAATTAACTGCATCAAAAAGATAAAATCCAGCACCAGAACCGCGCAAATGCAATCTGGGCAGCCACTGGCAGAAGCACCAGTCGGGAAGCAGGAGCTAACCCACCCGAGCTGGCGCTGCAGCTCCCTGCGTTTCTAAGCTCGTGTACTCGTCAGTGTCATTTGGGCCTTCGTAGACCCAATTACTTATTATAAACAATTCCGTTTATCTTTATCAGAATCATTATCTAAATTGGCTACATGACACATACTGTTTTCCTAACTGCACCCCTGGGAAAATCTGCTATAAAATCTGTGATTTTGTACTTTGTAATTATCCCTCTATGGGCTATAAAACATTACACTTGTGTTTAAAATAGGTATAGCTAGCGTTTTCCACTGCTCAAAACGGAACCCTTACTCCGCCTCAGAAAATAAGATGCAGCAAGACGCTTGGCGCAGTCAGCACGCACTTTCTGCTGCAGCCATGTTGCGGCTGCTGATCGGATTCCAGGCGCAAAGCACTTCTCGTGATGTGCTCCATTTTCACTAGAGCGTTTTGAGCTCTTGTTTGATGCTGCTTTTTCTCTGTGTAAAGCAAAGATGACCTAAGATAGTGTCAAGTGAAACACGGCCTTAGCTGGCATTTTAGTCTAGAAATGATGAGGTGTCAACAATAACAGCTAACAGGATCGTACTCCCAGTGTCATTAATTTTCTCTTTTCAGTATCCTCCACATTTCCTGTTGTAAAAATGCTGGCCAAATCTTCCCTGTTGCTGACTTTTGTTTTCCTTACTGTTTTGAGAAATTCCTCCTTCCTCAGGATTTCTAAATCCATTTCACACAGTGCCAAGCCAGCAGCTCTCCCCATGATTAAAACAAAACACTTTAGTTCTAAAGAGCAGAGACCTAACCTCCCATCTCGCACAACATGAGGCGTCCCTGGCCTCCCTTTTGAGCTGATTCTGCTTGCTTGGCGTACTTTCAGAAGTTCAGTAACTAGCAGCGGAGGGGTCATGTTTGCCCTCAAGTTGCTGCTTTTCATGCTTGACATGTTTTTCTACTGTCCGGTCCCTTAGCTGCAGCAGGGTCACGGGGATGGAGAAAAGGGTGGGGGTTACAGAAAGGGTATTGTATTACACAAACCCCAAAAGGCTTCGGTTACAGAATGTATATTGTCCATGCCTATTGGGCTTGTGGAGAAGTATCAAGTTCACCACATTCTCATTTGGGGACTTTGATCCTTTCTGTTAAAGAGAAGCTGCTTAGAATTACGCTGCAGAGCAAAGAAATGAATCAGTTGTACTCACTCACCCAGCACTAAGGAATGCCAATATTTCTGTTAGCCAGCCCAATCCTAGGGAGATTTACCCAGCTGCAGAGAGGCTAGAAGGGGCTTAAGTCTATCAACACAACCACAGGCTTCCCCTGCTCTTCAGAGAGGTCCAAGCACCTTTTATGTTGCCTGGCTTTCAATGATGTGGAGCCCCTCTACACTACTCTGGAAATGTAAATAATGTCATTCTGGGCTTGAATATTTTTATGCTCCTTTGGAACCTCCTTTCCATAGCTAAAGCAGCAACAGGAACTGTAACAACACATCTTAGAGGTCTCCCCTCCCTCGTCTCTTATTTCTCTGCGTTATCCATGACCAAGCAGGTATTCATGCTCGCGTACTTTATCAGACAGATAAATATATCTGTAGGATCACCGTAGCAGTTGTTTCTACCACTCTAACTTTCCCATCCTGCTGAAAAGGGCTGGCATGTCTCTGAGAGCTTTTATTATCCCATATAAAGTATCACATCCCTTAACTGTCTTTTCTTATAGGAGTTCCTATATTTGCTGCCTGGAATATAGTTAAAGAATGCATTTTTGAATGTGCATTTTTTTTTCACATTTACATTCATAGTGCCTTACTCAGTAATCTTCATAAAAATAATTTTTATGGCTTGATGAGCTGTGATGTGCATCTAGCATATTCTTTCTCATTGCTATATTAAGAAGAATTTATACACAAATCTTGCTTGTTTGTAGCTTATCAAAGAGTAGAGATACTCAAAGCCAGCAGGTATTGACAGTTCCATATTTAAGCTTTTATCATGAGCACAGCACCCAGTCATAATTTAGCCTGGGCCCTCAGAAGCTGCCATAAAGCAAATAGTAGGAATGACTGAAACCAGCTCTCCTTTTGCTGTGTAACCTGTATTTTACCACGTAATGACTGCCAGGCTGACTCCCAGTTAGTGTGGTACTGCAGGTCAGCTCCTAATCCAAAGGCCAGTTTTTTGCCAACACAACATAAAACTACATAACGTAGCACAAAATAAAGTGTTTTACCAAATCAGCTGCAGCAGCTCAGGTGACTCGCTTGGTGCTGGCTGACCGGCCAGGAGACACCCGCACACAGTGCACGCCGACGCAGCAGCCGTCGAGGACCCTCCGCCCCCGGTGCGTCCCCTTCGGCAGCAGCCGAGGGGGACGGAAGAGCACCGACGGTCCCACGGTCTTTTCTGTGGGCTGCCCTGACCAGGAGACCAGATCGAGCTTTGCTAGGCAGCTACAGCCCCCCGATGCACCGGTCTGTTCCGCGTTTTTTCCTGCTGCAAAGCACCTGGTGCTGGAGAGAGCCCAGGGGAAGGGCCACCGCACGAGCTAACAGCTCTGCTGAGCCGCGGCAGTTTGGGGAGAAGTGCTGCTCCCGCCAACGGGGTCAAAGCGACCCGGAAGGTATAATGAAGCGTTAGCTGATTTTTCAAGGGGCTCTGTTTTGTTGCGTTAACAATTTTCTACAGCACTAAGCAGTTTCATGGTACATAGTATTGTGTTGCCTGAAATGGTGCACAGACTGCTTTCAGCCCACACTTGCCGGACAATGTGCATTTTTAAACATCAAAAGCAAAAGAGGCAAAGAGCATATTAACAAAACACCAGTGACCCAATATAAGCTTTCTAGGGCAACAGGGCAGGACCAGGAGGACCTGCCCAGTACTGCAGCCCCAGCAGAAGCCCTCAGCAAGCTCCTGAGAAAGAGCCCACATCTTTGTTGGTCACTTGCTATGTCCTATCTAACCTGTATCCCCTCCTTGCTTCCTTCCTCTCCCTCCTTTCTTTTCTTTCTTCCTTCTTCCCTTCCTCCCTCCCTTTTTTCTTAAAAAAAATCTTCTCTCCTTCCTATTCTTTTTACAATGAAGCTTGTCTGGAGATAATAACAATCAGCACACTGATTCCAGAGCAGTTTAAATAACTTTGGGGTCAATAACAATCTTTTTATACAAGATATGTAATATACATATTCCAATGACTATTTTCTATTTAATTTAGATCTCCACTTTTCCCTCCCAGTTACACAAGAGAAACTGAAGATTGTTGGCCTGTCTGCAGTGAGAGGGGCTGTACATTAAGTGTCCTAGGATGGCCACGCTAATTTTCTCCAAAGCGAGGAAATGGGGAAAAAGCCATATGTAAGGAGAACACATCAGAAAGAGGCTAGATGATACACAAGCTGCATGCCATAAGCAGTACTCTTGGCTTCCAAGAAACAAATCGTGCCGTATCAGTCATCGCATTTTAAGAGTCCTGTAATCAGAGTAGCAAGTGACATGTTACAGTAAATAGGACACATCCGGCCTCTGCTACATAGGGACCCTGCTGCGCCTCTTTGAGGTCATGGTCACGGAGGAGAATTTGCAAGTATCTGTAGCTTGAAGGGACACCAGGAGAACCAGGTGGCTCTAGGAGGCTTTATTCTTCAAGATCTCTTCTTCTGCAACCACACATTTGTAATAACAACAACATCACCTTTTGTTGCTGTTTGAGTCCCAGTGGTGGAGCCAGGTTGGAATCAAGGTCTTTGCAGAACATTTTATGGAGTTCTTCCTTGACAACCTCCTTTTCATTTACTATTATAATCCTAAAATCACAGCCAGCTCACACTGGGAGAGTAAAAGAGCAAAAGACTGTAAAGACAGTCTGAAAAAATGAAAGCTTTCATTTATTATGGGGTGTTCTGTCCCAGTTAAATTTTCATGAATATCATTCGAAATTACGATAGCACACTGGTCACTGGAATACTTCTCCTTAACTATTAAATTAGATTTCATAGCTCAAACTACAGGTGGTTTCCAAAGCAAACCCCCAGAATAAAGCCCAGCACCTTCCACACACGCCACTGAGGGACCTGGCCCGTGACCCCTACCGTGGTGCGGAGAGCGCCCGGGAGGAGCCGTGCTGGCACCAGCCAGAGCTCCATGCCCTGGCCGGGCCCGAGCACTGCTGCTCCATTCAGCGTGCTTCCTACCCAAGGGCTTGGCTAACCCCCCACGTGCGCTTTCTTGGGCCTCAGCGCCCACCCTGGAAACCCCTGGCCACAGCGCGGAGGAAGCCAAGGAGCTCACGCAGCGGCTGGGTGCCGTTAGAGCCCGCTCGTGCCCTGCGATCCAAACCACGCCGCTGAAAGCGACTAGGAGGC